>NC_141382.1:21615085-22815085 GCF_017979445.1 Akebia trifoliata
CTCAAGCAGGACTTTTTCTCTCACAACACAAGTACATTCGGGAGCTATTATCAAATACCAACATGAGTGGCGCCAAAGATGTCTCAACTCCTCTTTCAACAACTCAGTCTCTCAAATTACTTGATGGCACGGCAAATGTGGACAGTACAGAATTTCGAAGAATTATTGGTAGCTTGCAATATCTTTCTTTAACACGTCCAGATATTTCATTCGCGATCAACAAGTTGTCCCAATTCATGCACAAGCCTTCCATCACTCACTTCACAGCAACAAAAAGGCTTCTTCGATACTTAAAGCAAACCATTTTCTATGGTATACAGCTCACCAAATCTGGACCTCCAACTTTAATCACCTACTCCGATGCCGATTGGGCTGGAAATGTAGATGATCGAACCTCCACATCAGCCTATATTAGTTTCTTAGGTCCAAATCCCATTTCATGGAGCTCAAAGAAACAAAGAGCAGTTGCAAGATCCACCACCGAAGCTGAATATCGAGCCCTTACCAATGCGGCATCCGAGACAATGTGGCTTCATGGACTTCTTCACGAGTTGGGATTTCCACTAAAAGCAGCTCCCTTATTATTGTGTGATAACCTTGGTGCTACGCATCTAAGTTTGAATCCGGTCCAACATTCGCGCATGAAACATATACAAATCGATCTCCATTTTGTTCGTGATCTGGTTCAACGTGGTTCTCTTCAAGTTCGACATGTTCATACACAAGACAAATTGGCTGATCTGTTGACAAAGCCATTGTCAAGACAAAGAACCGAAATCTTGAGAAACAAGATTGGGCTTGTTGATGGAAGCTCAATCTTGCGGGGGCGTATAAAGACAGAATGCAAGAATCAATGCCAAGATTGAACATAGCACATCCAGCCTACAATCAAGCAAGATCATTCAAAATCAATTTTGAATATTTGTAACTGCTGCATTGACTTCAACAAATCTGTAACTGTTGCATAGTCTTAGCCAAATTTATGTACATTGCCATAAATAGTTTTTTCCTACCAATGTATATAAGTCAGCTCTTACACATCAATAATGTGTGGGAAAATATTCATTGAAATACAGCTTTGCTATTTCTTCTATATGCCTGGGGGCAAATTGATCATTGAAGATAAAGTTGCTAAGGAGTCAGAAAATCTGTTATTCTCCCTTGACAAGTGTTGGAACAGGATAGCTTTAAAATTACTGACTAAGTTTAATAAATACTCATGATAGGGTTTCAACTTTTCAACCCTAGTCTTCCATTCTTCCAATGACTGATGTATGACCAAGGCTGAATCCCCAAAAATCTCAATTTTTGTAATGTCCAGGTTCAAAGCAGCTTCGAGCCCTGCGATGCATGCCTCGTATTCAGCCATGTTATTAATGTTCGAAAAGGCTAATTTAATAGCGATAGGAATGTGGCATCCTTCCGGAGAAAGCAGGACTGCCCCTATTCCATACCCATTTTGATTGGCGGCTCCATCAAAGTATAACTGTCATGTTTGGTTCTGCGGTTCTTCTTTAACGTGCAAGATGTTCTCATCTGGGAATTGATCGATAGGCCTTATTCCTTCTACTACAGGATGATCTACAAAGTATTCTGCTACAGCTCTCCCTTTGGTAGACTTCTGTGTAACATGCGTGATGTCAAACTCTGATAGCAACAATAACCATCTCGCGGTTCTCTCTGTCAACACCGACTTCTCGAAAAGATACTTGAGAGAATCCATCCGAGATAACATGATAATTGAATGAGACAGCATATAGTGTCGGAGTCTCTGAGTAGCCCATACCAGTGCTAAGCAAGTTTTCTCGAGAGACGAATACTTTCGTTCATATTCTAACATTTTTTTACTGATGTAGTATATAGCCCTCTCTTTCCGAGTATCTTTGTCATACTGTGCAAGCATGCATCCCATAGCTTCTTCTGTGACTGACAGATAAAGAAGAAGTGGTTCACCTGGTGTAGGTGGGACCAAAATAGGTGGGTTTAATAGATACTCTTTGACTTGGTCGAAAGCCTTTTGACTCATTCCAAACTGTTGGTTCATTCTTCTTGAGAAGCTTGAAAATAGATTCGCAGACGTTGGTGAGTTGAGCAATGAATCTGCTAACGTACTGGATTCTGCCTAGAAAACCTTGAATCTACTTTTCAGTCTCGGATGGCGGCATCTCTTGGATAGCTTTAATCTTTACAGGGTCTACTTCGATCCCTCTCTGACTAACCACAAATCTCAATAGTTTTCTAGAAGTTACTCCAAATACGCATTTCTGTGGGTTAAGGCGGAGTTGGTACTTTTGAATTCTTGTGAGAAATTTTTCTAATGCAGTAACATGCCCTAGTCGTTCCTTAGATTTGACTATCATATCATTTACATAGACTTCGACTTCCTTATGTATCATGTCATGTAGTAAAGTCGTGGCTGCTCTTTGATATATAGCTCCTGCGTTCTTCAAACCAAAAGGCATGACCTTGTAGCAGAAGGTCCCCCATTGTGTGATGAACAACATTTTTTGCATATCTCGATGGTACATTTTTATCTGATTGTACCCTGAAAATCCATCCATGAAGGACAACAACGCGTGTCCTGCTGTACTGTCCACTAGAACATCTATGTATGGTAAAGGGAAACTATCCTTTGGGCTTGCTTTGTTTAAATCTCTAAAATCCACACACATCCTAACTTTTTCATCCTTTTTCGGTACTGGGACGACATTAGCAATCCACTCAGGGTATTCTACTACTTCCAAAAATCCAACGTTAATCTGCTTCGTAACTTCTTCTTTAATTTTCAAAGTCCATTCCGGCTTCATACGTCGAAGTTTCTGTTTGATTGGTCGAGCATCAGGATATAACGAAATCCAATGTTGAACAGTATCTGTGCTTACCCCCGGCATATCCTCGTAAGACCACGCGAATACGTCCTTGAACTTTCTGAGAAAGTCTACTATCCCTTTGCGTTCATCAGGAGATACAGTGACCCCTATACGAATTTCTTGAGGACTTTCTTTTATTCCAAGGTTGATAATCTCTACTTCCTCTATTAGAGGTTGAGCTTAACGTTCCTCTTCTTGTTCAAGTAATTTGATTATTTCAGGGGGAGGTTTTTCGTCAAAAGATTCTCCCTCCGAAGTCAGATCATTAGTCAAATTATTATTGCGCTCGGAGTAATCAAAAATTTCTTTCATTTCATTAAAAAAAGATGGGGTACCAAGACTCATTGCAGACTTGACAGACTCACTTGACTCAGCAGGAAAAACAGACTTACTAGAAATAACAGACTCAGCAGAAATAACTAACTTACTCGACTCAACAGAAATAAATGACTCAACTGGCATGTCAGACTGAACATGACTAATGGGACCGACAGACCCAGCCTTGACATGCAACACATGACTAATTACATGATAATTTGAGAGACACCCAACAACGGGTTTGATTACAGACTGAGGATTTGGGATCCCTTTCTCAACTGACAACACTAAGATACTATGATCTTCAATGAATAGCTGATCGATGTTGAGGGAGTCCAGATCGAGCTGCCAGTCTTCAACTTTCTTCTCTTTAACTTCTGTGCTTACTTCCTTTTCAGGCCATTCCATGCCAAAGAAGATTTCAAACCCCGGCAAACGAGTACCAGTGATGTGATCAATGAACGGCTCTGGGAACCCACAGTAACGGAAGTCATCTCCTTTTTTCACAAAATAACCATTGAGCGTCTTTCGATAGGGCTTCATTTTAATGAGATCTGTGGTACGCATTTACCTTTTAGCAATGGTCTTATCCCGTTTTATCTTCCAGTATTGGGCCCAATCTTCCTTAGTAGACTTATATCTTAGTCCGAATGTGCCGATGTCCTCTTTAATCACTGGTGCCTCTTTAATATCTTGCTGCTTGTGATCTAAGCCCATACCAGGGAAGAATCTCATTTTCTTGAATATATTGTCCATGTAACAATTAGAGGTATTTTCCATTGGAAAACGTTCTTTTAGGGCTTGATCCCATTGGACTTAGCATATCTTTTCGAATTCGAACCCACTAAGTTCTATCCCCAGTTGTTCTGGCTGAATCTCAAGCTGTGGCTCATTTTTGGCCTCAATACTATTTACGATCCCTACAATTTCAATGTCTCCATGAAGAGTAATTACTAGCCCATCCTTGATAAACTTGACCTTCTGGTGTAGCGTAGAAGGGATGGCTTTGATTTGGTGTAACCATGGTCTCCCTAACAGTAAATTGAAAGAAGACTGGATGTCAATAGCCTAAAATTCCACAGGAAATTCAGCTATGCCTGTGGACAATCGAAGGTGCAAAATTCCCAATACATCTCTCTTGGTGTTATCATAGGCCCAACGCCTTGATTAGTAGGCTTGAGATCTTCAGCCTTAAACCCGAGATAAGTAGCTGTTTTCAGCGGGTAGACGTTCAGTGCACTCCCGTTATCAATCAAAACCATAGGTACCCTCATCCCGTTACAGTCAACTATAATGTGCAATGGCTTAGTGTGGCTTGCCCCTTCTTTTGAGAGATCTGAGTCCGAGAAGGATAGGATATTCTCCACGTAAGTTGCCCCTACTATACTGGCCAGCTGATCTTGAGAAGTATCAAGGGAGACTTGGGCTGTGTTTAGTGCTTTGAGCACAGCCTCCCTATGAGCAGTGGAAGCTATGAGTAAATCCCATACTAAGATATTGGTCCCTGATTTTTTCAATTGCTTGATCACGGAGTTATCTTCTTCGATGCTCTCCTTAATGGGATCTTCTCTTTCTTTTCTTACCAGGGTTGCAGGATTATCAACACAGAGTTCTTGTGACTTAAAAACTCTTTCCCCTTGAGTCATATGTCTAACTTCATCACAGGAAAGGGAGAAGGGCTCATCTTCTTCAGTCAACAAGTATGGATCTTCGTCTGTTAAAGGTAGAAGGTTTTTTAGATTCATTTGAGCCAACAGGTAACTAGTGAATGCGGGACTATCGTAACGGGACGGGGATAAACAATATGTATCATTCGAGGTTAAGTCAAATGGTTCATAGTTCGTAGTGAAAACCTCATCAGTGAAGGCTATCCCGGCAAGGGGGTAACTAGGCGGCTTAACTTGGATTGGATGGATGAGAGAAACAGGGTTGAATAGTAATGGGGTGTGAGAAACCATGTTCAGGGTTGGTGGAGGTTGATAAGTAGGTAGTGGATTAGTGGTGACATTTGGTGGGCTAGGGATGGTGACCTTTTTGTTGTCAATAAGATTTTGAATGGCATGGCGCAAGGTGATATATCGATCCGTGTGATGGCCAGGGTTTTGATGGAACTCGTAGAACAAGTTAAAATTGTGTCCAGCTGGCAATGGATTAGGTAAAGGTTGGGGTTGGATAGGGGTAAGAAGCCCTTTTTTCATCAATTTGTGAAGCGCTACAGTGAGACTCATCCCTAGATTGGTAAACTGACGCGGAGTTCGAGATTGACTTGGGTGAACCTGGTTATTAGTCCGGACTGGGGGTTGAACTGGGGTAACTGAGGTATTGGCGATGTAAGTATGGTTGATATTGGGCTTGAGAACATATGATTTCTTAGGCTTGTTATCTGAGGGGTTAGAAAGGATCACAGAGGCAAATGCATCCTCGAGTTGGCTTCTGGCTTGTAACAATGATTCAAAAGTAGGGAGGTACTGGGCCACTAAGTGCTGAGCATATCCTTGAGAGAGATTCTTTAGGATAATCGCTACTTGTTCCTTCTCCGAAGGTCTATCCCACATTTAAGAAGCATTGGCCCTCCAACGACCAATGAAATCAGTGAATGTCTCCCAATTTTTCTGTTTAGTTGCTTCCAAATCCCTTCTTGAGGTCTCAATTTTAGTACTATATTTATACTGATGCCAGAAGGCCTTTGACATGTTTTCCCATGTACCCACAGTAACTGGATCCTGAGACATTAGCCAACGTAGTGCTGATCCTGATAAAGTTTTTTGGAACAATAATGTCAGCTGTTTGTCGTTGAGCCCCATAGTGCGCATGTTGGTAACATACACCTTAAGATGCATTTTCGCACAACCTGTCCCACTGAACTTGTCCATTTCAAACATCACAAACTTCTCTAGCAAATGGATTATAGGGATGCGGTTCAGAGCTTCAACGCCTGCTGCAATTTTATCAATACCCTTTATACTCTTCGTAGCTGACTCCAATTGTGACATTCTATTAAATAACGTCGGATTTTCATCAACATACTCTTCGTCTCCGCCGACCTCGAAGATTTCACGTGGACGTTTCTCTTTAACCTTTTTTCCCTTTGGGTCATCTAGAGGATTTTCCGTCGATTCCGAGGTCTGTTCTAACATTTTCACTTTGCCTTTTATATTGTTGAATAAGCTAAGGCCTTAGTCCGTAACAAGAGATTGGATTTAGTACCCTTATTGAGTCCATACCACTCCCGCAGTCATCCCATCAATGTAAAGCCAGAAGCTTGGAGAGCCACTAGAGATTATCGATTGTGTTTAGGAATCTTAGCCCAATACATACTGACCTCAAAAAGTGAGGGTCAAACTGTTCCTGAGTCTTTCATAGACATAGCTTCCCAGCTCTCTAGAAAAGTCAATCCTGTACCTCTCACTCCAGTTGAAACCTTCTCAGGTTTGGATGCCATAAAAAATGGTGAGGGAGGGGATTTCAAAGGAAGCCCTCACCTACTTTATATGTGGCTTTGCGATCGTCTTAAAATTGTGGACATTCCTTCAACCCTCGAGTATAGGCCAGACACTTTTCCAAGAGAAACATGTTAGTGCGTCACAACTCAGTTAAGACTTGGAGCAAATGGTTGGATTCTCGCCTTGCCCGTCATATTAGTTTGAGATGCCCTTGGTGGATGACGGATTACCCTGTTTTTATGTCCATTTGATTGGACTGGAGGAGTCATTTTTTTACCAACCTATCTTGATCCCAGAACAATACGAAGTACCTATAGAGTTTTCGCTACCTCAACACAAAGAATTCTTTCTTCCCGAACCATTGACTGAAAAGTTAGTGCATCTCATTGAGAAGGCTTGGAACAAGCACACCTTAGGATATCCAGAGGGACCAGCAGAGTTCAAAGAGCTAGGTGTTTGAACTAAGAGAAGCAAGCCTAATTGTCTTAGCAATTCTGATGACGATCAAAACAAATCCAAGCATCCATGTAAAAAAGTTTAAGTCAGAGTTATTGAAAGTTTTTATTCAATGAAAATCCTATTTGTCAAATAATTTTCAATAGTTCAATAAAATTTCTTTTAGTTTCTTTGTGGATAATCATTGCATAAATGAATTGTTTAATGGGTTGGTGTACAAAATTCAAAATGTAATATTCTTTTTCAAAATGTCTTACCGACTCCATGTCGATGCCAGCCCTATGCTGATGAAATTGCTTTTTCAAAATATTTTACCGACTCCGTGTCGATGCCAGCTCTGTGCTGATGTAATCATTTTTAAATTTTACCGACTCTGTGTCGATGCTAGCTCCATGCTGATGAAATCATTTTTAAATTTTACTGACTTCGTGTCGATGCCAGCTCCGTGCTGATGAAATCATTTTTTTAATTTTTACCGACTCTGTGTCGATGCCAGCTCCGTGCTGATGTAATCATTTTTAAATTTTATCGACTCCGTGTCGATGAAATTGTTTTTAAATTTTACCGACTCCGTGTCGATGCCAGCTCCGTGCTGATGAAATTGTTTTTTTAATTTTTACCGGCTCCGTGTCGATGCCAGCTCTGTGCTGGTGTAATCATTTTTAAATTTTATCGACTCCATGTCAATGCCAGTTCCGACTGATGTAATTATTTTTCAAAATGTTTTACCGACTCCGTGTCGATGCCAGCTCTTTGCTGATGTAATCATTTTAATTTCCACCGGCTCCGTGTCGACGCCAACTCCGACTGATGTAATTTATTTTTTAAATGTTTTGCCAGTCCCATGTTAATGCCAATTTCGCGTTAATGTCGGCTCTGAGCCGAATAACTCTTTTCTTTAAAACTCGTTTACTTTAAAATAAATAACTTTACCCGACTTAATAAAACGTCATGCATTTTTCTTTTTGTAAACAAGATAGTAATACTTGGTCTTCTGTACCCAAATGTGGCTAAACAAAAGAAATATAAGCAACCAGAGGAACCTTCGTATTTTCTCAGATCTTCCACCATCATCATGAGTTCTTCCTAACCGGCACAACCCCCAGTAGTTGAAACGTCAGGTATCGATACATAAATAGCAGCACTATTGAAAATAATTGAGAGCCAAGAAAAAATGGTAAGTGCCGTGTTAGCCAACGCCAGTATCATACAAGCCCAAACAATACAGCAACATGCGTCCGGATCAAATCAGGATCTACCCGAACAACCTCCACAGGGAACATAGACCACCATGCCTCCTGCAGTACCTGAATACCAGGGGCCCCCGCTTTATATTCCACAGAATCGACCACCCCCTATGGTCATTCCTGATGACGAATGCGAGTATAGGGCCACAGAGGCCAAAAGTGCCACAGATGAAAAATTGGCTCAGCAAATCGAGTCTCTGCAGGAAGAAATGAGGAGGATGAAGGGCATCAACACTATAAGTGGAACTCGGTTCAAGGACCTCTATTTCTATCTCAATGCTCAATTACCGGCCATGTTCAAATGTCAAGAATTTGAAAAATACAATGGGGTAGGGTGTCCGCTGTCACATCTAAAGTTGTACTGTGGGTCTATGTGCCAATATGGCAATGACGACAAGCTGTTGGTACAATTATTCCAAAGAAGTTTAATAAGACCGGCGCTCAAGTGGTTATCCGGATTGGACCATACACTCATCAAGAATTGGTAGGACCTAGCTGAGAGTTCTGGCACAACTATCGGTTCAATACGGATGTGGGACTAGATCGAAACGACATGGTTAAGATGGTGAGAAAACAGAGGGAAATAGTAAAAGAGTATGCCCAGAGATGGCGTGAGTCAACTTCACAAGTGAGGCCTGTAATGACTGAACAAGAGATGAACACCACGTTCATCTCAACACTAGGGCATGCCTTTTATACTCATCTGGTTGGACACACCACAGGCACCTTCTCAAATTTAGTTCAAGTGGTAGACCGGGTCAAGGACGGGATTCGAACTAGTCTAATATTCGACTTTACAGCCTTGAGTGTAGTAGCAGGGACATCGGCACAGAGGAAGTTAATGCCTTTTGTCAAAAAGAAAGAGGAAACTCAAATTAACAATGTACAACCCAGCCAACCTCTTTTCATTCAGGCACTAGTTTAGAGGTCGCACGCACCATAAGTCCCTTGGGCGCCAGTACCTCAAGCTGCTTGGGTTCCAGCACCGTAGAATCCCTTTCAGACAGTTCCTCCGCAAGCACAACCAGCACCACAGTATGGAAAAAATCAACAAGCACGGCCCAACAGGGTAAACAGAGTATTCACCAGATTGCCTATGACGCTGACAGAATTACTTCCGCTCTTGCTTAGGGGAGAGTACTTCACAAAACGACCACCAAATCCAGAGACTACGAAAGGACCTGGGTATAACCTCAGCTTATTTTGTGAATTTCATATGGGTGCATCGGGGAACTTTACTGATCAGTGTTGGCAACTCAAGCACCAGGTGCAAGATTTGATAGATAAAAAAGTACTCATACTGGATGGACCAGCGAATCCCACTCAGCAGCAGAACATCAACCAAAACCCCTTACCTACTTACAATGAAGAGGGGAGTGGGCACAGGGTAAATGTTGTCTGTGGAGAACTCGACTTCAATCTCTCAGATTTAATAGCGCCTATCGGAGCAAAAATCAGGGTCCACTTAACAAATGAATCAAAAGCACCTACAGTTAACACAGTCAACCACCACACAACAAACTCATCCCAAAATTCACTACCACCTCTCAGATTGTCTGACCTCACCATCCATCCCACTCATCAAACTCCCAATACTGCTACTCGACCGCCTCTCATTATACCATATGCATTGCAAGGTTCTCAATATATGACTCGACCACCCCTCCATATACGTTACACTCCACGACCACCATTAGTCATTCATTACACTTCACCAGTCCCTCAACAGCTCCTCACATCACCACAACAGCCAAAACACAACCACCACCCCTCATTCTCAATGTGAAACTCGATCCACCTCCCATGACCATACGCTCACCTAAACCATTCCCATATAGTTCCGACCAGGCAGTTCCCTGGAGCTATGAGACCACCATCACCACAACCTCAGGAGTCGAGACAATGAAGAAAGCAATGGTGGCTGATATCGGTCATATGTCGAGGGTAGGGCGATACAAAAAATATCAAAAAAGGGGGTAAGCATCAGGGAAGAGACTGAAGAAACAACAAAAGGCATGACAGATGAATAGAAAAGAAAAGTAAAAGGAAAGGATAAAATGAGCGAGTGTGACCAGAAAGAAGATAAGGTGAAGGTGTCAGATAAGGAGGTTGCAGATTTCATTAAGCTCGTTCGTAAGAGTGAGCATAATGTAGTGGACCAATTAAACAAACAGCCATCTCAAATCAGTATTCTGGGTCTGATGCAAAAGTCAGAAGAACACTAAGAGGCATTACTAAGAGTTTTGGGAAAATCGCATGTACCTGCAACCACTTCGCCAGCACAGTTAGAATAGACAGTTGGCCAGATAATGGCCCCCAATCCCATTATTTTCACTGAAAATAAATTTGTGCCGGAAGGAATGGGACACGTCGAGCCATTAAACATCATGGTCATATGCAAGGGCATGATGGTTGCCAGGGTGCTGATTGATAATGGCTCAGCGCTTAATGTTTGTCTGCTTGAGACCTTCTGGAAACTCAACGCTGATTGGTCACATGTCAAGCCAAACAACAAGGTTGTCCGAGGCTTCGACAGTTCAAGAAGAGATTCCTTGGGAGAAGTGGATTTACTGATCACAATAGGTCATTGCACCTTTGAAGTAACATTTGAGGTCATGGAGATACCGACAACCTTTAATTTATTACTGGACAGGCCATGGATCCATATAGCAGGGGCTGTACCGTCTTCGTTGCACCAAAGAGTTAAATTCATTATGGGGCAGAGAATGATATCGGTACTGGCAGAAAATCTTATCCCAGCTGGGAGAGCTCCAGATGTGCCATTCATCGACATTGAGATGACGAAGGATAAGGCAATGTACTACTCTTATCAATTCGCTGCTGTCAATCATATTGAGAAGGGGAAAGAGAAGATAAGGGTAAAGCTATCGAGAACAAACCTGATGGTTGGTCGGGTTATGAAAAAAGTAGGTTACCGACCCAGGCAAGGGTTGGGGCCAGGAGGAAGAGGGAGAGCTACACCGGTCGAAGCGAAAAAGTACGATCCTTATTTTGGTCTGGGATTTAGGCCCACAAAAAGGGATATTGTAGAAATGAATGACAAGAAAAAATAGTTTCGACTAGTGAGAAGGCAAAACCGTGAACCGAATGTCTGGAATCTAGGCAGAGTTCCGCATATCAGCGTTAGCTTCCCAAAATCACATATCAGACCCGACAGCTTATCAGAACCATCACCAGCAAAAAAAATCAAAAACAGTAAATTTCACACCGATGCACATTCATGAAGATTCAGTTGTTGAGTCCCAATCATCCTTCGTAGAAGGCATTGATGTTCTATTCAATGGGGATTCTGATGAAAGTCTTTCAGAAATGGCTCCAGAATCTACCAACGTGGAAACCACCACGAGCCAAAAGAAAAAATCACCCTTCCCCACTAGCATCGACTGGGCATCAGTCGTCATCCCACCAAGCTTGGGAGGGACTATGCCCCAACTTGACAAATTTCAATCGGAGATCATGGTCATCTCCAAACCACCGACCAAATCACCTAACAAATCACTTTCGCATCTCATTCGCCCCCTCAGAGAAGGGGAAGTTTTGAACAACTGAGAGGAATTCCCGTTAACCCTTGAGACTGTTGAGGCCTCCAAAAAAAATGCCGTTAAACGAATCTAGTTTGCCTGAGGATCATAACGAGCCCTCGTCCTCGGGTAAAGACTGTTTTGAGGGCTCCCTATCTTTATTAATGAATTTGCATGATTGTCTTCTTATTTCAGGTATTCAAAAAGCAACAAAAAAACAAATATTTCTCAAAAAGTAAAAAAATAAAAAATTTCTCAAAAGACAAAAAAATCAAAAAGTTTTCAAAATTACAAAAAAAAAGATATTTTCCAAAAGCCAAAAAAAGAGTTTTTAAGGGATCTGTCTCAATCAAATGAGTACCCAGATAAAACAGAATTTGAAAGGGACGAGTATGATTTCGATCTTGAACTCTACTTTGATCTCATGGGGATCGAAGAAGAGTCTGAGGACGAAGTGGAGTACCCACCCAAAGAAATCAAAGACTTGATAAAATGTCACGAGAGAGGTGTTCAGCCAAACATTGAGGATACAGATTCAATCAATCTTGGTACTGAAGAGGACCCACGAATCGTCAAGATCGAAGCCTTGTTAACGTCGCAATAGAAAAAAGAAATGGTCGAACTCTTACAAAACTATCAGGACATTTTTGTATGGTCATACAGGGATATGCCGGGATTGGACACAGATCTTGTTGTGCACAAGCTACCAATTGCCTCCAGAAGCAAGCCGATCAAGCAGAAATTGAGAAGATTACAGTCAGAATAGACCCTCAAGGTCAAGAACGAGGTTATGAAATAGTTCGAAGTCAGATTTCTTACAGTCTCTATGTACCCTGAGTGGTTGGCTAATGTCGTCCCAGTACCCAAGAAAGATGGAAAGGTACGCATGTGTGTTGACTATCGAGACTTGAACAAGGCCAGTCGTAAGGATGATTTCCCACTACGACACATTGACACTCTAGTTGATAGTACAGCAGGACACGGCATGTCCTCATTCATGGACGATTTCTCAGGCTATAATCAGATCAAAATGGCAGAAGAAGACCAAGAAAAAATTGCATTTATCACACCATGGGGTACTTTCCACTACAAAGTCATGCCATTCGGGCTGAAGAACGCAGGGGCGACTTACCAACGGGCAATGACCGCACTATTCCACGATATGATCCACAAGGAAATGGAGGTCTACGTAGACGTCATAATTACTAAATCCGACTCTAAAGAAGACCATCTGGTGAATCTAAAGAAGTTGTTTGACAGGCTGAGGAAGTAGAGTTTAAGACTCAACCCAGCAAAGTGTATATTCGGGGCAACATCAGGCAAGCTACTGGGGTTTATAGTCAGCAGAAGAGGTATCGAGATAGATCTGGCAAAAACTAAGTATATCCTTGAAATGAAGGCACCTGACTACGAACCACTAAAGAGGAACTTTTCCAATGAAGCCATACTACTCACCAAGATTGAGGACGATAATGATGAACCAGGCTGGAAAATGTACTTCGACGGAGCAGCCAATCAGAAAGGAAACAGAATAGGGGTAGTTTTGATCAAGCCAGATGGATCCCATGTACTAATTACAATCAGATTGAAATTCCAATGTTCTAACAACGAGGCTGAATACGAAGCATGCATAGCAGGGTTGAAAGCAGCACTGGATCTCGAAGTAGATGAGATCGATGTTTTCGGAGATTCAAGCTTAGTAGTCTATCAGACGACTGGAGAATGGAAGACCCGAAAACAGAGACTGGTCCCTTACCATGAGTATTTGGAGGAACTAAGCTCATGCTTTGATAGAATTTCATTCACATACATGCCGAGAGCTAAGAATCAGTTTGCAGATGCACTAGCTACACTTGCTTTTATGATCAGTATCTCGGAAGACTTAATCATCGACCCTATTGAGATTGGAATTCAAGATGAGCCAGCCTATTGCTTACCTGTCGAAGTAGAAGAATCTGAAGAAAATCCATGGTATTCTGACATCAAGGTATATCTTGAAGATTGAACGCTCCCCTCAGATGCAACGCCAAATGATAGAAGGACCATTCAGAAGCTATGGGCCCCACATGAATGGTCATATACTGGCCAAGAAAATCATGAGGATGGAATACTATTGGTCGACAATGGAGAGTGACTGCTATCAGCATATCCGCAAATGCCATCTATGTCAGATCTACGACCACTCCTTGGCCCTTCTCACTTTGGGGCATGGACGTCATTGGGTAGATCTCGCCAAAAGCTGCAAATGGGCATCGTTTCATCCTTGTTGCTATCGATTACTTCACCAAGTGGGTAGAAGCGGCTTCATACGTCAATGTCACTAAGAGCAACGTCATGAAGTTTGTCAAGAACAACATCATTTGCCGGTATGGACTTCCAAGCGGATTGGTAACTGACAATGCCAAGAACTTCAAGAACAAAGATATGATCAAAATGTGTGAAGACTTCCAGATCACTCATCACAACTCTGTACCCTACAGACCTAAGATGAATGGAGCAGTCGAGATAGCCAACAAGAATATCAAGAAAATAATCAAGAAGATGGCAGTTACATACAAAGATTGGCACAACATGTTGCCATTTGCACTACACGCCTACCGAACCTCGTTTAGAACTTCGACTGGGGCAACTCCATATTCATTGGTCTACAGTATAGAAGTAGTCTTACCCGTAGAGGTTGAGATTCCCTCCCTCCGAATCTTAAAAGAAGCAGAGTTAGATGAAACTGAATGGATTCAAGCTCGGTTTGATCAGCTGAATCTAATTGAAGAGAAACGCCTTGCAGCCATTTGCCATGTACAGATCTATCAACGACGAATAGCTCGTGCCTATAACAAGAAAGTTAAGCCTAGAGATTTCTCGCCAGGGGACCTTGTTCTAAAAAAAATTCTGCCAATCCAAGAAGACGTTAGGGGAAAGTTTTGAACAAATTATGAGGGATCCTTCATTGTGCAAAAGGTGATGACGGGAGGAGCTCTGATCCTTAAAGAAATGGACGGACAAGTTTTCCCGCAACCGATCAATGTTGACACTGTCAAGAAATACCATGCCTAAAACTGATCCTGAGACGACGAAAGACCATCTTCGCTATTCTAAACCAATTATCAACCTTAGTACACCCTTTTGAGCCATCACGTTCATTTCTTAACCTGAGACTGGGGCAAGTCAACAACTATAAAATGATACAAAAAAAAATCAGAAAGATCAAAGCATCGAAATTCTCCTCGCCCGCATGAGGATAAACTGTGAACGGCTAAAAATATATATAAAAAAAAAGTCAAAAACTCGGACACTTGATCCAAGCTTGACCCAAATCTCCAGCCTAAACAAGTTCGAGAGACGTTGGGAGGAGACATAGATCACCTTTTCGAAACAAAATAGACGAACCCCATGTCTATCTCACTTTAGATAAACTAATACCCAGACCTTAACCTTTTGTATCCTTCCACTACCATTAGCCCAAGCCAACGTTTCGTCCCACCAAAAGTCCTTTTTGATCATGAAATGTTCTAGGACAACATAATGACAATGGCAGCACCAATGATCTTGCGACTTGGTCCGGACCTCAAAGCCTTGTTAGTCGTTGGAAGACTCGAGAGGGAAATCCAGATCGGATATTCGAAAAAAAAGAGTACTCGAACTGTAGAGTAGCCGATCTCGCAGCTTAACTTGAGTTGCAGAATCACGAATAGTCGTCAGCAAACTCGAGAGGGGAATCTAGATCTATTACTCAAGAAAGAGTGCCACTACAAGAGTAGAGTCGCCAATCTCGCAGCTCAACTTGAGTCACCAAGCCACAAAGACACAGAGACTCAGAGCAGAATTATAATGGAAAATCTAGAAAAATACAAGCATAGTCTGAAAGGGCATAGTGAAATCCTGAAAGGGCGCTATGAGTAAAAGAATCAGACTATGGCAAGATCAAAGCCACTAGTACGATGAAAATCCCAAAAAAGGACGTCGATACGTAAAAATGTGGAAACCGGGTCTGATGAAAACCGTAATTGGCATCAGGGGCAATAAAGGTTAACAAAAAAACAAAATCCTGGCCCGCAAGAGTATAAACTGTGAACGGTAAAATCTTTCCAAAATCCCAAGACCCAAACAGATAATAGTCTTCTAATACCAGGGCACTGGGAATGACTCTAAAGGAATCAAAAGAGTAATTAACGTTTATATCCTCTGTGGTTGGCAAAAACACCGAGATCGTCGCAACCAAAGATTTTACAAACTCTGAATTTATCGTATTTATTTGATAAAGATATTTCATAAAATTTCTAAAAAGAAAAACTACTATTTTGGCCGATGATGAAGACTCTAGGACTTATTCAAACTTCAAGTTTTTAAAGCATTAGATACACCTGAGGCCAAGTAAGTACAAAACCTATTTTCTTTGCATTAATCTTTCAACATTTTGCATACATTCAGATAATGAAAAGAAAATACAAAAAGAGTAAAAGAGTTAACGCGTTCCTCCAAAGCATGAATCCAGGCAGCTTGACTCAGCATCCGAAGCATCACGACTCACTAGACAAGACGTGAAGGCATCAAAGTAGGGACCCCGAGCAAGCCCCTTCGGGCATCACTCTCTGGGCCTATTGAGGCAGATAAACCGTTGATCATCGAATTCATAGTTGCAGCAATGGAAGAGTTTATAAATGGCCCAACTAGGGAAACCGTTGTGGGTGCATAACCTTGATCGTGCTTATGAGATTCTAAGTGAAGATGAGTACAGGCGAACATTCCCAAGGGGAGTTGGGCAAAAATCATTTGGATTAAAGTCAAAAGCTGCTCGAGAAACGGCCATTGTTATCATGAAATCACACTAACCTTGTTGAGATCCTTATGGATGTGAATCAGTGGTCCACCGTGATTTCTAGCATTGTTTCAAGAGCAATGACTCTTAAGGTCGTATCAACAGGCGTAGCAGAAAACTACAATGGAGCCCTTCAAATGTTGACAACAGAATTTCAAGTCCCACCAAAGAGAGTTTTCAATTTCCTTCCCGATGAGAACTTTAGAAGTGAGTGTGACATTCTTTCTAATGGCGGTGCTGTTCAAGAAATAACACATATTGCTAATGGCAGAGATCTAGGTAACTGTGTTTCTCTATTGTGAGTTAATATTCCAAATTCTAGCCAGAGCAACATGTTGATATTACAAGAGAGTAGCACTGATACAACGGGCTCTTTTGTAATCTATGCTCCTGTTGATATTGTTGCAATGAACGTGGTTCTAAATGGGGGAGACCCAGACTGTGTAGCACTCCTTCTCATTGGTTTTGCTATACTCCCCGATGGGCTAACAGTAAATAGAGGTAGAATTACTGAAGTTGGGTCTGGTGGATCTCTATTGACTGTCGCATTTCAGATCTTGGTCAATTCTGTTCCAACTGCAAAACTTTCTCTTGGATTTGTGGCGACTGCTAAACAACCTAAGTGCTTGCACCATTGAAAGGATTAAATGTATCATTACAAGGGACAATGCATGAATTGGGAAGGTTAACTTATGATAGAAATAGGGCAAAATCAACAAAAGAAGGCAATGAAGAGGGATTTAAAAAAAAAAAAACTTCAAAAACCTTTCGAGTTGCACTCAATTCCAATTTGTTAAAACGCGATCGAAGAAATATCTGAATTTCTAAACTCATCAAAATTTCATAAAATCCAAGATCTCACACGAACTCCGCGCCATCGAGATCAAGGAATTAATAAGGCAAAACTCTGTCAGACCCCGTGCTTTAGTAGCCGTTTTCCACAAAAATCTTCAATACAATCGGTAATTCAAGATTGTGTTCTTAAAGAATTTTTCTGGCTCGTACAAATAAGGGTTTAGTCTATTCTTTGCATGCAATTCCTGCAAAGAAGGGCAGCTGTAGACACCTCAATTTGAATGGGCCACTACTCGAAAGGGCCCAAAAATACAGATTTTTCAAATAAATGGGCTAACGGGCCTTAAGGGCCCAAGTCATTGAAAAGTGACATTTTGATCGAACCAAAGCCCCTAAGACCTCCTAATGATTGGGAGGCCTGCCAAGAGGACTCGGCCAACCATCCGCTTTCCCAATATTCACCGCTCCGCTTCCAAAACCAAAAAGCCAAATTTTCGATAAAGTTCACCAACGGGCCTAAAAAGCCCGATTTGCCAACACGTGATATTTTGATTAATTCAATAATTTCAAAATCTAAAAAAAAGTGGATAAAACTAAAAATGTGAGACATGGGACATCTATCACTTCCTCTGCCGTCACCGCTCCATCGCCGAAACCAAAAATACTCTAAGCCCATTTACACCCCACTAACCTTCATCTCTCTAAAATCAATTTCTCACCTTACCCTCATCCTAAAATCGATCCCATATCACCTAAATCCTAAAATGAATCTACCCTCGAAAATCCAACCCAAAATAAATCCCATCAAAGCTAAAATAACCTACAACCTTCCTAAAATCCAAGCCCAATACACTAAAAGCTTACAAACCACTATCCATACCCAATTCATTATCCAACCCACAACCCTAACCCATCAACCACTACCCACATCGACCAATCACCATCTTGATAATCAAATATGACACATGTCATCACCCATCTCACCTCCTTCATCCAACTACCTACCCCCATTAATTTTCTTTAAACCTCATCTACCCACACATCAACCCATCACCTTTTCTCTCGAATCAAACACATCTACCCACACCTCTAACCTATACCTCCCTTAATATACCCACATCAACCCATCACATTTTCTCTAAAAAATCTAATCTACCCACACCCCTAATCTATACCTCCCCCTAATCTACCTTCATCATTCTCTACAAAATCCACATCTACAACCTAAACCTACACCCATTCTCTTAAGTCAAACACTCAACCTCTCCCATCAACCCATCTCAACCCTTTATCTCCACCCATTTTGACACATGGCATCATCTCCCACACCCTCCCAAAATATCATCAACCACCTTCTTACACACAACCCTTCTTTTAATTAAAATTCCATCCCCTCAACTCACTTCACCAATTAATTACTCTCTTACACAATCCCATTTTCTCAATCACTCTCATTTATTTTATTCCATCTAGTACTCAACCCAAATGGGTTGAAAGATCCAACCCATTTGGATTGTAAAACAACCCATTTACCCTTCTTACACAAATGCCCTTCAATCATCTCTAATTTACCCCCACATTTCTCTTAAATCCCACACCATTCTACCACTTCTCCTCATTTTACCCCATTATATCCCTAAAATAATTCCTCAACATCTATAAATACCCTCATCCTCTTCCCAAAAAATCTCTCAACTTTCACTACAAAAATTCTCCCCCCAACTCTCACTACCAACCACTATTATCAATTCTCTCACACCAATTATCTCTTATTAACTCCACACCAAGTCTCACTAAAAAAAAAGAAAATCCCTACTCTCTCTAATCACCTCTTTACATTCTCATACTCTCATATTCTACTAAGGACTCAAGAAGACTCAAAGAAGGAGAAGGAAGGAAAGAAAAGAAAAAGAAAACGAAATCACGTATCTACACCTATGATGATTGTAGTAATGACATTGAGTCCTAATCATACTGTAAATACCCAAATTTGACCGGGCCCTCGATGCAAAATGCACCAAAATCTATTAAAATTGGAATGGGCCCCTATAAACACCCCAATTTGAACGCGCCTATACTCGAAAGGGCCCAAAAATACTGATCTTTCAACAAAGTTTATCAATGGGCCTCAAAATCAGTGAAAAGTAACATTTTGATCGAGTCGAGACCCCTAAGACCTCCTAACGGTCTAATGGGCCCACCTGGAAAGACTCAGTATACTCTCATCTACCCCGTCCTACTCTTAAACTCCAAAAAAATATCAATTTCTCAACAAAATTTGTCAATAGGCCTCAAGGGCCTAAGACATTAAAAAATGACATTTTGACCGAACAGAGGCCCCTAAGGCCTCTTAATTGTTTAGTGGGCCCACCAAAGGGATTTGACCTACCCTCCACCTTCCCAACCTCCACCGCTCCACTCTCGTAGCCAGAAATACCCGATTTTCAATAAAAATTTTCAACAGACGTAAAAAGCCCTATTTGCCAACATGTAGCATTTTGACTGATCCAATAATTTCAAAACCCCCCAAAAAAATGAATAAAATGAAAAAAATGAGACTTGGGACACCTACCACTTCATCTACCCTTCACTACTCCACTTCTTAATCCGAAAATATCCTAAGCTTGTCTAAGGCCACAAACCTTCAACATTTACAAAATACATTTCTCACCTTAATTCTAACCAAAATTTAATCCCATGTCACCTAAACCCTAAAACCTACCCACCCTCAAAAACCCATTCCTAAAATAACCCAACCCAATCCCAAAACTTTTCAAAACCCAAGTCCAATACCCCTAAGCCCTTAGCCATATCCAATTCATACCCAACCCATTAATCCTAACCCACAAACCACTACTCACATCAACCAATCACCATCTTGATCATCAAAGATGACACATGTCATTACCCCATCTCACCTCCCTCATTTAACTATCTACCCCCATCACCTTTCTCTAACAAATTATCTAACATCTCACTTCTCTCCAAAAATCACCTCAACTCATACCCTACCCTAACCTATCACCCTTCTCTAACACTATCAACCACCCACATCACAACCCATATCTTCTACACCTTAACCTATCACCCTTCTCTAACACCATAAACCACCTACATCACAACCCATATCTCCTACACCCTAACCCATCACCTTTTCCCAAAATATTCCAACAACTTACATCATAACCCACACCTCCGATCATCATCACCAAACTAACCCATACCTTTCTCTCTAATCAAACAACCACAATCACCAATCAACAAACCTCATCACCTCACTCTCTCATAACCTTTGTCACATGTCATCATTCCCTCAATTCTCCCAAAATCCAATCAATCAATCTCTTACACCACCCATTATTTTAATCTAAACACCTCACCTTCTTAATCAACCAAACACTCAATTAAACACCTAACACTTTACATCTCCATTCTCTTCATCAACCATTACTCATCTCATCTCACCAAACACTCTATCCAAATGGATTTGGGTAGGATCCAAATCATTTGGATTTAAATAGTACCCATTTCCACTTATTACACAATTATCCCCTTTAACTCCAAATTTCATACCTTTCACCCAAAAACCCATGCCATTATCCATTCTCCCAACTCTTCACACCATTATACCCTTAAGGTATTCTTCAAACACCTATAAATACCCCATCCTCTTCCCAAAATGGATTACCAAGTCTTACCAATTCTTCTCCCAAGTCTTACACAAAAAATACCCTCTCAACTCTCTTCTACTCTCATATTCTCATACTAATCTTCTAAAAAAGAATCACACTCTCAAATTTACTAAGGACTTAAGAAAACTCAAAGGAGAAGAAGAAGAAAGAAAATAACTTTGAAGATTCAAGGTGGGTCAAAGAAATACCCCCTGAAAGCGCCCTCGATCTGCGGGGTGCGCGGATCCACTTTTGACCCTTGAGGTTTGGGAGTCGCCACCTAGTTGTTAAGGTCTAGGAACCAAACTGACTCTAAAAAAGGTAAACTAATCTACGAAAGAAAAAAAAAAGTTCGGGGATCACGTTACGGGGTTGGAAGGTGTTAGGCACCAACCCGCCCGGCCAAAGCCGGTCTCTACTAACTTCCCAAGTAAATTACATTGCTAAAAACCTAGATAAAAATAAATAAATTTTTTTTTATACCTTTCCGATAGCAAACTTTATTCCCTCAGATCTGACAAAAATAGCTCCTTGTACCGTACTCCCTTGCTTCGTTCTGTCTCCGGATTTGATTTCGGATCTCCGAGGCAAGGTATCTCCTTATTTTTGGATCTGAACTCTTCAAGTTTGTTGTGAATTTTGAGATGTTTTTGGAAGGTTTTTGGGTGTTCTTTAGGCTAAAATCGAAGGAGGGATGTTAGGTAAGGAGTTGGGACTCCAAAACTAGGGTTTATGAGAGGCTAAGGGGGCTTCTACACCTATTTCTCTTAGGGTTTTTGATTTGATACGAAAATAGGGTGTGAGCACCTCTATTTATAGATTTTTTAGGGGTTGATTTGGATAGAGTTAGTATTTAATTAGAGTTGTGTTTTAGTTAGACTTGTTTTAGGTAGAATTGTGTTTTAATTAGAATTGTTTTAGGTAGAATTGTTTTTTAGTTAGAACTCTATTAGATAGAGTTATTTTTAATTAGAACTCTATTATGATTTTGACTCTTGGTCTTATTTGATTGACTTTTAATATTTTGACTTTAGTCTTAATTGATTGACTTTTAATATCTTGACTTCAGTCTTGCTTAATTGACTTTAATTTTGACTTTAGTCTCACTTAATTGACTTTAATACCTTGACTTTAGTCTTGCTTGATTTACTTTTAATTTTTGGAGACCCCTCCTCCATTATTTCTTTAATTCTTTGGACCCCCAAATGGAGGGGTCCTTAAAGAAATATCTCACGAACCCTCAACAATTTTACTTGAAAACCCGATTGATCAATTTTTTAATTCAAAATTTTAAATTAATTTCATCAATGTTTCACTTTAATTATTTTATATTTTATTTATTAATTTCGAAATTTTTTATTATGAAAATTATGAAATTACCGTTTTACCCCTGGAGAGGGCTTTTCACGTTTTAAGTCGATTTTTAATGTTCTAGGATGTTTTAGAATCGATTTTTCGTAAGGAATTCAATGGAAATATTGGTTTGTGTTATTTATGAAATTTTTTGTGTGAAATGGTCATGAACTTTATGAGGGGTATTTTCATAATTTTGTCGAATTCTGTGAAAATTGGCGAAATGATTTATTTGGTTTCGATTTGTTATTTTATGTGTTTAAATGGATTTTTCTAAGCGTAATGTAGGCTCTAGGGTTGTTTTGAGATTATGGATATTTTGATAATTTGGTCAATTTTTAGTGATTTTTATCGTGAAGCTTCTTTTTGATTTGCAATATGATGATTTCTATGTTTCTGAGGTATTATTTTCCTAGCGTAGCGTGGTTTCTAAGGTTTCGTCAGTCGAGATACCTCATCCGGATTTCTGAAACACATCTGGTAACAAAATAAAGCAATGGAATACACATCCATCATTGGGAATCATTGCAATCGGGTTGACGAGTTGATTAATCAGGTCGACGCAAAAAATGGGGTGTCTACAGATGCCCCTCTTTGGCAGAGGGTTGAAGCAAACTAGATAGCAAATCTATTTTGGTAGATAGTGCGATATCTGAATGCCAAAGCTAGTGACAGTTCATTTTGCAGCCTGATTTAGCAATTTGTCAGGGTGTTCGGATCCTTGAGGGTAAAGCTCTCCCCGAATTAAAAGGTTGTCAGGTCCTTGAGCGCAAACTCTCACTGACAGTGTCAGATCCTTGAATTTTAAAGAATTTTCCCTGACTAAAAAGTGCAAATGTGCAAGTGTGTGCACTGTGTCAAACTGAGTAAAATCTGAGTATAATTTTAGCATAATTTGAGTATAAACTGAGCATAATTGAGTAAAACTGAGCATAACTTCGAGAAAACCCTCGACGGTAACTGAGCAAAGTCCAAGATAACCCTTTGCGGAAACTGAGCAAAATCCAAGATAACCCTTGGTGGAAACTGAGCAAAATCCAAGATAACCCTTGGCGGCAACTGAGCAAAATCCCAGATAACCCTTGGCGTAAAAGTATAAAAAAAAATATGTGAATTTCACTTTTGGATCCAAGTTTTTTTATGAAATCTAAAAAGCCATGGCATTGGATTATCAATCACGTTGGCTTAATGACTCCTTGAAAAATTTGAAATCTTAACCTAAGCTTGTTGAATAATAAATTTTAAAAAAAAAAAAAACAAAAAAAAAAAATTAAAAATCAAAACTCCCCGTCTTCACGATTACCATTTTATTCTTGGTTCAATATTCTTTGAAATTCTGAATTGTTTTGGGTCACCCAAGGTGATTCTTAATTGGACCCACTAAATTTATTATTTTTTTTGCCTATCTCAATAGTTGGTTATTTATGTGCTATTTTGATCAATTATTTATGTTCTCCTTCTGCACTACTCTGATTGCCCATCTAATATGCTATGATCTTGATATACATATCTTTGATGTACATGCCTTGATTTCAATCTTGATGTTGTGGATTTTTATTTCTTAGTCAATATTTGAAATCCTTGCTTGTATGGTTTGATATGGCCCATAGGCCCATTTATCTGAAAAAAGGCCATGAGCACACCCCACCCTGTTTTGCACACACCACTAGCACGTTTATTATTTTGCATGCTTGCACGTCCCATATAGGCAATGTGGTACTAGTGCGTGGCCCGGTCTCTTTGGAGATGCGATGTCATTCATGAAAATCATTACTCCAATCACGTACCTTAGAGTATATCAAACTGGGGTATCAGTACCGTCTAATCAGGTGACTCTGAAAAATATATCGATGCACGCAGGCTGGAGCGACTTGAGCCTTTGACCTATTGTGAGCTACACAGTCACATGTCCTGCTTACCAACGTGGTACTAGTACGTGGTCGGTCCCCTCGTGGGATGTCAAACCATTTATGAAAGTTACAACTCTTGACTAGTACCCATAGGTATATCAAAGATGATCCAAGTACATCAATTGCACTTCTTGGTCAAAATCAGTGCCTAAGCGAGATCCTGCTCCGATGTACTACGAGGATAGACTACGTCTATTCTAGAAAAGAGGTGATTTAAGAGTGCCTTTTCTCAAGCATCGCGCGCCACCTCTGATATGGGGATTAAACTGACTGCCTTTGACTTTAGAGAAGTGAGTTAAAATTTTAGATTATCACCTATACGGTATATCAAATCAAGTCACCATGCACCGTCTATTGAGTACGCTCGAGAGGTATATAGATGCATTTGGGCAAGGGTGACCAGATAAAAATGCATTGCATGTAGTAAGCTTAGAGTCTAGAAACCTTCCCTGTAGGTCACGACTCAAACTTATTGTGGGTATTCCCAGGTTGTTTATTGAATGGGACCTTGTGAGATTAGAATGTATGTGAATGATGAGATCAGAATGTATGTGAATGATGAGATCAGAATGTAGGGTTGTCCTCAAGAATCAAAATTTTTATTTAACCTAACTTGAAATTAAAATGAGTGCACCGACCCAATAAAGAATCCATTTTTAGCAATAACCTAGTCCATCTCAATCTAACGAGCATGATGGGCTAGGTCATTAAAATCAAAATGGAAATCAAAGTCTTTCAAGTTTCAACCCATCTTAAAAGAAGAAAAATGTTTTCTAGAAGAAGAACATTTTCCAAAAAAAAATATTTTCCAAAAGAAAAGAGAGGAAAAATGATTTACAAAAGATCTATTTTGTATGGAAAATTACCAAAATATATTGTAAAAAATAACCAGATTTGTGAAAATTTTTATATAATAAAAATATTATTTTCCAATAATTTTCAAGAGTGCAATAAAATTATTTTCCTTCTGAATAATCATTGAACGGGTGAATTATTTAATGGATTGGTGCACAGAATTCTATAAAATCTCAGGATTCATTAAAATCTTATCAATGGGATAACTCTAAAACTGGTTAAGTTCACCTTCACTGAGGTTTAAGGGTTGTCATTGTACCTAAGCTCAATCGTCCATCGTCTAGCTAGGGTTGTGAATCCAATTAGTTAGAACAAACGTCAATATCAAGTTAATAGTCAGAAATGACTTCAAAATTTCTCAACATCGCCCAGTTGTTCCCTAAAGATCATAGTGCCTCAATCCTACCGGTTGTAAGCAATATCTCGAGTCCACAGTCCGTAATCAAGCCCGAACTGGGTACTTGTCTTTAGTTTTCATAAGTCATGAAGGTTAGTCTGAATCCAATTTTTTTAGCAATCCATCAATGTCGTGTTTTCTTTAGATCAGTCTACTCTTTCCTTGTTGAGTCGAGTTAGTTTATTGAGTCTATGGAGGTGTCTGTCGCCCCATCTGAATTTGATTACATAAAGGAAATTTTTGAATACCTCGAGCGCATTAATGGATTAACTTCGAGGATAGATTTCTCTCCTGAACAAGAAGATAAGGGTTGGACTCAACTTTTAATCGAGAAAGCAAAGGTCATTGACCTCGGAACAGAAAATAATTCTTAAAGAGATTCAAATAGAAACCATCCTATCCCTAAAGGAACACGAAGGGATAATGAATTTACTCAAAAATTTCAAAAGACTTGTTCACGTGATCCTATGAGGATATGTTTGGTGTAAGCTAGGGTGTTGTTCAATACATGGAATAGATACTCACTCGATGGAACGGAAATACCAATGAGATTAAAGAAGAGGTTACAAAACGTATCGATATCGTCCTCACTGCATCTCAAGTTGATGTCATAAGTCGATACAAGGTACCTTTAGATTTAGTTTCTGATAATGGGTAATACTTTAAAGTTCAAGATCTGGCATCACAAATCATCTTCTTACCGTTCTCAGACCGATAGAACATTTGAGACAACCAATAAGAATCTCAAAAAAATTATCAGGAAAATGTGTCAATCACATCGGGAGGTTAAAAAAATTGCCATTCGCACTATGGACATATCGCACTTCAATACAGTCTTCCACTGAAACTATTCCCTACTCTCTAGTATATGATATGGAAGTTGTCTTACCAGTTGAAATGGAAATCTCATATCTCAAAGTCTTGATGGAAAGCCAATTATTAGAAATAGACTAGGTCTGTCATCAATACGAAGAATTAAACTTGATTGAAGAAAAACAACTTAGAGTTTTGTACCATAAACTAACTTATCAGAGAAGAGTCACTCACACGTTTGACAAGAAGGTCAAAGTTCACCATCAAACGTCAAAGAAAAGTGAGCACTCCTCCTCGACCATATGGGAAAGTCTGAACCCAATTGGAAAAGTTCAATCATTAAAGAAATATTACAGGGAAAAGCTATCAGACTTCAAGACTATGATGGAATTGAATTACCATAACCAACCAACCTTGACCAGATCAAGCGGTACAACATTTAAGGAGGCCATCTTTGGCCGAATCAATTTTCCTACTACCCAGTTCAATATCTCCTTTCTTAATCATTTGCAGCATTTTCAAAAAAAATGAGGCCTTATTCTTTCTTAGCCCGATCACCTAACCTATGTGAGGGAAAAATTCGAACTACGTCTTAGTCTGATCCCAAAATTCTAGGGTACGTAGGCAACTTGAGAAGTTATTTCAGGCCCGACCACATCAATATATATATAGGGTAGCGTTCAAGGGCAAACTTTTTAGCAAACTTTTTGGCAAAACATTTTTCAAAACATGGGTTAGAGGTTTTGGAATGGGCGGATTTTTGTGAGGATGATCTCTACGGTGAGGAGATCATCCTCACCAAAAATCAGCCCATTCCAAAACTTCTAACCCATCTTTACAAGCTGAAAAATTGTGGACCGTCCACTTTTTGTAAACTGTTTTTGATGGGTTAGAAGTTTTGGAATGTGCTGATTTTTGGTGATGATGATCTCCTCACCGTAGTGATCATCTTCACAAAAAATCAGCCCATTCCAAAATCTCTAACTCATGTTTTGAAAAATGTTTTGCCAAAAAGTTTGCTAAAAAGTTGGCCATTGAACGCCCCCCATATATATATATATATATATATATATATATATATATATATATATATATAATATATATATGGGAAATGTTCAGCACCCTAAGTTTTACCACACACTTTAACAAACGTTTTTTGTCCTACATGGGTTAGAAGTTTTGGAATGAGCTGATTTTTGGTGAGGATGATCTCTATGATTAGAAGATCATCCTCCCCAAAAATCAGCCCATTCCGAAATGTTTAGCCCCATGTTTACACGTTGAAAAATCGTGGACCGTCCATTTTTTGTAAATCAATTTTGATGGGTTAGAAGTTTTGAAATGAGCTGATTTTTGGTGAAGATGATCTCCTCACCATAGAGATCATCCTCACCAAAAATCAGCTCATTCCGAAACTTCTAACCCATGTAAGACAAAACGCGTTTGTTAAAGTGTGTGGTAAAACTTAGGGTGCCGAACGGGACCCTATATATATATATATATATATATATATATATATATATATATTATATATATATATATATATATCTATATATATATATAGGGTCACGTTCAATGGCAAACTTTTTAGCAAACTTTTTGGCAAAACATTTTTTAAAACATGAGTTAGAAGTTTTGGAATGGACTGATTTTTGGTGAGGATCATCTCTACGGTGAGGAGATCATCATCACCAAAAATCAGCCCATTTCAAAACTTCTAACCCCATCAAAAATTGTTTACAAAAAATTGACGGTCCACGATTTTTCAACTTGTAAACATGGGTTAGAAGTTTTGGAATGGGCTGATTTTTGGTGAAGATGATCTCTTCACCGTAGAGATCATCCTCACCAAAAATCAGCCCATTCCAAAACTTCTAACTCATGTTTTGAAAAATGTTTTGCCAAAAAGTTGGCCATTGAACGCTACCCATATATATATATATATAAATAGATTCCCCGACAAAGAAAAAATTTAAAAAGAAAAAATTCAAAAGAAAAAGAACTATCATCTAATATGGGGAAGAAAAATCAAGGAAAAAGAAAACAATTTAAAAGGAAATGCCACACTAGGGGCATTCAGGTTTTTGAGCCTTAGAATTCCTTTCTTTTTATACCCAGTCCTAAGCTTACTTATTGAAGTCCTCCTAACTACTGTGCGAAAAAGTCAAGGAATGGATCAAAGCACAATCAGATAGTAATTCCAGAAATTTAGAATGAAAAAAAAGCCTGCTAGGTTGAAAACCTGAAAAGGGCGACTTAGGAAAAAATTAAGGCAAGCTCGCAAGGTTGAAAATCTGAAATGATGACCTTAACAACAATCAGAGCAAAGAAAAAAGAAAAATTGTAAGCTTGCTAGATCGAAAGCCTAAAAAAGCGTCCTAGGCAAAAGCTAGAGCATGCTCGCTAGATTGAAAATTTGAAAAGGCAATCTAAGCAAAACTTAAAGTAACCAAAAAATAAAAGAAAATCTCCGTTGAGTTGAGAAGCTGAAAAGGTGGTCTGAGTCGAAACATTAGAAGTCCGAATGATCAAGTTTCAATACCCAGTTTGAACCAAATATAGACTCAGTGGATACAAGTATCTCGTCTACGATTGATCTAAAAAGTTTCATGTCCCTAAGCTAACCGATGGGGAGAAAGAACAAATTCTATGAGAAAGAACAATTTTTTGAGCTTGACTCAAAATCTTCAATATAAAAAGTCAAAATTAAAAGTTAAACCTTTATTACGCTTGCGGTAATCAAGGATTTCAAACTTTCGTAACAAGGGCACTTCTTTTTTCTAAAGAGTACAGTTTCCCCCCTTACACTAGGGCCATTCGTTTTCAAATTATGTTTAATTATCTCCAGTGTAATGCTCCCTGTCAAACTAGGGGCATTTTGGTTATGAAACCTGGTCAATTTCAACCCTAAAGGATAAGGTTAACTTTGAATTAAAGGTTATCTTCTTGATAGCAATTTTGAAAACTCCTCAGATTCAAAAAGAGTTAAAATATTTACCGGACCTTCATAAAATCCAACTTTTTATTTAAAAAAAAAATTAAATGCGAGGTTAATCCCCTGTTTGTTCCCAAGAAAACATAGTTTATTACTATTTCACTCCGAATAGGTAGAGTAGGACTCCAAAAAAGCTTAGTTCATTATTCTTTCACTCCAAGTAGGTAGAGTAGAACTTCCCAAAAAAATATATATATATTAGTTCATTATTCTTTCACTCCGAGTAGGTAGAGTAGAACTTCCCAAAAAAATTAGTTCATTACTCTTTCACCCTGGGCAAGTAGAATAGGAATCCCAAAAAGCTTAGTTCATTACTCTTTCACTTTGGGCAGGTAGAGTAGGACTCCCAAAAAAATTAGTTCATTACTCTTTCACTCCGAGTAGGTAGAGTAGAACTTCCCAAAAAAATTAGTTCATTACTCTTTCACCCTGGGCAGTTAGAGTAGGACTCCCAAAAAAATTAGTTCATTACACTTTCACTCCGAGTAGGTAGAGTAAAACTTCCCAAAAAAATTAGTTCATTACTCTTTCACCCCGAGCAGGTAGAATAGAATTTCCAAAATAATTAGTTCATTATTCTTTAACCCTGGGTAGGTAGAGTAGGACTCTCAAAAAATTAGTTTATTACTCTTTCACTCCGAGTAGGTAGAGTAGAACTTCCCAAAATAATTAGTTCATTATTCTTTCACACTGGGCAGGTAGAGTAGGACTCCTAAAAAGCTTAGTTCATTACTCTTTCACTCCGAGCAGGTAGAGTAGAACTTCCAAAAAAAAAAATTAGTTCATTACTCTTTCACCCCGAGTAGGTAGAGTAGAACTTCCCAAAAAAAATTAGTTCATTACTCTTTCACCCTGGTCAGGTAGAGTAGGACTCTCAAAAAATTAGTTCATTACTCTTTCACTCCGAGTAGGTAGAGTAGAACTTCCCAAAAAAATTAGTTTATTAGTCTTTCACCCTGGGCAGGTAGAGTAGGACATTCAACTTTTTCCCAACTTTTGCTCAGATTTGTCTTGAATCTCATTCAAATTTTCTCGAGTTTTGTTTTACTCAGTTTCACACGGTACACACACTTGCACATTTCTTTCATTAGTCAAGGAGAATATTCTAAAATTCAAGGATCTGACGCTATCAGTGAGAACTCGCGCTCAAGGACCTGACATTTTTTTAATTCAATGAGAGTTTTACCCTCAAGGTTCCGAATGCCTCGACGAATTGCTAAATTAGGCTGCAAAATGAATTGTCACTAGCTTTGGCATTCGGATATCACACTATCTAACAAAATAAATTTGCTATCTAGTTTGGTTCAACCCTCTGCCAAAGAGGGGCATCTGTAGACACTATATTTTTGCACTCCCCTTATTAATCAACTCGTCAACCCAATTGCAACGGTTCCCAATGATGGATTATTATTCCAATGCTTTATTTGTTACCAAATGTGTTTTAGAAATTCGGATGAGGTATCTCAAACTAACAAAACTTTAGAAACCACGCTACGCTAGGAAAATATAATCACAAAAACATAGAAATCATCATCTTTCAAACAAAAACAAACTTTACGATAAACATCACTAAAAAATTATCAAATTATCAAAATAACCCTAACCTCAAAACATTCCTAGAGCCTACATTACGCTTAGAAAAACCCATTCAAATACATAAAATAACAAATCGAAACCAAATAAATTATTTCGTCAATTTTTATAAAATTTGACAAAATTATGAAAATGCCCCTAGTAAAGTTCACGACCATTTCGCTAAAAAAATTTCATAAATGACACAAACCAATATTCCCATTTAATTCCTTACGAAAAATCGATTCTAAAACTTCCTGTAAGATCAAAAATCGACTTGAAATGCAAAAGTTCTCTTTATGGGCAAAATGATAATTTTCCAATTAAAAATTTTAAAATTGTGAAATTAATAAATAAAACATTAAATAATGTAAAGTGAAACATTACTAAAATTAATTTAAAAATGTGAACAAAAAATATTGATCAATCAGGCTCTCAGGAAAAATTGTTGATGGTTGCCCAGATATTTATTAAAGGATCCCTCCATCTGGGGGCCCAAAAAATTAAAGATATAATAAAGGGGGGTTCTCCAAAAAATTAAAGTCGATCAAGTAAGACTAAAGTCAAAATCTTAAAGTCAATCAAGTGAGACTAAAAGTCAAAATCCTACTAGAATTCTAATTAAACAATAACTCTATTTAAAACAATTCTAATTAAACAATAACCCTATTTAAAACAATTCTATTTAAAATATAACTCTACCTAAAACAATTATAATTAAACACTAACTCTATCTAAAAAGTTTTTAAAAAAATCTATAAATAAAGGTCCCTACAACCTAATTTCGTATCAAAAAATAAACCCTAGAAAAAGAAGGTCAAAAAGCTTCCTTAGCCTCCCATAAACCTTGATTTTGAAGTCCCAACTCCTTACCTAACATTCATACTCCAACTTTAGCTCAAAAAACACCTAGAAACCCTTCCAAAATACCTCAAAAATTCATAAAAAAATTAGAAATGTTCAGAAGGAGATACTTTGTTTTGAAGATTTGAAACAAATCCAGTAGTAGAAGGAAGCGAGGAGTGCTGTACGAAGAACTATTCTACCATATCTGAGGGAACAAAATCGTTGTCTTCGTAAAGGTAAAGATTTAAATTATTTTTATTGATTAGGTCTTTTTAGCAATGTAGTTTTATTTGGGAATAAGTAGAGATCGGTATTGACCGGGCGGGGTTAGTGCCTAACACCTTCCAACCCCGTAATATGATCCCCGGACTCAGTATTTCTTTTAGTAAATTAATTGTTTTTATCCGTTTCGAGTCTATATTCGATTCCTAGACCGTAATAACTAGGTGGCGACTCCCAAACCTCAAATGTCAAAAGCGGATCCGCGCACCCCGCGGATCGAAGGCATTTTCAGATGCCCAAGAAATAGTATCTCCACCTAATGTAAAAATCCAATTAGTTGTTGAGTTTGAATTTGAATCGACATTATTCCAACTTGCATCGTTGTACCCTTCAAGTATAGTTGGATATCCTTGATAATGTAGTCCATAGTCTAAAGTCCCCTTCAAGTACCTTAAAACTCTAGATACAATATTCGAATACTCGGTACTTGGATTACTAGTAAAATGACATAACACGCCTACTACTTGTGCAATGTCAAGTCTTGTGCAATGCATATCATACATAAGACTCCCAATAACACTGGTATATTCTAGTTAAGCTTTAGCACGACCAGTGTTCTTCATTAACTTGATACTAGGATCCATAGGGATAGGGGCTAGTTTATGATCAAAATGACCATATCAAAATTCCTAGCATTATATCAACCTCTTCTAAATCTTTCATATTAAAATTAATAGACAAAAACCTTTTGATTTCTTCACACATTCATGTTAGTTCTAAAGATTAACATGTCATCAACATAAAAACAAATAATGACACCAACATTATTTTCGAATTTGCAATAAATGTATTTGTCGGTGTCATTAACTTTGAAACCATGAGATAAGACTATTTTATCAAATTTCTTATGCCATTGAAGAGGCGCTTGCATTAAACCATAAAGAGATTGAGTTAGTTTGCAAACTTTCCTTTCTTGACCAGGTCTGACAAAATCTTTTAGTTGCTTCATATAATTTTTTTCTTCTAAATCACCATTTAGAAATGTTGTTTTTACATCCATTTGATGGACAACCATTTTATGAATGGAAGCAAGAGAAATAAGTAGTCGAATACATGATATCCGAGTTACTGGAGCATATGTGTCAAAATAGTTTATCTCGTGTCTCTAGTTAAAGTCTTTAGTAACTAATCTAGCTTTAAACTTATTTATCGATCCATCTACATTCAATTTCTTTTTAAAAATCCATTTACACCCTATAGGTTTTGCACCTGGGGGTAAATCCCAAGTCTGATTTGAGATAATCGAGTTCATCTCATCATTTAATGGCTTCTTTCCAAAATAATGAATCTCTTAAGTTCATAGCCTCAGAAAATGTGAAGGGTTTATCTCTTTCTATATTTAATATAAACCTAGTAACATTCTTGACTTAATATTTATCTCATTCAACAAAATAAACTAGAAAGTTAGGTCCAAATGTGCGTTCAACTCTAGGTCTCTTATTTCTCCTAGGTTCAAGAACTTGTTGATCAGAACTTGGGTCACCACTAATGTTATCTTGAAACGGTAGATGAATCTCTTTAGGAATAAAATTTTCAGAAATTGGTTCATAAGGACTTGACTTAGTCAAATCCTCAAGACTTAATGATATCACTAGTTTTCAGATCAAGAAAACGATAAGTTAGGCTATTCTGAGAATTACCAATAAACACACATATGTAGGTTCTAACTCCTAATTTTGGTCTCTTAAGGCTGGATTTTCTTACATAAGCAAGTGTAGACACCCCATTTTTGCACTCGCCTGATTAATCAACTCATCAACCCGATTGCAACGGCTCCAAATGATGAATGTTTATTCCAATACTTTATTTTGTTACTAGATATGTTTCAGAAATCCTGATTAGGTATCTCGAATTGACAAAACTATAAAAACATACTACACTAGGAAAATATAAGCCCAAAAACGTAGAAATCATCATTTTGCCAACAAAAAAAAGTTTTACGATAAAAATCACTAAAAAATGATCAAATTATCAAAATACCCCAAACCTCAAAACATCCCTAGAGCCTACATTATGCTTAGGAAAACCCATTCAAATACATAAAACAACAAATCGAAATCAAATAAATCATTTAGCCAATTTGCAAAAAATTTGATAAAATTACGAAAATGCCCCTCATAAAGTTCAAGACCATTTCACACAAATCAATATTCCCATTGAATTCTTTATGAAAAATTGATTCTAAAACATCCTGGAACATCAAAAATCGACTTGAAATGCAAAAGTTCTCTTTAGGGGCAAAATAGTAATTTTCCAATTAAAAAAGTTAAAATTTTGAAATTAATAAATAAAACATTAAATAATGTAAAGTGAAACATTAATAAAATTAATTTAAAATTTTGAATCAAAAAATCGATCAATCATGCTTTCACGCAAAATTGTTGATGGTTACCCAAATATTTATTAAAGGACCCCTCCATATAAGGGCCCAAAGAATTAAAGATATAATAAAGAAGGGTTATCCAAAATCTTAAAGTCAATCAAGTAAGACTAAAGTCAATAAATTAAAGTTAATCAAGTAAGACTAATGTCAATCTTAACGTCAATCAAGTAAGACTAAAGTCAAGATCTTAAGGTCAATCAAGTAAGACTAAAGTCAAGATATTGAAGTCAACCAAGTAAAACTAAAGTCAAAATATTAAAATCAATCAAATGAGACTAAAAGTCAAAATTCTAATAGATAATAATTCTATTTAAAATAATCTTAATTAAATAATAACTCTATTTAATAGAATTCTAACTAAATAATAACTCTCTCTAAAAGAATTATAATTAAATAATAACTCTCTCTAAAAAGAATTATAATTAAAAATTAACTCTTTCAAAAAAACACTTTAAAAAATCTATAAATAGGGGTCCTTACACCCTATTTTCGTATCAAAAAATAAATCATAAGAGAAGTAGGTCAAAAAGCTTCCCTAGCCTCCCATAAACCTTAACTTTGAAGTCCTAACTCCTTACCTAACATCCATACCTCAACTTTATCTCAAAAAATACCTACAAGCCCTTTAAAAACACCCAAAAATCCATAAAAAAATCTAAAGAAATCAGATCTAAGAAAGAGATACCTCACCTCGAAGATCAGAAATCTTATCCGGAGACAGAACAAAGTGAGGAGTACTGTACAAGGAGTTACTTTATCAGATCTGAGGGAACAAGACCGTTGTCTTCAGAAAGGTATCTATTTCTTATTTTTTTTTATTACTTAGGTTTTTTAGCAATATAGTTTATTTGAAAATTAGTAGAGACCGACGTTTGCAGGGCGGGGTTGGTGCCTAACAGCTTCCAACTCCATAATGTGATCCCCGGACCCATTTTTTTTTTCTTTCGTAGAATAGTAGTATTTGCCTTTTTAGAGTCAATATTCGGTTCCTAAACCGTAATAACTAGGTGGCGACTCCCAAACCTTCAAGGTCAAAAGTTGATCCGCGCACCTCACGAATCGAGGGCACTTTCAGCAAGACAGCCCCGCATTTTGAGATGATTGAGATTAGGCTTCCTTTTGAACCATAGTTCATAAGGAGTAACATTATTTTTCTTTGTTGAAACTCTATTTAAAATATAACAAACAGAAAGAATTGCTCACCCATTAACGAATAGGATAAACCTAACTAATAATCATAGTATTTACCATTTCAACTATGATTCTATTATTACTTTCTGCAACTCTATTTTGTTGCGACGTGTAAAAAGCCGTAACTTGATGAATAATGGCCATAAGTTTCACAAAACTTAATGAACTCATTTGGATAGTATTCGCCACCCCTATCAGAATGTAGAATCTTAATTTTATGGTTAAGTTGATTTTCTACTTCTTCCTTAAAGATTTGAAATTTCTCAAAAATTTCACCTTTAGTTTTCATTAAATAAATATATGCATACTTTGAATGATCATCAATGAAGGTAACAAAATATCTATTGTATCCACATGTTTGACTCTTAAGGTCGCATACTAACTATGAATAATCTCTAAGATAGTAAATTTAAAAGATTTTCTAGTTATCTCAAATTGAACACAAGTTTGGCATTTAGAAAAATTCTCTAAATTATACTTAAGAATAAGTCCTAGATTAGTTATACGTTTAATTGAACCATAATTAACGTGTCATAATCTACCATGTCATAAATATAACGAATTAACAATATACACAACACAAAAAATTTTATTATGTAAATTTAAGCGAATCATACCTTTACAAGAATAATCATGTCCTACAAGTACATTGTTTTTGGACAAAGTAAGCCTATCTGATTCATATACAAGTTTGAAACCTGATTTATTAAGTAGGTCTCTTAACACGAGATTCTTGGTGATATCTGGAACATGGAAGACATTGAAAAGAAAGATAGTCTTCCCAAAAGTCAATTTAAGATTTACAGTCCTAACTCCGAGAATGTTGGAAAGAGAAATATTCGTCATTTTTACTTTTGTACCTTCATCACAAGTTTCATAACTTGTGTAAAGACTTCTATCATTATAGCAGTGTTCTGTTTCTCTAGTGTCAACCTACCAACCATTGTTGTTTGGCACAACATTTGCTAATGAACAAGCATAGGAAGTTGTTGTAACCATTGCTTTCTCTGTCACTACCGTATTTGCTTTTTTCTTGAATTTCTTTTTTCGATGTCAACATTCTCGTGCATAATGACCAAACTTATTACAATAAAAATACTTACTGTTTTTCTTTTTATTTTTATCAACTTTCTTCTTGAAGGATGAAGTTTTCTTAAGTTTTAACCTAAAATCAATCTTCTTGGGCTTAGCACCCTCAATCATGTTTACTTAGGTTTCCTCTATTTCCTCATCTTTATATTCTCTATTACGAACATCTTCTTTTATACAAAGATGACGTTGTAGAGATTTCAAAGTATACTTCTTCTCCTCACGTTTCATCTTTTTTCTTGTAACCTTTCCAGGATTGAAGAAGCTTTGATATGATTGCTCCTACTTGAAAATCTTTTAGAAGATAGATTCCTGCAATCTTAAGATCCCCAATGATTAATTGAAGTTCATGTACTTGGGACAGAACCGGTTCGTCGTTGGATATCTTAAATTCAAAATAATTACTAATTAGAAATTTTTGATTACTTGCCTCTTCTATTTTGTATTTATTTTCCAGAGCTTTCCAGAGTTCTTTGGTTGAGTTGACAGTATGGTAGATATCATAAATCGAATTGGAGAGAGCATTGAAATCAGGAATAATTTAATAAAGGAAGAAAAAAACTTTGTAAAGGGAAATAATTGTGCATTAATCTTGGCCGAACACGTGTTCAAATCGGCCAAAGGGTACCAATCGCAGACCAACTGATGAAGCGTTGCCCTGCAAGTAGGGCAAGCCAGATCAGAGCCCTCCCTAGCTTGGCTTGCAGGATAGTGCAGCACTAAGTGAAGTCAACCTAACCAGGCAGGACAGGGCAGATCTCGAGAAAACTAGAATACTATTGCGTGCACGTCAATTCCAAAAATCCTGGATGCAATCATAACAGATAAACTCGATCATTCTAAGATACCCTAATTAGGTAAACAACCCTTGAGAATCAATAGAAATCCCATGATTGCAGCCTATACTACAACCTATAAAGGAAAACCTTAGGAAAAGTGAGAGAGCCTGGAAGGACCGAGGACTAGCCAGTATTGATTATTATTCCTCTATCTCTCTAAATTGAGCGTCAAAGTGTCTGTGGTAGGTACCAGGCCACCACGAGAAGACAGGGAGTGCACGAAGCTGAAAGCACCCACGATCCGCGGGGTGTGTGGATCCACTTTTAACTTTGAGGTTTGGGAGTCACCACCTAGTTATTACGATCTAGGAACCGAGCATTGACTCAAGATGGATAAAAATAACTAATTTACAAAAAGAAACTAAGTCCGGAGATCACCTTACGGGGTTGGAAGGTGTTAGGCACCAACCCTGCCCTGCAAACGTCGGTCTCTACTATTTCCCAAGAAGATTACATTGTTAAAAAAATCTAAAATAAATAAATAAAACAAGTAGAAAAAGATAAGGAGAAAATATACATATACGATTGCAACAATTTGTTCACTAAGAATTGGTAGAATGGTTCTTCGTAAGATACTCCTCGTTTCGTTCCTATCACTGGATCCGCTTTAGATCTCCAAGATGAAGTACCTCCTTCTTAGATATGAGTATTTCCTAAATTTATTGATGAATTTTTGGGTATTTTGTGGAGAGTTTCTAGGAACTTGTGAACAAAAACTAGGGTTTGGATGATAGGTAAGGGGTTAGGACTTTAAAATCAGGGTTTTTGGGAGGCTAGGGAGGCTTTTTAACCTATTTTTTCTAGGGTTTTCTTTAACCTGTGAAATTAGGTTGTGGAGGCTCTCTATTTATAGAATTTTCTGGGTAGAGTTAGTGTTTGATTAGGTTTCTTATAGATAAGATAAATTAGGATTTTGACTTTAGTCTTATGAGATTGACTTGGTCTTTTTAGATTAGGCCTTTAATTAGGGTTTTGACTTAAGTCTTATGAGATTGACTTGATTTCTTTAGATTAGGATTTTGACTTAAGTCTTATGAGATTGACTTGATTTCTTTAGATTAGAGTTTTGACTTATGTCTTATGAGATTGACTTGGTTTAGATTTTTAAATTAATTTTATTAAGATTTTACTTTAAGTTAATTAATATTTTATTCATTAATTTCAAAATTAAAAATTTTAAAAAATTAGAAAATTATCGTTTTGCCCTTGAAGAGAACTTTTGCGTTTCAAGTCAGTTTTCTATGTTCCGGGATGTTTTGGAATCGATTTTTCATAAGGAATTCAATGGGATTATTGGTTTGTGTCACTTATGAAATTTTTTAATATGAAATGATTGTCAACCCTTATGAGGGACATTTTCACAAATTTGATAAAAATTGACGAAATGGTTTATTTGATTTCATTTTATTATTTTATGTGTTCGAATGAGTTTTCCTAAGCATAAGGGGTCTCTAAGGATGTTTTGATGTTAGGGGTATTTTGGTAATTTAATCATTTTTAGTGATTTTTATAGTAAATTTTTTTTTTGTCTACAAGATGATGATTTCTATATTTTTGGGATTATATTTTCCTAGTTTAGCGTGATTTCTACAGTTTATTAGTTTGAGACACCTCATCTGAATTTTTGAAACATATCTAGTAACAAAATAGAGCATTGGAATAATAATCCATCATTGGAAATCGTCGCAATCGGGTTGACGAGTTGATAATCAAGTGAGTGCAAAAATGGGATGTCTGCAGATGCCCCTCTTTTGTAAAGGGTTAATGCAAACTAGATATCAAATCTATTTTGTTAGATAGTGCGATATCCGAATGCCAAAGCTAGTGACATCTCATTTTACAACCTGATTTAGCAAGTCGTCGAGGCGTTCAGATCCTTGAGGGTACTACTCTCCCCGAACTAAAAGTTTGTCAGGTCCTTGAGCACGAACTCTCACTGACAGCGTCAAATCCTTGAATTTTAGAAAATTTTCCTTGACTAAAAATGTGCAATTGTGTGTACTCGAAACCTGAGATAAATCTCAGAGATGGTCTAAGTTAGATTTGAGCATAAATTAAGTAAAATCTAAGCATAAAATTGAGCATAAACTGAGCATAATTCTGAGAAAATCCTCTGCAGTACCTGAGCATAATTTCGAGAAAACCCTCGGCGGTATTTGAGCATAATTATGAGAAAACCCTCAGCAGCATTTGAGCATAATTCCGAGAAAACCCTCAGTGGTCTCTGAGTATAATTTCAAGAAAACCCTCGCCAGCATCTGAGCATAATTCCGAGAAAACCCTCAACGGCATCTGAGCATAATTTCGAGAAAACCTTCAATGGTATTTGGGCATAATTTTGAGAAAACCCTCGGCGACATCTGAGCATAATTTCGAGTAAACCCTCGACGGAATCTGAGCATAATTTCGATAAAACCTTCCGAGAAAACCCTCGACGGTTTTTCAGCATAATTTCGAGAAAATCCTCGACGGTATCTGAACATAATTTTGAGAAAATACTCAATGGCATCTGAGCATAAAGTAAATCTAGGAAAGAATGGATGAATCTGATAAATCTGAGAAGGAATTAATGGATCTGGGAAAGAAAGAATGATCTATCACCTATTCTATGCCAAAGGGTAATGAGTTAATCTCTGGGCAAAATCAAATATGAGATAAGAAACGCTTCTGTTTGAATCTCAAGATTTTTCAAAATTTTTTTAAATTTTTTAACTTCTTTATACCTCAGGGTTTTTTAAAAAAAATTGCTATCAATAGGATAACCTTAAATTCGGGGTTCCCATTATACTTTAGGATTAAAATTGATCATGTTTGAGAGCAAAATGCGTCTAGTTTGACAGGAAACATTGTATTGAATACATCTTGTAAAAAAATGCACTTATTATAAGGGGGAAACTACATATCAAAGAAGAAAGAAAGCGCTCCTTGTAGAAAGGTTTGAAATATTTGATGACCACAAGCGCAATAAAGATTCAACTTTTTATTTTGATTGAAGACTTTGAATCAGGCTCAAAAAAGCAAAACATTTCCTTTTGAAACTCATCATGGAATTCACCCTTCTCTCCCTTGGTTCACTTGGGAAAGTAAAAATTTTCAGATCAATCGTAGATAAGATACTTGTGACTTTTGAGTCTTTACCTGGTTTAAGTTGAGTGTTGAACTTGATTATTCGGACTTTAGATGTTTCGACTTGAACCGCCTTTTAGCTTTTCAACTCTATAGAGATTTTCTTCTATTTTTCTTTGTTGTTCTAACTTTTTCCTAGATTGCCCTTTCAAATTTTCAAACTAGCGAGAATGCTTTAGCTTTTACCTAGATCTCCTTTTCAGGTTTTCGATCTAGCGAGCTTTTTTTTTTTGCCAAAATCGTCCTTTCGTATTTTCAATCTCGCGAGTTTGCCTTAATTTTTGCCTAGATCGCCCTTTCAGATTTTCAACTTAGCAGGCTTTATTTTTTTTCTTCATTTTTGAAGTTCTGGAATTACTATCTGATCATGATTTGCTACCTTCCTTTACTTTTTCATATGATACTTAGGAGGACTTCCATGGGTAAGCTTAGGACTGGGTAAAAGAAGGGAATTTTGAGGCTCAAATACCCGAATGGCCCTTGTGTGGGATTTTCTCTTTTTCCTTGAATTTTTTTCCCCATTGACAATATCTTTTTTTTATATTTTTATTTTGATGTGGTGGGCCTGAAGTAACTTCTCAAATTGCCTACGTACCCCAGACTTTTGGGATCAGACTAAAACGTAGTTCTGATTTTTCCCTCCCCTAGGTTGGGTGATCAGGTTGAGAATGAAAAATATATATATATTTTTTTGAAAAAAGACTGCAATGGGGTTGAGAAATGATATATTGAACTAGGTAATAGGAGAATTGATTCGGCCAAAGATGACCTCCTTAAATATAGTACCGTTTGATTTGGTCAAGGTTGGTTAGTTCTAGTAATTCAATTCCATCATGATCTTGAAGCTTGACAGCTTTTCCAAGTAATATTTCTTTGATGATGAACGGACCTCCCCAATTTGGTTTGAACTTCCCTCTAGGGTCAAAGATAGGTGCCCGATTTTCTTTAAGTAATAAATCCCTGACTTACAAATGTCAGGCCTTGATCTTCTTGTCAAATGCACAAGCGACTCTTCTTTGATAGGCTTGCACATGGTACAGAGCTCTTAGTCATTTTTCTTCGATTAAATTTAATTCTTCATACCATTAACGAACTCAATCTGCTTCTGATAACTGACTTTCCAACAAGATCCTGAGAGACGGGATTTCCATTTCAACTGGCAAGACTGCTTCCATACCATACACTAAGGAGTAGGAATAACTCTAGTAGAAGATTGAATTGAAGTTCGGTATGCCCATAACGCAATTTTTCTGACCAATCCCAATGTTATTGACACATTTTCCTAATGATTGTCTTAAGATTCATATTGACTGCTTCAACTACTCCATTAGTCTGAGGACAATAAGGAGATGATTTATTATGCGTGATCTTGAATTTAGAATACAGTGTAATAACCTCGGCTTTGAAGTGTGACCCATTATCAGATATCAGTTTCGAATGTACTCCATATCGACTGATGATGTTTGCTTGAATAAACTTTACAACCCGGGAGGCAGTGAGGACAGCATGAGAAGCAACTTCAACCCACTTAGTAAAATAATCGATAGCAACTAGAATGTACGCATACCCGTTTGATGCCTTAAGAGAGATTTTACCAATAATATCAATTTTCCAATTTTAAAATGACCACGGTGAAGTCAAACCAACTAATTTGGAAGGTGGCACGTGTATGAGATTTGCATGTATTTGGCATTTGTGACAGGTCTTGACCATATAATGACAATCTATTTCCATCGTGGGCTAGTAATATCCTTGTCTTATAATTCTCCTAGCTAACATTTTCCCACTCATGTGAGGGCCACAGTATCCTGAATGTAGTTCAACCATTATCTGTTCAGCTTGATCTTCATCAACACATAACAAATGAATCCCATCATAAGACATTTTGTATAAACATCCTGCGCACAGGATGAACTGAGATGCTAATCTTAGTAGGGTTTGTCGTTCCTTCCTCAATGTTTCTTCCAGAAATTCTCATTTTTCCAATACTCTGTTGACATCTGTATACCATGGCTTCCAATCAAGTAATCGAGTAGCAATGTTGATCTGATAGTAATATGCAGGTTTGTCCTTGACTTCGACAGTGATAGCCCTCAACTCCATGCCAAGTAGTAGATGGATCATTGAAGAAAGAGTAGCCAACGCATCAGCGAATTTATTATCTTCCTTTGACAAGTGTTGGAACAGGATAGTTTTGAACTTTCTCACCAAGTTTAGCAGATACTCATGATAAGACTTCAAATTTTCATCCTTAATTTTCCATTCTTCCAACGACTGATGTATAACCAAGGCTAAATCCCCGAAAACTTCAATTTTTGTGATACCCAAATTCAGAGCAGCTTCGAGTCCAATGATGCATGCTTCATATTCGACCGTATTATTGGTGTTAGAAAAGGCTAACTTAATAGCGATCGGAATGTGGCATCCTTCAGGAAAAAATAGAACTGCCCCTATTTCATACCCATTCTGATTGGCGATTCCATCAAAGTATAGTTGCCATGTTTGATTCTACGATTCTTTTTCAACATGTAAGATATTCTCATCTGGGAACTAATCAACATGCCTTATTCCTTCTACCACTGGGTGATATGCCAAGTATTCTGCCACAGCTCCCCCCTTGATAGATTTCTGCGTAACATGTGTGATGTCAAATTCTGATAACAACAACAACCTTCATGCGGTTATCCCTGTCAGTACCAATTTTTCAAAGAGATATTTGAGAGGATCCATCCAAGATAACAAGATAATTGAATGAGATAGCATATAGTGCCAGAGTCTCTGAGTAGCCCATACCAGCGCCAAGAAAGTTTTTTCGAGGGCTGAATACTTTCGTTCATATTCTAACATATTTTTACTGATTGAAAGCGCCCTCGATCCGCGGGGTGCGCGGATCCGCTTTTGACCCTTGAGGTTTGGGAGTCGCCACCTAGTTATTGTGGTCTAGGAACCAAATTGACCCTACAATGGATAAAAAAGAACTAATCTACTATAGAAATCTGAATTCGGGGATCATGTTACGGGGTTGGAAGGTGTTAGGCATCAACCCCGCCCGGCCAATGCCGGTCTCTACTTATCCCAAATAGATCTACATTGCTAATGACAAACCTAGAAAAAAATAAAAATAAAAAAGCTTACCTTTGATCTGCAAAAGTGTTATTCCCTCAGATCTGGTGAAAACAGCTCCTTGTACCGTGTTCCTTACTTCGTTCCATCTCCGGATCTGATTTCTGATCTCCGAGGTAAAGTATCTCTTTCTTGGATCTGGGTGCTTCGAATTTGTTGTGGATTTTTGAGATGTTTTTGAGAGGTTTTTGGGTGTTTTTTAGGCTAAAATTGGAGTAGGGGTGTTAGAGAATGAGTTGGGACTCCAAAATTAGGGTTTTGGAGGGGTTGTGGAGGCTTCTTCACCTACTTTTCCTAGGGTTTTTTCTTTGATACGAAAATAGGGTGTGGAGGCTCCTATTTATAAAGTTTTTAGAAGCATTTAGGGTTTGATTAGGATTTCTTTTTAGGGTTTCAATTAGGGTTTTGACTTAGTCTTTAGGTTTTTAGGGTTTTGACTTTAGTCTTATGAGATTGACTTGATTAGTTTTAGATTAGGGTTTGGATTTAGGGTTTTGACCTTAGTCTTATGAGATTGACTTGATTAGTTTTAGATTAGGGTTTTGATTTAGGGTTTTGACCTTAGTCTTATGAGATTGACTCGATTAGTACCTTGACTTCAGTCTTGCTTGATTGACTTTAATTTTGACTTCAGTCTCACTTGATTGACTTTAATACCTTGACTTCAGTCTTGCTTGATTTACTTTTAATTTTTGGAGAACCCCCTTCTATTATATCTTTAATTCTTTGAACCCCCAAATGGAGGGGTCCTTAAAGAAATATCCCACGAACCCTCAACAATTTTGCCTGAGAGTCCAATTAATCGATTTTTTAGGTTCAACTTTTTAAATTACTTTCATTAATGTTTCACTTTAATTATTTAATGTTTTATTTATTAATTTCGAATTTTTTAATTATGAAAATTGTGAAATTACCGTTTTGCCCTCGGAGATGATTTTTTACGTTTTAAGTCGTTTTTCAATGTTCCATGATGTTTTGGAATCGGTTTTTCGTAAGGAATTCAATGGGAATGTTGGTTTTTGTCATTTATGAAGTTTTTATATGAAATGATCGTGAACTTTATGAGGGGTATTTTGGTAATTTTGTCAAATTTTGTGAAAATTGGCGAAGTGGTTTACTTGGTTTCGATTTATTATTTTATGTGTTTGAGTGGGTTTTCCTAAGCGTAATGCAGGCTCTAGAGTTATTTTGATGTTAGGGGTAATTTGGTAATTTAGTAATTTTTATCGTGAAGCTTCTTTTTTATTTGCAAGATGATGATTTCTATGTTTCTGAGGTCGTATTTTCCTAGCGTAGCGTGGTTTCTAAGTTTTGTCAGTTCGAGATACCTCATCCGAATTTCTGAAACATATCTGGTAACAAAATAAAGCATTGGAATAGACATCCATCATTGGGAACCTTTGCGATCGGGTTGACGACTTGATTAATCAGGCGGATGCAAAAATGGGGTGTCTACACTGATATAGTAGATAACCCTTTCTTTACGATTATCTTTGTCATACTGTGCAAGCATGCATCCCATAGCTTCTTCTGTGATTGACACATAAAGAAGAAGTGGTTCACCCGGTGTAAGTAAAACCAAAATAGGCAGGTTCAAGAAATATTTCTTGACTTGATCAAAAGCTTTTTAACATTGTTCATTTCAAACTATTGGTTCTTTCTTCTTGAGAAGCTTCAAAATAGGTTCGCAGACATTGGTGAGTTGAGTGATGAATCTACTGATATATTGGATTCTACCTAAAAAATGTCGAATTTACTTTTCAGTCTTAGGCGGTGGCATTTCTTGGATAACTTTAATCTTCACAGGGTCTACTTCGATCCCTCTTTGACTGACCACAAATCCCAACAATTTTTCAGAAGTTACTCCAAATACACATTTCTGTGGGTTGAGTCGGAGTTGGTACTTTTGAATCCTTGTGAGAAATTTTTCCAGTGCAGTGACATGTCCTAGTCGTTCCTTAGACTTAACTATCATATCATCTACATAAATTTTGACTTCTTTGTATATCATGCCGTGAAGTAAAGTCTTGGCTGCTCTTTTATAGGTGGTTTCAGCGTTCTTCAAACAAAAAACATAACTTTGTAGCAAAAGGTTCCCCACTGTGTGATGAACGATATATTTTTATATCCCGATGATCCATTTTTATCTTATTGTACCATCAAAACCCATCCATGAAGGACAACAAAGCGTACCCTACCATACTATCTACTAAAACATCTATGTGTGGTAAAGGAAAACTGTATTTTGGACTCGCTTTGTTTAGGTCTCTAAAGTTCACACACATTCTGACTTTTCTATCCTTTTTAGGCACTGGGACAACATTAGCAATTCACTCAGGGTATTCTATTACTTCCAAAAATCCAGCGTTAATCTACTTTCTAACTTTTTCTTTAATCTTTAGAATCCATTCCGGCTTCATACATCGAAATTTTTACTTAATTGGTCGAGCATCAGGGTATAATGGAATCCGATATTAAATAATATATGTGCTTACTCCCAGCATGTCCTCGTAAGACCACGCGAACACGTCTTTAAACTTTCTGAGCAAGTCTATTATCCATTTACGTTCATTGGGATATAAGGTGATCCCAATCCAAATCTCTTGAGGACTTTCTTTTGTTCCGAGGTTGATAACCTCTACTTTCTCTATTAGAGGTTGAGTTCGCCATTCATTTTCTTGTTCAAGTAATTTGATTATTTCAGGGAGAGGTTCTTCGTCAGAAAATTCTTCTTCCGAAACAAGATTATTAGTTAAATTATCATTGCACTCAAGGTAATCAGAAATTTCTTTCATTTCATTGAAAATAGATGGGGTTACAAGACTCATTGCAGACTTAATAGACTCACTTGACTCAGTAGGAATAACAGACTCACTTGACTCAATAGAAACAACTAACTTACTTGACTCAACCAAAATAGAGGACTTGTCGGACTGAACAGGACTAATAGGATTAACAGAACCAGTCTCGACATGTAGCACAAGACTCATTACATGATAATTAGCAGAAACCCGATCGCGGGTTTGATTACAGACTGAGGATTCGGTGTCCCCTTCTCAACTGACACCACTAAGACACTATGATCTTCAAAGAACAACTGGTCAATATTAAGGGAGTCCAGGTTGAGTTGCTAGTCTTCAGTTTTCTTTTCTTCCACTCCTGTACTTGTTTCCTTTTCAAGTAAATCCATACCAAAGAAGATTTCAAACCCCGGTAGACGAGTACCCATGATGTGATCAATAAATGACTCAAGGAACCCACAGTAACGAAAGTCTTCTTGTTTTTTCACGAAATATCCATTAAGGGTCTTACGATACGATTTCATTTTAATCAGATCCGTGGTGCGCCCTTGCCTCTTGGCACTAGCCTTGTCCCGTTTCATCTTCCAATATTGGGTCTAATCTTCCTTAATAGGTTCATATCCTAACCCGAATATTCCGATGACTTCTTTAATCAATAGTGCCTCTTTAATACCTTGCTGCTTGCGACCTAGGCCCATACTAGGAAATAACCTCATGTTCTTGAACATGTTAACCATATAGCAACTGGAGATATTCTCAATAGGAAAATATTCTTTCGCGGGGTGATCCCATTAAACTAAGCAAATCTTCTTAAATTCAAACCCGCTAAGCTATATCCCCTGTTGTTCTGGCTGAATTTCAAGCAATGGCTCACTCTTAGCTTCGGTACTGTTTACAATTCCCACAATTTCAGCATCTCCATGAAGAGTAATCACTAGCCCATCTTTGATAAATTTGATATTCTGGTATAGTGTGGAAGGTATGGCTTTGATCTGGTGTAGCCACGATCCTCCTAATAATAGATTAAAAGAAGACTGGATATTTATGACCTGAAATTCTATAGGAAATTCAGCTATGTGTAGACACCCCATTTTCGTATTTGCCTTATTAATCAACTCGTCAACCCGATTGCAACGGTTCCCAATGATGGATGATTATTCTAATGCTTTATTTGTTACTAGATATGTTTCAAAAATCAGGATGAGGTATCTCAAACTGACAAAACTATAGAAATCACGCTAAGCTAGGAAAATATAACCCTAGAAAAATATAAATCATCATTTTACAGACAAAAAGAAGTTTCACGATAAAAATCACTAAAAAATGATCAAATTATCAAAATACCGCTAATCTCAAAACATCCCTAGAGCTTACATTACGCTTAGGAAAACCCTTTCAAACATATAAAACAACAAATCGAAACCAAATAAATCATTTCGTCAATTTTCACATAATTCAATAAAATTATGAAAATGCCCCTAATAAAGTTCACGACCATTTCGCACAAAAAACTTCATAAATGATACAAACCAATATTTCCATTGAATTTCTTACGAAAAATCGATTCCAAAACATCCTAAAACATCAAAAATCGACTTAAAACGCAAAAAGTCCTTTCCGAGGGTAAAACGATAATTTTACAATTTTAATAATTCCGAAATTAATAATTAAAATATTAATTAATGTAAAGTGAAATCCTAATTAAAATTAAAGTCAATCAAGTAAGACTAAAGTTAATCTTAAAAGTCAATCAAGTAAGACTAAAGTCAATCTTAAAGTCAATCAAGTAAACTAAGGTCAAGATCTTAAAGTCAATCAAGTAAGACTAAAGTCAATAAATTAAAATCAATCAAGTAAGACTAAAGTCAAGATATTAAAGTCAATCAAGTAAGACTAAAGCCAATCTTAAAGTCAATCAAGTAATACTAAGGTCAAGATATTAAAGTCAATTAAGTAAGACTAAAGTCAAAATCTTAAAGTCAATCAAGTAAGACTAAAGTCCAAAATCTTAAAGTCAATCAAGTGAAATTAAAAGTCAAAATCCTAATAGAATTCTAATTAAATAATAACTCTATTTAAAACAATCCTAATTAAATAATAACTCTATTTAAAATAATTATAATTAAAATATAACTCTACCTAAAATAATTATAATTAAACAATAACTTTCTCTAAAAGAATTATAATTAAATAATAATTCTATCTAAACAAAAACTTAAAAAATCTATAAATAGGGGTCCCTACAACCTATTTTCGTATCATAAAATAAACCTTAAGAGAAGTAGGTCAAAAAGCTTCCCTAACCTCCCATAAACCCTAATTTTGAAGTCCCAACTCCTTACCTAACACCCATACTTCGATTTTAGCTCGAAAAATACCTAGAAGCCATTCAAAAACACCCAAAAATTTATTAAAAAAAATCTGAAGAATCCAGATCTAAGAAAAAGATACCTTGTCTCGGAGATTAGAAATCAGATCCAGAGACAAAATGAAGCGATGAGTACTGTATAAGGAGCTGTTCTATCAGATTTGAGGGAACAAGACCGTTGTCTTCGGAAATGTATAAATTTCTTATTTTTTTATTTTATTAGGTGTTTTAGCAATGTAGTTTACTTGAGAATCAGTAAAGACCGACGTTTGTCGGGCGGGGTTGGTGCCTAACACCTTCCAACACCATAATTTGATCCCCGAACTTAGTTATTTTTTAAGTAGATTAGTTGTTTTTATCCGTTTAAAGTCGATACTCGGTTCCTAGACCGTAATAACTGGGTGGCAACTCCCAAACCTCAAAGGTCAAAAGCGGATCCGCGCATCCCACGGATCGAGGGCACTTTCAGTGGCAACTCCACTAGAAAATTTTGAGGATCAAACTTAAAAAGCCTCAAGTATGGAAACATTGCCGATGACCTAGTTTTTTTTATTTATTTAATTTTAGTTAGTTTCTTTTGTTTGTTTATCGATTTTTTTTTATCAGTATTCTTGTTGATCCGATCATTAACCATTCGATTTTCTGTTTTGAATCAGAAATAATTAAAGCGATGTTGCTTCAAAAATAAAAGGAAAATTCAAAAAAAAAAAACAAAAAAAAAGAAACCTCTTCGATGTTGCCAAGTCTCACGAGCCCTTAAAGTCAGGTAGTCTGCGATTTACGTTGAGAGTTGTTTGTGACGAGATGATCTTATTTGAAGCAAAACAGGACATGAATACTAGGTTCCCACGGCTGAGTTTTGATGAAAAATTTCCTTTAAATGTATTTTAAAGTCTGTGAAACGCCATTAGAGTAAAATCCGATGGTCACCTGGACATCAATCTATGGTCTGATTTGCTTGGTGCTTTCCTCATTGACTCTGCCACCTAAAGGGGTATTAAGAGGGAATAGAGTATGCTTGATGGACAAATGGGACCAAGAGTTGGATCTTCGCTTGCTCTTGGACTAAGTTGTTCACCAAATACCCCAGATAGTAAAGGGAGTACAACGATTGCATGTACAGCAACCTCTTTAGCCGAACAAATTAAGGAGAAATCTTCAGTAGGTCTTGATCTATATCTATGACCAGTGTTCCTCCGAGTTCTATGACCACAATTCTCTCTCTCTCTCTCTCTCTCCCTCTCTGTATGCGTGTTTGGAGCGATTCCTTGAATTGGGATCGATTAGGAATTTAGGATGTAAGTATTTTGTTTAATCTTTCTCAATTATTTGAATCTCTTAAAGATTGTGATTTCTTCATGATAGTGGTGGGAAGTGATGGAGTTTCATGTTATTATCATCGTGATCATTAAGGTTCTGTTTTGAGAAACTTGAAGAGCAAAGGAGTAGAAAAGTTTGGATTCATCTATGTGGAGAAACAAAACCAACTTGTTGGTTTAGTTGAAAACCTTTAACAAGCTATTCGAAGCCCCGGGTGAACGACAAGAAATCTAGTTTGAACCTTTTGAGATCGAAAAGGAATTTTTTTTATTCAGCAAGCTTTAAAAAAAAAAAAAAAACTAATTTTATTTTTTTTTTCCGATTTGGACCAACGATTTCAAACTCGCAGTTTCGGATTTCTATTAGAAACGTTGAACTCGACAGATTTTGGTGTTTATTTAAAAAAATAATAATAAGAAAAGAAAGGGGGCTCGTCTTACTAATTTAGTAAGGTCTCTTCCTTACTAAGGGTTATCGACTTCGCCACGTGGCATCCAAAAGGGTGATCTAATGCCACGTGTTTATGGCAAACAAAATTCCATGAACTTTTAAAAGAAATTTTCAATTTAAAAAAAAAAAAAAATGTTTAATGTCATCATAAACTTCGATTTGAGATTTCATAATCACTCATTTTCAAAACCTTGGACTTAAATTTCTCATTTTTAAAATTGATTTTTTTTCCCTTTTTGGATCCAAATCTTTTCCAATCAAAATTGTAAAAGCCATGAAATTAGATTATCAATGAGAGAACCACGTGGCCTAATGACCCTTAGTAATTTTGAAATCTTAATGTGTTACTTGAGATAACCCAAGTTCTCACTGAGAAATTTGTTGAGTCTTAAATTCAAAAATGCAAAACAATTTCTAAAATTCAAGGAAAAAAAAAAGAATTTTTTGTGCATTGGATCTTATCGATTATTCTGTGTTATGTTCATTGATTGATTATCTGAAATGCCATGATCTTAATGGTTATATACATGCTTAGATTTTGAATTGGATATTTTGGATATTTATGTATTTTGATCAATATTTATCCGATATCCATATGTTGATGGTTTGATTAGTTTGATCTGGCCCATGGGCCCATTTATTCGAGAAAAGGCCCCGGGCACACCCCACCCTGTTTCGCATACACCACATGCACGTTTACTGTTTTCCACGCTTGCACGTCCCATATAGCCAACGTGGCACTAGTGCTTGTCCCGGTTTCTTCGGAGATGTGACGTCATTCATGAAAACCACAACTCCAGTCACGTACCTTAAGGTATATCAAACTGGGGCATCAGTACCGTCTAATCAGGTGACTCTGAAAGGTATATCAATGCACCCAGGCTGGAGCAACCTGAGCCGTTGACCTATTGTGAGCCACACAGTCACATGTCCCGTTTGCCAATGTAGTACTAGTATGTGGTCGGTCCCCTCGTGGGATGCCAAACCATTTATGAAAGGTACAACTCTTGACTCGTACCCGTAGATATATCAAAGATAATCGCAGTATATCAATTGTACTTCTTGGTCAAAACTGGTGCCTGAGCGAGATCCTGCCCAACTGTACAAATTATCATTGAAAAGATAAATATAGGTTCTCTCCTCTAACGAATTCATTTTTGTATAATTTCGGAGAATAATAAGTTTCTATTGCAACACGGAACAAAAATGACAATATACAGGATGGGTAGAAGGCGTTGTGATCCTTAGCTCGATCCCATGTCCGAAACTATAGGATATACCCTACTGTATGAGGGGGATAGACTACGTCTATTCTAGACGAGAGGTATTTAAGTGGGCCCTTACTCAGCATCGTGTGCCACCTCTCAACTAGGGATCAAACTAGTTATTTTTGACTTCAGAGAAGTGAGTTGGAGTTTTAGATTATCACCTATACGGTATATCAAACCAAGTAACCACGTACTGTCTAATTGAGTATTCTTGAGAGGTATATAGGTGTACCTGGGCAAGGGTGCCCAGATAAAAATGCATTGCACGTAGTAAGCTTAGAGTCTAGAAACCTTTCCTGTAGGTCAAGACTCAAATTTATCATGGATGTTCCCGGGTTGTTCATTAAATGAGACTTTGTGATTGATGAATGTCTATGAATGTATGTGAATAATGCGATTAAAATGTATGTGAATGTACAGTTTTGTCCTCAAGGATCAAATCTTTTTGTTTAAACCCGATTTGAATCTAATGTATTACTGGGTGCACCGACTCAATAAAGAATCCATTCAAAATGTAGCAATAATTCATAATGACCTCGTCCATTTTGATCCAACGATCATGATGGGTCGGGCCATTTACATCAAAAAGGAAATCAAAGTTTTTTCTAAATTTGAGTTTCAACTCATTTAAAAAAAATATTTTTCCCAAAAGAAATGAAAAGGATTTTTACAAAAGATCTATTTTTTTGCATTGGAATTTGAAAAATTACTGAAATATGCTTTTCTAAAGGAAAAAATTGTTTAAATCAGATATTTGATAATTCAGTAAGATTATTTTTCCTTTTGAAATGGTCATTGCATAAATGAATTGTTTAATGGCTTGGTGCATAAAATTCAATAAAATCTCAGGGTTCATTTAAAATGTCATCAAGGGGGTAACACTGAAATTGATCAGATTTACATTTGATGGGGTCTCAAGGTTATCATTGCACCTAAGCTCAATCGTTCACTGTTTTGTTAGGGTTACTAGTCTGGTAAGTTAGAACAAATGTCAACGCCATATCAATCATCAGAAATCCTTTAGAATATCTCAACATTTTTCAGTTGTTCTTTGAAGATCACAGTGCCTCCGTCATGCCAGTTGTAAGCAATGTCTCAGTCCTCAATCTTAATCAAGCCAGTTGTGGGTAGTCTTGAGTTTTTATGAGTCCTTTTTTTTCAGCAAGGTCATGTCTTCTTTTCGAGTTGACTTTTTTTTCTGTTGAGTCGAGTTAAGTCATAGAGGTGTCAGTCGCCCCATCTGAATTTAATTGAATAAAGGAAAATTTTGAATACCTCAAGTGCATTAACGAATTAACTAATAATCTGATAGATTTCTCTCCTGAACAAGAAAGATAAGAGTCGGGCTCAACTTTTAATCAAAAAAACAAAGGTCATTGACATCGGAATAGAAAATAATTCTTAAAGATATTCAAATAGAAATCATCTTATCCCTAGAGGAACATAAGGGGATAATGAATTTACTCAGAAATTTCAAAAGACTTGTTCGTGTGGTCTGATGAGGATATGTTAGGTGCAAGCTTGAGTGTTGTCTGAGGCGGAATAGATACTGGCTTGAGAAAATGAGATCAAGAAAGATGTTACAAAATGTATCAGTGCTACACTTCTCAAAATGGTAGAGCTCCTAGAATAGATTACCATTCTCAGACTAATGAAATAGTTGAAACGGTATTGATCTTTGATAATGGGTCGTACATCAAAGCTTAAGTTGTTACTCTATATTCAAAGTTCAGGATCAGGCTTCACAAATTATCTCCCTACGTTCTCAGACTAATGGAAAGGTTGAAGCAACCCATAAAAAATCTCAAAACAATCATCAAGACAATGTGTCAATCACACCAGGATTAGTTACCATTCATACTACAGGGGTACAGAAACGGTCCTACCAGTTGAAAAGGAAGTCCCATATATCAAGGTCTTGATGGAAAATCAATTGCTAAAAATAGACTAGGTTCGTCATTGGGTATGAAGAGCTAAAATTTATTGAAAAAAAATAACTTAAAGTTTTGTACCACGTGCAAACTTATCAGAGAAAAGTCACCCGCACAAAGGTCAAAGTTCACTACTTACAAGTCAAGGATTTAACCATCAGACTTCAAAGAAAATTGACCATCCCTCCTCGACCATAGGAGGAAGTCTAAACTTAATTAGAGAGATTCATCCATTAGCAAGGAAATACTACTTTAGAAAACCATCAGATTTCAAAGAGAATCGGGTACTTATTTTTGACCCTAGATGGAAGTTCAAACCTAATTGGAGAGATTCATTCATTAAGAAAATACTGCCTTAAAAAATCGTCAGATTTCAATATCATGATTGAACTGCCAGAGTCAACCAACCTTGATTAGATCAAACAGTACTGCATTAAAAGAGGCCATCTTTGGCCGAATCAATTTTCCTATTACCTAGTTCAACATCTCATATCTCAGCCCTTTGCAGCCTTTTCAAAAAAAAATGATGCCTTTTTTTTCTTAGCCTGATCACCTTACCTAAAGGGGAGGGAAGATTTGAACTATGTTTTGGTATGATCTCAAAATTCTGGGGTACGTAAGCAACCTGAGAAGTTACTTCAGGCCCGACCACATCAAAATAAAAAAATCTATTTCCCCACACACAAAAATCCAAAAAAAAAAAATTCAAAAGAAAAAAATAAATATCTTCAAAATAGGGAAGAAAATTCAAGGAAAAAAGAATACAATTTAAAAGGAAATGCCACACAAGGGGCATTTGGGTTTTTGAGCTTCAAAATTCCTTTCTTTTTATGCTCAATCCTAAGCCAACCTATAAAAGTCCTCCTAAGTACCGTGCGAAAAGTCAAGGAAGATAGCAAAGCATGATCAGACAGCAATTTCATAAAGAAAAAAAAAAGGCCTGCTAGGTTGAAAATCCTAAAAGAGCGACTTAGGCAAAATTAAGGCAAGCTCGCAAGGTTGAAAATCTGAAAGGACAACTTTGACAACAATCAGAGCCAAAAAAAAAAATGAAGCCTGCTAAGTTGAAAATCTGAAAAGGGCAACTTAGGCAAAAATTAAGGCAAGCTCGCAAGGTTGAAAATCTGAAAGGATGACTTTGGCAATAATTAAATCAAAGAAAAAAGAAAAAAGCTCGCTAGATCGAAAACCTGAAAATGCGATCTAGGAAAAAGCTAGAGCAAGCTTACTAGATCGAAAACCTGAAAAGGTGATCTAAGCAAAAGTTAGAGCAACAAAGAAAAGGAAGAAAATTTTAGAGCAGTTCGAGCTGAAATATCAGAAGTCCGAATAATCAAGTTCAATACTTAGCTTAAATCAGGCACAGACTCAGAAGCCAAAAGCATCTTATATACGATCGATCTAAAAATTTTTGTTTCCCCAAGTGAACCAATGGAGAGAAGGATAAATTCTATGATAAGTCTCAAAAGGAAATATTTTGTTTTCTTGAGCCCAACTCAAAATCTTCAATAAAATTAATTAAAAGTTAAATCTTTATTGCACTTGTGGTAGTCAAATATTTCAAACCTTCATACAAGGGCATTTTCTCTCTTTTCTAATATGTAGCTTTCCCCCCACCCCCTTATACTAGAGGCATTTTTTTTAATGATGTGTTCAATTATCTCCAATGCCATGTTTCATGCCAAATTAGGGGCATTTTATTTTTAAGGTAAAGCAATGTTAATCCTAAAAGATAATGGGAACCCCAAACTTAAGGTTACCCTCTTGATAACAATTTTTCAAAAATCCTTGTGGTTTAAGAAAAATAAAAACTTAGGTTTTAAATTCATAAAATTTTTGAAAAAAAAAATCTTGAACTCAAATAAAAGCGTTCCTGATCTCATATTTTGATTTTTTGTCAGAGAATAACTCATTTACCTAGAGTAGGAGATAGGGCATTCTTTCATTCCCAGATTCATTAATCTTTTTTCCAGATCTATTCATTCCTAGATTCGATCACTCTCTTCCAGATTTATTCATTCGTTCCCCGATTCAATCATTATTCTCCAGATTCATTTTCAATCTCATTCAGATTCATTTTTCTCCAGATTCATTCATTCTTTCCCAAAATTCATTCATTCCTCTGCCAGTTTTGCTCAGTTTCCGCCAAGGGTTGGATTTTGCTTAATTGCCGCCAATGGTTATCTTGGATTTTGCTCAGTTTTCGTCAAGGGTTATCTTGGATTTTGTTCAGTTTCTGCCAAGGGTTAACTTGGATTTTGCTCAGTTGCCTCCAAGGGTTATCTTGGATTTTGCTCAGTTTCCGCCAAAGGTTAACTTGGATTTTGCTCAGTTGCCGTCAAGAGTTATCTTGGATTTTGCTCAGTTGCCGCCAAGGGTTATCTTGGATTTTGCTCATTTACCGCCAATGGTTATCTTGGATTTTGCTCAACTGCCGCCAATGGTTAACTTGGATTTTGCTCAGTTGTCGTCAAGGGTTATCTTGGATTTTGTTCAATTGCCGCCAAGGGTGATCTTAGATTTTACTCAGATGCCGTCAAGGGTGATTTTGGATTTTGCTCAATTGCTGCCAAGGGTTATCTTGGATTTTGCTCAGATGCCGCCAAGGGTTAACTTGGATTTTGCTCAGTTGTTCCCAAGGGTTAACTTGGATTTTGTTCAGTTGCCACCATGGGTTATCTTGGATTTTGCTCAGATGCCGTCAAGGGTTAACTTGGATTTTGCTCAGTTGCCCCCGAGGGCTTTCTCAGAATTATGCTCAAATTATGTTAAATTATGCTCAGATTTTACTCGAACTCTTTGAAATTTATCTCAGATTTTAAGTGCACACACTTGCACAGTTGTTACATTAGTCAAGGAGAATTTTCTAAACTTCAAGGATCTAACATCATCAGTGAGAGCTTTCGCTTAAGGACCTGACAACCTTTTAGTTCGGGGAGAATTTTACGCTCAAGGATCTGAACATCCCGACGAATTGCTAAATCAGGCTGCAAAATGAACTGTCATTAGCTTTGGCATTCGAATATCGCACTATCTATCAAAATAGATTTGCTATCTAGTTTACTTCAACCCTCTGCAAAAGAGGAGCATCTGTAGACACCCCATTTTCGCATTTGCCTGATTAATCAACTCGTTAACCCGATTGCAACGGTTCCCAATGCTGGATGATATTCCAATGTTTTATTTGTTACTAGATATGTTTCAGAAATCCGGATGAGGTATCTCGAACTGAAAAAAGTATAGAAATTACGCTACGTTAGGAAAATATTACCTCAGAAACATAGAAATCATCATTTTGCAAATAAAAAGAAGCTTCACGATAAAAATCACTAAAAAATGATCAAATTACCAAAATACCCCTAATCTCAAAACATCCCTAGAGCTTACATTACACTTAGGAAAATCCTTTCAAACACATAAAACAACAAATCGAAATCAAATAAATTAGTTCGCCAATTTTCACAGAATTCGACAAAATTACAAAAATGCTCCTCATAAAGTTCACAACCATTTCGCACAAAAAAATTCATACATGATACAAACCAATATTCCCATTGAATTCCTTAGGAAAAATCGATTCCAAAACATCCTAAAACATCAAAAACCAACTTAAAACGTAAAAAGTCCTCTCCGAGGGTAAAACGGGAATTTTACAATTTTAATAATTCTGAAATTAATAATTAAAATATTAATTAATGTAAAGTAAAATCCTAATTAAAATTAAAGTCAATCAAATAAGACTAAAGTCAATTTTAAACTCAATCAAGTAAGACTAAAGTCAATCAAGTAATACTAAGATCAAGATCTTAAAGTCAATCAAGTAAGACTAAAGTCAATAAATTAAAATCAATCAAGTAAGACTAAAGTCAAGATATTAAAGTCAATCAAGTATGACTAAAGTCAATCTTAAAGTCAACCAAGTAATACTAAGGTCAATATCTTAAAGTCAATCAAATAAGACTAAAGTCAAAATCTTAAAGTCAATTAAGTAAGACTAAAGTCCAAAATCTTAAAGTCAATCAAGTGAGACTAAAAGTTAAAACCCTAATAGAATTCTAATTAAATAATAACTCTATTTAAAACAATCCTAATTAAATAATAACTCTATTTAAAATAATTCTAATTAAAATATAACTTTACCTAAAATAATTATAATTAAACAATAACTCTCTCTAAAAGAATTATAATTAAACACTAATTATATCTAAACAAACACTTAAAAAAATCTATAAATAGGGGTCCCTACAACCTATTTTCGTATCAAAAAATAAATCCTAAGAGAAGTAGGTAAAAAAGCTTCCCTAGCTTCCCATAAACCCTAATTTTGAAGCCCAACTCATTACCTAACACCCATGCTTCGATTTTATCTCGAAAAACACATAGAAGCCTTTCAAAAACACTGAGAAATCCATAAATTTTTTTGAAGAATCCAGATCTAAGAAAGAGATACCTTGCCTCGGAGATCAAAAATCAGATCCAGAGACAAAACGAAGCGAGGAGTACTGTACAAGGAGCTGCTCTATCAGATCTGAGGGAACAAGACAGTTGTCTTCGGAAATGTATAAATTTCTTATTTTTTTATTTTATTAGGTGTTTTAGCAATGTAGTTTACTTGAGAATCAGTAAAGACCGACGTTTGTCGGGCGGGGTTGGTGCCTAACACCTTCCAACACCATAATTTGATCCCCGAACTTAGTTATTTTTTAAGTAGATTAGTTATTTTTATCTGTTTAGAGTCGATACTCGGTTCCTAGACTGTAATAACTAGGTGGCGACTCCCAAACCTCAAAGGCCAAAAGCGGATCCGCACACCCCGTGGATCGAGGACGCTTTCACTATGCCTTTGGACAATCGAAGGTGTAAAATTCCCAGTATGTCCCTCTTGGTGTTATCATAATTCTTGACACCTTGATTGGTTGGCTTGAGGTCCTGAGTTTTAAAACCAAGGCAAGTAGCAGTCTTCAAAGGGCAAACATTCAATGCGCTCCCATTATCAATTAAAACCAGAGGTATCCTCATCCCGTTACAGTCGACTGTAATGTGTAACGGCTTAGTGTGGCTTGCTCCTTCTTTTGGGAAATCTGAGTCTGAGATAGACAATACATTCTCCACATAAGTTGCCCCTATTATACTGGCCAGCTGATCTGGAGAAGTATCGAGTGAAACTTGAGCTGTACTTAGCGCTTTGAGAACAACCTCCCTGTGGACAGTGGAAGCCATGAGCAAACCCCAAACTGAGATATTGGCCTCTGATTTCTTCAACTGCCTGATCACGGAGTCATCTTCTTCGATATTCTTTTTAATGGGATCTATTTCTTTTCTTGCCAAGACTGCAAGATTGTCATCACAGAGTTCTGGTGGCTTAAAGAATATTCATCCTCGAGTCATGTGTCAAACTTCATCATAGGAGAGGGAGAAAAACTCATCTTCTTCAGTCAACAAGTATGGGTCTTCAGCTGTCAAAGGGCTTTTTAGATTCATTTGAGTCAACAAGTAACTTGTGAATGCGGGGCTACTGTAACAAGGTGGGAATAGACAGTATGCATCGTTTGAGACTAGATTGAAGGGCTCGTAGCTTGTGGTAATGACTTCGTCGGTGAAAGTTATTCCGATGATAGGATAACTGGGTGGTTTGACTTGGATGGGATGTGAAATCGCCTCGACCCGTTTTCCATCAAATAGTGAATAGGGGTCTGATTGGTAAATTGGGGATTTTTAGAGAATAAGGAGTCGCCACCTAGTTTAGGTCTAGGAACCATAAATGACTCCGAAATAGATCGGGTCGGTCCACGGATCAGAGAAATGGGTAAGGGGTCAGATTATGGGTTTCGGAAGGTGTTACGCACTGAACCCACCCGATCGAGATGATCGGTCTCTACTACGATCCAAACTATCCTACGGTCAATGGGTAGAAACTAAAGTCAAGATTATGGTCCAATCATCATCACTATCATCATCAAATTATATCGAATGTGCAAAAAGAATCTCAAGGTCAATATTCCCTAAATATCATATAATTTCTCAAATTTCTTATAAAAATAAAAATATTTGAAAAAATCCTAATTCCAACCTATGCTCCAAAGTCCACATGGCAACATTTCAATTACAAATCAAATGTGTGGAGATTTTTCAAATCGACTAAAATAGGAATGTGTGAAAACTTTCTAAAATGAAAAATTGGGAATATGAAACTTTTAATTTGAGAATTCATGAAAATTTTAAACTAAAAGTTAGAAATTTTCTAAATTGAGAGTTTATAAAAATATGAGAAACTTCCAAATTGGAAACTTGAAAACATAATTTTCTCGAAATAAAATTTTTTAAATGTGAGAGTCCCAAATTAGAAATTTGCAAAAGGATTTTTCAAATTAGAAAATTATCAACATTGACTTTCCCAAATTAACAGTTTACAAATATTAATTTTCCAAAAATAGAAAATCATGATTTAGGAAAATCACCAAATCAATGAAAAACCCATAAATCCCCAAAATTAGCAAGTTGTGAATTTTTAGGAATCCATTTTTGCCACCCGAATTCTTTGTATTTCACATAGTAGAATCTCACATTTGATAATGACACAAAAAAACTAAATTGATTCGATCGCACTTTGGAAGAAAAGAAATTGATTTTAATGCCACGTGCACACAAATCAACGAGTCGACTCGTTGACAACATTTTGAAAAGTAAAATAAGTTTTCACTTCCCAATGTCCACCAAAATCAGTGAGTCAACTCACATGTCCATTTCATCAAAAAATCCAATTTTGAAATTCCTATGTGCACCAAAAATCAATGAATTGGCACACATGTCAATTCTATCAAAAAATCGATTTTAGTGTCCTATGCACACATACAAATCAGTGAGTTAACTCAATGTCTAGTTTGTTAATAAATCAATTCTGAAATTTTGATGTACTTAGAAATCAGTGAGTTGACTCACGTGGTAACTTTATTAAAAAAAAATAATTTTGAAATTCCTATACTCACACAAATCAGTGAGTTGACTCACGTGGCCACTATATTAATAAATCAATTTTGAAATTCCAATGTACATAGAAATCAGTGAGTTAACTCACGAGGCAACTTTATTAAAAAAATAATTTTGAAATTCCCATACTCACACAAATCTGTGAGTTGACTCATGTGGCCACTATATTAATAAATCAATTTTGAAATTTCAATGTACATAGAAATCAGTGAGTTAACTCACGAGGCAACTTTATTAAAAAAAATAATTTGGAAATTCCCATACTCACACAAATCAATGAGTTGACTTACGTGGCCACTATATTAATAAATCAATTTTGAAATTCCAATGTACATAGAAATCAATGAGTTAACTCACGTGGCAACTTTATCAAAAAAATCAATTTTGAAATTCCTACGCACACGCAAATCAGTGGGTTAACTCAATATCCATTTATCACATGAAATCTCAACGCCACACTCGATGCCTCCCCCAAAACAGTAAGTTGACTCACATGTCAATTTGATTAAAAATCCAATTTTGAAACTTCTAAGCACATAAAAAAACAACAGCGAGTCGACTCATGTCACTTTGAGAAAAAAGACAAATTTCAAACTTCTAAGTACATAAAAAAATAGCAAGTCGACTCGTGCGAATTCACGAATTGCTACTCATGAATAAAACCTACACATAGAATAATAATTAAAGAGGCGTAAGAAGAGACAACAAAACTGAACTTACTACTTGCAAGGGTCGAGTTCCGTGAGATTCCTTCAGAGTATTTGAACAACAACCCGGTTGTGTGAGTGTTGCTTCAAAAATCTACGGATGAGAGCTTCAACGGTAATAGTTTTGGACTGATGTGGGACATGCAGAGAACGAATAGAAATGACCATCGTGGATAGTTCAATATAAGAGAATAGAAATCGAAGGTGATTTGGGCTATTATGAAGACCTTCGTGAGAGGAAAAGAGGATGGTAGTGGCTGTTGTTGGATTGTTCTTGATCAAAGGAGAGGGCTATGATGGCTATGTTGGAGCAAAAAAAGACAGCTTAAGAGGTGGCGTGGTGGCTAGGCATTAATAGAAATTGAGGACGTTAGGGGGCTGTTGTGGATTGTTATAATGGTTGTAACGGAGTGGGGCTTGGGTGTTGTAATGAAGGCTGCAGATGGAGGGTGTTTGGGGTTAAAGAAAGGCTAAAACAAATAATACAATGTGAAGGTAGGGGGGCTGATTTCAATGGTTGTGTGAGGTGTGTACTCTAATGGTGAGGAAGAGAATGGAGCAACAAAGAACGAAACAGGAGAAGGGTATGTGATGGGGCTACTAGAGGAAATTTGGGACTGGAGTGGGGCTGAGGTTGTCAATGAAGGGCGTTTGGGGTGTCAAAGATAGTAAGGAGGGGGTTGTTGGAGGGGCTGTTATGGACGGTGAGGTTGCTGGTTTTTGGGGCAGCAAGGGAGAAAAAGTGGAGGGTGGTTGCAACTACTGAAAAGAGAGGAGGAAGAAGGTAATAGGCTGAAGAGGGGGCTGGCAGAACGTTATGGAGATCATAGCTAAGTGAGTTGGGATGTTGGAAAGGGGTACAGCAGCTATGTGAAGGCTGTGAAAGAGGTGAGGCGCAGCAAAGGTGAGTTGCAGTGGGGTGGGAGTCAATGGATAAGGAAAAATCTAGCCATCCTCTTTTTGTTTCTTCACTTTCTTTTGTTATTCTTTTCTTTTTCTTTTTTTGCTATTTCAAGAATGTCCTCCCTTTGTTCACTTGCTGCCGTGTGAGAATTGTGAGAGAACAAAAGATAAAAGAAGGCAGCCTCCTTTTTGTCTTCTTTCAAGGATGTCAGCCCTCCTTTGATGGATTCAAAAAAAATGTCAACCTCCCCCTCAAGAGAACATAGGATTTTCTTTTTATAGAGTTCACTTTCTATTTTTCTCTTTTTCTAAACTTTCTTTCTTTCTTTTTTGATGTTTTTATTTAATTTCTTTTCTTTTTGATGTTATTTACTTCTTTCTTTGACCGAACCAAAGAGAAAATATCTTTTTTTTTGAGTTTAGAAAGAATGGGACCATGATCCCACGCTTCGCAACCCATGATATGTTGCTGGATCAATATTGATTAAATTTTGATTTTTAATTTTGGTTGATGGTTTATGTTACAATTTTTAATTTTGGTTTGACTTTAATTTGATGGGTTAATTATGTTTCACTTTTCGATCTTGATTGGTTGATTAAATTAAGATTTTAATTTGATTGGTTGATTGTGTTTTAATTTGAATATCGATTAGTCGATTAAGTTTTAAATTCAATTTGAGTGATTGATTGGATTTTAATTTCAATATTAATTGGTTGATCGGATTTTAATTTCAATCGAATTTTAATTTAAATGTTGATGGCTTGATTAAATTTTGGATTGAATGTTGATTTAAGTTTTAGTTGTTTAATTTTAATTGTTTGATCTTAATTGTTTGATTTTTAATTTGAGTTTTACTTTTAATTATTTGAATTTGAATTGTTTATTTTTTTAATTTTAGCTTTATTTTTAGTTAGATTGGATTTTTAACTGGGTTTCGATTTTTATTACTTTTTCATAAGGATCGGGATTTCTAAGTCGAATTTCAATGTTGAAGGGTATTTTCGTCATTTTATCGATTTTTGTCCATTTTGGTGAATTTTGACGTGAAGTTTCTTTCGCTCCTAATGTAATTATTTTTAAGTCTCGAAGTCGTATTTTCCTAGCGTAGTGAAGTCTCTAAGTTATCCAAATGTGTAACGAACCTAAACGTACTGTTTACTACGTCGAGTAGAAAGTTTAGTGATCCTAAGCGTGTGTAATGGATTAGTAGTGACATTTGGTGATGCTGGACTAGGAATGGTGACCTTTTTGTTGTCGATAAGGTTTTGAATGGCATGGCGTAAAGTGATACATCGATCAGTGTGATGGCTAGAGTTTTGATGAAACTCACAGAACAAGTTAGAGTTGTATCGAGCTGGCAGGGGATTTGGTAAAGGTCGGGGTTGGATCGGGGTAAAAAACCATTTTTTTACCAATTTGTGAAGAGCTACAGTGAGACTCATCACTAGATTGGTAAACTGACACGAAGTTCGAGGTTGACTTGGGTGAACCTGGTTATTAATCAGGGCTGGGAGTTGAATTGGGGTAGCTGATGTGTTAGCTATGTAAACATGATTGGTACTAGGTTTGGAAATGAAGGGTTTCTTGGACATGTTGTCTGAGGAGTTAGAAAGAACCCCAGAGGCAAAAGCGTCCTCAAGTTCGTTCCGATTTGCAATAGGAACTCAAAAATAGGAAGATATTGGGGCACTAAATGCTGAACATATCCTTGTGTGAGGTTTTTTAGGATAATCGCTACTTGTTCCTTCTATGAGGGTCTATCCCACATTTGGGTAGCCTTGGCCCTTCAACGACCAATGAAATTAGTTAACTCCAAATCCTTTCTTGAAGTTTCAATCTCAGTACTGTACTTATACTGATGCTAGAAAGCTTTCGACATATTCTCCCATCTACCTACTATAATTGGATCTTGAGACATCAACCATCATAGAGCTGATCCTGATAGAGTTCGCTGAAATAGCAACGTCATCTATTTATCACTGAGCCCCATAGTACACATGTTAGTAACATATACCTTAAGATGCGTTTTTGCACAACCTACTCCACTGAACTTGTCCATTTCAAGCATCACAAATTTATCTGTCAAATGAATTCTAGGGATACGATTTAGAGCTTCAATGCCTACTGCAATTTCATCGATACCCTTTATACTCTTCAGGGCGGACTCCAACTAGGACATCCTGTTGGATAACACCGGATTTTCATCGTAATGTTCTTCTTCTCCATCAAGTTCAAAGACCTCATGTGCACGTCTTGTTGCATTTTCTTCTACCCTTTTCCCTTTTGGATCGTTAAAGGGATTGCCCATTGATTCAGAAATTTGTTCTAAAACTTCCATTTTGCCTTTTATACTGTTGATGTCATTGGCAAATGCTGCCAAAATCTTACGAATCTCTGTAAGTTCAGATTCTGAAGTCATTTTTGCCTATGGACTTGGTACTGACGTTTGCTCTAACCGACTGGACTTACGACCCCAATTAGGAGGTGGACGCTTGAGTTTGGGCGCAATGATAATCCTATACACCCCATCAAAGATAAATTTAATCAATTTTAGTGTTACCCCCTTGATAACATTTTAATGAGTCTTTTTATTGAAGTTCGTGCATCAATCCATTAAGTAATCCATTCATTCAAAAGAATTGTTTATTCAAAAGAAAAATAACTTTATTGGACATATTGAAAATTGTTGACATGGAAAATTTCATTGAATAACATCTTTTTGACTTAAATTATTTTTTACATGGACGCTTGGCCTTGTTTTGATGGTCATCAGGATTGTTAAAACTATCAGGTTTGCTCCTTTTGGCTCTAACAACTGGTTCTTTGAATTCTGTTGGTCCATCCGGATACCCTAAGGTACGTTTGTTCCAAGCCTTCTCAATAAGATGTACTAACTTTCCAGTCAATGACTCGGGAGGAACGAAATATTTGTGTTGAGACAAAGAGAAATCTATAAGCGCTTCCTATTGTTCTGGGATCAAGTCAGGTCTATAAAAAGATGTCTCTTCCAAACCGATTAGACAGACGTAGTAAGATACTTTGGTACCTAGAATAGGGTAGTCAGTCATCCACCAAGGACATCTCAAACCAATATGACAGGCAAAGCGAGAATCTAACCATTTGCTCCAAGCCTTAACTGAGTTGTGACGCACTAACAGGTTTCTTCTGAAAAAAGTATTCTGACCCATACTCGAGGGTTGAAGAAACGTCCACAATTTTGAGACGATCACAGAGCCATATATAAAGTAGGTGGAGACTTCCTTTGAATCTTTTTCCCTTATCATTTTTTACTGCATCTAAACCCGAGAAGATTTCAACTAGAATGAGAGGTACAGGGTTGGCTTTACCTGAGATTTGGGAGGCTATGTTTATGAAAGACTCAGAGATAGTTTAACCATCACTTTTGGAGGTCAGTATATATTGGGCTAGGATTCCTAAGCGTAATCGATAGTCTTTAGTGGCTCACCAGGCTTCTGGTTTTACATTGATGGGATGACTGCGGGAGCGATACGGGCCCAGCATAGCTACTAAGTCCAATCTCCCATTATGGACTAGGGCCTTAGCTTCTTCTTTTGAGATTTCTAGTCCTGTGACGAGTTTACCAGCATATCCTATCTCCAATGAGGATCTGATTAGAGGTCCTGAAGTAAATATCCTCATGATGCCACAATATTCTTCATGAGTAGGACACAAGTGCATATGCCCAATATGGAAGATATGGAGATGAGGGTTCCAACGCTTAGTCATAGCACATAGAAGGTTCCAATCTATCTCAAACTCGTGAAAATACAAGGCACATCTCAACATGAATTTTCCAAAGTTGTTTTTCTCTACCGGGTGCATCCCTATGATGGTTGTTTTGACCAATTGGTCGATTGGGTTATTGCATGCGGCTAGCATCCTGGTTTGACACAGAAGGGTATTTTAGTACATTTCCAAGGTCCATGTAAAATATATTTTTGTAAATCATTTTTTCTTCATTTTGTTTTGGAAAACATTTTTTCTGGAAAATATTCTTCTTCTGGAAAATATTTTTCTTCTTTTAAAATGGGTTGAAACCCGAATTAGCAAAGAGTTTGAATTCCATTTTGATTTAAATGGTTCAGTCCATCATGATTGTTGGATCAAGATGGATTGGGTCATTATGAACCCCCAAGTTTTTTTTTTAAATGAATTATTTATTGGGTTGGTGCACTTAGTAATATAGTAATTTTAAATCAGGTTTAAACAAAAAGATTGCTCCTTGAGAACAAAATCGTACATTCCTGATCTCATCATTTGTAAGCTCCATTTCCAACAAACAACCCGGGAATACCCACGAAAAGTTCGAGTCATGACCTATAAGGAGGTTTCTAAACTCTAGGTTTACTACGTGCAATGCAATTTATCTAGCCACCCTTGCCCAAGTGCACCTATATACCTCTCGATACGTGGTGACTTGGTTTGATATACCGTATTGGTGATAATCTAAGATTCCAACTCAAATCTCTGAAGTCAAAAAGCAGCCAGTTTAATCTCCAGTTGAGAGGTGGCACACGATGCTGAGCAATGGCCCACTTAAATACCTCTCGTCTAGAAAAACGTTGTCTATCTTCCTCGTACAGTAGGGTACATCGGGGTAGGATCTCGCTTAGGCACTGATTTCGACCAAGAAGTGCAATTGCTGAACTTATATTAATTTTAATAGACCGTATAGGTACAAGTCTAGGGTTGGCGATCGGGACATGTAACTTTGTGGCTTACAATAAGACAAAGGCTCAGGTAACTCCAACCTGAGTGCACCGATATACCTTTTAGTGTCACCTGATCAAATGGTACTGATGCCCCAGTTTTATATACCATAAGGGTACGTGACTGGAGTTGTGATTTTCATGCATGACGTCGCATCTCATGAGGAGACCGGGCCATACACTAGTGCCACATTGGCTATAAGGGACATGCAAGCGTGCAAAGCGAGAAACGTGCTACTAGTATGTACAAAATAGGGTGGGGTGTGCCCGGGGCATTTTTCAAACCAATGGGCCTGATCATTTCATCACAACATTGATACCACATGAATATTAACCTCAACTAATATCAATCCAATCATATTATTAAGATAAAAAATAAGCATATCAAGCATATACCTCAATCAAGATCATGACAATGTTAGATAGGCAATCAACACAAGGACTAATAATCGGATTCAATCGTTAAAACAAACATAATTCTTTGTCAAAACCAAAAATTACATAAATTTTATATGGTCCAATCAAGGTTATTTTGGGGTGACCCTAACCAAATTTAGGTTCCAAAAAATATTGAACTAAGTATGGAATGATAATTGTTGGAGCAAGGGGTGGTAACTTTTCTAAAAAAAACTAATTAATTTTTTCAGAGAAAAGAAGTTCATTTTTTTATATTTTTATTTTTATTTTTTTGAAAAAAAATAAAAAACCATGATCTTACCTAAATCCTACAAATTCTCCAATGTAAAATTACATAGCTATCATTCAACTAACCAGTATACAATCTCCCGAAAAACAAAGAATTAACAAATTATTAGAAAAAGAATTAAACCCATGTTTTATTTTTCAATCGTAGTTACCCACGGATTAACCTCGCACTCATTCGATCCATCTATCCACTGAAATTAACCACTCCATGACTCATCTGCATTCAAGATCGTCACTTCCCTATCATTCGAATATGTCGAATCGACCATAAATCTAGATCGAATCGTAGTCTTGTTCTTCTTCTCCCAAAAGAATGGAAATTCTTCTCTGTAAAGCATAACAGCACCGACATGATCATAGAAAATACTCATCTTCTGGTTAGGATTTCTAATAAAGAAGTAGATTTCCCCATTAACAATGATTTGTGAGGCAGAAGCATTGAAACGGGATACAGAAACTGGGTTGACTCGTAACTAGGGAAGGTGGGGCGAATAACAAACTAGATCATGAAGGTGACGGCACCGATGATGAAGAAAACAGTAATGCCAACGATGATTAGACAACGGAGAAAGGTGGTGCATCGGGGATCGTAGGTTTGAGGGTTAATGGAATGTAATACCCTTTAAATATCATAACCCAAGATACATAAATGCTAATTAATCATTCATCTATTTATAGATTAATCCAAAGAAACGCAAAGCCTATCTGAAATCCTTCTTTAGAGACCTCCACTGATCCATTCGCATTGAATCAAAACCATCGATCGCTTTTCTCTTTCGAGGATTCGATGCACAAATCAAAAAAAGATGAGGAAGAGGATTGCTTTCAAGAACTGGGTTGCGTTTGAAGAGATGGGGGATAGAAAGAGAGAGAGAGAGATCAGCACGAGATGTTCTCTATTTGTTGTACTCTTCTTTCTCCTTTGAGAAGAAGATAGAAAATAAAAAAAAATGCTTTTGCTAACAACACACCACCCATCAATTTAAAAACATTAAGGGTTTGACACTTAAAATCGAGTTTCTTCTAGGGGAACACCATCCCTAAAACTGATTTTAACACAACGAGGGGGTGTTGTTTGCTAACAGCATTACTAAAAAAAACTTTTTTTTTGCTTGCTTTTCTACTTGTTGTCAATGGACGGCACGACTTGTTTTTTTTTTTTTTAAACATTATTGACCGATAGATCAAACACACGCTTAAGATCTTTTTTTTTAATTATATACTGTCGAAAGACAGATCGCACACACTTAACGAAAAAAAAATTTTAAATATTAATTTAAAATATTGTCTAAAGACAGATTGCACACATTTAAAAAATATATATTTTATAAAAAAAACAAAAATCTACACACGTATCTGAAATAAAGAAAAAAAACTTGATTGTCCAACTATCATTATCCCATCCTCAATAAAACCATCCATTTGAAATCTCGTATTATTTAGGGTTATTATGAATGACCCTTGATTGAATCATAAAAATAAATGTGCCACAAAATATTCAAAATCCAACCTAATGATCAATAATGGAGCCAAAAGAATGATAAAAAATAAATAAAAATAAACAGATGAACAACTAAAAATAATATATAAAAAAAACTAGGTCCTCTGACAATATTTCCCATACTTGGGATTTTCAACTCTAATCTTCAATAGTTCCCAATGGAGTCGCCACTGATAGCGTCCTCGATCAGCCGGGTGTGTGGATCCGCTTTTAACTTTGAGGTTTGGGAGTCGCCACCTAGTTATTACGGTCTAGGAATCGAGCATTGACTCAAGATGGATAAAAATAATTAATCTACAAAAAGAAACTAAGTCCGGGGATCACGTTACGGGATTGGAAGGTGTTAAGCACCAACCCCGCCCGGCAAACGCCAGTCTCTACTATTTTCCAAGAAGATTACATTGCTAAAAAAACCTAAAATAAATAAATAAAACAAATAAAAAAATTATATAAAGAGAAAATATACCTATACGATTGCAACAATTTGTTCCCTTAGAAGTGGTAGAATGGTTCTTCGTAAGATACTCTTCGCTTCGTTTCTGTCACTGGATCCGCTTCAGATCTCCAAGATGAAGTACCTTCTTCTTAGATCTGAATGGCTATTACCCATCTCTCCATTCTCTTGGATTTGTTCGACCTATGTAGCTTGTCCTTTAGAGAGTGATTGGTCACTACTCAAATTTGATGAGACATGAAGTATGGTATGAACTTTTAGGCATAATAAACTAGTGTTAACCTGACTTTTTCAATTCTTGTGCACTTTACCTTTGATGGGCCGAATGTTTTGCTAATGAAATATACTAGATATTCTTGTCCAAGAGCCAACCTGAACAAAACTGAGCTTACCGACAACGCTGTGACTACCAAATAAATCCTTAATTCTTTTTCTTCCCCTGGAGTACTGAGTATGGGTGGCTGCCCCAAGTATTTTTCAGGTTGTGGAAATTCTTCGTTCCATTCAAACCCTTTCCTTTTCTTTAGTAAGCTAAATAGTAGTTAACACCTATTTGAGACTCTTGATATGAACCTATTTAGGGCAGCTATCCTTCCTATTAAAGTATATACTTGTTTCAGATTCTTCGGACTTGGTATCTCAATCAAGGATCGTATTTGATCACGGTCCTCAATTCCTCTCTTTGTGACCATATACCCGAGGAATCTACCAGAAGATACCTTGAAAGTGCATTTTCAGGTTTAATTTAATCCGATATCCCCTCAAGTGCTCGAATGTTTCTCTGAGGTCCCTTAAGTAATCTTCTGTCTGCTTGCTTTTAACTAACAAATCGTCGATGTACACCTCCATCGTTCTCCCAATCATGTCCTCAAACATTTTGGTGACCAGCCTCTAATAGGTTGCCCCCACATTTTTTAGCTCGGAGGACATCACTTTATAACAGAACAACCCCTGTTCTATTGTAAAAGACATTTTCTCCTAATCTTCCACGGCCAGAGGGATTTGGTTATATCTTGAGTATTCATCCATAAGGGACAATCTTTCATGCCTAGAGGTGGAATCAACCAATCTATATACCCTTAGCAAAGGAAAACTATCTTTTGAGCAAGCCTTATTGAAGTTAGTGAAGTCGATCAGAGTAGTAGACTCTGATCCTTCTGTCCTTTTTTAGTATGGTCACCACGTTTGCTATCCATTCAAGATACTCGACCTCTTTGATGAATCCCACTTTCAAAAGTTTGCTAATTTCCTTGCTCACCCCCTACCTTAAGCGTGGAGACAATCTCCTCAGTTTATGTCGAATTGGTTAGGCTGTCTAGTCTACGTTCAATCGGTGGCATGCGACGAGAAGATCTACCCCAGACATATCTTCAAAAGACCATGCAAAAACATCACTATTGGCCTTTAGAAATTGTACCAACTTATCCCCCATTCTTCCTTCGGTAGTGATGTCCCCATATTAGTCATATGTTCTCCACCGGTGCCAAGAACCACCTACTCCACCTTTTCAATCGTTGCCCCCCATTCTTTCTACAATTCTTTCTATAATTGTTAAATTGCTCAACTTCAGCAGTTGGTTCATTCTTTTTTCCTTCGTGTTTGGATTCATCTTGCATCTCGACTTTAAGTGCTATTCTAAAGCATTATTAGGACATTTCCTAATCTCCTATGATTTTCCACCATTCTTTCCCTACTTGGTAATCGTATTACCTGGTGATACATTGAAGGGACGACTTTTATCTCGTGTATCCATCTCCTACCAAATATGGCATTACATGTTGAGTCTGCATCAATTATTACTAACCTTATCATGACAACTCTTAAACCTACGATAACGAGGAGGGTTATCTCCTCGATCGAAGTAGTTGGAGCTCCATTGAATCCAAACACGGTGGACTAAGTCGGCTTAAGACTTTCTAACACACCCATTTTCTTTATTGCTCCAAAGAAAATGATGTCCACTACACTTTCGGCTTTAGACACCCCATTTTTACATTCGTCTTATCAATGAACTCGTCAACCCGATTGCAACGGTTCTCAATGATGGATGTTCATTCCAATGCTCTAATTTGTTACCAGATATATTTCAGAAATCCGGATGAGGCATCTCGAACTAACAAAACTGTAGAAACCGCACACGATAGGAAAATATAACCCCAAAAGCCTAGAAATCATCATTTTTCACACAAAAAGAAGTTTCACGATAAAAATCACTAAAAAATGACCAAATTACCAAAATACCCCTAATCTCAAAACATCCTTAGAGCCTACATTACGCTTAGGAAAATCCTTTCAAACACATAAAATAACAAATCAAAATCAAATAAACCATTTCGTCAATTTTCACAAAATTCGACAAAATTACGAAAATGCTCCTCATAAAGTTCACGATCATTTCGCACAAAATTTTTTATAAATGACACAAACCAATATTCCCATTGAATTCCTTACGAAAAACGATTCTAAAACATTCTGGAACATCAAAAATCGACTTGAAATGCAAAAGTTCTCTTTAGGGGATAAACAATAATTTCCCAATTAAAAAAATTTAAAATTTTGAAATTAATAAATAAAATATTAAATAATGTAAAGTGAAACATTAATAAAATTAATTTAAAATTTTGAACCAAAAAAATCGATCAATCAGGCTCTTAGGCAAAATTGTTGATGGTTGCCTAGATATTAAAGAACCCCTCCATCTGGGGGCCCAAAGAATTAAAGATATAATAAAGGGGGATTCTCCAAAAAATTAAAATCAATCAAGTAAGATTAAAGTCAATCAAGTAAGACTAAAGCCAATCTTAAAGTCAATCAAGTAAGACTAAAGTCAAAATCTTAAAGTCAATCAAATGAGACTAAAATTCAAAATCCTAATAGAGTTCTAATTAAATAATAATTTTATTTAAAACAATCCTAATTAAATAATAACTCTATTTAATAGAATTCTAACTAAATAATAACTCTACCTAAAATAATTATAATTAAACAATAACTCTCTCTAAAATAATTCTAATTAATCACCAACTCTATCAAAATAGGCACTCAAAAAAATCTATAAATAGGGGTCCCTACAACCTATTTTCGTATCAAATAATAAACTCTAAGAGAAGTAGGTCAAAAAGCTTCGCTAACCTTCCATAAACCCTAATTTTGAAGTCCTAACTCCTTACCTAACACCCATATTTCAACTTTAGCTCAAAAACACCTAAAAGTCCTTCAAAAACACCCAAAAATCAATAAAAAATCTGAAGAATTCAGATCTAAGAAAGAGATACCTTACCTTGGAGATCTGAAGCGAATCCAATGACAGAACGAAACGAGGAGTACTATACAAAGAACAATTCTACAAGATCTGAGGGAACAATACCGTTGTCTTCGGAAAGGTATAAAGTTCTTATTTTTTTATTACTTAGGTCTTATAGCAATGTAGTTTATTTGAAAATTAGTAGAGACCGGCGTTTGTCAGGCGAGGTTGGTGCCTAACACCTTTCAATCCTATAATTTGATCCCCGAACTCAGTTATTTTTTAAGTAGATTAGTTGCTTTTATCTTTTTAGAGTCGATATTCGATTCCTATACCTTAATAACTAGGTGGCGACTCCCAAATCTCAAAGGTCAAAAGCGGATCCGTGCACCCCACGGATCGAGGGAGCTTTTAGTGGCGACTCCACTAGGGATTTTTTAAGGATCAAACTTGGAAAGCCCCAAGTATGGGAACATTGCCAATAACCTAATTTTTTTTTATTTGTTTCTTGTTATTTTTGGTTGATCAATTTTTTATTATTCTCGTTGGTTCAATTATTAATCATTCGGTTCTACTTAGAGTATTTTGATCCAACATATTATTTTCTATGGCTTAATCAAGGGCTATTCGGAATGACCCTGAATAATGCAAGATTTCAAAGGATTGATTTTATTGCAAATGGATTGAAGACGGTTGGGCAACGAAATTTTTTATTTGTTTTTTTTAAGAAACATGTGTATATTTTTTTGTTAAAAAAAAGGATATTTTTTAGGTGCGTGCGATTGATCCTTGGACAAGCAATTTTTTTTAGTTTTTAAATTTTTTTTTTTTTGTGTTAAATTTGTTGGTTAATTTTTCAAAAAAAAATATAGTTTTTTTTCATGTTAGGCGTGCTGCCCATTGACAGCAAGAAGAAAAACTGAAAAAATAAATAAATAAATAAATATTTGGGTTTTGAGGTTCTCTTAACAGCAATCCACCGTTTGTAATTTTTTTTTAGGGTGGTGTGCCCTCAGTAAAAATCTATTTTTAATGGGCAAACCCTTAAGGTGTTTAAAATAGTAGGTGGTGTGCTAGTACCATTTTTATGTTTTTTTTCTTTTCTATCCTCTTCTTCTTCACAAGAGAACGAAGAGACAACTAGAAGAGGGATGCCTCTCTCTCTCTCTCTCTCTCTCTCTCTCTCCCTCTGTAATTTTTTTTCTTCGTGTTTCGCCCTGCTTCATCGTCTTGAGAAACAACATTGCCGATCGATTTTGATCCATAGATCTAATCGGTCTATGAGTTGGAGCATTGAAAAGGATTTTTTTTTACAAGCAACTCGCGTCGGTCTTCTTCTAAAATCTATTTTTGGGGTTTCAAATTTGAAGCAAGAATTCTATCCAACCTGTAACAGAGAGGGGAAGTGAAACCATGGCCTGTGGAGTTTGTGGGGGCCGCTCCATGGATGTTTCTGCCTCGTTCTAGGGTTTGAATAAAGGCAAATGATTTAATCCTCTAAAACCTTTTTTTTTTTGGAGATCACGTTGTCACTGCAACAGATTCAATTGTTTGTCTTCATTTTCTCTTTCTCTCTTCTCCCCTTTCAATGGTTAAGCCTTGATTGAACTTGAATGTTGCTGCCGAAGCTTGATTCCGCAAAAACAATTGTTGTCATTGTTGTTTTCAAACCAATTTGTTGGTTTAGAACATCGATCTGCCTATAAGATTGATGACGATGAAGAGAAAAGGTAGTTCTGTTTTCTGATTTATCATCATAAACCGACTTGTTTGATCTGATGATCGAAAGGAGAATGATGGACCAGCCCCTAGCGTTTTTTCCTTCAATTTTTTTCAATCAATTAATTTTTTTTATTTTTTTTATAAAAAGAATTCTTTCATGTCTCTGATCTTCGATAGATAACCTATTGGGTGTTAGTTCTATTTGGGGGTCACTAGAACGGAAGGTTTTGGGTTTAAACTATTTCAAAATTTTTTCTGAATTATTTTCAAATATATATATATATATATTGGATCCAACAAAAAAAAATCTTGGTTTAAGGAGTTGTTTTTTTTTTTAATTAGTGAATTTGTGATTGCTTAGTTGATCTCATTTTGGGCCATTCTTAAATCCGTCAATTTTTACTCGCAATATACTGATCCATATTTAAACATTTATTCACTTCTCAAAGAATTGGTGCATTGTGAGTGAATGTTGGGGTTTTCCCAGTTGTTGTAAGGGACATAGCCCACTGTCACTAGGGAGAGTTTGTCATTGTTGCATCAATTCGTCTCTATAACACACCATTGGTATTTGTTAGTTAATCAAAAACGTAGAAATTGATATGGCAATAATGAAAATTATTTTTCTTAGAAATTTTTTTTTAAAAATAATAATCTTTCCATCATCAAAGATCATTCTATCTTTAATTTAACATCCCTTGAAATCCTAATTTGTTTTAGGATAGTCCAGATTAACCTTTGATTGGATCATATGAATAAATATTTTTGGAAAGTATGCTGAGTTCAACAATCAAATCCGATTATTAATCTTTTTGTTGATTATTTATCTAACATTGCCATAATCTTGATTAAGATATATGATGTGCCGATTTTGATTATGATGTAATACGCTTTGAATATCTTGATTAATATTCATGTGTGGTATCAATGTATGATGATATGATTAGGCCCATGGGCCCATTTGTTTGAAAAAGGCCCCGGGCACACCCCACCCAATTTTGCACACACCACTAGCACGTTTACTGCTTTGCACACTTGCACATCCCATATAGCCAACGTGGCACTAGTGCGTAGTCCGGTCTCTTAGGAAATGAGACGTCATTCATGAAAACCACAACTCCAGTCACGTAGCTTAGGGTATATCAAACTGGGGCATCAGTATCGTCTGATCAAGTGACTCTAAAAAGTATATCGATGCACCCAAGCTAGAGCGACCTAAGCCTTTGACCTATTGTGAGCCACACAGTCACATGTCCCGTTTGCCAACGTAGTACTATTACGTGGTCGGTCCCATCGTGTGATGCCAAACAAATTATGAAAGCTACAACTCTTGACTCATACTCGTAGGTATATCAAAGATAATCCAAGTACATCAATTACACTTCTTTGTCAAAATCGGTGCCTAAGCGAGATCTTGTCCCGTTGTACCCTACTGTACGAAGGGGATAGACTACGTCTATTTTAGACGAGAGGTATTTAAGTGGGCCCTTTCTCAGCATCGTGCGCCACCTCTCAACTGAGGATCAAACTGGCTATTTTTGACTTCAGAGAAGTGAGTTGGAGTTTTAGATTATCACCTATACGGTATATCAAACCAAGGTACCAGGTACAGTCTGATTGAGTATGCTCGAGAGGTATATAGGTGTACTTGGGTAAGGATGGCCAGATAAAAATGCATTGCACGTAGTAAGTTTAAAGTCTAGAAACCTTCCCTATAGGTCACAACTAGAATTTATCGTGGGTGTTCCCGGGTTGTTTATTGAATGGGACCTTGTGATTGTATGTGAATGATGTGAATGATGAGATTACAGTGTATGATTGTCCTCAAGGATCAAAAATTTTGTTTTTAAAAATTAAAATGGGTGCACCGACCCAATAAAGAATCCATTTCTTGCGAAAATTCAATAATGACCCAGTCCATCTCGATCCAACAATCATGATAGGCAGGGCCATTTAAATCAAAATGGAAATCAAATTTTCAAAGAACAAAAATGGTTTACGAAGGGAAGGTATTTTTCAAAAAAAGTATTTTCCAAAGGAAGTGTTCTCTAGCAGAAAATATTTTCCAAGAAAAAGTGTTTTCCGTAAAATATTTTTCATAGTAACAAGATTTTTCAAAAGAGAAAGTAATTTTATATAGACCTTGGAAGTATATTAAAATACCCTTTTGTGTCAAACCAGGATGCTACTCACAGACGATAACTCAATCAATCAGTTAGTCAAAACAACCATCATAGGGATGCACCTCGTAGAGAAGATCAATTTAGGTGATTCATGTTGAGGAGTGCTCTTTACTTCCACGAGTTTGAAATAGACTGGAACCTATTACATGTTATGGCTAAATGCTGGAACCCCTACCTTCACATATTTCATATAGGGCATATGCACTTGTGCCCCACTCACGAGGATTATTGTGGCATTATGGGGATATCCACTTCAGGACCTCTAGTCAGGCCCTCATTGAAGATCGGATATTCTGGTGCCCTCATCACAGAACTGAATATTTCCAAGGACGAAGCCAAGGCCCTCGTCCATAACGGGAGATTGGACTTAGTACCTCTATTGGGCCCGTATCGCTCCCGTAGTCATCCCATCAATGTAAAACCTGAAGCCTGACGAGCCACTAGAGATTATCGATTGTGCTTAGGAATCCTAGCCCAATACATGTTGATCTCCAAAAGTGATGGCCAAACTATCCCTGAGTCCTTCATAGATATAGCCTCTCAACTTTCAGAGAAAGCCAACCCAGTACCTCTCATCCTAGCTGAAACTTTCTCAGGTCTAGATGCCATAAAAAATGGTGAGCGGGAAAGCTTCAAAGGAAGCCCCTACTTACTCTATATGTGGCTTTGTGACCATTTCAAAATTGTAAATGTTCCTTCAAACCTCGAGTATGGGCCAGAACACTTTTCCAAAAGAAACCTGTTAGTGCGTCACAACTCAGTCAAGGCTTGGAGCAAATGGTTAGACTCTCGCCTTGCCCGTCATATCGGTTTAAGATAGCCTTGGTGGATGAACGATCCCCCTGTTCTAGGAACCAAAGGATCTCATTATGTTCGTCTAATTGGACTAAAGGAAACATCTTTTTACCATCCTAATTTGATCCCAAAATAGTACGAAGTACCTATAAAGTTCTCTTTGCCTCAACCCAAAGCTTTCTTTCCTCCCAAGCTTTTGACTGAAAAGTTAGTGCATCTCATTGAGAAGGCTTGGAACAAACGCACCTTAGGGTATCCAGACGAACCAGTAGAATTCAAGGAGCTAGTTGTTAGAGTCAAAAGGATCAAGCCTGATAGCAATCCTGATGACCACCAAGACAAAGTCAAGCATCCATGTAAAGAATAGCTTAAGTTAAATTTGTTGAAAGATATCTTAATGAGAACGTTTCTTTACCAATCATTTTCAATAAAGCTATTTTTCTTTTGAATAAACATTTATTTCCCTTTTGAATGATCATTGCGTGAATGGATTGGTGCACAAACTTCAATAAAATGATTCCTTAAAAATGTTATCAAGGGATAACACTGAAATTGATTAAATCTACCTTTGATGGGGTCATATAGGATTATCATTGCGCCAAAACTAAAACGTCCACCTCCTAGTTAGAGTCGTAAGTCCAGTCGGTTAGAACGAGCTACAACATCAAGTCAACAAGTAGAGATGACTTCAGAATCTGAACTCACAGAGATCCGTAAAATCTTGGCAGCCTTTGCCAATGATATCAACAGTATAAGAAGTAATGTAGAAATGTCAGAACAGACCTCGAAATCAACGAGCAATCCCCTAGATGACCCAAAACGAAATAAGGTAGAAGATAAACGTCCACATGAAGTCTTCAAACTCGACGGAGACGAAGAGTATGTTGATGAAAATTCGGTGTTAGCTAACAGAATATCTCAATTAGAGTCAGCTATGAAGAGTATAAAGGGTATCAATTAAATTGTAGTAAGCATTGAAGCTCTAAAATGCATCCCTAAAATCCATTTGCCAGATAAGTTTGTGATGCCTGAAATGGATAAGTTCAGTGGGACTCGGTGTGCGAAAACACATCTTAAGGTGTATGTTACTAACATGCACACTATGGGGCTCAGCAACGAACAAATGACGTTATTGTTTCAGAGAACTTTATCAAGATCAGCACTACGTTGGCTGATGTCTCAAAATCCAGTTACTGTGGGTACCTGGAAGAGCATGTCAAAGGCCTTCTGGCATCAGTATAAGTACAGTATCGAGATTGAGACTTCAAAAAGGGGTTTGGAGTCAACTAAACAGAAAAATGGGGAAACTTTTACTGACTTCATTGGCCGTTGGAAGGCCAAAACTGCCCAAATGTGGGATAGACCACCAGAAAAGGAACAAGTAGTCATTATCCTGAAAAATCTTACACAAGGATATGCTCAGCACTTGGTTGCTCAATATCTTCCTACCTTTGAATCCCTATTACAACTCGGAAGCCAACTCGATAATGCATTTACCTCTTGGGTTCTTTCTAACCCCTCGGATAACGAGTCCAAGAAACCTTATGTTCCCAAACCCAATATCAACTATACTTACATCGCCAATACCTCAGTTACCCCAGTTCAACCACCAACCCGAACCAATAATCAAGCTCACCTAAGTTAATCCCGAACTCCGCGCCAATTCACCAATTTAGGGATGACCCTTACCATAACTTTGCAAACACTGTTGAAAAAATGGTTGCTTACCCCGATTCAACCCTAACCTTTACCAAATCCCCTGCCAGTCGGACACAACCCTAACTTGTTCTGCGAATTTCATAAAATCCTGGTCATCAAACGAATCGATATATCACTTTGCGTCATGCCATTCAAAACCTTATTGACAACAAAAAGGTCACAATCCCTAACCCACCAAATGTCACCACTAATCTACTACCTACCTTTCAACTTCCACCAACCCTGAATATAGTTTCCCACACCCTATTGCTATTCGATCCCGTCTCTCTTATCCATCCAATCCAAGTCAAATCGCCTAGTTACCCCCTTGTCGGGATAGCTTTCACTGATGAGGTTTTCACTACGAACTATGAACTATTTAATCTAACTTCGGATGATACGTATTGTTTATCCCCACCTCGTTACAGTAGTCCCGCATTCAGTAGTTACCTCTTGGCTCAAATGAACCCGAAAAGTCCTGTATTTTTGACAGATGAAGATTGATGAGTGTCTCCAAACACTCAATTATATGCATATTTTCTGATTATTTATCTTGATTTTTGTACCTATTTCTCCATATTAAGGTAATAATCATGTTAAGCCTCAAAACACCATGTTGCATATTAATTAGGCTTAATTATATATAAATAAATTTATTTACTAGATAAATCTAATTACGTGTGTTTTTTGTGCAGAAAATAAACAATTTGGAATCAAAATCTTAAGACAAAAGTATTTGGGCCCACTTTGGAATGCCCTAATCCTTAACTCATATTCTCCTCTTTTGTCTTTTTGTGCAAAGAAAAGTGGAGGCTATTTTTAGACTCTTCTACACACATTTTTCTCTATAAATAGAGCCTCTATTTCTAGAGAAAGGGTCACATCTTGGTTCTCTTATCCAAGATTCCTTTAATCTAAGGCTCTTAACCTATTCTCTTATTTTTTATATTTTCATTTTCTAGTTATTTTCTTTTGGCTAAATAGTTTTGTAAGAAGTAGAAGAAGAAGAAGTTGTAAGTTTCTCCATGAAATGAAGAAAAGTTATTTCATCTCTTATCTTCCCTTTCTTGCAATGACATTAGGCTAAGTTCCCCTCCATTAGAGAGTGGAAAAGCCTAGAGCAAGTTCTTATGTTATTTCTAATTTCATGTCTTTCTTTTATTTAAAATGCTTATGAGTTCTCTTTAAGTTTTTGCACATTTTATTCTTAATATAGATACTTTATGCTTAGATTAGATCAAGATAAAGTATGCTTAAACTAGATAATTGGTAGTAGAAAATTTTCAAAGAATTCTACTTTGTTTATGTTCCCTTATTTCATTTCATTTGTAAAACTTTTTGATCTAAGGAGCTAACACCAAGCTTTTACGATTGAGTTATAAAAAGGCTAAAAACTAGGAATTACTCATCAACATGTTCTAGGTAGATCCACCTCCAATGGTGTTTTAATTTCATAAGTTTACTTGATTTTAATTTCATTTTCTTTAGTTTATTTTCTAGCAATTTTACATTTTCTTATAAGTTAAAAAATACAAAGAAAAACAGTTTTAATTCCTTTTAGTTAATTTACATTTTATCTTCTTAGCTTAACTCTATTCCTCCTTTCTCTTGGGTTCGATCCCCTACTTGCCCTACAAGTAAGGTAAAAGTAAGATTATTATTAACTCCGGTGAGAAGAACAACGATAGTCTCATCAGAATTTTGGCGTCGCTGCCGGGGAAAGGTAAAGGTAGTAGTGGTAAGTTTTGATTTAAAATTCATTTCTTTAATTTTTATTTTATTTTATTTTTTTATTTTGATTTCTTTCTATAAGTTCAAGCGTTCTTGAGGTTTTAAGAGAGAATAAAGAAGAAAAAAAATTAAAAAAAAAATAGTCATTCACGTTTGTTTTTTCACCCTTGATAGCAAAATTTAAATTGACTGTAACTTTCTGCTCCGATCTCCGATTATCTATTATAATATATCGATTTGGGGTAGAACAAATTTTTTTATAAAATGTGACATAGTCAGTAAGATTGTGGTAAGTCAGATTCTATTTTTGAGTCCATTTACTATCATTTCTACTAACATTTCTGTTTTGCTTCTTGTAGGTGAACATTTTTTTTCTTCTTGTCTTTCAATTTTCTTGAATCTTTAGTTAGGTTTATTTTACTATTTTAGAAACACTTGTATAAGATTTTTTGTAATTTTTTTAATTATCCAAGAAGGCTTGGATTGTAATAGACTAAAGAAGGACGACGGGTGGACAATACCGTCACGGCTCCTTAGGTTCGCACAACAAAATTGGAGTTGGTGGCCTAAGTCGACTCAAACCGTCTTCACCCCGTCTAGCACGGGAGGTAATATCGAAACACCCACGCCTCTCTTTGCTAGTGGGTTACTCCTTGCCTTTGTATGTTATTTTTTTAATTTGCACACACTTGGAATAGTTGATTAAGTAGTAAAGAGCACTCCTCTCCTAGAGATGGCATGATAAGATAAAGATTAGAAGTCATTACCAATTCCTTGCTCTAATTAGGATAATTAACTCACTAGTCATCCAATCAAATTAATTAAAATCAATTAGACTTGACTATAGGGCCCACGAGCTCAATAGAAGAAATTCCACTTCAAGTTGTGCCAATTGCGCTTCTTGGTCATTTTTTGTGTCTAGTAAGATCTTATTTTTGAGGGGATAGACTCAGTCTATTCAAGAAAGGAAGGTGACTTAAGAGTGTCATTGCTTATGCATTGTGCGCCACCTCTGATCTGGAGATCCTAATGATTCAAACTTGACTTCATAGAACTGAGTTGGAAGGCTAGTTGTGTTATTTCTACCAATTAGGAGCTGTCTAGCTTTAGGCAACCTATCTAGGTCCAGTCTTTTCTTTTCGTGATTGTTTGATCGACTGTGTGATTTGTATGCTTGGTAGACGTTCACAAAACAACGTGTTAGAACCATTTGATCCTGAGATCAAACGTACCATCAGTAGGATACGCAAGACACCATCAGTAGTTATGATGGGTGATCGAGAGTGAACTCTCAATGAACTCTTCGCTCCAGCTTCCGCATCTCCTCCTACATGCATTGTTTTACCATTAAACAATGCACCTCAGTTTGAAATTAGGGCTGCCACCATTAATATGCTCCCTAAGTTCCACGGTTTAGAGCGTGAACAACCTTACACCCATCTTAATCGATTCTTGACTATTTGTCAAACTTTTAGAAATCAGAATCTAGATGAGGAGAGTATCAAGCTTATTTTGTTCCCGTTATCCCTGGAAGACCACGCAGCTGCGTGGTTGAACTCCCTAACACCCAATTCCATATGTACTTCGGATGTTCTATCCAAGAAATTTATGGTCAAATTCTATCCCGTGGCCAAAACTGAAAAAATGAATGACTCCATTAAAAATTTTAGAGCCCGTCCTGATGATGAATTTTCCCAAACTTGGGAAAGATTCAATGATTTATTGGTCAAGTGCCCACACCATGGCATTGACAAAGCACAGTTGGTGCAAAGTTTTTATAGAGGATTAACAATGAATCAACGTATCTTAGTCGAGTCAATACATAAAGGTCAGTTCATGAACCAGACTCCCAACCAAGCGTACGATTTCCTCGTAGAGTTAGCCGAAAGTGCTCAAAATTGGAGCACTAACCAAAAAGAATTTGATAGAGATGATCTGGTTAAAAAGACAGGCATGTATGAGATGAAGGCAGATCCTGATCTCAAAAATATTATGTCTAGTATAGTGAGTGGAATGAACAATCTCACGAAGAAGTTAGATGCCTTTACCATCTCAGCATCCAAACCTCACCTAGACCCTCGTACAATTTCGCAAGTGACTGTTGAACCGAGTTCTTTGTGCGCCAAATGCGACGGCAACGACCATTTGGTCGAGTATTGTCCCACCTTGCCTCAAATCAAAGTTGAACAAGCAAATGCGATTAATAGCTATAGTGCTTTTAGGAAGCCAACTCCGAACTCTTTTAGCCAAATATATCACCCAGATAATAGGTTTCATCCTAATTTTTCATACAGACAGAACGAACCTATTCAATCTAGTGGTCTGTCAGGTTATAATAGGAGTTTTCCTAGGCAATCTGGTTCTTCCACAAACCAAGCCATTGTTCCTCAAGTCCCTTATCAACCCCAACAATTACAGATTACAGAGCCATCATACCAAATCCCATGACCAATTACCAACAGCTTGCCCAACAACAGTCATCTTTAGAATCTATGATTACCGAGTTGATGAGACAACAACAGCAGTTCATCCAAACTCAACAGCAAACCCATCAAAATCAAACTCAGATTAACCAGATCACTGCGCAATCCATAGTTAAGATGGAAGTTCAGTTGGGGCAGTTAACTTTCTCCTTGAGTGGGAGAGAGAAAGGTCAATTTCCTAGTCAGACTATCCCTAATCCTAGAGGTTAACCTTTGATTCCAAACAGATCGAAAGGTCAATACGAAGTAGGAAGTCATTCTGGAGCTCTACAAGACTCAGTCCAGGCTATCCACACCTTGCGTTTAGGAAGAAGGTGGGCAACAAGGTCCAACCTATTGACAAGGAAGAAAAATTCCTAGAAAAAGACAAAGTTCAGAAAAAAAAAGTCATAGAGTCTCCAAAAAAGAAGGAAAAAGATTTGGAGAATCCTCCCATCATTTTGTCAATTCCAAAAGCTCCATTTTCCCATCGCCTTAGAGATTCTAAAAAAGATAAGCAGTTTGAGGGTGTCTTAGAAGTCTTCCAAAATGTGCATATCAATATCCCACTTCTAGATGCCATTAAAAACAGATACCTTCTTATGCGAAATTCCTAAAGGATTTGACCACAACTAAAAGGAAAACACCATTTCCTCGGGAAGCCATCATGGCAGCCGAAGCTTCGTCTCTCATTCAACAAATGATTGCACCAAAATTTAAGAATCCTGGATGTCCGCCAATTGCCATTCATATTGGAAATCAAGTGGTCGAAAAATGTCTCTTAGACTTAGGGGCCAGTGTGAACCTTTTACCATATTCGGTTTATAAACAATTAGGTTTGGGGGTTTTGAAACCCATCGATATCACGTTGAGTCTAGCCGATAGGTTCATAAAATTCAAAAAGGTATAGTTGAGGACGTGATAGTTAACGTCAAAGATTTCTATTTCCCAGTTGACTTTGTTGTCTTAGACACAGAGCCATTCATCAATTCGAACAGTCATATTCCTATCATCTTAGGACGTCCATTCTTAGCCACGTCTAACGCAGTCATTCGTTGTAAAAACAAAATTATGACTTTAGCATTTAGGGATATGAAAGTGAAACTTAACGTCTTCCACAATTTCCAAGGAATTGATGTAGATGATGGTATGGAAGAAGTGAACATGATAAATACGCTAGTCAATCAAACGTATCAAGAGTTAGGGTACTCTGATCCCCTAAAGAAATGTTTGGCTCACTTTGGCCATGACTTGGACGTCAAAGAGTCTATAAGCGAAGTCAATACTTTGCTTGAATCTATTCCACTCTTAGATTTTGTGCGGTGGCACGCAAAAGCTGAAAGTCTTCCTGTGTGCACATCCAATCTTGTTCCTTCTTACGTCGAGCCTCCGAAATTAGAACTCAAGTTGCTTCCAGAGATCTTGAGATATGCATTTCTTGGCATAAATCAAACATTGCTTGTGATCATTTCTTCTCACCTCAATGAAGTTCAAGAGGGAAAGTTGTTAAGAGTATTAAGAGAACATCAAGAAGCTATTGGCTGGAGCATAGCTGACATCAAGGGAATTAGTCCATCTGTGGTGATGCACCACATTCGTTTAGATGATTTCACTAAGTCTTCCGTAGAACCTCAGTGTAGACACCCCATTTTTGCACTCGCCTGATTAATCAACTCGTCAACCCGATCGCAATGATTCCCAATGATGGATGTGTATTCTATTACTTTATTTTATTACCAGATGTGTTTCAGAAATCCGGATGAGGTATCTCGAATTGACAAAACCTTAGAAACCATGCTACGCTAGGAAAATACGACCCCAGAAACATAGAAATCATCATCTTGCAAATCAAAAAGAAGTTTCACGATAAAAATCACTAAAAATTGACCAAACCAAAATACCCCTAACCTCAAAACAACCTTAGAGCCTACGTTACGCTTAGGAAAACTCTCTCAAACACATAAAATAACAAATCGGAACCAAATAAATCATTTCACCAATTTTAACAGAATTTGACAAAATTACGAAAATGCCCCTCATTAAGTTCACAACCATTTCATACAAAAAATTTCATAAATAACAAAAACTAATATTTCCATTAAATTTCTTTCAAAAAATCGATTCTAAAACATCCTAGAACATTAAAAACCGACTTGAAATATGAAAAGTCCTCTCCGGGGGCAAAATAGTAATTTCACAATTTTCATAATTAAAAAATTCGAAATTAATAAAAAAAATATTAAATAATTAAAGTGAAACATTAATGAAATTAATTTAAAAATTGGAACTAAAAAATCGATCAATCGGACTTTCAGGTAAAATTGTTGAGGGTTCGTGGGATATTTCTTTAATGACCCCTCCATTTGGGGGTCCAAAGAATTAAAGAAATAATGGAGGGGCCTTCTCAAAAAATTTAAAGTAAATCAAGCAAGACTAAGGTCAATGTATTAAAGTCAATCAAGTGAGACTGAAGTCAAAATTAAAGTCAATTGAGCAAGACTAAAGTCAAGATATTAAAAGTCAATCAATTAAGACTAAAGTCAAAACATTAAAAGTCAATCAAATAAGACCAAAAGTCATAATAGAACTCTAATTAAATAATAACTCTATCTAATAGAGTTCTAACTAAAAAATAAGTCTACCTAAAAAATTTCTAATTAAAACACAATTTTACCTAAAACAAGTCTAACTAAAACACAATTCTAATTAAAAGAACTCTAATTAAATACTAACTCTATCCAAATCAACCCCTAAAAAAATCTATAAATAGAGGTGCTCACACCCTGTTTTCGTATCAAATCATAAACCCTAAGAGAAGTAGGTCTAGAAGCCCCCCTAGCCTCCCATAAACCCTAGTTTTGGAGCCCTAACTCCTTACCTAACATCCCTCCTTCAATTTTAGCTTAGAAAACACCTAAAAGCCCTCCAAAAACACCCCCAAATCCGCAACGAACTTGAAGAGTTCAGATTTAAAAATAAGGAGATACCTTGCCTCGGAGATCCGAAATCAAATCCGGAGACAGAACGAAACAAAGGAGTACGGTACAAGGAACTATTTTGTCAGATCTGAGGGAACAAAGTCCTTGCTATCGGAAAGGTAAATTTTTTATTTTTATTTATTTTTATCTATGTTTTAGCAATGTAATTTACTTGGAAAGTTAGTAGAGACCGACTTTGGCCGGGCGGGGTTGGTGCCTAACACCTTCCAACCCCGCAACATGATCCCCGGACTCTTTTTCTCTTTCGTAGATTAGTTGCCTTTGTTTAGAGTCAGTTTGATTCCTAGACCTTAACAACTAGGTGGCGACTCCCAAACCTCAAAGGTCAAAAGCGGATCCACGCACCCCGCGGATCAAGGGCGCTTTCACTCAGAGACGACTAAATCCTGTCATGAAAGACGTGGTTCGGATGGAAGTGATGAAATTGCTAGATGCAGGTATTATCTATCCTATCTCTGACAGTCGTTGGGTGAGTCCTATACAAGTAGTTCCTAAGAAATCTGGTATCACTGTGGTAGTGAACCAAGACAACAAATTAATCCCCACTCGAATCCAAAATGGATGGAGAGTGTGTATCGATTATAGGAAACTCAACTCGATGACTCCTAAGGATCATTTCCCCTTACCTTTCATTCATCAAATGTTAGAACATCTAGCAGGACATTCTTACTATTACTTCTTAGATAGTTATTCCGGGTACAACCAGATACCCGTTACTACAATTGATCAAGAGAAAACAACTTTCACCTGCCCTTTTGGAACTTTCGCGTATCGTCGCATGCCTTTTTGATTGTGCAATGCATCCGTTACTTTTTAACAGTGCATGATGAGTATATTTTCCGACATGCTAGAAAAATATCTCGAAGTGTTTATGGACGATTTTTCAGTTTTCGGACCAAGTTTTGAGGAATGTCTCCATCACTTGACTTTGGTCCTTGTACATTGCAAAGAGGTCAATCTAGTCCTAAATTGGGAAAAATGCCATTTCATGGTAACATCGGGGATTGTGCTTGGGCACATTATTTCTGCTAAGGGGATTGAGGTAGACAAGGCAAAGGTAGGTCTAATCGAAAAATTGCCACCTCCTAAAACGGTCAAAGAAATTAGGTCATTCCTAGGCCATGCGGGTTTCTATCGTAGATTCATTAAAGATTTCGGAAAAATCTCGAAGCCTTTATGTGAGCTATTGGGAAAGGATGTTCATTTTGACTTTTCAGAGTCATGTTGAAAGCGCCCTCGATCCGCGGGGGTACGCGGATCCGCTTTTGACCCTTGAGGTTTGGGAGTCGCCACCTAGTTATTGTGGTTTAGGAACCAAACTGACTCTAACATGGATAAAAAGAACTAATCTACCATAAAAAATTTGAATTCGGGGATCATGTTACGGGGTTGGAAGGTGTTAAGCACCAACCCCGCCCGGCCAAAGTCGGTCTCTACTAACTTCCAAAATATATCACATTGCTAAAAACCTAGATAAAATAAAAATAAAAATTTCATACATTTCCGATAGCAAGGATTTTACTCCCTCAGATCTGACAAAAAGAGCTCCTTGTACTGTACTCCCTTGCTTCGTTCTGTCTCCGGATTTGACTTCGGATCTCCTAGATCAAGGTATCTCCTTGTTTCTGAATCTGAACTCTTCAAGTTTGTTACGGATTTAGGGGTGTTTTTGGAGGGATTTTAGGGGTTTTCTAGACTAAAATTGAAGGGGGGATGTTAGGTAAGGAGTTGGGGCTCCAAAACTAGGGTTTATGGGGGGCTAGGGGAGCTTCTAGACCTACTTCTATTAGGGTTTTTGATTTCATACGAAAATAGGGTATGAGCACCCCTATTTATAGATTTTTTTAGGGTTTGATTTTAATAGAGTTAGTATTTAATTAGAGTTTTTTAATTAGAGTTGTGTTTTAGTTAGACTTGTTTTAGGTAGAATTGTATTTTAATTAGAATTGTTTTAGGTACAATTATTTTTTAGTTAGAACTCTATTAGATAGAGTTATTATTTAATTAGAATTCTATTATGACTTTTGACTTTTGGTCTTATTTGATTGACTTTTAATATTTTGACTTTAGTCATAATTGATTGACTTTTAATATCTTGACTTTAGTCTTGCTTAATTGACTTTAATTTTGACTTTAGTCTCACTTATTTGACTTTAATACCTTGACCTCAGTCTTGCTTGATTTACTTTTAATTTTTGGAGAACCCCCCTCTAAAATATTTTTAATTCTTTGGACCCCCAAATGGAGGGGTCCTTAAAGAAATATCCCACGAACCCTCAACAATTTTTCTTGAAAGTCCGATTGATCAATTTTTTTAATTCAAAATTTTAATAAAATTTCATTAATGTTTCACTTTAATTATTTAATATTTTATTTATTCATTTCAAAATTTTTAATTATGAAAATTGTGAAATTACCGTTTTACCCCCGGAGAAGATTTTTCACGTTTTAAGTCGATTTTGAATGTTCTTAGATGTTTTAGAATTGATTTTTTGTAAGGAATTCAATGAAAATATTAGTTTTTGTTATTTATGAAATTTTTTGTGTGAATTGATTGTGAACTTTATGAGGGGCATTTTCGTAATTTTGTCAAATTTTGTGAAAATTGGCGAAATGATTTATTTGGTTTCGACTTATTGTTTTATGTGTTTGAGAGAGTTTTCCTAAGTGTAACGCAGGCTCTAGGGTTTTTTTGAGGTTAGGAGTATTTTGATAATTTGGTAATTTTTTTGTGATTTTTATCGTGAAGCTTCTTTTTGGTTTACAATATGATGATTTCTATGTTTTTGGGGTCGTATTTTCTTAGCGTAGCGTGGTTTCTAAGGTTTTGTCAGTTCGAGATACCTCATCCAAATTTCTAAAACACATTTGATAATAATATAAAGCAATGGAATACACATCCATCATTGGGAATCATTGCGATCGGGTTGACGAGTTGATTAATCAGGCGGATGCAAAAATGGGGTGTCTACAGATGCCCATCTTTGGCAGAGGGTTGAAGCAAACTAGATAGCAAATCTATTTTGGTAGATAATGCGATATCTGAATGCCAAAGCTAGTGATAGTTCATTTTGCAGCCTGATTTAACAATTCGTCGAGGTGTTTGGATCCTTGAGCGTAAACTCTCCCCGAACTAAAAGAAAATGTCAGGTCCTTGAGCGTGAGCTCTCACTGGCAGTGTCAGATCCTTGAATTTAAAAAATTCTCCTTGACTGATATAACAACTGTGCAAGTGTGTGATTTAAAATCTGAGATAAATTTGAGTAAAATCTAAGTATAATTTGAATATAATCTAAGCATAAATTGAGCATAATTCCGAGAAAATTTTCGGCGAAAACTGAGCAAAATCCAAGATAACCCTTGGCGGCATCTGAGCAAAATCCAAGATAACCATGATAGAAATTGAGCAAAATCCAAGATAACCCTTGGCGGCATCTGAGCAAAATCCAAGATAACCCTTGGCGGAAACTGAGCAAAATCCAAGTTAACCCTTGGTGGCATCTGAGCAAAATCCAAGATAACCCTTGGCGGAAACTGAGCAAAATCCAAGTTAACACTTGGCGGCATCTGAGCAAAATCCAAGATAACCCTTGGCGGAAACTGAGCAAAATCCAAGTTAACCCTTAGTGGCAACTGAGCAAAATCCAAGATAACCCTTGGCGGCAACTGAGCAAAATCCAAGATAACCCTTGGCGGCGACTGAGCAAAATCCAAGATAACCCTTGGCGGCATCTGAGCAAAATCCAAGATAACCCTTGGCGGCATCTGAGCAAAATCAAAGTTAACCCTTGGCGGTAACTGAGCAAAATCCAATAACTGAGCAAAATCCAAGTTAACCCTTGGCGGCAACTGAGCAAAATCCAAGTTAACCCTTGGCGGCGACTGAGCAAAATCCAAGATAACCCTTGGCGGTATCTAAGCAAAATCCAAGATAACCCTTGGCGGCAACTAAGCAAAATCCAAGTTAACCCTTGGCGGCAACTGAGTAAAATCCAAAATAACCCTTAGCGGAAACTGAGCAAAATCCAAGATAACCCTTGGCGGCATCTGAGCAAAATCCAAGATAACCCTTGGCGGAAACTGAGCAAAATCCAAGATAACCCTTGGCGGCATCTGAGCAAAATTCCTAGAAAACCCTAGGCGGCATCTGAGCAAAATTTCGAGAAAACCCTCGGCAGCATCTGAGCAAAACTGGTAGAGGAATGAAGGAATTTTGGGAAAGAATGAATGAATTTTGAGAAGACTGATTGGAATGAATCAGGAAGAGAAATGATCGATTCCAAGAATGATTGAATCTGAAAAGAATCTGGAGAACGAAAGAATGTCATATCTCCTATGTGTGATCCAAAATGCTTTTGTTTGAACCTCAAGGATTTATCAAAAAGTTTTATGAATTTAAAACCTGAGTTTTTATTTCTTTTGATCCTCAAGAGTTTTTCGAAAAACTGTTATCAAGAGGGTAACCTTAAGGTTGGGGTCTCATTATCTTTTAGGATTAACATTGCTCAAAAACAAAATGCCCCTAGTTTGACAATGTACGTGGCATTGAAGATAATTGAACACATCATGCAAAAATTAAAAAAAATGCCCCTAGTATAAGGGGGAAAAGTTACATTAAAGAAGAAAGAAAATGCCCCTTGTACGAAGGTTTGAAATAATCGATTACCACAAGCGCAATAAAGACTCAACTTTTAATTTTGATTAATTTTATTGAATGTTTTGAGTCAGGCTCAAGAGTACAAAATTATTTCCTTTCGAGACTCATCATAGAATTCACCCTTATCTTCCTTGGTTCACTTGGGGAAGTAAAAATTTTCAGATCGTTCGTAGACAAGATACTTGTGCCTTCTGAGTCTATGCTTGGTTTAAGCGAAGTATTGAACTTGATTATTCGGACTTCTGATGTTTCAGGTCGGACCGCTCTCAGCTTGGGATTTTCTTCTGTTTTTCTTTATTGCTCTAATTTTTGCCTAGATCGCCTTTTTAGGTTTTCAATCTATCGAGCTTGCTCTAGCTTTTGCCTAGATCGCCTTTTCAGGTTTTCGATCTAGTGAGCTTTTTCTTTTTTTTCTTTACTCTGATTGTTGCCAAAGTTGTCCTTTCAGATTTTCAACCTTGCAAGCTTGCCTTAATTTTTGCCTAAGTCGCCCTTTTCGAGTTTTCAACTTCGCAGACTTCATCATTTTTTATCTTTTTCTTCTCCTCTGAACTTCTGGAGTTGTTATTTGATCATGCTTTACTATCTCCCTTTACTTTTCGCACGGTACTTAGGAGGACTTTCATGGGTAAGTTTAGGACTGGGTATCAAAAGAAATGAATTTTGAGGCTCAAAAATCCAAATGCCCCTTGTGTGGCATTTCCTTTTAAATTTTTTTTTTTTTTTAAATTTTCTTCCTCATTTTGGATGATATTTCTTTTGAATTTTTCTTGATTTTTTTTATTGTATGGGAAATATATTTTTTTATTTTGTTGTGGTCGGGCCTGAAGTAACTTCTCAGGTTGCCTACGTACCCCAGAATTTTGGGATCAGATCAAAACGTAGTTCGAATTTTTCCCTCCTTTAGGTTAAGTGAACGGGCTCAGAAAGAAAAAGGCATAATTTTATTTTTTTGAAAAGGCTGCAAAAGGGTTGAGAAAGGATATGTTGAACTGGGTAACTGGGTAATGTGAGGATTGATTCGGCCAAAGATGGCCTCCTTAAATGTAGTATCGTTTGATTTAGTCAAGGTTGGTTGGTTCTGATAATTCGATTCCATCATGATCTTGAAGCTTGACAGCTTTTCCTGGTAGTATTTCCTTAATGATGAACGGACCTCCCCAATTTGGTTTGAACTTCCCTCTAGGGTCAAAGATAGGTGTCCGATTCTCTTTGAGTACCAAATCCCCGACTTGTAAGTAATAAGCCATAACCTTCTTATCAAACGTGAGAGTGACTCTTTTTTAATGAGTTTGCATGTGGTACAGAACTCTAAGTTATTTTTCTTCAATCAAGTTTAGCTCTTCATACCCAATGACGAACCTAGTCTGCTTCTGACAACTGACCTTCCAACAAGACCCTAAGGAACGGAATTTCCATTTCAACTGGCAAGACTGCTTCCATGCCATACACTAGAAAGAAGGGAATAGCTCTAGTAGAATACTGCATTGAAGTATGATGTTCCCCTAGTGTGAATGGTAACTTCTCTAACTAATCCTGGTGTGATTGACACATTGTCTTGATGATTGTTTTGAGATTTTTTACTGGCTGCTTCAATCTTTCCATTAGTCTGAGAACGTAGGGAGATGATTTGTGATGCCGGATCTTAAACTTTAAATATAGAGTAACAACTTAGGCTTTGATGTACAACCCATTATCAAATATCAATATCGTTTCAACTATTTCATTAGTATGAGAATGTAATCAATTCTGGGAGCTCTACCATGTTGAGAAGTCTAGCACTAATACATTTTATAACATCTTCCTTGATCTCCTTTTATCAAGTCAATATATAATTCGTGTCAGACAACACCCAAACTTGCACCTAACATATCCTCATAGGCCCAAGCGAACAAGTCTTTTGAAATTTCTGAGAAAATTTATTATCCTCTTGTATTCCTCTAGGGATAGGATGATTTCTATTTGAATCTCTTTAGGATTTAATTTATGTTCCATGGTCAATGACCTTTGCCTTCTTGAGCCCGACTTTCATCTTCTTGTTCAGGAGAAAAATATATCCTTGAAGCTAGATTATTAGTTAATTCGTTAATGCGCTCTGGGTATTCAAAAATTTCTTTTGTACGATCAATTCAGAATGGGCGACAGACACCTCTATAAACTCGACGAGCTAACTTGACTCAATAAGAAAGAGTAGGCTCAATCTAAGGAAGACATGACCTTGCTAGAAAAAAGGACTCGAGCTAACCCAAATGACCCATGAAAACTCAAGACTACCCAAAACGGGCTTGATGAGAACTGAGACATTGCTTACAACCGGTAGAATTGAAGCACTATGATTTTCAAAGAACAACTGGAAGATGTTGAGAAATTTTGAGGTCATTTCTGACTGTTGACTTGATATTGACGTTTACTCTAACTGACCGGATTTACAACCCTAGTTAGACGATAGACGATTGAGCTTAGATACAATGATAACCCTTAAAACCTCTATGAAGGTGAATTTAACCAATTTCAGTGTCACCCCCTTGATAACATTTTAAATGAACCCTGAGATTTTATAGAATTTTGTGCACCAATCCGTTAAACAATTCATCCATTCAATGATTATTCAGAAGAAAAATAATTTTATTGCACTCTTGAAAATAATGTTTTTATTGGATAACAATTTTCACAATACTGATTATTTTTTTCAATCATTTTCTTTTTAGAAAAACATATTTTGATAATTTTATAAGGTCCTTGCAAAAAATAGATTTTTGGTAAAAAACATATTTCAAAAAAATTTCATGCAAACATAGATCTTTTGTAAATCATTTTCTTTTCTTTTGGAAAATATTTTCTTCTGAAAAATATTTTTTCTCTGAAAAATACTTTTTTATTTGGAAATAATTTTCTCTGGGAAAAACTTGTTCTTATGAAAAATATTTTTTAGAAAATATTTTTTTTAGAGAATAACACTTTTTCTGGAAAACACTTCTTTTGGAAAACATTTTTTCTGGGAAATACTTTGCCTTTGTAAACTATTTTTCTTCTTTGAAAATTTGATTTATATTTCGATTTAAATGGCCCGGTCCATCAGGACTGTTGGATCGGGATGGACTGGGTCATTATTGTAAAATAATGGATTCTTTATTGGGTCGGTGCACCCATTTTAATTTCCAAAACAAAATTTTTGATCCTTGAGGACAACCATGCATTTTTGATATCATCATTCACATACATCCATATATATTCATCGATCCAAAGGCTCCATTCAATAAACAACCCGGGAACACCCACGATAAGTTCAAGTCGTGGCTTATAGGGAAGGTTTCTAGACTTTAAGCTTATTACGTGCAATGCATTTTTATCTGGCCACCCTTGCCCAAGCACACCTATATACCTTTCGATACGTGGTGATTTGGTTTGATATACCGTATAGGTGATAATCTAAAACCTCAATTTACTTTTCTAAAGTCAAAAACAGCCAGTTTGATCTCCAGTTGAGAGGTGGCGCACAATGCTGAGCAAGGGCCCACTTAAATACCTCTCGTTTAGAATAGACGTAGTTTATCCCCCTCGTACAGTAGGGTACAGCGGGGCAAGATCTTGCTTAGGCACCGGTTTTGACCAAGAAGTGCAATTGATATACTTAGATTATCTTTTATACCTACGGGTACGAGTCGAGAGTTGTAGCTTTCATAAATGGTTTGGCATCCCACGAGGGGACCGACCACGTACTAGTACTACGTTGGCAATCGGGACATGTGACTGTGTGGTTTACAATAGGTCAAAGGCTCAGGTCGCTCCAGCCTGGGTGCATCAATATATCTCTCAGAATCACCTGATCAGACGGTATTAATGCCCCCAGTTTGATATACCCTAAGGTACATGACTGGAGTTGTGGGTTTCATGAATGACGTCGCATCTCCGAAGAGACCGGGCCACGCACTAGTGTCACGTTGGCTATATGGGACGTGTAAGTGCTCAAAACAGTAAACGTGCATGTGGTGTGTGCAAAACAGGGTGGGGTGTGCCCGGGGCCTTTTTCAAACAAATGGGCCCATGGGCCTGATCATATAGTCACAATGCAGAATATCAAATTATTCACAAAATGCACAATCAAAGCAATCATATCGAAAATATATCTGTTGAGATCATGGCATAATAGAGGGCAATCAATGAATATGTCACAAAAGATAATCAATCAAATCCAATATTGAAAGGCGCCAACAAAATTATTATTTTTATATGAACCGAAACAATTTTTTCATAATCCAATCAAAGATCACTTTAGGTGACCTTAAATAAGTTGAGATTTCAATGAATATTGAGGATAGAACGGTAATTCTGAAAATAAGGAGCTATGAATTTTTTTTATAAAAAAAAAATTGTTACTCAACAAACTTCTCAATGAGAACTCAGGTTACTTTGACTACCACATTAAAATATCAAATTTTACAAGGACTCATAAGGCCCACATGATTGATAATCCAATGCCACGGTTTTCTAAATTTCAAGCAAAATATTCAGATCCAAAAATAATATCAAAACATAATAGTCTTAGACCCAAATATAAAGAATCTTAATATTCTACAGTGAAAGAGAGAATATATATATATTGAAAATTTTTCTTTCAAAATTCATTGCATTGGTGACATTGGTTCATGCTACGTGTGAGCTTAATGATCCATAGTAAAAATAAAATTTTACTAAGTGAGTTCGGTTATACCGTTGTGGTAAAAAAAAATGCTTAGTAAAGAATTTGATTTTCAAAATTTGGGGTGGGACCTTCTCATGATTTGTTAAAAAAACTTTATGAATTTTTTTTCATTTCAGCACACAACATTCTCAATCATTTTTGTGTTGATGCCGTCATACGCAAAATCACACATCCACGCACCACTTAATCTCTCCCCTTACTCTTACCACAACAAACATCGCCCCTTCTCTTTTCTCAGACTTATTCTTCCCTACATAACAGTTACGCTGTGTTTGGATTGAGGGAAGGGGAGGGAAGAGAAACTCATAAGGGAAGGGAAGGGAAGTTTCTCTTCACCCTGTTTGGATTGAAAGAGAAGAGAAGAGAAAAAATCATGTTTCTCCTGTTTGGTTAGGATTCATAAGAGAAGAGAAGAGAAATTATTATTATCAAATGACTATTATACCCTTCATAATCTAAAAAACAAAATTCTTTTTGTATAGTGATACAAAATATAAACAACCAAACATTCAAGATCAATTTGAGGGGTACTTTTAGTTTGAATGCGTATAAATGAGAGTTTCTATTGCCACACCCACTTTTACTAAGAACATCCTAAGCAAAAGTTGGTGTGACAATAGAATCTCTCTAATATAAGGATTTTGTTAATCAAACACACCCTAAATAATTTTCCTTAAAATAGAATAACTCCTTCCATGTATTTTTTTTTTTTTTTGATTACGACCTCCTTCCATGCATTTCTAGCCACTCGAAAAATTAATTGATTTGAGGTTAGGATTAAATGCTTTAAGAACGCGTAAAATTTTCCATGTATGACCCATGACTTGGACAGTTTAATATTATAAAAAACACTTTCCTTACTTAGTTTAATAAGATTTTAAGCTTTCCTGAGGGTTGTTTTGCAAAAATGGATTACCACATTGGCAATCCGACACCTCTAAATTTCTTGGAAAAACTCAGATAAAATAAAAAAGAAAGAAATTGGATCTTATGGCCACCGAACCTCCACGGTACTCCTAAATTTAAATTTGAAATGAAAAATAATTTTTTTTTAAATATTTAATTTATGAAAGCTCATGGAATTTCATCCTCTACATCATCGAAGCACTGGATCATGTTTTTGTTTTATTTTTATGCCACAAGGTAAGCCCAAGGACCGCCAACAAAGCGTGTACTTAGCTGGACTGATCACAAGATTGGACCCCGTATCCCACATCTTAACGTGAAAGTGGATAGGAATCATAGATGCTTTTTCACTTGTATCTCGAGGAAAGTATCTATGGTTCCCATACACTTTTACATCCGGGTGTGCACCATAGATCTTTTCTTTGAGATATGAGTGAAAAAGCATCTACGATTTTTATCCACTTTCACGTCAAGATGTTCAACATAAAGTCCAATCTTGAGGTCACTCCAGCACGACTCAGTAAAATTATGAATATCCATGACGCAAACATATACTGAATCAATGGGTAAGAACAATAATCAGTCAAGTAATGCAGTAAGCTCAATGGGACTTACTGATAATTACCATCAAACATGAAGATGTTGGGATCTCAAGAAAGTACCTCAAACTGTCATTATGGAGTCTGGATACGCCTTAACAGCATTATGTTCAACTAATGAGGAACCATGTCTTCTTGCTACACTTCTATTAACACAAGAAACATTTTTCAAGGACACATATAATAAGTATTTTTCAAAAAATAGGTAGACTTGAAAATTAACTTAATAGAAAAAATCCATTAATTTCCATTCAATTCTGATACTTGAGTGAACCAATAACGATGTTTTCACTCACACATAACATTTTAATTTTTAAATACGGAAACTCTTGTATCAAACTAAGTTCTTAACCACCTATTGAACCGAAAATCAATACATCAAAAGGTCACTTGAGAACCCAAAAAAAAAAAAAATTCTGGACATGCAAATGATTTCCTCTTCGATAGAATTGTTGGCTACATTAAAATAGGCTTGCTTCCAGCTCATTTAACTCATCCATGTCTAGTTCATCATCATCATCATCTGGAAGTACTTCGGCATCAATGACTGGAGATTTCAAGGTACTTGGTCCTTCTGTGGCAGAATTGTTCTTGGCCTGAAAAGTTGAATTTAATTAAAATGTGAGCATTACAAAATTTGAACTCATTAAGGCTAAGAGGAAGTTTAATGTAGACGGGTAGAACATGCGAGAGAGCTAGAGGTGACATCTCAACCACCTATAACAAGGAGGTCCAACAATGTCACCCTATCCTCCTCCCTTAATCAAAGTCTTTCATCTATATACATTAATTGAAGAAGACGCCCCTGTACACATGGAAAAGCTTTGACCAACTATATAGCAAGGCCTTAGTTTTTAAGACATAATCATCCACATCATCCTCACTCGCAAACATTCATTGGTTTCTCTCCTTCCAAATCTCCCACCACACAACAAAGTGTATATGTCAAGAGAATCCTCTCATTTCAAGATGCATACACTAACTGAATATATCATCGATAAGAAAAAAAAAAACTGAATATATCACCCAAGATAGATTGAAAATAGAAAAATAAGATTCATGTTGCCAATCACAATAAACAATCCAAGAGTGCAGCCAGGTACCTTTGGCTCGTGATATACAAAATGAAGTGAGTCAACCAATAGGTGGTCGAATAGTGTTAAGCACCGGTCCTGGCTAAATGCAATGAGAGGAACCTTGGCTAAATGCAATGTACAAGCCCACTCCCAAGATCCTATACAAATCTGACTATCAAATTCAATTGAGGTCAATTACCAAAATAGCGAATCCATATAATGAAGTTCCAATGGTTCTGGTTTTAATACTAAAATGGTGTTCTGGAAAAACAGCTAAGGTCACATTCAATATTTGGATTACCTTTTCAAATTTTGGTAATCCAAATCCCGGGCAACTTTCTTAATAGAATGAAAAGGTAAAACTCCTGAAACAAATCAAGCTTTAGTTTTGGAAAAACTCTTCTACACCCGAAAGAAAATAATAGCAATTAGTCTTCTACTCCATTAGGAATCTCACAATAAATCAATTGTGGGAATAATATAAATGCTCACGTTTTTCACTCATTTTTGGGTAGAAAAATGTCAAAGGTACTCCCAACGGATATAAACCTTCATAAGTAACATCATCAAAGCCTCATACCAAACTCTTTTTTCTATGCCCCTACTCCATCTCCATCCTCTCAAACTCTTTTTATTCAATGGTTATGACAAACATTGGCTACCAAAATTTGTGGACTCTATAACTTTCGTCTTAAAGAAGGCCATAAGACGAAAACATCAAGTGATAGATAAGTGGGCAAATTTGAGTTTAATATGCTAATTAACACTCAAATCAAATGCATACACATACGCATGCACATGATGCAAAATGGACTATGTAATAGAAGAACAAAATTGAGACTATAAAATGCTTCCCTTCAAGATCTCCCAAAGATGTCCAAATCTTTTTATTATTTTTTGAAAAATACAGTCAAGCAAATTAGGTAAGATTTATCACAGATAAAAGACGTTCTTAAACTTTATACAAATAAAAATGTGAGTTGTATTGGTAAGAGTTTCTTGAAAATATAAATAGATGAGGCTGTTTTAAGAGGTTCTTCCCAATTTTTTGAAAATTTCATGTGTTTTAAAACTTGTTTTTACCCAAAAGGGTATGTTTTAAATGAAGGATTGGCTAACTATTGAACATTCTAGTTTGATGCACTTTCTATGGGGTTGATTGCATGGGGAATTCAATACTAGAATGAAATTAATCTACCTCTCCCAACCAATAATATGAGCAAGTAACTAATTTCTATGAAGAAAGTTAAATGTTTGCATGTGATTAAAAGGACTAAAAATGTGAGCTTTCAGTCCTTTTTTTAATGTCTAAATCAGAGTAAAATATCTATACATGATCAAATAGTGTCCTCAACATGAACTCATTTCTATGAAGAAATTTAAATATACATGTGAGTAGAAGAAAAAAAAATTGTAAATACGGTCAAATGTGATCAAATAAAGAGGCCTCAACATGTAAACTAAGCATTATGTTAAACATTTGTTATTCTGGGTCTTATTTCAGTATTGAAATTTTTCACAAAGTTAAGAAGGGAGACTGAACTAAGATTAAAAATGAATCGATCTTACATGAACTTTGTGCTCATAGAAGCATGAAGCTTCTCCAAGGTGGCCATAAACATGGTTTTGTTTGCTGAGACCTCCTCATATTTAGCTAAAGGAGGTGGGTATGCATAGTATTTTGGGGGTGCTTCCTTCATTCCAGTAGCAGCACCACCACCATCATCATTTTTCACGATTATTATTTAGCCCTTCTCTACCAAATGCAAAGTCACAAAATGAGAATTTGAAATCAACTTACCCTGGTTATTTGGTCGAAAAGTTCTCCACCTTCACAAGATTCAAGTGCCATGTCTTCAAGGAATAATAAACAGAACCATGTCAGATAATGAACCCAATTGAGTAAACTTAGCAACTATAACAAAGTAAAAAAAAATGTTGGGTTCTATGTGAAACTATGGCAATGATACACAAATATAACAGAATACATGATGATGACTAAAACCAGAATACCTACACAGAGAAAAGGTGTCTTGAAATGTGAAAAATAGCCTAACAATGCCGGATGATCCAACTGATCAAGTACAACGCGTTCCAACTTCACATATGATGTTTTGTTTTCTTTGGTGATGAACTTTTTATCCATGAACACATGAGTTGGTTCCAAATCTTCTACAATTGGATGTTGTTTCCCTGAGTCTTTCTCAAGTCCTCTTAGATTAGCTTCATGAGCATATGAGTTGGTTCCAAATCTTCTACAATTGGATGTTGTTTCCCTGCGTCTTCCTCAAGTCCTCTTAGATTAGCTTCATGAGCATATGAGTTGGTTCCAAATCTTCTACGACGAATTGGATGTTGTTGCCTTGAGTCTTTCTCAAGTCTCTTAGATTATTGCTTTCAGTCTTGGCCCAACCTTCCTCTCCCTTAATTCCATCTAAGTGTAACTACGTAGATTTTTCAGGACTTAAGCCCAAGGGGACTAGAGTGACTTGACAGAGCAGAACCATATGGCCATAATGGGTTCCTCCTTCCTTTGTCTCCAATGGTGAAAAATGCTCAAATTAATGGCTCTAAAAGTAAGAAAAATTGATTTTCCACAACCAAGATGAAAAATGAATAAATTCAATGGCCAGAAATAAAAAAACAGAAAAAAAATTCAATTCATAAGTCCACCAAAAGAGAGGATGAAACACTTGAAAGGCTAGTGGATACCAACGAGTGCCTCGAGCAAACCTTTAGTGGCTCACTGGTAGTGGTCTTATATTGGGCATGTTTACATCCATTCTAGTGGCCTTATTGAGGATTATAAATACCTCTGTTCTGTTTAGAGTTGAACAGAATAACAAACAGAGTAGTTTATGGAGTAGGAAAGCATTCGGTTTCCACTGAAGTTCTATGAATTCAACACTAGGAAAGCATTTGGCTCTTGAACCCAACCCTATATATAATGATAATGATTAAGTCAATAACCATACAATAAACCATATTTCCACCATTGTCGTCAAGTTGCTGAAAAAGACTATTAATACTAGCAGGGGCCACACCTCTTTGCCATATTCAATTGGGTTACATGTTTAGATCAGTCATCAGTGTACTTATCATATCCTTAGCAAACGAAACCCAATGACTTGTTAACTCACAAATGTGGGGGTTACTTAGAAATCTCTAATTATCAAGAAGGATACACACATCGTCTAATCTATCCTTGTTGGACTACTTTTGTATCCATTTGGATTATACCATCCTTAGAAAGGAAAAAAATAAAAGATAAAATCAAATACATGGGCAAAATACTAGCTCCACCCTTGGATAGGAGATGATAATATGAAAAAGAGGATTACCAAATTCAGCATGGACAGATGGCTGTTCTGAAAACTCACATATAGAAGTAATGGAAAGTGCATAACAAAGCATATCTCATTTGCATTAGTAGTAAACGTGTAGACATGCTGTTTGCTCAAATGATATTCAACAAAAGATAACCTAATTTTACAGAATACCTTTAAAGACCTGCAATTGTGTTGATTTCTCCTTGCAAAATTTCTCATAAATTGCTTGGAACTTGGCAAACTCATCACATTCACACTGCAACTCGTTCAAGTAGACAATCAATTAAAACCAAAACTTCAAATAGTACAGTTGAAACTAATATTTAGGAATCTAGGTTGAGCATTACACACCTCATTGGAGCAATGAAAATCGACCCCTAGTCATTAAGCTTTCTGCAGACATACTTGAGAACTCCAAAAAACATACATAAACAGATTCATGTTTCACCCAATGAACACTAAGTACTAATTTGGGAAACAAGATTAAAAAACTCAGAATATTCTGCACATATACTAGAAAACAGACTCTTTAACATAATAAACATGATCCAATGAATGAAAGCAGATAATAAAAATAAATACACACACTTGCCATCCACCAAGGTTGAGGTTCATCAAAGGAAATGACATTCCATTTGCATCTGATACTCAACTAACAAGTGCATTTACCTATAAAAAAACTAAAGTAGAAGCAAATATATATATATATATATATATATATATATATATATATATATATAACCATACATACCCCCTCCTTTCTCCCCCAATCCAACCAAGTTTACATGACACTTGACACAAAAAACAAACGGAATCAAAAAGACTTGCCACAAACGCACAAAAAACAAACTCAAAAGCACTTCTTGTGGACGATAGATGGACTTGATTTGTCGTACTCAACCTTTGAGATCCACATCTGCAAATTCAATAAAAATAAGTAAAGATTCAAGTAAGAACCAACCAAACTAAGTTCATATAAAAGAATCTTTTGGAACATTGCAAAACAAAACTCACCTGTTGAATGTGCTGAATCAAGAATCTCCAGCACTATTCAACATTGTCATCAAGTATCGCAAACGCCTATCAACCGGGTTACCAAAAAACGCCCTCATTCTTTCAGGTTTTTCGATGAGGAAAGAGTAGGCACGATCAAGTAAGTTTGAATCAATTCCTAATCGTACCAACTCATCAAAAACATCCTCCTCCGAGTAAACGCGTGCTCTAGTCCTTTGAAGAATCTCATTTCCGCCTCGAAGAATCTCATTTCCTTCTTTAAGAATATCATGTCCTTGTTTAAGAATTTCATTTCCTTCTTTGATTGCAAATGCAATCTCTCTCATTGAATCCTCAAATCCAGAATTATCTATTGAAGATGATGCCTTTCTCTTCTTGGATTGTGAGGAAGTTGCAGACTTGTTAGAAACTGATTCATAAGGAGTTGTTGGTCGAGTATCTTCATGCATATCATACGAAGCTTCAAAGCCCTCCAAATGGATATCATCATTTATCACCATATGATCAATATCATCAATAAGTGTTTTACCATGTCCACTAGCTTCCATCCCCCCACCTGTCTGCATCTCATTATTCCACCGTTTCACTTTTTCGAATGCAGTTTCAGCACTTTGTCCTGTTGCTCTATTCTTTCCAAAGAGTTTTGTTAATTTTTCATAATGAGGTAAAGGCGTATTCATCCACTTCTTAGCTTCGGGTTTTGCCTACAACAATAAAGAAAAAACAAATTAAAACATTATTGCATATTAATAAGTAAATTAAAGTGACATAATTTAAATTAGTAAAAAAATTTAACCTCAATCAATGCCTTCCAAACTTCAGGCTCAGCATCCATCATCTTTGTCCCTTGATTCCAAGCAAAACCACTCAAGCCACCCTTGAAAATATCGTAACACTCAGTGAAGTTCTTTTTAATTGTTTTCATGCGGTTCTTCACGAGTTGTTTATTAAATTCATACCCAAGTCTTTCATTCAATTCAAGCACAATTTGGTCATATGCAGAGGTTGTGAAAGTCCCATTAACTCTGTTTCCATTGTCGTTCTGGTGAACAAATGCGTCAATGAGAATCGTATCCATTTGCTCATTCCATTTCCAAGCTTGTTCTTTTTCTGTTTTGTAAGACCTACTCATCTATAATATATACAGAAATAAAGAATTATCTTAATTAAGCCATAATTTGTAACATAGTAAGTTATTATGCAAACAAGATAATAATTTAAAACGTATATCTAATATCAAATAAGTTCCCAGTGAAAATTTAAACCAATAATTGAACATAGTCTTACAATACAATCATCCGGCTACAATTTTGCATGTAAATAAAAAAATCAAAAGTCACACATGATTCAGCACATAATCACTCCACATGGTAGCTGCTATGTTATCCCTTAAAATTGCTCCTAGTCTAGAGTCTTCATCATCATTCTCTCGAAAATGAACATCTTCTTGAGATTCAGGCTCATTCATGATCTCTCTATCTACTTCAGCAATAAGACGCTCATCAGGATCAACGCCCATTAAGAAATTGTGGAGAATAGAACATGCTAAAATTATCTCTGATTGTGTGTCAATTGAGTAAGTGGGCTCTGTCGTGCTTTTTATAATTGGAAATCTTTTCTTCAATACTCCAAAACATCTTTCAATTGCATTGCGCAAGGATGCATGTCGATGATTAAATAACTCTCGAGGATTTTGTGGCGCATGTGTAGAATATTCTTTCAAGTGGTAACGCACACCTCTGTAAGGTGCCATAAGTCCACTCCTAAGCATATATCCAGCATCAACAAGGTAATATTTACCTATTAAGATTGAAAGTCATTACTATAATGATATTTTTAATTAAATAAAAGAAATATATATTAATAGTTAAATAGATTACCGTTAGGAATTTTTAAATTATCTTCTCTTGTCAATGCATTTTTAATTATTCTTGAATCTGATGCTGTCCCTTCCCATCCAGGTAAAACGTATGTGAATTTCAAATCAAAAGTACATGCTGCCAATACATTTTGTGTTGGATATTCCTTCCTTCCACAATATCTTGGTGCATCTGTATTAGAAACTTTCACACGGATATGTGTTCCATCAAGTGCACCTATGCAATCCTGATATTGATGTAATATATCAAATTTTATTACAAAAATAATATTTTACTATTTAAATGAATTTTATATAAAAAGAAGTAACATAATATGTTTACCTTGAAGTATGGGTAGAATCTATTATTGTTGAATATTTCTGGAGAAACTTCTGATCCATCAGGTTGTTTAAGATAGAGTTCAGCTAATGATATTATGGCTCGTAGAACACGATGAAAATGACGACTTATAGTCTCACCAGAACGACGGAAAAAAAATGAAATGGTGCGGTTCCTTACATTTTGTGACAATATGTGAAGAAACTTGGCAACTTGCTCTTCAACTGTAGCTCGTCGAGTGTGAGTAAGTCGACCCGAAGTTTGAAGTAGATTGCATAAATTTTTAAAAGCTTCAGGCCCCATTCGTATAATATCACGACATTTTTCATTAGTCTTAAGTTCGTTCATCAATTCTTGTCTCACACACTCTCTTTCTAAATTGTTTGGCATTATAGAGCGATCCACATAATTTCTATACTCAGACTGCTTAACCAAATAGGCAGCCACAAGACAAAGCACGTGTGTAGCCATACGACGCCTTCGATCCCATTCCACAACAATGTTTTTCCAAATTCGAAGACGACGAAAATAATGTTCACGAAACGACTTATACAATTCTTCATCTCTATCCATCTACAAACTACAACAATTACAATAGTAATTATAACAACTATGTAGTAATTAACCGTACACATATATGTTTACATTATAACACGAGGAATTTTTTAATCCATATAGGTGAGGTGAACGGGTACAATCTATATATTTATGCCCCTCTTTTAATGAAAATTAAAACATAATATACAATCAAAGAGAACCCAAAGAAAAAAATATCTATAAAAAAACAATACCATCACAAAGGAGATCCCTTACACCAAAGGTCGTCAAATTCGATAATGCAAAGCATTAGACTATTGGATGGATTTAGTTTGTTATGGTAAAACTGATAAACTGAAAGGAGAAGAGATTTTATATTTACCAATAACATCTGAAATAGTGCTAAACTTTAAACCATGCCATGAGTACAAAATATTCATAATCAATAGTACAAAAGAGGAACATGGATGAAGATTTGGCAATTGCAACTCACTGGAAATCAAAACAATAAAAAAAAACTTCAATTTTTTTTTTTTGACAAACAATAAAGAATTGTTGACATAAAAACGAGAGGAAAAAAAAAACTCCTATAATTAAAAAAACTAATAAAAGTACAACAGTTCAGATGTTGATGTGTATACATTTTAAAAAACTTTTCCAGTACTTATTAATAAACTTTCAAAAATTTGTGTGTATACGTATTAAATTTTCATAGTACTTATATCCAAATATTTAGAGAACTCTCCAATCTTTTTAAGATTTATTATTTTTACATCTCATCTTTCAAAATCACCATTACTAGTACCCTTCATCTATTCGTATCCAAATATTTAGAGAACTCTCCTATCTTTTTAACACCATCCTTATGTAACTTAAGAATTACTAAGTAACTCTGACAGACTTCAACAATCATTAGGACTTGGACCTATATTCAGTTGGTTGACATATATTTCAAACCAACTATGAGGTTGTGGGGATCGATTCTTACTTAACCACCACACATGATAGTTATATGTTTTTTTCTGATTTCTCCATCAATGGTCTGATCTAAAAAGAAAAATTATGGAAAATAAGTATATGTACCCTAAGCTCAAGGTTTCAACTTTGGTACTTCACACTAAAAAGATAAACTATTTTTCATGTCCATACAGAGGAATCTTCCTTCATTTATGCCCTCAATTAAAATTAATATCATGGAGCATAATTAAAAGCAATCAATCCATCACCATGTGGTTCAAGAAAATAAATGAATCTTCATAAATTTTGAAATTATAAGGAAAAAAAAAAACATCCATCTTGTTTTTGTTTTTTAGTTGGCAAGCCCGGATTGAATCCAGAGCACATAAACCAACTGAACAATAATCTCGATCCCAATAAACGTTTATTATAATCAACCAACTACCATGTTCAGAAATGTTCAAGATTGAAATCAATTAATCCCAAAAAACCCAAATAAAAAATACGAGAATGGTGACAATTAGAAATAAGAAATCCATCTAAAAAAACTTATTTTCCTTTTTTGTGGTATTTCTAAAAGTTTCCAAGATTATTGAAGACACTTATTAAGCAAAACCCAAAGCTCCGATACCAAATCAGTAATCTATTTTATAAAGTAAAACCCAAATATCTAAATTACAAATTCTCAAATCAGCAATCTATTTTATTAAACAAAACACAAATCTTTGATACCCAACAATCTATTTTATTAAACAAAACTCAAATCTTTGATACCAAACCAACAATCTTTGATACCAAATCAGTAAACTCTCAACTCAAATTCTCAACCACTAAACACTCATAAACCTCTAAAATCTATAGAAAAGAAATTCTAACCCAAATCAACAAACACATTTTAAGTACAACCTAAATTACCAAACACAATTTTGGGAAAAACCTAGATCACATCAACTGATACAGAAACACACAAATCTAAATAAAATGACTAAATTTCAAAACTTTCAAGAGCAAATGCAGCAAACCCAGACCATCAAAATGGGGAGAGAGAGAAAAAAACCATAATATTTGTTAATAATATTGGTTTTTTGAAAAAAATCAGAGAATGAGAAAGAGAGAGAGTATACCTTAGTTCGTCTCCTAGTCGAGCTCGTCTCTAGTCGAGTTCTTCTCCAAGTAGAGGTCGCCGCCTTCGTCCCTTCTCTAGGATTTCTTCTTCGTTTTCTCTAGGTTTCTTCTTCGTCTTCTTCGTCCATTCTCTAGGGTTTCATCATATCTTATAACTTGGGGTGTAACTACTAATAGTTGGCCTGCCAATATCAAATTTTTTTGGAAATTTTGAGAATGTAGAGGACAAATTTGGAATCGAAATTTTGCTCCCTTCCCTTCCCTCCTCGTCACTCCGATTTTGGGGGGAACAAAATTCTACCAATTTTCCCTTCCCTTCCCTCCATTTTTCTTCTCTTCCCTCCTCACTTAACAATCCAAACAGGAGAAAAGAAGAGAAAACAGCATATTTTCTCTTCCCTTCCCTCCCCTTCCCTCAATCCAAACACAGCGTTAATCTTACGTGGCCATTGCCAATTTCCGACTGAAAAATCAATTCGAAAAATCTACTCCCAACCATCGTCAGCCCCCATTGCTTCTCTCTATGTGATCTCTGTTACCGAAGAACCCCTCTTCTTCTCCATTCTAGGAATTTCCAGCTAAAAGATCTCTTCCTCGTATGCTTCTTGTTTCAAGGCAGACTACAAGGAACAAATCTGAACAAGTTCGGTCGAATGATCGGTGGTACAATGGGGTTTACAGGAGAAATTCCTACAATAATTGAGAGAACTCCGATCGAGGAAGATGATTCAAAAGCTAAGTCAGAAAAACGGCAGTGGCAATTGAGAAGGAATTTAACAAACCTTAGACCTTTTGTTGTGGATGCCGTAGTTGAATCGTCCATAGAGATGATCTCCATTTAATTTGGTCTTAATCAAATAAGTCAATGGAGCATTATCGGACATACCCTTGCACGTATCAATGAGATTTCCATCGTTAGAGCAACTGATATACACATCTCGCATTCGGAGACAAATCAATTATCTGCTATTACAGCTTGCTTGGGTAGGGAATTTGGGGAATTCGTGCTTGCCGATTATAACTAGAGCTTCACTAAGTTGGTTTGGGATTTAAGAACCGGAGGGAAACATAAGTGGGACAATTGAGATCTTGGTATGCTCTTTCTCTGGTTCGGGTAGTGGGGTTAGAACAGGGACAGGAGCATTGTTCTTAGAATCCAATTAGGGAGATTGAACCCAATGGGAATGGAAATGATTCTTGAAGTTAATGGCGGCAGCTTGGCGGACCAACCCTCGACAGATAGCTCGGCTATGAGACGAAGGACCACTAAGCCGAAGTTTACACAGTCAGTGACTTCGGAGAGGTAAGCCTCAGCTGGACAACGAGGTCCTGGGTTTAGTGAAAGGGTTTGAAGGAAGCATTGAGAGAGGGTTTGAAGGATTTAAAGAGAGAGAGAGAGAGAGAGAGAGAAAAGAAAGAAAAAAAAAACGTTTTTTTTTGCTTGCTGTCTCTTCTGTGGAGAAGAAGATAGAAATAGGACAACAGCGTTTTCACTATTGGCACACCACACGGAAAAAAAAAAAACTCCTGAAAAAAAATTAAAATTTTTTTTTTTGAATCTTCTCATCATCACAAACAATATTAAAAAAGGAAATTTTTTTATTTCTTAGCCCATTACTCACAAATATTTTTTTTCACAAATCATCGCATACGCCTAGTAACGTGCCAAAAAAATCATCCAATTTTTTTTTTAAATAATCAATAACTCTCATCTCAATCACCATCATTCAATCCTCAATTTATGTCAATTTGAATCTTTCATTATTTAGGGTCATTCCCAAAACGACCCTAGATTGAACCAAAAAGAAAATTGTATGCCAAATCCGAAGTATCCAAAATTGTACCAAAGGGTACTAATAAAGGATAATACAAATAAAAAATAATCCAAATAAAAATGAATCAACACCCCTATTTTAGACCATTACCTTCTAGAAATCCGGCATGATTTTAAGGTCATTCCAATTGACCCTTGATAATCCATCAAAAAAATGCCAAAACAAAATATTCAACATGCAAACCAGTACTCAATAATTGATTCAAAAGGAAAAAAAATAATTGAAATAAAATAGCATAATCAAATAAACAAATAACTAAAAATAAAATAAAATAATTAAAAAACTAGATCCTACTGGCAATGCTTCCCATACTTGAGGCTTTTCAAGTCTGATCCTCAATAGTCCACAGTGGAGTCGCCACTGAAAGCGCCCTCGATCCGCGGGGGTGCGCGGATCCGCTTTTGACCATTGAGGTTTGGGAGTCGCCACCTAGTTATTGTGGTCTAGGAACCAAACTGACCCTAACATGGATAAAAAGAACTAATCTACCATAAAAAATCTGAATTCGAGGATCATGTTACAAGGTTGGAAAGTGTTAGGCACCAACCCCGCCCGGCCAAAGCCGGTCTCTACTAACTTCCAAAATATATCACATTGCTAAAAACCTACATAAAAAAAAATAAAAATTTCATACATTTCCAATAGCAAGGATTTTGCTCCCTCAGATCTGACAAAAAGAGCTCCTTATACTGTACTCCCTTACTTCGTTCTGTCTCCGGATTTGACTTCGGATCTCCTAGATCAAGGTATCTCCTTGTTTCTGAATCTGAACTCTTCAAGTTTGTTGCGGATTTAGGGGTGTTTTTGGAGGGATTATAGGGGTTTTCTAGACTAAAATTGAAGGGGGGATGTTAGGTAAGGAGTTGGGACTCAAAAACTAGGGTTTATGGGGGGCTAGGGGAACTTCTAGACCTACTTCTCTTAGGGTTTTTGATTTCATACGAAAATAGGGTATGAGCACTCCTATTTATAGATTTTTTTATGGTTTGATTTTAATAGAGTTAGTATTTAATTAGAGTTCTTTTAATTAGAGTTGTGTTTTAGTTAGACTTGTTTTAGGTAGAATTGTATTTTAATTAGAATTGTTTTAGGTACAATTATTTTTTAGTTAGAACTCTATTAGATAGAGTTATTATTTAATTAGAATTCTATTATGACTTTTGACTTTTGGTCTTATTTGATTGACTTTTAATATTTTGACTTTAGTCATATTGATTGACTTTTAATATCTTGACTTTAGTCTTGCTTAATTGACTTTAATTTTGACTTTAGTCTCACTTATTTGACTTTAATACCTTGACCTCTCAGTCTTGCTTGATTTACTTTTAATTTTTGGAGAACCCCCCTCTAAAATATTTTTAATTCTTTGGACCCCCAAATGGAGGGGTCCTTAAAGAAATATCCCACGAACCCTCAACAATTTTACTTGAAAGTCCGATTGATCGATTTTTTTAATTCAAAATTTTAATTTAATTTCATTAATGTTTCACTTTAATTATTTAATATTTTATTTATTAATTTCAAAATTTTTAATTATGAAAATTGTGAAATTACCGTTTTACCCCCGGAAAGGACTTTTCACGTTTTAAGTCAATTTTTAATGTTCTTAGATGTTTTAAAATCAATTTTTTGTAAGGAATTCAATGGAAATATTAGTTTTTGTTATTTATGAAATTTTTTGTGTGAATTGATTGTGAACTTTATGAGGGGGCATTTTCGTAATTTTGTCAAATTTTGTGAAAATTGGCGAAATAATTTATTTGGTTTCGACTTGTTGTTTTATGTCTTTGAGAGAGTTTTCCTAAGTGTAACGCAGGCTCTAGGGTTGTTTTGAGGTTAGGGGTATTTTGATAATTTGGTAATTTTTTTGTGATTTTTATCGTGAAGCTTCTTTTTGGTTTGCAATATGATGATTTCTATGTTTCTGAGGTCGTATTTTCCTAGCGTAGCATGGTTTCTAAGGTTTTGTCAGTTCGAGATACCTCATCCGAATTTCTGAAACACATCTGGTAATAAAATAAAGCAATGGAATACACATCCATAATTGGGAATCATTGCGATCGGGTTTACGAGTTGATTAATCAGGCGGATGCAAAAATGGGGTGTCTACACAAGTCTCTCTGCGTTCAACAAGCTCAAGTTCGAGTTAACCTCGGCACCCATTATTCAACCTCCAAACTGGAGCATTCCATTCGAAGTTATGTGCGATGCTTCAGATTATGCAATATGCGCTGTTTTGGGTCAACGAGTTGAAAAACAACCTCATGTTATCCAATATGCTAGTAAAACCCTAAACGATGCTCAGCTTAACTACTCTACAACAGATAAGGAAATGCTAGCAGTGGTCTATGCTATTGAAAAATTCCGCCCCTACCTCATAGGATCTAAAGTCGTGATCTACACAGATCACGTAGCATTGAAGTACCTTCTATCAAAGAAAGACGCTAAAGCAAGGTTAATCCGTTAGATTTTACTTCTACAAGAGTTTGATCTCGAGATCTGAGATAAAAAAGGGGCAGAAAATGTCGTAGCTGATCACTTGTCTAGGATAGTTAACAAGCCATCTGAGGAGTCCTTACCCATCTCTGAATCCTTTCCTGATGAGCAACTTATGCAAATCTCTCAAGCCAATGCTCCATGGTATGCGAACATTGTCAACTACCTAGTTACAGGTCAATTCCCAATCGAAATGACTAGCCAAGAGAAACTTCGTCTTTTGTCGAAAACAAAATGGTATTTCTGGGATGAGTCATACTTATTTAAGTATTGTCCCGATCAAATCATTAGACGTTATATTCCAACCTGTGAGCAAGTCAATATCCTAGAGTTTTGCCATAATCATGCCTACGGAGGGCACTTCAGTGGTAAGAAGACCGCTATGAAAATCTTACAATGCGGTTTTTTCTGGCCTAGTATTTTTCGTGATACCCACGAGTTTAGCAAATTTTGTGATAGATGTCAGAGATTAGGAAAAATCTCTAAGAGAAATGAAATACCTCAAAATCCTATCCTGATCATTGAAATTTTTGACGTGTGGGGTATAAATTTCATGGGACCCTTTCCTATTTCCCAATGTTACCAATACATCCTAGTTGCCGTTGACTATGTGTCAAAATGGATCGAAGCTGTGGCATGTAGAACTAACGATCACAAGGTTGTGATAAAATTCATAAAGGAGACGATTTTTTCAAGAGTCGATACTCCAATGTCATCATAAGTGATGGTGGATCACATTTTTGCAACAAGATCTTTACTGCGTTGATGAAGAAATACCTCATAACGCATAAGGTTGCCACACCTTACCACCCACAAACAAGTGGACAGGTGGAGATTTCTAACAGGGAAATAAAGACTATCTTACAAAAGACAGTCAATCCTTCAAGGAAAGATTGGTCTTTGAGATTGAGTGATTCACTCTGGGCCTATAGGACTGCATTCAAGACACCCATAGGGATGTCTCCCTACCGGTTAGTTTTAGCAAGGCCTGCCATCTCCCTGTAGAACTGGAGCATCGTACATATTGGGCGATCAAGCGCCTCAACTTTGATTTTGATAAAGTCGGTGATAAGCGAAAGTTACAACTAGACGAGTTAGAAGAGATTAGAAATGACTCGTATGATTGTGCCAAAAGGTACAAAGAGCGTACCAAATTCTTTCACGATAGGCACATTATCAAGAGGAATTTCATTCCTAATCAAAAAGTTTCGTTGTATGATAACAGACTCCACCTTTTTCTAGGAAAACTTAAGTCTCGATGGACTGGCCCATATATTATCCAAACAGTCTACCCCCATGGTGCTGTTGAAGTCCTTAATCCTAAGGATGGATCCACTTTCAAAGTTAATGGCCAACGCCTCAAACCTTTTCTCGAGTATGTTCCACATGAGGAAGTTCTTCTCCTCGATGACCCCGTTTATCAAAACTAACTTTTTTTTCGTCTGGCTAAAGACGTTAAACTTAGCGCTTCTGGGAGGCAACCCACACGTTTAGGGAACATTATGTTAAATATCAACAGGACTGTAAGGTCTTTCTTAGGTGCTATCTAACCCACTTCATTTCATTTTGTCAATTTCAATTTTACCTTTGCATGTATATGTTGAAATATTGAGGACAATATAATGTTTAAGTTTGGGGGTGTATGGGTCGGATTTCCACTTATTATTTTCTTCTTTTATTTCAAAAAAAAAAAAATTGACGACTTTGTTGTATTTTGGTCAAAATCTTAGCTTGTATCTTTAAGCACTTGATCAAAAATATTTAATCAGTCTTTCATTGGAAGTTATGATCTAGAGTCCCCATTTGTGTTTTTCTTAGGCAAAAGTTAGAGCAAAGTTATCTTTTGGTTTATAGTCACTTCTAATAAGGTTACCAAGAGTCGAGATTGTATTAAGAGAGCTTGTTACTTTCTTTCTACCTAGAGTTTATGGAAAAACTGGGTTTGATGAACTTTGACTTCCTTGTTCAATTGGTTGGCTGATTAGAAGAAAAACAGAACTGGGTTGTATACACCTTATACAACAACCATTGAATTAAATTGGGTACCTTGAAAAGGGCTGCCTACTTTTCTTAGAAAAAGAGTGAAGAAGTAATAATAAAAAAATAAAATAAAAAAATAAAAAAGAGACCTTCCAAAAAAAAAATTCAAAGATCCAAAAGTTTATGTAAAGTTTTAGTAGGGTGAAAGCCATCAAGTGTAAAAATGTGAGTATACTGGAATATCAAAGATAAAGCCCCTGAGAGGTATTAAAGTGAATATCCACACTTCTCATTACCCCAGACAGGATGCTAAGTTTAGAATCAAACCCTAAGTTACTCCAGCTACTCTTGAGTAGTTAGAAGGTCTAAACTCATTCTAGGAAATCAAATCTCTTAAATTTCTGAGTTAGAACAACTATCACTCAAAGGTCAATTTAAGTCTAAGTTTTGTCGTAGAGAAATAAGGGTTGGGACTCTATACCAAGCAATACTTCCAATTGATTGAAAAAAAAAAGACTTGTGCTTTTCAATATAAGTTTTGATTTTGACTATTTTTACTTCAAAGTTATTTTTACATTTCGTGGGAATATTTTCTGCAAACACTCACTAGTCAAACTCGTCCACTAGGGGTAACCTAGCGGTTCAAGGGCTTGCTGCATTCGCTAAATGCAGTCGAGGTGCCTGCGAAAGTGGCAGTTGTATTTTCTAGGACTAGAAAAAGGTAAGTTTGGGGGTGTGATGAGTGTCTCCAAACACTCAATTATACGCACATTTTCTGATTATTTATCTTGATTTTTGTACCTATTTCTCCATATTAAGGTAATAATCATGTTAAGCCTCAAAACACCATGTTGCATATTAATTAGGTTTAATTATATATAAATAAATTCATTTACTAGATAAATCTAATTACGTGTGTTTTTTGTGCAGAAAATCAATAATTTGGAATCAAAATCTCAAGAAAAAAGCATTTGGGCCCATTTTGGAATGCTCTAATCCCTCCTTAACTCATATTCTCCTCTTTTTTCTTTTTGTGCAAAGAAAAGTGGAGGCTACTTTTAGACTCTTCTACACACATTTTTCTCTATAAATAGAACCTCCATTTCTAGAGAAAGGGTATCATCTTGGTTCTCTTATCCAAGACTCCTTTAATCTAAGGCTCTTAGCCTATTCTTTTATTTTTTGTATTTTCATTTTCTAGTTATTTTCTTTTGGCTAAATAGTCTTGTAAGAAGTAGAAGAAGAAGAAGTTGTAAGTTTCTCCATGAAATGAAGAAAAGTTATTTCATCTCTTATCTTCCCTCTCTTGCAATGACATTAGACTAAGTTCCCCTCCATTTGAAAGTGGAAAAGCCTAGAGCAAGTTCTTGTGTTATTTCTAATTTCATGTCTTTCTTTTATTTAAATGCTTATGAGTTCTCTTTAAGTTTCTTACACCTTTTATTCTTAACATAGATACTTTATGCTCAAATTAGATCAAGATAAAGTATGCTTAAACTAGATAATTGGTAGTAGGAAGTTTTCAAAGAATTCTACTTTGTTTATCTTCTCTTATTTCATTTCAATTGCAAAACTTTCCGATCTAAGGAGCTAACACCAAGCCCTTACGATTGAGTTATAAAAAGGCTAGAAACTAGGAATTACTCATCAACATGTTCTAGGTAGATCCACCTCTAATGGTGTTTTAATTTCATAAGTTTACTTGCTTTTAATTTCATTTACTTTAGTTTATTTTCTAGCAATTTTGCATTTTCTTATAAGTTCAAAAATACAAAGAAAAACAGTTTTAATTCCTTTTAGTTAATTTGCATTTTATCTTTTTAGCCTAACTCTATTCTTCCTTTCTCTTGGGTTCGATCCCCTACTCGCCCCACAAGTAAGGTAAAAGTAAGATTATTATTAACTCCGGTGAGAAGAACAACGATAGTCTCATCAAAGATCCATACTTGTTAACTGAAGAAGATGAGTTTTTCTCCCTCTCTTGTGATAAAGTTAGACATATGAATCGAGGAGGAAGAATTTTTAAGCCACAAGAACTGTGTTGATAATCCTACAGTCTTAACAAGAAAAGAAAGAGAAGATCCCATCAAAGAAAATATCGAAGAAGATAACTCTATGATCAAGCAGTTGAAAAACTCAGGGGCCACTATCTCAATTTGGGGTTTACTTATGGCTTTCACTGCTCATAGAGAAGCCATTCTCAAAGCACTAAGTACAGCCCAAATCTCCCTTGATACTTTTCCAGATCAGCTGGTTAGTATAGTAGGGGCAACTTACGTAGAGAATATCCTATCCTTCTCGGACTCAGATCTTCCAAAAGAAGGAGCAAGCCACACTAAGCCGTTGCACATCACAGTTGACTGTAACGGGATGAGGGTGCCTCTGGTTTTGAATGATAATGGGAGTGCACTGAATGTTTGCCCTTTAAAGACTGCTACCTGCCTCGGGTTTAAGGCTGAAGATCTCAAACCCACTAATCAAGGTGTTAGGGCCTATGATAACACCAAGAGGGATGTACTGGGAATTTTGCACCTTCGATTGTCCATAAACATAGCTAAATTTCCTATGGAATTTCAGGTTATCCATATCCAGTCTTCTTTCAATTTACTGTTAGGGAGACCATGGTTACACTAGATCAAAGCCATCCCTTCCACGTTGCACCAGAAGGTCAAGTTTATCAAGGATGGGCTAGTGATTACTCTCCATGGAGATGTTGAAATTGTAGGAATCGTAAACAATACTGAAGCCAAGAATGAGCCACTACTTGAGATTCAACCAGAACAACAGGGGATAGAGCTTAGTAGGTTTGAATTTGAGAAGATCTACTTAGTTCAATGGGATCACTCAGTAAAATAATATTTCCCTATCGAGAATACCTTTAACTGTTACATGGCCAATATGTTCAAAAAAATGAGACTTTTCCCTGGTATGGGCTTAGGTCGTAAGCAACAAGGTATTAAAAAAATACTAGTGATTAAAGAAGTCATCGGCACATTCAGGCTAAGATATAAGCCTACTAAGGAAGATTGGGCCTAATACTAGAAGACAACGCGGGACAAGGCAATTGACAAAAGGCAAAGGTGCACCACGGATCTCATTAAAATGAAGCCATATCATAAGACCCTTAATGACTATTTCGTGAAAGAATGAGAAGATTTTCGTTATTATGAATTCCCAGAGTCGTTCATTGATCACATCACAGGTACTCGTCTACTGGGGTTTGAAATCTACTTTGGCATGGAATGACTTGAAAAGGAAATAAGCACAAAAGCTAAAGAGAAGGAAGTTGAAGACTGGCAGCTCAATCTGGACTCCCTCAACATTGATCAGTTATTCATTGAAAATCACAGTGTCCTGGTATTGTCAATTAAGAAGGGGATCCCAAATCCTCAGTCTGTAATCAAACCTGTTGTTGGGTGTTTCTCTAACTAATTAGTCATGTGTTGTACATCAAGACTGGGTCTGTCAGTCCCATTAGTCCTGTTCAGTCTAACATGCTAGATGAGTCCTTTATTTCTGTTGAGTCAAGTAAGTTAGTTGTTTCTGCTGAGTCAGGTAAGTCTATTGTTTTCGCTAATTAAAGTGAGTCTGTCAAGTCTGCAATAAGTGCTGTTACCCTATATCTTTTTAATGAAATGAAAGAAAATTTTGATTATCTTGAGCGTAATAATAACTTAACTAATAATCTGGTTTTAGAGGGAAAATCTTCTGACGAAGAACCTCTCCCTGAAATAATCAAATTAGTTGAACAAGAAAATGAACGTCGGGCTCAACCTCTAATAGAGGAAGTAGAGGTTATCAACCTCGGAACAAAAAAAAGTCCTCAAGAGATTCGGATTGGGGTCACCTTATCTCCCGATGAACGCAAAGAGATAGTAGACTTGCTCAGAAAGTTCAAAGACGTATTCGCGTAGTCTTATGAGGACATGTCGGGAGTAAGCACAGATATTGTTCAACATAGGATTCCATTATATCCTGATGCTCGACCAATTAAGCAAAAACTACGACGTATGAAGCCGGAATGGACTCTAAAGATTAAATAAGAAGTTACAAAGCAGATTAATACGAGATTTTTGGAAGTAGTGGAATACCCTGAGTAGATTTCTAATGTCGTCCCAGTGCCTAAAAAGGATGGAAAAGTCAGGATGTGTGTGGATTTCAGAGACCTAAACAAAACAAGACCAAAAGATAATTTTTCTTTACCACATATAGATGTTCTAGTAGATAGTACGGCAAGGCACGTTTTGTTGTTCTTTATAGATGATTTTTCGGGGTACAATCAGATAAAAATGGATCCTCTGGATATGTAAAAAACGTCTTTCATCACACAATGGGGAACCTTTTGCTTCAAGGTTATGCCTTTTGGTTTGAAGAACGCTGGAGCCACCTATCAAAGAACAACTGACTTTAGTACATGACATAATACACAAGGAAGTTGAAGTCCATGTAGATGATATGATAATCAAATCTAAGGAACGACTGGGGCATGTTGCTGCATTAGAAAAGTTTCTCACAAGGATTCAAAAGTACCAACTCCTCCTCAACCAGCAGAAATGCTTATTTAGAGTAACTTCTGAAAAATTATTGGGATTTGTGGTCAGTCAAAGAGGGATCGAAGTAGACCCTATAAAGATTAAAGTTATCCAAGAGATACCACCGTCTGAGACTGAAAAGCAAATTCGAGATTTTTTAGGCAGAATCCAGTATGTCAGCAGATTCATCGTTCAACTCACCAACATCTGCGAACCTATTTTCAAGCTTTTCAAGAAGAATGAACCAACAATTTAGAATGAGCAATGTCAAAAGACTTTTGACCAAGTCAATGAGTATCTCTTGAACCCGTCTATCTTGATTCCACCTAAATCGGGTGAACCACTTCTTCTTTATCTATCAGTCACAGAAAAAGCTATGGGATGCATGTTTGCACAGTATGACAAGGATACTCGCAAAGAAAGGGCTAGAACGAAAGTATTCAGCCCTAGAAAAAACTTGTTTGGTACTTGTATGGGCTAATTAGAGACTCTGACACTATATGTTATCTCATTCAATTATCTTGTTATCTCAGATGGATCCTCTCAAGTATCTCTTCGAGAAATCGACGTTGATAGGGAGAACCGCACGATGGTTATTGTTGTTATCAGAGTTTGACATCAGGCATGTTGCACAGAAATCTATCAAGGGGAGAGTTGTGGCAGAATACTTGGCAGATCATCTGGTAGTAGAAAGAATAAGGCCTATTGATCAGTTCCCAGATGAGAATATATTGCATGTTGAAGAAAAACCGCAGAACCAAACATGGAAGTTTTACTTTGATGGAGCTGCCAATCAGAATGGGTATGGAATAGGGGCAGTCATGTTTTCTCCGGAAGGATGCCACATTCCGATCGTCATTAAGTTAGTTTTTTCGAATACCGATAATACAACGGAATATGAGGCGTGTATCGCTGGGCTCGGACCTGCTTTGAACCTGGGGATTACAGAAATTGAGGTTTTTGGGAATTCAGCCTTGGTTATACATCAGTCATTGGAAGAATGGAAGACTAGAGATGAAAAGTTGAAGCTTTATTATGAGTATCTGTTAAACTTAGTGAGTAAGTTTAAAGCTATCATGTTCCAACACTTTTCAAGGGAAGATAATAGATTTGCTGACGCTTTAGCCACTCTATCTTCAATGATCCATTTGCCCACTGACATGGAATTGAGGCCGATCACTGTCGAAGTCAAAGGCAAATCTACATATTGTTATTAGATCAACATTGCTACTCGACTACTTTATGGAAAGTCGTGGTACATAGACGTTAAAAAAGTATTGAAAAAACAAGAATTCCCGAAAGAAGCATCAAGGAAGGAACGACAAACCCTACTAAGATTAGCATCTCAATTTATCATGTGCGCAGGAAGTTTATACAAAAGGTCTTATGATGGGATTCATTTGTCGTGTGTCAATGAAGATCAAGTTGAACTGATAATGGTTGAACTACATTCATTGGAATGTAGCCCCCACATGAGTGGAAAAATGTTAGCTAAGAAAATTATGAGACAAGGATACTACTAGCCCACGATGAAAACAGATTGTTATCACATGGTCAAGACCTGTCAAAAATGCCAAATACATGCAAACCTTATACATGTGCCACCCTCTCAATTAGTTGGTCTGACTTCACCGTGGCCATTTTCAGTTTGGAGAATTGACATTATTGGTAAAATATCGCCTAACGCATCAAACGGGCATGCATACATTCTAGTTGATATCGATTATTTTACTAAGTGGGTCGAAGCTGCCTCTTATGTTGTCCTCACTGCGTTTCGAGTTGAAAAATTTATCCAAACGAACATCATCAGTCGATACGGGGTACCTTCAGAATTGATTTCTGATAACGGGTCACACTTCAAAGCTGAGGTTATTACATTGTGTTCAAAGTTCAAAATCTCACAACACAAATCATCTCCTTACCGCCCTCAGACTAATGGAGCAGTCGAAGCAACTAATAAGAGTCTTAAGACTATCATCAAGAAAATGTGTCAATCACATCGAGATTGGTCAAAAAAACTATCATTTGCACTATGGGCATATTAAACATCAATTCGATCCTCTACTGGAGTTACTCCCTACTCCTTAGTGTATGGCATGGAAGTAGTCTTGCCAGTTGAAATGGAAATTCCGTCTTTTACGGTCTTGTTGGAAAGTCAGTTGTCAGAAGCAGATTGAGGTTCGTCAACAGTATGAAGAATTAAATTTGATCGAAAAAAAATGACTGAGAGCTTTGTATCACGTGCAAGCTTATCAAAGAAGAGTCGCCCATGCGTTTGACAAAAATATCAAGGCCCATCACTTACAAATCGGGGATTTAGTACTCAAAGAGAATGGGGCACCTATCTTTGACCCTAAAGGGAAGTTCAAACCAAATTGGGGAGGTCCGTTCATCATCAGTGAAATATTATCAGGAAAAGCTATCAGGTTTCAAGATCATGATGGAATCGAATTGCCAGAACCAACCAACCTTGACCAAATCAAACGGTACTAGATTTAAGGAGGCCATCTTTGACCGAATCAATTCTCCTATTACCCAGTTCAATATATCATTTCTCAACCCCTTTGCAACCTTTTCAAAAAGAAAAATTATGCCTTTTTATTTCTTAGCCTGATTACCTAACATAAGGGAAGGAAGATTTCGAACTACGTTTTGGTCTGATCCCAAAATTCTGGGGTACGTAGGCAACCTGAGAAGTTACTTCAGGCCCAACCACATCAAAATAAAAAAAATCTAGAAAAAAATTCAAAAGAAAAAAAGAGATATCTTCAAAATGGGGAAGAAAATTCAAGGCAAAATAAAATGAATGCCACACAAGGGGCATTCGGGTTTTTGAGCCTCAATATTCCTTTCTTTTTATACCCAATCCTAAGCTTATCCATGAAAGTCCTCCTAAGTACCATGAGAAAAGATAAGGAACGTAGTAAAGTATGATCAGACAGTAACTCCAGAAGTTCAAAAGGGAATAAAAAAATAAGGAAAAATGCCTACTAGGTTGAAAACCCCAAAATGGCGATTTAAGCAAAAATTAAGGTAAACTCGCAAGGTTGAAAATCTGAAAGGACAACTTTGGCAAAAATCAGAGGAAAGAGAAAGCTCGCTAGATTGAAAACCTCAAAAGGCGATTTAGGCAAAAGTTAGAGCAAGCTCGCTAAATCGAAAATCTTAAAAGGCGATCTAAGCAAAAGTTAGTGCAACAAAGCAAAACAGAAGAAAAGCTAAGAGCGGTCCGAGCTGAAACATCAGAAGTCCGAATAATCAAGTTCAATACTTAGCTTAAACCAGGCACAGACTCAGAAACCACAAGTATCTTGTCTACGATAGATCTGAAAATTTTTACTTTCCCAAGTGAACCAAGGGAGAGAAGGGTGAATTCTATGATGAGTCTCAAAAGAAAATATTTTGTTTTCTTAAGCCTGACTTAAAATCTTCTATAAAATTAATCAAAATTAAAAGTTTGATCTTTATTGTGCTTGTGGTAATCAAATATTTCAAACCTTCATACAAGGGGAATTTCTTTTTTTCTCTAAATATGTAGTTACCCCTTTATACTAGGGGCATTTTTTTTATTTTTTGCATGATGTATTCAATTATCTCTAATGCCAAGTTTATCGTCAAACTAGGGGCATTTTTTTTTTTTGAGCAATGTTAATCCTAAAAGATAATGGGAACCCCAAATTTAAAGTTACCCTCTTGATAACAATTTTTTGGAAAACCCTTGAGGTTCAAAAGAAATAAAAACTCAAGTTTAAATTTATAAAACTTTTGGATAAAATCTTGAGGTTCAAACAAAAGCACTTCAGATCTCACATTTGATTGTGCCCAGAGATTAACTAATAACTCATTTACTAAGAGTATGAGATATGGCATTCTGTTGTTCACAGAGTCTTTTCCAGATCCATTCATTCTTGGATTCAATCATTCTCTTCCAGATTTATTCATTCGTTCCCCAATTCAATCATTCATTTTCAATCTCATCCAGATTCATTTTAATAATTATTCTCCAGATTCATTCATTCCTTTGCCAGTTTTGCTCAGTTGCCGCCAAGGGTTAACTTGGATTTTGCTCAGTTGCCGTCAAGGGTTAACTTGGATTTTGCTCAATTGCCGCCAAGGATTGTCTTGGATTTTGCTCAGTTGCCGCCAAAGGTTAACTTGGATTTTGCTCATATGCCGCCAAGGTTATCTTGGATTTTGCTCAGTTGCCGTCAAGGGTTATCTTGGATTTTGCTCAGTTGCCGACAAGGGTTAACTTGAATTTTATTCAGTTGCCGCCAAGGGTTATCTTGGATTTTGCTCAGATGCCGCCAAGGGTTAACTTGGATTTTGCTCAGTTGTCGCCGAGGACTTTCTCGAAATTATGCTCAGATACCGCCAAAGGTTTTTTCAGAATTATGCACAATTTTTACTCAGGTTCATACAGTACACATACTCACAATTGCACTTTTTAGTTAAGGAGAATTCTTTAAAATTCAAGGATTTAACACTGTCAATGAGAGCTCTCGCTCAAGGGCCTAACAACTTTTTAGTTTGTGAAGAGTTTTACCCTCAAGGATCCGAACACCTCGACGAATTGCCAAAATCAGGCAGCAAATTGAACTGTCATTAACTTTGGCATTCGGATATCGCATTATCTACCAAAATAGATTTGCTATCTAGTTTGCCTCAACCCTTTGCCTAAGAGGGGCATCTGTAGACACCCCATTTTTGTATTTGCCTGATTAATCAACTCGTCAACCCGATTGCAACGGTTCCCAATGACTGATGTTTATTCCAATGCTCTATTTTGTTATCAGATATGTTTCAGAAATTCGGATGAGGTATCTCGAACTAACAAAACTGTAGAAACCGCGCTACGATAGGAAAATATAACCCCAAAAGTCTAGAAATCATCATTTTCAGACAAAAAGAAGCTTCACGATAAAAATCACTAAAAAATGACCAAATTATCAAAATACCCTAACCTCAAAACATCCTTAGAGCCTACATTACGCTTAGGAAATCCCTTTTAAACACATAAAATAACAAATCGAAATCAAATAAATCATTTCACCAATTTTCACAAAATGCGACAAAATTACGAAAATACCCCTCATAAAGTTCATGCCCATTTCACTCAAAATTTTTTATAAATGATACAAATCAATATTCCCATTGAATTCTTTATAAAAAAATCAATTCTAAAACATCCGGTAACATCAAAAACCGACTTGAAACACAAAAGTTCTCTTTAGGGGCAAAACGGTAATTTTCCAATTAAAAAAATTTAAAATTCTGAAATTAATAAATAAAATATTAAATAATGTAAGGGAAACATTAATAAAATTAATTTAAAATTTTGAACAAAAAAAATCGATCAATTAGGCTCTTAGGCAAAATTGTTGATGGTTGCCCAGATATTTATTAAAAGACCACTCCATCTGGGGGCCCAAAAAATTAAAGATATAATAAAGGGAGGTTCTCCAAAAAATTAAAATCAATCAAGTAAGACTAAAGTCAAGAAATTAAAGTCAATCAAGTAAGACTAAAGTCAATCTTAAAGTCAATCAAGTAAGACTAAAGTCAAAATCTTAAAGTCAATCAAGTACGACTAAAGTCAATATATTAAAGTCAATCAAGTAAGACTAAAGTCAAAATCTTAAAGTCAATCAAATGAGACTAAAAGTCAAAATCTTAATAAATTTCTAATTAAATAATAATTCTATTTAAAACAATCCTAATTAAATAATAACTCTATTTAATAGAATTCTAACTAAATAATAATTCTACCTAAAACAATTATAATTAAACAATAACTCTCTCTAAAACAATTCTAATTAAACACCAACTCTATCAAAATAAGCATTCAAAAAAATCTATAAATAGGGGTCCCTACAACATATTTTCGTATCAAATAATAAACCCTAAGAGAAGTAGGTCAAAAAGCTTCCCTAGCCTCCCATAAACCCTAATTTTGAAGTCCTAACTCCTTACCTAACACCCATACTTCAACTTTAGCTCGAAAAACACCTAAAAGCCTTTCAAAAACACCCAAAAATCCATAAACAAATCCGAAGAATCTAGATCTAAGAAAGAGATATCTTGCCTTGGAGATCTGAAGCGAATCCAACGACAGAACGAAGCGAAGAGTACTGTACAACGAACAATTCTACCAAATCTAAGGGAATAAGACCGTTGTCTTCGGAAAGGTATAAATTTTTTTTATTACTTAGGTCTTTTAGCAATGTAATTTATTTTGAAATTAGTAGAGATAGTCGTTTGCCGGGCAGGGTTGGTGCCTAACACCTTCCAACCCCGTAATTTGATCCCCGAACTCAGTTATTTTTTAAGTAGATTAGTTGCTTTTATCTGTTTAGAGTCGATGTTCGGTTCCTAGACCGTAATAACTAGGTGGCGACTCCCAAACCTCAAAAGTCAAAAGCGGATCCGCTCACCCCGCGGATCGAGGGCACTTTCACCGGCATCAACTAATATCCTCCCGAGGTCTACATTCCTGACTGGCAACGCTATTACTAGTATGTTTTGATGAGGTGTAGCTATACCTCAGAGGTCATTTTAAGTAAACAGTATTGCTTGCTCTTCTAAGACATGACCTTCGTGCTTCATCGACCCCCAAGGATACTTGGTTGACGTCGACCTTGTGGCGTATTTTCTTCACCATTACTTTGGCCATGTGTCTTGACTACCGGTTTGAGTCGTATCTCTCAATAATAGTGTAGACACCCCATTTTTGCACTCGTCTGATTAATCAACTCGTCAACCTGATCGCAATGATTCCCAATGATGGATGTGTATTCCATTGCTTTATTTTGTTACCAGATGTGTTTCAGAAATCCGGATGAGGTATCTCGAACTGACAAAATCTTAGAAATCACGCTACGCTATGAAAATACGACTCCAGAAACATAGAAATCATAATCTTTCAAACCAAAAAAAAGCTTCAAGATAAAAATCACTAAAAATTGACCAAATTACCAAAATACCCCTAACATCAAAACAACCCTAGAGCCTACATTACGCTTAAGAAAACACATTCAAACACATTCAAACACATAAAACAACAAATCGGAACCAAATAAATCATTTCACCAATTTTCACAGAATTTGACAAAATTATGAAAATACCCCTCATAAAGTTCATGACCATTTCACACATAAAATTTCATAAATGACACAAACTAATATTTCCATTGAATTCCTAATGAAAAATTGATTATAAAACATCCTAGAACATTAAAAACCGACTTAAAACGTGAAAAGTCCTCTCCGGGGGTAAAACGGTAATTTCACAATTTTCATAATTAAAAAATTCGAAATTAATAAATAAAACATTAAATGATTAAAGTTAAATATTAATGAAATTAATTTAAAATTTTGAACTAAAAAAATCGATCAATCGGGCTCTCATGGAAAATTGTTGAGGGTTCGTGAGATATTTCTTTAAGGACCCCTCCATTTGGGGGTCCAAAGAATTAAATAAATAATGGAGGGGGTGTTCCAAAAATTTAAAGTCAATCAAGCAAGACTAAAGTCAAGATATTAAAGTCAATCAAGCAAGATTAAAGTCAAAATTAAAGTCAATTAAGCAAAAGTAAAGTTAAGATATTAAAAGTAAATCAATTAAGACTAAAGTCAAAATATTAAAAGTCAATCAAATAAAACCAAAAGTCAAAATCATAATAGAGTTCTAATTAAATAATAACTCAATCTAATAGAGTTCTAATTAAAACACAACTCCACCTAAAACAATTCTAATTAAAACACAACTCTACCTAAAATAATTTTAACTAAAACACAACTCTAATTAAAAGAACTCTAATTAAACACTAACTCTATCAAAATCAACCCCTAAAAAAATCTATAAATAGAGTTGCTCACACCCTATTTTCGTATCAAATCATAAACCCTAAGAGATGTAGGTCTAAAAGCCCCTCTAGCCTCCCATAAACCCTACTTTTGGAGTCCCAACTCCTTACCTAACATCCCTCCTTCGATTTTAGCCTAAAGAACACCCAAAAGCCCTTCAAAAAACGCTTCAAAATTCATAACAAACTCGAAGAGTCCAGATCCAAAAATAATGAGATACCTTGCCTCGGAGATCCGAAATCAAATCCGGAGACAGAATGAAGCAAGGAGTACTGTACAAGGAGCAATTTTCTGTTGAATCTGAGGGAACAAATTCTTTACTATCGAAAAGGTATAATTTTATTTATTTATTTATTATTATCTAGATTTTTAGCAATGTAATTTATTTGGGAAGTTAGTAGAGACCGGCTTTGGCCGGGCGGGGTTGGTGCCTAACACCTTCCAACCCCGTAACATGATCCCCGAATTCAGTTTTTTTCTATTCTAGATTAGTCATTTATCTGTTTAGAGTCATTGATCGGTTCCTAGACTGTAAATAACTAGGTGGCGACTCCCAAACCTCAAGGGTCAAAAACGGATCCGCGCACCCCGCGGATCGAGGGCGCTTTCAGTGGCGACTCCGCTGGGGACTATTGAGGATCAAACTTGAAAAGCCCCAAGTATGGGAACATTGCTATTTAGACCTGTTTATTTTATTTTATTTTACTTTGTTTATTTTCTAGTTTATTTGATTCGTTTATTTATTTTATTTTATTTTATTTTTGGATGGTGTTACATTCTCTTGGTATGATTTGGATTAAGTTTTGAGCATGTTATTGTGGAATATTATTTGATTTAGGGTTATTTGGGATGACCCTAAATAATAGATGATATCAGGAGGTTAAAGATATGAAAATGAGAATCGTTGATAGCCCATTTTTATTTGGGATATCTTGTATTAGCCTCTATTAACATCATTTGATTTGATTTTGAGCACTTTGATTTGAAATATTATCCTCGTGATTTAATCAAAGTTCATTTAGGCGACCCTAAATAATGTGAGATTTCAAGATGGAACGGTTGTTGGATCACAAAGTTTATATTTAAATTTAAAAAAAATGTTTTATTTTTTTTTATTTTTTTACGCCGATCTATCTTTTGGCGATAGTACTTTCATTTTCAAAGTTTTCATTATTTTATTTATTTATTTTTCTTTCTTCGAGTGTCGAGTTGTATTTTGAAAAAAAAATTTAGGGGTGTCAAACTATTTTTGGCAGTAATACATTTTTTTTTAAAAAGAATTTTTTTTTATGGCATGTGTGCGTGTGACAGCAAGCAAGTAAAAGAAATAATAAAGGAAAAGAAGGTGGTTTGTTTTTGAGTTTCTGCCGATGGCAACCCATGTTTTTCAGGGTGGTGTGCCCCTAATAGAAACTTGTTTTTAATTGCCGAACCCTTAAAAGTGGTGTGCTGTTAGATCTTTTTTATTTTTTTTATTATCTTCTCCCCCAAATGGGTTTTAACAAAGAAAACAGCAAAGAAAGAGAGAGAACGTCTCTCTCCATATCTCTCTCTCTCTCTCTCTCTCTCTCCTCTCTTCGTTTTCTTTGAAAGATTTAGCAGCCCTTTGAAATCTATTCGATCTAGGACGATTTTAAATGAGAATCGCCCTTTCTTTCGTCGAAGAAAATCGCATAGTGTGTTTGTTCAGATCAATATAAATCCTTGATTCAAGGTGAAAGGGTGGGTTCTCAATCATAAAAAAAAAATTGTTTTAAAAGGAGAGTGAAAATAAAAAACAAAATCTTTGAGTTAAAAAAAAAATCTGCGTTAGTTTTTTCGGTTTGAATCAACGAACTCAAACCCACTCTTTCAATCTTCCCTTTTAATCGAATTGTGGGAATACTGTTGAACGTTCTGGGTTGTTAAATTGAGAGAAAGAAAAAGAAGATGTGCGGATTCACGAGTGTAAGCAAAGGAGACTTAGAGGATGGGACTCTGTACCCAGGCTTTGAGTTATGGAGAGAACGAGCTTCGATGGGGTTTTATTAGGAAGGTGTACGGTATCCTCTCTACCCAGATCCTTCTCACGACAATCATCTCCTTTGCGACGATCTTGTAATCTCCTCTCAACAATCTTTTCAGGGGAAACTCTGAACTCTTGGTGCTCTTTGCGATCTTGCCCTTGATTTTGATGTAGCCATTGTATATTTATCATCAAAAACATCCATCGAACTTCATATTACTTGGACTCTTCACTGCATGCTTGAGCGTTACTGTTGGCGTTGCTTGTGCAAACACCAAATAATAGTACTTGAAGCATTGATTCTAACATCAGCCGTGGTCTTTTCCCTGACTGGATACACTTTCTGGGCTTCAAAGAAGGGCAAAGACTTTAGCTATCTTGGACCTATCTTGTTTATCAATCTCCTTATTCTCATCCTTACTAGTTTTATTCAGATGTTTTTCCCACTCGGACCCACGTCAGTTGCCATCTTTTGGTGTTTTTTGGTGCCTTGATTTTCTCAGCTAATCTTGTTTACAACACAGACAACCTGATTAAGCGCTTCACATATGACGAGTACATATGGGCATCTGTCGTTTTCTATCTAGACATTCTCAACTTGTTCCTCGATCCATCTTGCGGGTGTTGAGAGGTATGCAAGTCAATAGCACTGACTCAGGTCCCACCTTATAACAAAACTAAGAGGATGGTCATCCCTGATGTTCTCAATATTATTTATTGGGCAAGCTTTCACCACCTGAGGTTGGAAGTGACCATCATGACACCATCAAAGAACTTGTAGAAGAAGGAAGGGTATGGGATTTTTTTAATGTGTGTGCTGGCAGCAAGTTAAAAAAGAAAAGTTTTTATTTTACCAATAATGTCGGGTCCCACCTTGTCTTATTTTAAAATTTATATTTTGGCATACTTGTTTCACATAAACTCACTGTTTTATAAATTTATTTATTTATTTATTTATTTTTTAATTTGAAAAGACCCCAAGAGTGGGGCTAGTCTTACTAAGTAAGATTTACTTTCTTACTAAGAGTCATTGACTTTGTCACGTGGCACCCGAAAAAATGATCCAATGCCATGTGTTTATGGCGAATGAAATTCTAAGAATTTTTAAATATATATATATATATATATATTTTCAAAGAAATTCTTAAAAATTGATTTTCATTTTTAAATTTGATTTCATGGCCGTTCTTTGGATCAAAGTTTTTTTTTTAAAAAGTAATGTGAATTTTATTTTCGGATCTAAACTTTTCCATCGAAATCTATAAGGTTGTGATATTGGATTGCCCACATGATGAACCACGTGGCATAATGACCTTTAGTAATTTTGAAATCTTATTGGATTAGTCAAGCTAGCCAATTTCTTATCCCAAAGTTTCTTAGGTAATTTATTGTGGACCTCTCCACGTGGCAAAAAAAAAATCAATTTGTTTAAAAAAAAAAAAAAGTACATCAATCCTTATAATGATCATTCTATCCTCAATTCAGTGTTCGGTGAAATCTCAATTTATTTAGGGTCACCCAAAATAACCCTTGATTGGACTGTATAAAAATAGCAAATATATATTCGGACTAAATTACATGTTTGCTTCAACAATCAAATCTAATTGCCAGTCTTCATGATTGATTGCCTATTTAACGTGTTATGATATCGATTGGAGTATATGTTTGATGGGTTTATTTTGGTCCTGGTATGATGGATTTGTGCATTATCCTGATTATTATCTCTATGATATCAATGTTGATTGGTTTGATATGGACTCATGGACCCATGTGTTTGAAAAAGCCCCGAGCATACCCCACCCTGTTTTGCACACACCACATGCACGTTTACTGTTTTACTCACTTACACATCCCATTTAGCCAACGTGGCACTAGTGCGTGGCCCAGTCTCTTCGGAGATGCGACGTCATTCATGAAAACCACAACTCCAGTCACGTACCTTAGGGTATATCAAACTGGGGTATCAATACCGTCTGATCAGGTGATTCTGAGAGATATATTGATGCACCCAGGCTGGAGCGACCTGAGCCTTTGACCTATTGTAAGCCACACAGTCACATGTCCCGATTGCCAACGTAATACTAGTACGTGGTCGGTCCCCTTGTGGGATGCCAAATCATTTATGAAAGCTACAACTCTTGACTCATACCCGTAGGTATAAAAGATAATCTAAGTATATCAATTGTACTTCTTGGTCAAAACCGGTGCCTAAGCAAGATCTTACCCCGCTGTATCCTACTGTACGAGGGGGATAGACTACGTCTATTCTAGACGAGAGATATTTAAGTGGGCCCTTGCTCAGCATTGTGCGTCACCTCTCAACTGGAGATCAAACTGGCTGTTTTTTACTTCAGAGAAGTGAATTGAGGTTTTAGATTATCACCTATACGATATATCAAATCAAGTCACCACGTATTGAAAGGTATATAGGTGTGTTTGGGCAAGGGTGGCCAGATAAAAATGCATTGCATGTAGTAAACCTAGAGTTAGAAACCTTCCCTGTAGGTCACGACTCGAACTTATCGTTGGTGTTCCCAGGTTACTCTATTTAACCCAACCAAAAGGTAAGTGGGTAGACCGGTCCACACCGCTCCAATCAAACCCGCAATATCGGTCCAACCCAATAAACTTAATTGGTGAAACATACTGGTCAATATCAAGTTAAACCAATTAGGTAAATTGGTAAATGGATCTTATGGATCAGTATATAGATCGGTTGAACTAATTGACTTAAAAATATTAGATGAAGTGATGCAAGTGAAATATTCAAATCCATTGGGTCGAACCGACCCAAACTCAAATGGGAACATGGTCCCAATCACCTTGCATTAGCCAGTTTAATTAAATGGACTGAATATTTCATACTTAACAAAATCAGTAAATCATATTCATGTAATATTTCTTGATTGAAATATTTCATTGATTAGATATTTTGAATCTAGGGGTTAACTTAACCCATGCTATCAAGAGAAACCTCTATTTATTAAAAGTCTAGGGTCTGTAACTAGTAATCCACCTTTGATGGGGTTTTCAGGATTATCATTGCACCCAAACTCAAGCGTCCACTTCCTAGTTGGAGTCGTAAGTCCAGTCGGTTAGAAAGAACCACAGTACCAAGTCAACAAGTAGAGATGGCTTCAGAATCTGAGCTCACAGAGATCCGTAAGATCTTGGCAGCCTTTGCCAATGATATCAGCAATATAAAAGGCAAAGTGGAAATGTTAGAACAGACCTCGGAATCGACGGGAATTCCCCTAGATGACCCAAAGGGAAAAAAGGTTGAAGAGAAATGTCCATGTGAAGTTTTCGAGCTCGACAGAGACGAAGAGTATGTTGATGAAAATCCGATGTTATCTAATAGAATGTCTCAATTGGAGTCAGCTATGAAGAGTATAAAGGGTATTGATGAAATTGCAGCAGGCATCGAAGCTCTGAACCGTATCCCTAGAATCCATTTGCCAGAAAAGTTTATAATGCCTGAAATGGACAAGTTCAGTGGGGTAGGTTGTGCAAAAACGCATCTCAAAGTATATGTCACTAACATGCGCACTATGGGGCTTAGCGACGAACATATGACATTACTATTTCAGCGAACTCTGTCAGGATCAGCTCTACGATGGCTGATGTCTCAAGATCTGACTACAGTACGTACATGGGAGAATATGTCAAAGATTTTCTAGCATCAATACAAATACGGTACCGAAATTGAAATTTGAATAAAGGACTTGGAGTCAACTAAACAGAAGAATGGGGAAACATTTACTGACTTCATCGATAGTTGAAGGGCCAAGGCTGCACAAATGTGGGATAGACCTTCAGAGAAAGAATAATTGGTTATTATCTTAAAAAACCTTTCGTAAGGGTATACCCGACATCTAGTTTCCCAATACCTTCCTACATTCGAGTCTCTATTGCAAGCTGGTAGTCAATTGGAAGATGCTTTCGCTTCCAGAATCCTTTCAAATCCTTCGGACAACAAGTTCAAAAAGCCTTTAACCAATTCCAAGTCTAGCGTTGATCACGCCTATGTAGCCAATACGTCTACTACACCCGTCCAATCTACTATCTTGCCTAGTAACCAAGTAAACCCTAGTCAACCTCGACCACGTAGAAAATTCACCAATCTTGGTATGCCTTTGAGCTTTGTCTTTCAAAAACTATTAAGTAAAGGGCTCATTGCACCTCTCCAACATCAACCTTTACCAAATCCACTCCCCACTTCTCACAATCCCAACCTATTTTGTGAGTTTCACCAAAATTCCGGTCATCTTACTGATCGTTGCGTTACTCTTCGTCATACAGTTCAAGACCTTATTGACGCCAAAAAAGTTACTATCCCTGCCCCTGAGCAGTCAAATGTTACTACCAACCCTCTACCTATTTACCAACCTCCTCAGACTTTGAACATGGTATCCAATACTCAACTCTCGTTTGACCCAATCTTTCTCATCCGATCAGTCAATCATAAATCTCCTAGCCCCCATCTTACCAGAGTGACGGTCCCTCATGAGGTTTTCACCACCAAATGCAGTCTTGGCTATGAGAGAAGAAGTAAGTCTGAAGAATGTAAAGAATCTGAAGAAAAAGACTCAGTCCAACCGCTTGAAAATAGTTTCTCGAGTTCTCAGTCTGTAATCAAGCCCGTTGTGGGTAATTGTCTTTAGTTGTTTATGAGTCTTGAGTCCAGTTCTTTTTATCAATTCAGTAATTAAGTTTGTCTTTTTCCTTATTTTGTTTTAGTCAAGTTAGTTTGTCGAGTCTGCAATGGTGTCAGTCGCCCCATCTAAATTTAATTGAATAAAGAAAATTTTTGAATACCTTGAGCGTATTAACGAGTTAACTAATAACTGGCTTTAAAGAGAAATTCCTCTAATAAGGAACCCTCTCTTGAATGAGAAGATAAATGTCTTGCTCGAGGAACTAAAGGTCATTGACCTCGGAACAAAAATAATTCTCAAGAAATTCAGATTGGAACTAACTTATCCCCAGAGGAGCACAAAGAGATGATAAATTTATTCAGAAAATTCGAAAGACTTGCTTACATAGTCCTATGAGGATATGTCGGTTAAATTTGGAGTGTTGTTCAACACGGAATACATACTCATTAATATCGATGGAATCAAAGAAGATGTTAGAAAATATATTAGCACTATCCTCACTACATCTCGAGTTGAAAAGTTCATTTAAGCACATGTTATCAGTCGAAATGGAGGTACATTTTGAGCTGATAATGGGTCGTACTTCAAAGCTTAGGTCATTATTCCGTGTTCAAAGTTCAAGATCCGACATCACAAATCATCCCCCTATCATCCTCAGATTAATAGAACGATTGAAACAGCTAGTAAGAGTCTCAAGATAATCATCAAAAAAATGTGTCAATCGCACCAAGATTGGTCAGAAAAGCTGTCATTCATACTTTGGGCATATCGTACTTCGATACAGTCTTCCACTGGAGTCACTCCCTACTATCTAGTATATGATATGGTAGTAATCTTACCGGTTGAAATGGAAATCCCATATCTCAAAGTCTTGATGGAAAGTCAACTTTTATAAATAGACTGGGTCTATTATCGGTATGAAGAATTAAAATTGAATAAAATGACTAAAAGCTTTGTACCACGTGTAGGCCTATCAAAGAAAAGTCACTCTCACATTTGACAAAAAGATCAAGGCCCGTCACTTACAAGTCGGGGATTTAGTACTCAAAGATAATCGGGCACCTATCTTTGATACTAGAGGGTAGTTCAAACCAAATTGGGGAGGTCCGTTCATCGTCAAGAAAATATTACCAGGAAAAGCTGTCAGACTTCAAGATCATGATGGAATCGAATTACCAAAACCAACCAACCTTGACCAAGTCAACGGTACTACATTTAAGGAGGCCATCTTTGGCCGAATCAATCCTCATATTACCCAGTTACCCAGTTCAATATATCTTTTCTCAACCCTTTCACAGCCTTTTCAAAAAGAAAAAAATTATGCCTTCTTCTTTCTCAGCCTGATCACCTAACCTAGGGAAGGGAAGATTCGAACTACGTTTTGGTTTGATCCCAAAATTCTGGGGTACGTAGGCAACCTGAAAAGTTACTTCAGGCCCGACCACATCAAAAAAATAAAAATAGATTCCCCGACAAAGAAAAAATCTAAAAAGAAAAAAATTCAAAAGAAAAAATTGTCAAAGTGGGGAAGAAAATTCAAGGAAAAAGAAAATAATTTAAAAGGAAATGCCACACAAGGGGCATTTTGGTTTTTGAGCCTCAAGATTCCTTTCTTTTTATACCCAGTCCTAAGCTTACCCATGAAAGTCCTCTTAAGTACCGTGCGAAAAGTCAAGCATGATCAGACAACAACTCCAGAAGTTCAGATAGGAAGAAAAAAAAAAGAGCCTGCTAGGTTGAAAACCCAAAAGGGCAACTTAGGCAAAAATTAAGGCAAGCTCACGAGGTTAAAAATCTGAAAGGATGACCTTGGCAACAATCAAAGCAAGAAAAAAAGACAAAATTGTAAGCTCGCTATATCGAAAACCTAAAAAGGCGATCTAGGCAAAAGCTAGAGCATGCTCGATTGAAAACCTGAATAGGCAATCTAGGCAAAACTTAGAGCTATCAAAAAATAAAAGAAAATCTCCGTTGAGTTGAGAAGCTGAAAAGGTAGCCCGTGCTGAAATATTAGAAATTCGAATGATCAAGTTTCAATATCTAGTTTGAACCAAATATAGACTCAGTGGATACAAGTATCTCATCTATGATTGATCTGAAGAGTTTCATGTCCCTAAGCGAACCGATGGGGAGAAAGAACAAATTCTATGATGAATTTCAGAAAAAAAATATTTGGTTTCAATTTCTTTGAGCCTGACTCAAAATCTTCAATATAAAAGGTCAAAATTAAAAGTTAAACCTTTATTGCGCTTGCGGTAATTAAGGATTTCAAACTTTCATAACAAGGGCACTTCCTTTTTCTAAAGAGTATAGTTTCCCCCCTTACACTAGGGGCATTTATTTTTAAATTATGTTCAAGTATCCCCAGTGCAATGTTCCTTGTTAAACTATGGGCATTTTTGTTCTGATGCCTGGTCAATTTCAATCCCAAAGGATAAGGTTAACTTTGAATTAAAAGGTTACCCTCTTGATAGCAGTTTTGAAAACTCCTCAGATTCAAAGAGAGTTAAAATGTTGACCGGACCTTCATAAAATCCAACTCTTTGTTTTTTTTCAAAAGAAAAAATCAAATGCGAGGTTAATCCCCCGTTTGTTCCCTCAAAGCTTAGTTCATTATTCTTGCACCCTGGGCAGGTAGAATAGAACTTCCTAAAAAAGAAAAAAATTAGTTCATTACTCTTTCACTCCAAGTAGGTAGAGTAGAACTTCCCAAAATAATTAGTTCATTACTCTTTCACTCAGAGTAGGTAGAGCAGAACTTTCCCAAAAAAAAAATTAGTTCATTACTCTTTCAACCTAGGCAGGTAGAGTAGGACTCCCAAAAAATTAGTTCATTACTTTTTCACTCCGAGTATGTAGAGTAGAGCTTCCCAAAAAAAAAAATTAGTTCATTACTCTTTCACCCTGGGCAGGTAGAGTAGGACTCCCAAAAAATTAGTTCATTACTCTTTCACTCCGAGTAGGTAGAGTAGAACTTCCAAAAAAATTAGTTCATTACTCTTTCACCCTGCGCAGGTAGAGTAGGACTCCCAAAAAATTAGTTTATTACTCTTTCACTCCGAGTAGGTAGAGTAAAACTTCCCAAAAAAATTAGTTCATTACTCTTTCACCCTGGGCAGGTAGAGTAGGACTCTCAAAAGGCTTAGTTCATTACTCTTTCACTTTGAAGTAGGTAGAGTAGAACTTCCCAAAAAAATTAGTTCATTACTCTTTCATCCTGGGTAGGTAGAGTAGGACTCCCAAAAAAATTAGTTCATTACTCTTTCACTCCGAGTAGGTAGAGTAGAACTTCCTAAAAAAATTAGTTCATTACTCTTTCACCCTGGGCAGGTAGAGTAGCACTCTCAAAAAAAATATAAATTCATTACTCTTTCACTTAGAGTAGGTATAGTAGGACATTCAACTTTCTCCCAACTTTTGCTCAGATTTGTCTCAAATCTCATTCAAATTTTCTCGAGTTTTGTTTTACTCAGTTTCACACAGTGCACATACTTGCACATTTTTTTCATTAGTCAAGGAGAATTTTCTAAAATTCAAGGATCTGACACTGTCAGTGAGAGCTCTCGCTCAAGGACCCGACAACTTTTTAGTTCGGGGAGAGCTTTACCTTCAAGGATCCGAACGCCTCGACGAATTGCTAAATCAGGCTGTAAAATGAACTGTCACTAGCTTTGACATTCAGATATCGCACTATCTACCAAAATAGATTTGCTATCTAGTTTACTTCAACCCTCTGCCAAAGACAGGCATCTGTAGACACCCCATTTTTGTACTCGCCTGATTAATCAACTCCTCAACCCGATTACAATGATTCCCAATGATGGATGTGTATTCCATTGTTTTATTTTGTTATCAGATGTGTTTCAGAAATCCGGATGAGGTATCTCGAACTGACAAAATCTTAGAAATCACGCTACGCTAGGAAAATATAACTCCAGAAACATAGAAATCATCATCTTGCAAACCAAAAAGAAGCTTCACGATAAAAATCATAAAAAATTGACCAAATTATCAAAATACCCCTAACATCAAAACAACCCTAGAACCTACATTACGCTTAGAAAAACTCATTCAAACACATAAAACAACAAATCAGAATCAAATAAATCATTTCACCAATTTTCACAGAATTTGACAAAATTATGAAAATACCCCTCATAAAGATCATGACCATTTCACACAAAAAATTTCATAAATGACACAAACTAATATTTCCATTGAATTCCTTACGAAAAATTGATTCTAAAACATCCTAAAACATTAAAAATCGACTTAAAACGTGAAAAGTCCTCATTGGGGGCAAAACGATAATTTCACAATTTTCATAATTAAAAAATTCGAAATTAATAAATAAAATATTAAATAATTAAAGTTAAACATTAATGAAATTAATTTAAAATTTTGAACTAAAAAAATCGATCAATCGGGCTCTCATGGAAAATTGTTGAGGGTTCGTGAGATATTTCTTTAAGGACCCCTCCATTTGGGGGTCCAAAGAATTAAATAAATAATGGAGGGGGTGTTCCAAAAATTTAAAGTCAATCAAGCAAGACTAAAGTCAAGATATAAAAGTCAATCAAGTAAGATTAAAGTCAAAATTAAAGTCAATTAAGCAAGACTAAAGCCAAGATATTAAAAGTCAATCAATTAAGACTAAAGTCAAAATATTAAAAGTCAATCAAATAAAACCAAAAGTCAAAATCATAATAGAGTTCTAATTAAATAATAACTCAATCTAATAGAGTTCTAACTAAAACACAACTCCACCTAAAATAATTCTAATTAAAACACAACTCTACCTAAAATAATTTTAACTAAAACACAACTCTAATTAAACACTAACTCTATCAAAATCAACCTCTAAAAAAATTTATAAATAGAGGTACTCACACCCTATTTTCATATCAAATCATAAACCCTAAGAGAAGTAGGTCTAAAAGCCCCCTAGCCTCCCATAAACCCTAGTTTTGGAGCCCCAACTCCTTACCTAACATCCCTCCTTCGATTTTAGCCTAAAGAACACCCAAAAGCCCTTCAAAAAACGCTTCAAAATCCTTAACAAACTCAAAGACTCCAGATCCAAAAATAAGAAGATACCTTGCCTCGGAGATCCGAAATCAAATCCGAAGACAGAACGAAGCAAGGAGTACGGTACAAGGAGCAATTTTCTGTTGAATCTGATGGAACAAAGTCTTTGCTATCGGAAAGGTATAATTTTATTTATTTATTTATTATTATCTAGGTTTTTAGCAATGTAATTTATTTGGGAAGTTAGTAGAAACCGGCTTTGGCCGGGCGGGGTTGGTGCCTAACACCTTCCAACCCCGTAACATGATCCCCGAATTCAATTTTTTTCTGTTCTAGATTAGTCCTTTATCTATTTAGAGTCATTAATCGGTTCCTAGACCGTAATAACTAGGTGGCGACTCCCAAACCTCAAGGTCAAAAGCGGATCCGCGCACCCCGCAGATCGAGGGCACTTTCAAATAGTATGCACTGCCCTATGCTCTTCATGTTCTTATTGCCTCTTTCTCCTAAAAGATTGAGGATGCAGCCTGACCTTCACCTCTCCGATCTCTTTGTGTGTCTCTGGTTGTAATGGTTACGTACCTTTTGAGTTTTCCATCTTCAATCATATCCTGGATGATATACTATAACTTATAGCAATCTTCGGTCGGATGATCTTCCGTTTTGTGATATTTGCAATATGGCTTCCTTGGTTTTCCTCGGTAATCATAAGGTGATTGTACAAAACTCGGGTCATTGGAATATGCCTCAATATCACATACAACTTCTTGTTGAGTAGCGTGTATACCCACCTTCTTTTCCATCTAGATCACTCTTTTAGTTCCCAACATCTTTTCCTACCATCCCCATTCCTCAGTTTAGCTGCAACTTTGGGGCTTCAAGATCTGCCATACTAATGATAACTGACTATGCTATTGCCCCTGTTTTTCAGTGATTCCTCCACTAAGATATACATCTCCATTTTTTGTGTAAAGGTCTTCAACTCGTGAAAAGTTAGACTTGATCAGCGATTCATGTAACCGAGTTCCAAGGACAATTGCTGCTATATAAGTTGCACATGTGGTTGCCTCATCCAGATTTCCACGGCTAATGTCTTTGTCTGAAAATGAGTCATGAAAGATCGGATACTCTCTTCGACCTCCTATCGCAAATGGAAGAACGTATTTAATCCAACTTTCCTCTTCCGTAAGTGAATGAATTGTCCGACGAATGCTTCTTCTAGCTCGGAGAAATTCATTATTGATCCTGTAGGTAGTCCCTGAAACCACGACATAGCTCATAACCTTATAGTTTATGGGAAGAACTTGTAGATTAATAGATTGTCATTCTAGTACAAGACCATCTAACTCCTATAGTGGAAAATATGATCCATAGGATCCCTTGTTCTGTCGTATACTTCGAACTTTGGATGATGGAATACCCTCAGGTGTCGGATCCCATTATAGTTATTGAAAATGGCGTCCCCCTATGTTCTCAAATTGCATTATGAGCTTACTGTCCTGTATCTCTTCCACGAATGAGTTTCTTATCTCTCCTCCGTAGCATTTTTTCTACCTCTCCTCTTTTCATTGGGTTCCGAGCTTCTAAGCTTCCATACTATGCTTTGATAGCTTCCGAGTTCACCTTGCGCTTACCCTTAGTTCGTTCTATTGCAGGGGTGAAGGTCCCTGTCTCTCATCCCCTACTAGATATCCTTATGTTTCAATCCCCTTACCCAATATTTGTCTGAGTTCTTCATTTTTCCTCCTTATTGCTGTAATCTCGTTGTAGACACCCCATTTTTGAACTTGCCTAATTAATCAACTCGTCAACCTGATCGCAATGGTTCCCAATGATGGATGTTTATTCCAATGCTCCGTTTGTTACCAGATATGTTTCAAAAATTTAGATAAGGTATCTCAAACAAACAAAACTGTAGAAACCACGCTACGCTAGGAAAATATAACCCCAAAAATATAGAAATCATCATTCTTCAGACAAAAAGAAGCTTCACGATAAAAATCACTAAAAAATGATCAAATTACCAAAATACCCCTAACCTCAAAACATTCCTAGAGCCTACGTTATACTTAGGAAAACCCTTTCAAACACATAACACAACAAATCGAAACCAAATAAACCATTTCGCCAATTTTCATAAAATTTGACAAAATTACAAAAATGACCCTCATAAAGTTCACATCCATTTCACACAAAAAATTTCATAAATGACACAAACCAATATTCCCATTGAATTCTTTATAAAAAATCGATTCCGAAATATCCTAGAATATTTAAAAAATACTTAAAATGCAAAAAATCATCTCCAAGGGCAAAACGATAATTTTACAATTTTAATAATTAAGATTTTCAAAATTAATAATTAAAACATTAATTAATGTAAAGTGAAATCCTAATTAAAATTAAACTCAATCTTAAAGTTAATCAAGTAAGACTAAAGTCAATCTTAAAGTCAATCAAGTAAGACTAAAGTCAAAATCTTAAAGTCAATCAAGTAAGACTAAAGTCAATCAAGTAAGACTAAAGTCAAAATCTTAAAGTCAATCAAGTAAGACTCAAGTCAAAATCCTACAATTAAAGTCAATCAAGTGAGACTAAAAGTCAAAACCCTAATAGAATTCTAATTAAATAATAACTCTATTTAAAATAATCCTAATTAAATAATAACTCTATTTAAAATAATTTTAAATAAACAATAACTCTCTCTAAAAGAATTATAATTAAACATTAACTCTATCAAAACAAACACTTAAAAAAATCTATGAATAAGGGTTCCTACAACCTATTTTCGTATATAAAAAAAACCCAAATAAAAGTAGGTCAAAAAGCTTCCCTAGCCTCCCATAAACCTTGATTTTGAAGCCCCAACTCCTTACCTAACATCCATACCCCAACTTTAGCTTAAAAAAATACCTAGAAACCCTTTCAAAACACCCCAGAAATCCATAAAAAAATTTAAAAAATTCAGAAGAAGATACTTTGTTTTGAAGATCCGAAACGAATCCGGTGATAGAACGAAGTGATGAGTGCTGTACGAAGAACTATTCTACAAAATCTGAGGGAATAAGATCGTTGTCTTCGTAAAGGTAAAGATTTAAATTTTTTTATTGATTAGGTATTTTTAACAATGTAGTTCTATTTGAAAATAAGTAGAGATCGGCATTGATTGGGCGGGGTTGGTGCCTAACCCCTTCCAACCCCGTAATGTGATCCCCAAACTCAGTATATATATTTTTTAGTAAATTAGTTGTTTTTATCCGTTTTGAGTCTATATTCGGTTCCTAGACTGTAATAACTAGGTGGCGACTCCCAAACCTCAAAGGTCAAAAGCGGATTCGCACACCCCGCGGATCGATGGCGCTTTCAATGGCAACTTTGGTAGGGACTTTTGAGGATCAGACTTAAAAAACCCCAAGTATGGGATCATTGCTAAAACGACCTAGACTGTTTTTATTTTTAGTTATTAATTTGTCTATTTTTATTTTATTTTTTTTATTTCAATTATTGATTGTGTATTTGGATTATGGATATTCTACTGTTGCATATTATCATTTTTTGTTATGGTTCAATCGAAAGCCATTCGGAATGACCCTAAATAATGCGAGATTTCAAAGGGATCGTTTTATTGAAGATGGGATGATGGTGGTTGAACAATGATTTTTTATTTTATTTTTTTTAGATGCGTGTGTAGTTTTTTTTTTTTTTAAAGAGAATTTTTTTAATGTGTGCAATCTGTCTTTCGACAATATTTTCTTTAAAAAAAAAATTTAGGGAGTGTACGGTTTATCTTTCAATAGCATTAGTTTTATTTTTTTTTATTTTCTTTATTTTTTTAGTGTGTGTTTTGTTGATTTTTTTTAGGCAAAGACGTGTTGTCCATTGACAGGAAGAAGAAAGGCAATAAAAAAAAAGGCTTTGAGGTGTGCCCCCAGTAAATCTGGTTTTTAATGATCAAACACCTAATGAGTTTATTATGTGGGTGGTGTTCTATTAACGTTTATTTTTTTTTCTCTTTTCTATCTTCTTCTCCAAACATCCAAAGAAGACAGCAAGAAGGAAAAACGTTTCCTTCTTTCTCTTTCTCTCTCTCTCACACACACACACACATAATGTCACCAAAGAGAGTCGGTCTTTCTTGCTCCTGTCGAATAATCGTAGATTTTTGATAGTTTAGATTGATAGGAAATCGTTGGTTCGAAGCGAAATAGTAGAACCTTGATGCAGTCCATGATGTTTTTTTTTTCTCTTTCGAAAATCTGAATTGTTTCTACTGTTTAGACGTTAATTAAAAAAGATAGATCTCTCTCTCTCTCTCTCTTTCTCTCTCTCTCTCTCTCACATAATGTCACCAAAGAGAGTCGGTCTTTCTTGCTCCTGTCGAATAATCGTAGATTTTTTATAGTTCAAATCGATAGGAAATTGTTGGTTTGAAGCGAAATAGTAGATCCTTGATGTAGTCCATGATGTTTTTTTTCTCTTTCGAAAATCTGAATTGTTTCTATTGTTTAGATGTTAATTAAAAAAGATAGATCAAATCTCGTGATTCTGAAACATGAATCATTATGTATTTTTCAAAGTGAATCTGATCTTGATCAAAAAAAAATTTTCTAAACGAATTTTTGACGAAAGTTTCAAATTTTTTTTTCGTTCAGATTATAAAAAAAAAAAAAATTTGCTGATTGCTTTGTGTTTGGGAGTTGGAGAGGAAAGGAAATTGAAAGATTGAACGAAACTCGTTGGAATTTCTTCTAAGTTTCGGAGAGAGCGTTGACACTTTTGGAGTTTTAGGATTTAGATCTCATCGGTCTTGAATTTCATAGATGCTATTGCGAAATTCGAACTGTCTGATCGAGATATAATCTTAAAAGACAGAATCTAAATTTTGTGGACGCTGTTATAGTCTCCCGGTAATGGTGATTTCTTTTTTGTGTTTTTCCAAAAGATTGAGTCCGATAAGGTTATTAAGAACAAATTTGGTTGGGTTCTTGATGTACAGGTTCCGAGTTCCTTTGAAGGTGTGAAATTTATGTTCCATTTTTGGTGTTGAATACATATTCGACCAAAAATCAGAACGTCAACAAAAAAAAAAAAGGAATTTTTGCAACCGAAATCTAATTGGAGGATTGAATCTCCAACCTAATCTCTTGATTTTGACTGAAAGGGTTCCATGCAAAAGTCGATCGTTTTATTTGTTTTATTACTTTTTTTTCTAGGTTCCTTATTTTCACACAAGTATCCATATCACTATACTCTAATTTAAATCACTATATTTTGATGCTTGTTAGATCACAAATAAATTGGTATATATAAAAAATATGGTTTTCAATAAAATCAATTTGTTTTTTTTTTAAATAAAAAATAAAAACCACATCTTGGTCCAACCATTATCTTTTCATCCTTAATCTAATATGCTTTGAAATCCCAATTTGTTTAGGGTCACCAAAGCGATTTTTGATTGAATTAATAAAAAATCTTGGACTAAAAAAAAACTATGTGCTTATTTCGATTGATTATAATTATTAGTCCTATTGAGATTGCTTATCAAACATGCTATAAAGTGATATATGTGTGCTTATTTTGATCCTAGTATTGATGTGATGAGATGTGATTGGTTTGTGTATTGTTGGGATTAATATTTCCATGTTGTAATGGTTTGATATGGCCCATAGGCCCATTTATCTGAAAAAAGGCCCCAGGCACACCCCACCCTGTTTTGCACACACCACATGCACGTTTACTGTTTTGCACGCTTGCACGTCTCATATAGCCAACGTGGCACTAGTACGTGGCCCGATCTTTTCGGAGATGCAATGTCATTCATGAAAACCACAACTCCAGTTACGTACCTTAGGGTATATTAAACTGGGGCATCAGTACCGTCTGATCAGGTGACTCTGAAAGGTATATCGATGCACCCAGGCTGGAGCGACCTGAGCCTTTGACCTATTGTAGGCCACACAGTCACATGTCCTGTTTGCCAACGTAGTACTAATACATAGTCGGTCCTCTCGTGGGATGCCAAACCATTTATGAAAGCTACAACTCTTGACTCATACCCATAGGCATATCAAAGATGATCCAAGTACATCAATTGCACTTCTTGGTCAAAACCAGTACCTAAGCGAGATCCTGCTCCAATATACTACGATACTAGGAGGATAGACTATGTCTATTCTAGAAAAGAGGTGATTTAAGAGTGCATTTTCTCAAGCATCGCGCGCCACTTTTGATATAGGGATTAAACTGGCTGCTTTTGGCTTTGGAGAAGTGAGTTGAAGTTTTAGATTATCACCTATACGGTATATCAAACCAAGTCACCGCGTACTGTCTGATTGAGTACGCTCGAGAGGTATATAGGTATACTTGGGCAAGGGTGGCCAGATTAAAAAATGCATTGCACATAATAAGCTTAAAGTCTAGAAACCTCCCCTGTAGGTCAAGTCTCGAACTTATCGTGGATGTTCCCGGGTAGTTTATTGAATGGGACCTTGTGAATGATGAATGTGTGTGTGAATGACATATGCATGAGATCAAAATGTATGGTTGTCCTCAAGGATTAAAAAATTTGTTCTGAAATTAAATGGGTGCACCGACCAAATAAAGAATCCATTTTTAATAATGATTCATAATGACCCAGTCCATCCAACGATCATGATGGGCTGGACCATTCAAATCAAAATAGAAGTCAAAGTCTGTTCTAATACTCTTTTAACCCATCTTAAAAGAAGACAAATGTTTTCCAAAAAGAAAGTATTTCCCAGAAAGTATTCTCTAGAAAAAATGTGTTTTCCGGAAAAAGTGTTTTATAGAAAATGTTTCCAGAAGAAGGGGGTTTTCTGAAAAAAAATGTTTTCCAGAAGAACTAGATTTTCCAAAAGAAAATGTTTTCCAAAAAGATGTTTTACAAAGCAAAGAAGATAAAGGGAATTACAAATTGATTTCTTTGAAGAAGTGATTTTACATGGACCTTGGAAGTTTACTAAAATACCCTTTTGTGTCAAACCAGGATGCTAGCCACAGGCAATAACCCGATCGACCAATTAGTCAAAATAACCGTCATAGGGATGCACCTTGTGGAGAAGATCAATTTTGGGAGATTCATGTTGAGAAGTATTCTTTACTTCCATGAGTTTGAAATAGACTGGAACCTGTTACGTGCTATGGCTAAGCATTGGAACCCCTACCTTCACATATTCCATATTGGACATATGCACTTGTGCCCCATTCACAAGGATTATTGTGGTATTATGGGGATATCCACTTCAGGACTCTAGTCAGGTCCTCATTGAAGACAGGATATGCTGGTAACCTTGCCATAGGATTGAACATTTCAAAAGAAGAAGCCAAGGCCCTAGTCCATAACGGGAGATTGGACTTAGTACCTTTATTGGGCCCGTATCGCTCTCGCAGTCATCCCGTCAATGTAAAACCCGAAGCCTGGTGAGCCACTAGAGACTATCGATTGTGCCTAGGAATCCTAGCCGAATACATACTGACCTCCAATAGTGATGGCCAAACTATCCCCGAGTCTTTCATAGATATAGCCTCTCAATTCTCAAAGAAAGTCAATCTCAGGTCTAAATGCCATAAAGAATGGTGAGAGGGAAAGCTTCAAAGGAAGCCCACACCTACTTTATATGTGGCTGTGTGATCGTCTCAAAATTGTAGATGTTCCTTCAAACCTCGAGTATGGGTCATAACACTTTTCCAAAAGAAACTTGTTAGTGCGTCACAACTCAGTCAAGGCTTGGAGCAAATGGTTGGATTCTCACCTTACCCGTCATATCGGTTTAAGATGCCCTTGGTGGATGACTGATCCCCTTGTTATAGGAACCAGAGGATCCTACTATATCCACCTGATCGGTTTAGAAGAAACCTCTTTCTACCAACCTGCATTGATCCCAGAACAGTATAAGGTAGCCATAGAATTATCTTTACCTTAGGACAAAGCGTTCTTCCCTTCCAAGCCATTGACTGAAAAGTTAGTGCATCTTATTAAGAAGGCTTAGAACAAACGCACCTTAGGGTATCCAGATGGACTAGCAGAATTCAAGGAGCCAGTTGTTAGAGCCAAAAGGATCAAGCCTGATAGCAATCCTGATGACCACCAAGAAAAAGCCAAGCGTCCATGTAAAGAATAGTTTAAATCAAATTTGTTGAAAGATGTTAAAAAGAACATTTCTTCGTCAATAATTTTTAATAAAGCTATTTTCTTTTGAATAAACATTTATTTCTCTTTTGAATGATCATTGCATGAATGGATTATTTAATGGATTGGTGCACAAACTTCAATAAAATGACTCATTAAAATGTTATCAAAGGGGTAATACTGAAATTGATTAAATTTATCTTTAATGGGGTGTCTAGGAATATCATTGCGCCCAAACTCAAGAGTCCACCTCCTAGTTGGAGTCGTAAGTTCAATCGGTTAGAGCGAACGTCAATACCAAGTCAACAAGCAGAAATGACTTCAGAGTCTGAGCTTACAGAGATCCGTAAGATTTTGGCACATTTGCCAATGATATCAACAGTATAAAAGGCAAAATAGAAGTCTTAGAACAGATTTCAGAATCAACGGGTAATCTCCGTGACGATCTTAAAGCAAAAAGGGTAGAAGAAAATACAGCGAGATGTGCACATAATATTTTTGAGCTTGATGGAGATAAATAATTGTTTGATAAAAATCCGATGTTAGCTAACAGAATGTCTCAATTAGAGTCAGCTATGAAGAGTATAAAGGGTATCGATGAAATTACAGCAGGCATTGAAACTCTGAACCGCATCCCTAGAATCTATTTGTCAGAGAAGTTTGTGATGCTGAAATGGACAAGTTCAGTGGGACAGGGTGTGCAAAAACACATTTTAAGGTGTATGTTACTAACATGTGCATTATGGGGCTCAACGACGAATAGATGACGTTATTGTTTTAGAGAACTTTATCAGGATCAGTACTACGTTGGCTGATGTCTCAAGACCCAACTATAGAGGTACATGGAAGAACATGTCAAAGGCCTTCTGGCATCAGTATAAGTACAATACCGAGATTGAGACTTCAAGAAGGGATTTGGAGGCAACTAAACAGAAAAATGGGGAGACATTCACTAATTTCATTAGTCGCTAGAGGGCCAAGGTTGCCAAAATGTGGGATAGACCTTCAAAGAAGGAACAAGTAGAGATTATCCTAAAGAACCTCTCACAAAGATATGCTCAGCACCTAGTGGCTCAATATCTCCCTACTTTTGAGTCCTAGTTAAAAGTTGGAAGCCAACTTGAAGACGTTTTTGCCTCTGGGGTTCTTTCTAACCCCTCGGATAACAAGCCTAAGAAACCCTATGTTCCCAAACCTAGTACCAACCATGTTTACATAGCCAACACTTCAGCTACCCAAGCTCAACCCCTAGCCCGGACTAATAATCAGGTTTACCCAAGTCAACCTCGAACTCCGCGTCAATTTACTAATATAGGGATGAGTCTCATTGTAGCTCCTCACAAATTGATGAAAAAATGGCTTCTTACCCCTATCCAACCCCGATCTTTATCAAATCCCTTACCAGCTGGACACAACTCTAACTTGTTCTGCGAGTTCCATCAAAACTTTGGCCATCACACTAATCGATGTATCACCTTGCGCATGCTATTCAAAACCTTATTGACAACAAAAGGTCACAATCCCTAGCCCAACATCACCAAATTCACCACTAATCCACTACCTACCTATCAACCTCCACCAACCCTGAACATGGTTTCTCACACCCAATTACTATTCGATCCCGTCTCTCTCATCCATCCAATCCAATCCAAGTCAAACCACCTAGTTATCCCCTTGTCGGGATAGCTTTCACTGATGAGGTTTTCACTACAAACTATGAACCATTTGATCTAACCTCGGATGATACGTATTGTCTATCCTCACCTCATTACAGTAGCCCCATATTCACTAATTATCTTTTGGCTCAAATAAATTCAGAAAGCCCCATCTTATTGTCAGAGGAAGATCCATACTTGTTGACTGAAGAAGATGAGCCTTTCCCCCTCTCCCGTGATGAAGTTAGACATATGACATGAGGGGATAGAGTTTTTAAGCCACAAGAACTCTGTATTGATAATCATGCGGCCTTGACAAGAAAAAAAGGAGAAGATCCTATCAAAGAAAATATCGAAGAAGATAATTCCGTGATCAAGCAGTTGAAGAAATCATGAGCCAACATCTCAGTTTGGGATTTACTCATGGCTTCCACTGCTCATAAAGAAGTCGTTCTCAAAGCATTAAGTATAGCCGAAGTCTCTATTGATACTTCTCCAGATCAGCTGGCCAGTATAGTAGGGGCAACTTACGTAGAGAATATCCTATCCTTCTCGGACTCAGATCTCCCAAAAGAGGGAGCAAGCCACACTAAGCCATTGCATATCACAGTTCATTGTAACGGGATGAGGGTGCCTCTAGTTTTGATTGATAATGGAAGTGTACTGAATGTTTACCCTTTGAAGACTGCTACTTGTTTCGGATTTAAGGCTGAAAATCTCAAGCGCACTAATCAAGGTGTTAGGGCCTATGATAACACCAAGAGGGATGTACTGGGAATTTTGCACCTTCGATTGTCCAGAGGCATAGTTGAATTTCCTATGGAATTTTAGTTATCCATATCCAGTCTTCTTTCAATTTACTGTTAAGGAGACCATGGTTACACCAGATCAAAGTCATCCCTTCCACGTTGCACCAGAAGGTCAAGTTTATCAAGGATGGGCTAGTGATTACTCTCCATGGAGATGCTAAAATTGTAGGAATTGTAAACAGTACTGAAGCCAAGAATGAGTCGTTGCTTGAGATTCAGCCAGAACAACAGGGGATAGAGCTTAGCGAGTTTGAATTTGAGAAGATCTGCTCAGTTCAATGTGATCACTCGATGAAAGAATATTTCCCTATCGAGAATACCTTTAACTGCTACATGGCCTATATGTTAAAATAAATGAGATTTTTTCCTAGTACGGGCCTAGGTCGCAAGCAACAAGATATTAAAGAGGCACTTGTGATTAAAGAAGTCATCGGCACATTCGAGCTAAGATATAAGCCTACTAAGAAAGATTGGGCCCAATATTGGAAGACAAAGCGAGGCAAGGCAATTACAAAAAGGCAATGGCGCACCACGGATCTCACTAAAATGAAGTCATATCGTAAGACCCTTAATGACTATTTCATGAAAGAATGAGAGGATTTCAGTTATTGTGGGTTCCTAGAGCCGTTCATTGATCACATCACAGGTACTCGTCTGTCGGGGTTTGAGATATTCTTTGACATGGAATGGCCTGAAAATGACGCAAGCACAGAAGCTAAAGAAAAGGAAGTTGAAGACTGGTAGTTCAATCTGGACTCCCTCAATATTTATCAGTTATTCATTGAAGATCACAGGTCCTAGTGTTATCAATTGAGAAAGGGATCCCAAATCCTCAGTTTGTAATCAAACCCGTTATTGGGTGTCTCTCTAACTATCATGTAATTAGTCATGTGTTGCACGTCAAGACTGGGTCTGTCAATCCTATTAGTCTTTTTCAGTCTGACATGCCTGATGAGTCATTTATTTCTGTTGAGTCAAGTAAGTTAGTTGTTTCTACTGAGTCTGTTATTCATGCTGAGTTAAGTGAGTCTGTTAAGTCTATAATGAGTCCTGTTACCCCATCTCTTTTTACTGAAATGAAAGAAATTTTTTATTACCCCAAGCACAATAATAATTTAATTAATAATCTGGATTTGAAGGGAGAATCTTCTGATGAAGAACCTCCTCCTGAAATAATCAAATTACTTGAACTAGAAGATGAACGTCGGGCTCAAGCTCTAATAGAGGAAGAAGAAGTTATCAACCTCGGAATAAAAGAAAGTCCCCAAGAGATTCAGATTGGGGTCACCTTATCTCCCGATGAACGCAAAGAGATAGTAGACTTGCTCAGAAAGTTCAAAGACCTGTTCGCTTGGTCTTACGAGGATATGCCTGGAATAAGCACAGATATTGTTCAATATAGGATTCCATTATATCCTGATGCTCGACCAATTAAGTAGAAACTTCGACGTATGAAGCCGAAATGGACTCTAAAGATTAAAAAAGAAGTTACAAAGCAGATTAATGCGGGATTTTTAGAAGTAGTGGAATACCCTGAGTGGATTGCTAATGTCGTCCAAGTGCCTAAAAAGGATGGAAAAGTTAGAATGTGTGTGGACTTCAGAGACCTAAACAAAGCAAGTCCAAAAGACAGTTCCCTTTACCACATATAGATGTCCTAGTAGATAGTACGGCAGGATATGGTTTGTTGTCCTTTATGGATGATTTTTCAGGACATAATCAGATAAAAATGGATCCTCGGGATATGCAAAAAACATCTTTCATCACACAGTAGGGAACCTTTTGCTACAAGGTTATGCTTTTTGGTTTGAAGAACGCTGGAGCCACCTATCAAAGAGCAGCCACGACTTTATTACATGACATGATACACAAGAAAGTCGAAGTATATGTAAATGATATGATAGTTAAGTCCAAGGAACGATTGGGGCATGTTGTTGTATTAAAAAAGTTTCTCACAAGGATTCAAAAATACCAACTCCGTCTCAACCCGCAGAAATGTGTATTTTGAGTAACTTCTGGACAATTATTGGGATTTGTGGTCAGTCAAAGAGGGATCGAGGTGGATCCTGTAAACATTAAAGCTATCCAAGAGATGCCACCACCTGAGATTGAAAAAGTATATTTGAGATTTTTTTGGGCAGAATCCAATATGTCAGCAGATTTATCGCTCAACTCACCAACGTCTACGAACCTATTTTCAAGCTTCTGAAGAAGAACGAACCAAAAGTTGGGAATGAACAATGTCAAAAGGCTTTCGATCAAGTCAAGGAATATCTCTTGAATCTGCCTATTTTGGTTCCACCTACACCGGGTGAACCACTTCTTCTTTATCTATCAGTCATAGAAGAAGCTATGGGATGTATGCTTGCACAGTATGACAAAGATACTCGCAAAGAAAGGGTTATATACTACATCAGCAAAAAAATGTTAGAGTATGAACGAAAGTATTCAGCCCTTGAAAAAACTTGTTTGGCACTGGTATGGGCTACTCAAAGACTTCGGCATTAGATGTTATCTCATTCGATTATCTTGTTATCTCGGATGGATCCTCTTAAATATCTCTTCGAGAAACCGACACTGACAAGGAGAACCGCACGATGGTTGTTGTTGTTATCAGAATTTGATATCACGCATATTACACAGAAATCTATCAAGGGGAAAGCTGTGGCAGAATACTTGGCAGATCACTCGGTAGTAGAGGGAATAAGGTCTGTTGATCAGTTCCCAAATGAGAATATCTTGCACGTTGAAGAAGAATCGCAGAACCAAACATGGCAGATGTACTTTGATGGAGCTACCAATCAGAATGGGTATGGAATAGGGGCAGCCCTGTTTTTTCCGGAAGGATGCCACATTCCGATCGTCATTAAGTTAACCTTTTCTAACACCAATAACACAGCAGAATATGAAGCGTGTATCGTTGGGTTCGAAGCTGCTTTGAACTTGGGCTTTACAGAAATTGAAGTTTTCAGGGATTCAGCCTTGGTCATACATCAGTCATTGGAAGAATGGAAGACCAAGGATGAAAAATTAAAATCTTATCATGAGTATCTATTAAACTTAGTGAGTAAGTTTAAAGCTATCCTGTTCAACTACTTGTCAAAGGAAGATAATAGATTTGCTGACTCTTTAGCCACTCTCTCTTCAATGATCCATTTGTGTAGACACCCCATTTTTGCATCCGCCTAATTAATCAACTCGTTAACCCGAACGCAACGGTTCCCAATGATGGATGTTATTCCAATGCTTTATTTTGTTACCAGATATGTTTTAGAAATCCGGATGAGGTATCTCGAACTGACAAAACCTTAGAAACCACGTTACGTTAGGAAAATATGACCCCAGAAACATAGAAATCATCATCTTGTAGACAAAAAGAAGTTTCACGATAAAAATCACTAAAAAATGATCAAATTATCAAAATACCCCTAACCTTAAAAAAATCCTAAAGCCTATGTTACGCTTAGGAAAACCCTTTCAAACACATAAAACAACAAATCGAAATCAAATAAATGATTTCGCCAATTTTAACATAATTTAACAAAATTATGAAAATGCCCCTCATAAAGTTCACAATCATTCCACACAAAAACTTCATAAATGACACAAGCCAATATTTTCATTGAATTCCTTATGAAAAATCGATTCTAAAACATATTGGAGCATAAAAAACCGACTTAAAACGCGAAGTCCTCTCTGGAGGTAAAACGATAATTTCATAATTTTCATAATTAAAAATTTCAAAATTAATAAATAAAATATTAAATAATTAAAGTGAAACATTAATAAAATTAATTTAAAATTTTAAACTAAAAAAATCGATCAATCGGGCTCTTAGGCAAAATTGTTGAGGATTCGCAAGATATTTCTTTAAGGACCCCTCCATTTGGGGGTCCAAAGAATTAAAGATATAATAAAGGGAGTTCTCCAAAAAATTAAAGTCAATCAAGCAAGACTAAAGTCAAGGTATTAAAGTCAATCAAGTAAGACTAAAGTCAAAATTAAAGTCAATTAATTTAGACTAAAGTCAATCAAGTAAGACTAAAGTCAAGGTATTAAAGTCAATCAAATAAGACCAAAAGTCAAAATCCTAATAGAGTTCTAATTAAATAAATAACTCTATTTAACAGAGTTTTAAGTAAAATATAACTCTACCTAAAACAATTCTAACTAAAATACAACTCTACCTAAAATAATTCTAATTAAAATACAATTCTAACTAAAAAAATTCTAATTAAACACTAATTCTATCTAAATCACCCCTTAAAAAATCTATAAATAGGGGTCCTCACACCCTATTTTCGTATCAAATCATAAACCCTAAGAGAAGTAGGTCTAAAAGCCCCCCTAGCCTCCCATAAACCCTAGTTTTGGAGTCCCAACTCCTTACCTAACATCCCTTCTTCGATTTTAACCTTAAAAACACCTAAAAGCCCTTAAAAAATACCCTAAAATCCATAACAAACTCGAAGAATCCAGATCAAAAAAGAGATACCTTGCCTCGGAGATCAGAAATCAAATCCGGAGACAGAACAAAGCAAGGAGTACGGTACAAGGATCAGTTTTTGTCGGATCTGAGGGAACAATGTCTTTGCTATCAGAAATGTATAATTTCTTACTTTTTTTTATTATCTAGGTTTTTTTAGTCAGGTAACTTTTTTGGGAAATTAGTAGAGACCGACTTTGGCCGGGTGGGGTTGGTGCCTAACACCTTCCAACCCCGTAATGTGATCCCCGAATTCAGGTTTTTTCTGTTCTAGATTAGTTCTTTATCCGTTTAGAGTCATTTATCGGTTCCTAGACCGTAATAACTAGGTGGCGACTCCCAAACCTCAAGGGTCAAAAATGGATCCGCGCACCCCGCGGATCGAGGGCGCTTTCAGTGGCGACTCCACTGGAGACTTTTGAGGATCAAACTTGAAAAACATCAAGCATAGGTGCATTGTTAGAACGACCTAGTTTTGTTATTTTTAATTGTTTGTTTATCAATTTATTTTATTTTTATTGTTGGTTCAATTATTGCTCATCGGGTTAGACTTTGAATATTTATCTTGACATATTATTTTTATGGTTCGATCAAGGATCATTCGGAATAATCCTAAAATAATGCAATATCTCGAAAGGTTTTTTTTTAGGGATGATTTAATGATTGTTGAGCATGAGAAGTTTTTTTATTTTATTTTATTTTTTATTTTTATTTATTTTAATCTTTCTTTTTAGGCACAAATAAGAGTTTTGTTTATTTTTTAGAGTGTGCGGTTTGTTCTTTAACCTTTTAAAAAAAATAAAAAAATAAAAAAAATAAAAAAATAAAAAAAATTTAGCATGCTCTTAGTAAAAACAACAACTTACTGTTTAACTCGATGGTGTGCCCCTAGCAGAAACTCAATTTTAGTGTTAAACCCTTAATGCTTTCGTAGTGCTAGTTGGTGTGCCAATAACAGAAAAGTTTTTTTTTACTTTTTTTATCTTCTTCTCCACCTCTGAAAAAGAAGAGTACAGCGAGAATAACGCCTCCTTCGCACTCTCTCTCCCCCATTTCTCACTCTCCCCCCAAATCTCTCTCTACTTTGTTTGCTTTTCATAGACGGAAGCACTTTCTAGCACAGTTTTTGTTCCCAAGTTCGGTGCTGAGACATGTTCTGTTCTCCAATCTCCCTCACCACCTTTATTGATCAACGCATCCACTGAACAACGATGTGGATATCTCAGAATCAAAGAAAATTTGGAAATCAGATGGTGTTTTGGGTTTGATTTAAATCCAGAATGGATCTAAAGTATACCTGGGTTTTTTCGAATTCGGGCACTTGCTCGAGAAATTTCAGACGAAGGTGAAGGCGAAGGAACATTGTTAAATAATGATTTTGGTTTGATTTCTAAAGATGGTTCGTCTTTGTTGGAGAGTAATTTGAGTCACAATGAAAATGGGGAAAAGAGCCCAGAATATTCAAGAACAGTAACCTCTCTTGCTGTTACAAGTGGGAGTGAAGACTGTGGTTGCGGAGTTTGTGGAAGCCGTTCCATGAGGATTTTCAAGGTAGAGAAGTAATTCTGTTTTGTTTCGAACTCTAACAAAGCGTTAATGGCGGACGAATTGGATTCATTTTTTTCAAAAACTTGGGTTTTATCTTATGGGAATCATGTTTTAAGACTGTTAACGTCTTCTAAATCTGTTAGTTTTCTTCATCGTGAGTGCCTACCACGTTTTTGTCTCAAAAGAAAGAGGTGTGTGTTGCTGCCAGCAACATAAAGAAAAGAGAGTCGTGTGGTTTGACTTGTGAGTCATGTGTTGTGGCAGCAACATATGAAAGAGTACGAGCTGTGTGTTACTGGCAACCACCAAAAGTAAAAAAAAATAAAGGGAGAGTTTCAATGTTGCTGGCAGTAGCATAAGGAAAATTTTTTTTTTTTAAAAATGTGTTGTGATGGTTGTGTTTGAGTGCTATATGTGTTGACAACATATATATAATATAAAAAAAAAATTGAATATTGTGTTGTATGTCTTGGCAGCAACACAATATAAATAATAAAAAAAATACATAAAACTAAGTGTTTTTTTTGTGGCAACAACATTATTAAAAAAAATGTGTTTTAGAATTTCTTACAACAAAGAATCTTTGAATGGGACCTACTTTTTCGTTATTTTAAAGATTAAAATCTTTCAAATATGATTTTAGATTGGTATTTAATCCTTTACAATACCTTGGGTCCCACCTCAAAATTTTGGAAATCACATTCCTTACTGAGAATTTTTTTCACCACAACGGTATAACCTGACTCACTTAATAAGATTTTATTTTTACTATGGGTCATTGAGCTCGCACGTAACATGAACTAATGTCATCAATGCAATCCATTTTGAAAGAAAAATTTTCAATACATTTTCTCTCTTTCAATGTAGAATATTAGGACTCTATCTAAGACTATTATTTTTTAATATTATTTTTGGATCCAAATATTTTTCTTAAAATTTAGAAAGTCGTGGCATTGGATTATCAATCACATGGGCCCAATGACTCTTTGTAAATTTTGAAATCTTGATGTGTTAGTCGAGATAACCCAAGTTCTCATTGAGAAATTTGTTGAGTCCTAAATTCAAAAATGCAAAAAAATTCCTAAAATTCCTAAGAAAATTTTTTTTTTAAAAAAAGAATTTTTTGTGCATGTTTCAATATTGGATCTGATCGATTATTCTATGTTATGTTCATTGATTGATTATCTGAAATGCCATGATCTTAATGGATATATATATATGTTTTAATTTCGAATTGGATATTTTGGATATTTTAATATTTTTTATCAATATTTATTCGATATCCATATGTTGATGGTTTGATTTGTTTGAAAAAGGCCCCGACACACCTCACCCTATTTTACACACACCACTTGCACGTTTACACGTCCCATATAGCCAACGTGGCACTAGTGCGTGGCCCGGTCTCTTCGAAGATGCGACGTCATTCATGAAAACCACAACTCCAGTCACGTACCTTAGGGTATATCAAACTGGGACATCAGTACCGTCTGATCAGGTGACTCTGAAAGGTATATTGATGCACCCAGGCTGGAGCGACCTGAGCCTTTTACCTATTGTGAGCCACACAGTCACATGTCCCGATTGCCAATGTAGTACTAGTACGTGGTCAGTCCCCTCGTAGGATGCTAAACCATTTATGAAAGCTACAACTCTTGACTCATACCCATAGGTATGTAAAAGATAATCTAAGTATATCAATTGCACTTCTTAGTCAAAACTGGTGCCTAAGCGAGATCTTGCCCCGTTGTACCCTACTGTACGAGGGGGATAGACTATGTCTATTCTAGACGAGAGGTATTTAAGTGGGCCCTTGCTCAGCATCGTGCGCCACCTCTCAACTGAAGATCAAACTGGCTATTTTTAGCTTCAGATAAGTGAGTTGAGGTTTTCGATTATCACCTATACGGTATATCAAACCAAGTCACCACGTATCGAGAGGTATATAGGTGTATTTGGGTAAGGGTGGCCAGATAAAATGCATTGCACGTAGTAAACTTAGAGTCTAGAAACCTTCCCTGTAGGTCACGACCCGAACTTAATATGAGTGTTCCCGGGTTGCTTTATTCAATCAAACCAACAGGTAAGTGGGTGGACCGATCCAGAACAGTCAAACAAAACCCGCAATATCGGTCCGACCCAATCGGTGAAATATACCGATTAATTTTACCCGCTTAAACCAGTTGGCCCAATTGACAAATGGATCAAACTGATCAATACCAAATCAGTTGGACTAATCGGTTTTCACTTTTAAAGATCCAGACCACTTAGTATAGAAAGATTCGATATTTCCTACCGGAGAACTAATTTATATCAAAATTTTAACCATGTGGTTAAGAGTCAAACCTTCAGAATCAATGGTTAATCGTAGGTGCTCCTAAACGTTCTAAACCCTCATCTATATCATTTTGGGTCCGTAAAAAAAAAGTACCAATGTCAAGTCCAAGTAGTCCATCCACCCAGAAGGACCTTCTCGTTTTGTAGATAATTGTCCCTGAGTTTTCTTTGAGTTTCAATCCAGTTTCCGTCAGTCTTTAAATCCAGTTAGTTGTTTCAGTTACGTCAATCTTTCTTCAACTTTCAAATTTTAGTCAATCTATGTTTTTCAATTCCAATAAAATATAGAAACTTCTGATTATTATGCGTGCAATAATGATGTGAACATAAAATCTAACATGAGAAATGACTCAAAGCTCACTAATCAAATTTGATAAATATTGAAATTAAAGAGTACACTCAAGAAGTGCAAATTGGTGATACATTATCCTTAGGAGAACATGAGATAATAGTAAACTTACTTGAGAAATTCAATAATGTTTCTTGCATGATCTCATAAGGATATATGGATGGATCGTATAAAAATATAAATCAAGACATAAAGTCAAGAGTGATTTCAAAGTCAAAGATTATTGGTCAAAAATGATATAGCTGAAAACATCGACAAAGACACTAAAACTTACAAGTGGATCTATCATGTTTCTCACTCAAAAGAGGAGAGTTTCATTCATAAGAGAATAAAAGATTTTTTCGAAGTTTTAGAAGAGTTGAATAGTCAGAAAACTCGATCATACTCGATTTTACAAAAGAAGACTGAAGAATATTTATACTCAAAAGAAGATCTTACTTGACAGAGCAATCTAGATACCGAATTCCTAAACCTTGACCAAATTAATTAGTATTTCACCAAAGGAGGCCTTCTTTGACCGAATTATTTTCCTGTTTTATCAAGAAAAAGATAACCTTTCTAACCCTTTGCAGCCTTTAAAAAATCAATAGCCTCTTTTTTTTCTAAACCACACCAACCAACCTTGGGAGGTAAATCAGTATGAACTACGTTTTGACCTGATCCCAAAAGAAAAAAATAAATATATTTGGGGTACGTAGGCAACTTGAGAATTTACTTCATGTCCGGTTATGAAAAAAAATGTATTCTCTTAAGGAAAGTGTCGTCCAAAAGGAAAATCCCCTATTAAAAGGTTCAAAAGAAGATAATGCCAAACTGGGGGCATTTAAAAAAAAAAAAGGAAAAGAATGTCAAACTAGAGGCATTAGAAAAAAGAGTCAAAAGAATTTACAGAAAATAATATTAGACTAGGGGTATTTTGGGAAGTTGAGCCTTTTACCCTTTCTTTCTAAACCATGACCTAAGCCCACCTATTAAGTCCTCCTGGATGCTAATCGACTCGGTTAAGGTGCAGGGAACCAAGAAGTTGTCGAGTTGGTCATTCAAGATCATCAAGAAAAAAGAGAAGCCCGCTAAGTCGAAAACCCGAAAAGGCGACTTAGGCAAAATTTAAGGCATAACCATAAAAAAAAAAGCCTGCCAAGTTGAAAACTTGAAAAGACGACATAGGCAAAAATCAATGTATCATCAAAAAAAGAAAAACAAAGCCTGCTAGATTGAAAACCTAAAGAGGCGATCTAGGCAAAAATTAGGGCATCATCAAATGAGAGGAAAGATCCCATAAAAAAGAAGAATTCAGAAGGAAGTTTGTGCAAAAACTAGAAAATACAGAACCATTCAAGCCACAATATTCATTTTTCAGCCAAGAGCTCACATCCGACGAAGACAATGTTAAAGTTGAAAAAATTAGAAGTCATCTTGAACAGTGTAGGATCTTCAAAAGTATGTTTACTTGTTCAAGTGTTCGCTAATGGAAGATGTAGAATCATCAACCACTTTGAAGAGAAAGATCTTCTATTATAATATTTATCAAGATGTTTTAAGTCTAGGTCAAGTATTTCTCAAAAATAATGATCAATTCTTTATTGCACATATGATAATCTTAAGAGTCTTAAATTTAAGAGAATGCCAGTTCTTCTATTTGTCATACATCAGAGTCCATATTTTTCAAGCGTAATCCATTCTATTAGTCTCGTAGTCAAGTCTCAATTAAAGCCAACCTTGAAACTAGAGGCATTTTTTGAAAGTCATTTAATTCCAAAGTTTTGTTCTTAATCACATGATAAAAATGAAAATCTAATTAAAAGTCCGATGAAGTCCGATGATAATTATGAATCCAAATGCATGATAAACCAATAAAGGCCCGATCTTTCAAACTTTGAGCTCGATTTTGAATCATAGAATGAATTAATAGGATTGTTTAAGTTCTTATAAATCTAAGTCCGAGAAACGTGGATTAGTAAGTTTGAGTCCGAGAAACGAGACTCCAACTTTTTGAATCATAGAATGAGTAGATTTTTTGAAGTGCCTACAAACCTTAGTTCAAGTCCAAGAAATGAGACTCCAACTTTTTGAATCATAGAATGAATAGGCTCTTTGAAGTGCCTACAAACCTTAGTTCGAGTCTGATAAACGAGATTCCAACTTTTAGAATCATAGAATGAATAGGCTTTTTGAAGTGCCTACAAACCTTAGTTCGAGTCCGAGAAATGAGACTCCAATTTTTGAATCATAGAATGAATAGGCTTTTTGAAGTGCCTACAAATCTTAGTTCGAGTCCGAGAAACAAGACTCCAATTTTTATAATCATAGAATGAATAGGCTTTTTGAGGTGCCTACAAACTTAAGTTCGAGTCTGGGAAACGAGACTACAATTTTTGAATCATAGAATGAATAGGCTTTTTGAAGTGCCTACAAATTTAAGTTCGAGTCCGAGAAATAAGACTCCAACTTTTTGAATCATAGAATGAGTAGGTTTTTTGAAGTGCCTACAAACCTAGGTTCGAGTCCGAGAAGGGAGACTCCAAATTTTTGAATCATAAAATGAATAGGTTTTTTGAAGTGACTATAAATCTTAGTTCGAGTTTGAGAAACGAGACTCTAATTTTAATAGGATTGTTTAAGTTCCTGTAAACCTTAACCAGAGTCCGAGAAACGAGATTCCAACTTTGTTTGAAATATATTGAATTAACAAGATTGTTTTAGTTCTTTAGCCCGAGAAGCGTGGCAACAATAGGCTCGAGTCCGATAAACGAGACTCAAACTTTTTCTAACTCTAAAAAAGAATTTCAAATAGAATTTAACGAAGTTCCTACAATGTTATGACTCCAATTACCTCATTTTTCGACTTTGTCATGATTGCTTTCATTGCATAAGCACATTTCAATTTTGAATCATTATTGTCAGTGAGAGAAGATCTCTAAGACCTGACACATTTTTACTCAGTTTCACACAGTACACACACTCACACTTGCACTTTTTAGTCAAGGAGAATTCTTTAAAATTCAAGGATCTGACACTGTCAGTGAGAGCTCACGCTTGAGGACCTGACAACATTTTTGTTCGGGGAGAGTTTTACGCTCAAGGATCCGAACGCCCCGACGAATTGCTAAATCAGGCTGCAAAATGAACTGTCACTAGCTTTGGCATTCGGATATCGCATTATCTACCAAAATAGATTTGCTATCTAATTTGCTTCAACCCTCTACCAAAGAGGGGCATCTGTAGACACCCCATTTTTGCATCCGCCTGATTAATCAACTCGTCAACCCGAACGCAACGGTTCCCAATGATGGATGTTATTCCAATGTTTTATTTTGTTACCAGATATGTTTCAGAAATCCGTATGAGGTATCTCGAACTGACAAAACCTTAGAAACCACGCTACGTTAGGAAAATATGACCCCAAAAATATAGAAATCATCATCTTGCAGACAAAAAGAAGTTTCACGATAAAAATCACTAAAAAATGATCAAATAACCAAAATACCCCTACCCTTAAAAAATCCTAGAGCCTACGTTACGCTTAGGAAAATCCTTTCAAACACATAAAACAACAAATCGAAACCAAATAAATCATTTCGCCAATTTTAACATAATTTAACAAAATTATGAAAATGCCCCTCATAAAGTTCACGATTATTTCACACAAAAACTTCATAAATGACATAAGCCAATATTTTCATTGAATTCCTTACGAAAAATCGATTATAAAACATCTTGGAGCATAAAAAAATCGACTTAAAACGCGAAAAGTCCTCTCCGAGGGTAAAACGGTAATTTCACAATTTTCATAATTAAAAATTTTGAAATTAATAAATAAAACATTAAATAATTAAAGTGAAACATTAATGAAATTAATTTAAAATTTTAAACTAAAAAAATCGATCAATCGGGCTCTCACGCAAAATTGTTGAGGGTTCGCAAGATATTTCTTTAAGGACCCCTTCATTTGGGGGTCCAAAGAATTAAATATATAATAGAGGGGAGTTCTCCAAAAAATTAAAGTCAATCAAGCAAGACTAAAGTCAAGGTATTAAAGACAATCAAGTAAGACTAAAGTCAAAATTAAAGTCAATTAATTTAGACTAAAGTCAAAATCTTAAAGTCAATCAAGTAAGACTAAAGTCAAGGTATTAAAATCAATCAAATAAGACCAAAAGTCAAAATCCTAATAGAGTTCTAATTAAATAAATAACTCTATTTAATAGAGTTTTAACTAAAATACAACTCTATCTAAAATAATTCTAACTAAAATACAACTCTAACTAAAAGAATTTTAATTAAACACTAATTCTATCTAAATTAACCCTTAAAAAAATCTATAAATAGAGGTCCTCACACCCTATTTTCGTATCAAATCATAAACCCTAAGAGAAGTAGGTCTAAAAGCCCCCTAGCCTCCCATAAACGCTAGTTTTGGAGCCCCAACTCCTTACCTAACATCTCTTCTTCGATTTTAGCCTAAAAAATACACCCCAAAATCCATAACAAACTCAAAGAATCCATATCAAAAAAGAGATACCTTGCCTCGGAGATCAGAAATCAAATCCGGAGACAGAACGAAGCAAGGAGTACGGTACAAGGATCAGTTTTTGTCGGATCTGAGTGAACAAGGTCTTTGCTATCGGAAAGGTATAATTTCTTACTTTTTTTTATTATCTAGGTTTTTTTAGCAAGGTAACTTATTTGGAAAATTAGTAGAGACCGGCTTTGGCCGGGCGGGGTTGGTGCCTAACACCTTCCAACCCCATAATGTGATCCCCGAATTCAAGTTTTTTCTGTTCTAGATTAGTTCTTTATCTGTTTAGAGTCATTGATCGGTTCCTAGACCGTAATAACTAGGTGGCGACTCCCAAACCTCAAGGGTCAAAAGTGGATCCGCGCACCCCGCGGATTGAGAGCGCTTTCAATTTGCCCCCTAGCATGGAATTGAGGCTGATTACTGTCGAAGTCAAAGACAAACCTGCATATTACCATTAGATTAACATTGCTACTCGACTACTTGATGGAAAGCCATGGTACACAGACATTAAAAGAGTATTGGAAAAATAAGAATTCAAGTAAGAAGAATCGAGGAAGGAACGACAAACCCTACTAAGATTAGCATCTCAATTCATCCTGTACGCAAGAAGTTTATACAAAAGGTCTTATGATATGATTCATTTGTCATGTGTTGATGAAGATCAAGCTGAACAGGTAATGGTTGAACTACATTCAGGGGATTGTAGTCCTGACATGAGTGAAAAAATGTTAGCTAGGAAAATTATTAGACAATGGTATTACTGGCCCACGATGGAAACAGATTGTCACCACATGGTCAAGACCTATCACAAATGCCAAATACATGCAAACCTCATACATATGCCACCCTCTCAATTAGTTGGTCTAACTTCACTGTGGTCATTCTCAGTTTGGAAAATAGACATTATTGGTAAAATATCACCTAAGACATCAAATGGGCATGAATACATTCTAGTTGCTATCGATTAATTTACTAAGTGGGTCGAAGCTGCCTCTTATGCAGTTCTCACAGCATTTCGAGTTGCAAAGTTTATCCAAAAGAACATCATCAGTCGATACGGGGTACCTTCGGAACTGATTTCTGATAATGGGTCACACTTCGAAGCTGAGGTTATTATATTGTGTTCAAAGTTCAAAATCTCACACCACAAATCATCTCCTTATCGCCCTCAGACCAATGGAGTAGTCGAAGCAACTAATAAGAATATTAAGACTATCATCAGGAAATTGTGTCAATCACATCAAGATTGATCAAAAAAACTATCATTTGCACTATGGGCATATCGAGCTTCAATTCGATCCTCTACTGGAGCTACTCCTTAGTGTATGGCATGGAAGTAGTTTTGTCAGTCGAAATGGAAATCCTATCTCTTGGGATTTTGTTGGAAAGTCAATTGTCAGAAACAGATTGGATTTGCCAATGGTATGAAGAATTAAATTTGATCGAAGAAAAATGACTAAGAGCTTTGTACCACGTGCAGGCTTATCAAAGAAGAGTCGCCCGTGTGTTTGATAAAAAGATCAAGGCCCATCACTTACAAGTCGGGAATTTAGTACTCAAAGAGAATCGGACACTTATCTTTGATCCTAGAGGGAAGTTCAAACTAAATTGGGGAGGTCCGTTCATCATCAAGGAAATATTATTTGGAAAAGTTGTCAGGCTTCAAGACTATGATGGAATTGAATTACTAGAACCAACCAACCTTTACCAAATCAAATGGTACCACATTTAAGGAGGCCATCTTTGGCCGAATCAATTCTCTTATTACCTAGATCAATATTTCCTTCTTCAACCCTTTACAGCTTTTTTCAAAAAAATAAAGTAAAAAAAAAAAACCTTTTTTATTTCTCAGCCCGATCACCTAACCTAGGGGAGGAAAAAATTCGAACTACGTTTTGGTCTGATCCCAAAATTTTGGGGTACGTAGGCAACCCGAGAAGATACTTCAGGCCCAACCACATCAAAATAAAAAATATATTTTCCTACAAAAAAAATAAATATTGTCAAATAAGGAAGAAAGTTCAAAGAAAAAGAAAAAAATGCCACATAAGAAGAGGCATTCGGGTTTTTGAGCTTTAAAATTCCTTTCTTTTTATGCCCAATCCTAAGTCTACCTATGGAAGTCCTCTTAAGTACTGTGTGAAAAAGTAAAGGAAGGTAGTAAAGTGTGATCAGATAGTAATTCAGAAGGGAAGAAAAAGAGAGAAAAAAGACCTGTTAAGTTGAAAACCTGAAAAAGGGCGACTTAGACAAAAATTAAGGCAAGTTTGCCAGGTTGAAAATCTGAAAGGACGACTTTACCAACAATCAGAGCAAAAAAAAGAAAAAAAAACTTGCTAGATTGAAAACCTGAAAAGGTGATCTAGGCAAAAGCTAGAGCAAGCTCGCTAGATCTAAAATCTGAAAAGGTGATCTAGGTAAAAGTTAGAACAACAAAGAAAAACAGAAAAAATCTCCAGAGAGTTAAAAAGCTAAGAGCGGTCCGAGCTAAAATATTAGAAGTCCGAATAATCAAGTTCAATACTTAGTTTAAACCAAACACAAACTCAAAAGCCATAAGTATATTGTCTACGATCAATCTGAAATTTTTTACTTCCCTAAGTGAACCAAAAGAGAGAAGGATGAATTTTATGATGAGTCTCAAAAGAAAATATTTTGTTCTCTTGAGCCTAACTCAAGATTTTCAATAAAATTAATCAAAATTAAAAGTTGGATCTTTATTGCACTTATATGGTAATCAAATATTTCATACAAGGGGCACCTTCTTTCTTCTTTGATATATAGTTTCCCCCTTATACTAGGGATATTTTTTTATAATTTTTGCATAATGTGTTCAATTATCTCCAATGTCATGTTTATTGTCAAACTAGGGGCATTTTATTTTTGAGCAATGTTAATCCTAAAAGATAATGGGAACCTCAAACTTAAGGTTACCCTCTTGATAATAATTTTTCGAAAACCCTTGAGTTCAAAAGAAATAAAAACTCAGGTTTTAAATTCATAAAACTTTTGGATAAAACCTTGAGATTTAAACAAAAGCATTTTGGATCTTACATTTGGTTGTGCCCAGAGATTAACTCATAACCCTTTCACCTAGAATAGGAAATAGGGTATTCATTATTTCTCAGATCTATTCATTCCCAGATTCAATCACTCTTTTTCAGATTCATTTTCAATCGTTCTTTCTTAGATTCATTCCTTCATTCTCAATTTTACTCAGCTAGTTCTTGGAATTATGCTCAGTTACCACCGAGGATTTTCTTGAAATTATGTTCAGATACCGCCGAGGAATTTCTCGGAATTATGCTCAGATACCGCCGAGGGTTTCTCGGAATTATGCTCAGTTACCGCTGAGGGTTTTCTCGAAATTATGCTTAGATATCGCCGAGGGTTTCTCAGAATTATACTTAGATACCGCCGAGGGTTTTCTTGGAATTATACTCAGTTACTGCCGAGGGTTTTCTAGAATTATGCTCAGATACCGTCGAGGATTTCTCGAAATTATGCTCAGTTACCATCGAGGGTTTTCTTGGAATTATGCTCAGTTACCGCCGAGGGTTTCTCAGAATTATGCTCAGATACCGCCGAGGATTTTCTCGGAATTATGCTCAGATGCCGCCAAGGGTTATCTCGGAATTATGCTCAGTTTATGCCTAGATTATGCTTTATTTATGCCTAGTTTATGCTCAGATTATGCTCAGTTTATGCTCAGTTTATACTCACTTTATGCTCAGATTTTACTCAGTTCTCAGTTAAACTCTTTGAAATTTATCTCAGATTTTAAGTACACACACTTGCACATTTGTTACATTAGTCAAGGAGAATTTTCTAAAATTCAAGGATTTGACACCGTCAATAAGAGTTCGCGCTCAAGGACTTGACAACCTTTTAGTTCGGGGAGAGTTTTACCCTCAAGAATCCGAACATCCCGACGAATTGTTAAATCAGACTGCAAAATGAACTGTCACTGGCTTTGGCATTCTGATATCGCACTATCTACCAAAATAGATTTGCTATCTAGTTTGCTTTAACCCTTTACCAAAGAGGGGCATCTGTAGACACCCCATTTTTGCACTTGCCTGATTAATCAACTCGTCAACCTGGTCGTAACGGTTCTCAATGATGGATGTTTATTCTAATGCTCCGTTTGTTACCAGATATGTTTCAGAAATTCAGATAAGGTATCTCAAACAAACAAAACTGTAGAAACCACGCTACGCTAGGAAAATATAATCCCAAAAATATAGAAATCATCATTCTTCAGATAAAAAGAAGCTTCACGATAAAAATCACTAAAAAATGACTAAATTACCAAAATACCCCTAACTTCAAAACATACTTAGAGCCTACGTTACGCTTAGGAAAACCCTTTCAAACATATAAAATAATAAATCGAAACCAAATAAACCATTTCACCAATTTTCATAAAATTTGACAAAATTACGAAAATGCCCCTCATAAAGTTCACGTCCATTTCGCACAAAAATTTTATAAATGACACAAACCAATATTCCTATTGAATTCCTTATGAAAAATCGATTCCGAAACATTCTGAAATATTGAAAAACGACTTAAAATCCAAAAAATCCTCTCCGAAGGCAAAACGGTAATTTTACAATTTTAATAATTAAAAATTTTAAAATTAATAATTAAAATATTAATTAATGTAAATTGAAATCCTAATTAAAATTAAAGTCAATATTAAAGTCAATCAAGTAAGACTAAAGTCAAAATCCTACAATTAAAGTCAATCAAGTAAGACTAAAAGTCAAAACCCTAATAGAATTCTAATTAAATAATAACTCTATTTAAAACAATCCTAATTAAATAATAACTCTATTTAAAATAATTTTAAATAAACTATAACTATCTCTAAAAGAATTATAATTAAACACTAACTCTATCAAAACAAACACTTAAAAAAATTTATAAATAAGGGTTCCTACAACCTATTTTCGTATATAAAAAAATCCTAATAAAAGTAGGTCAAAAAGCTTCCCTAGCCTCCCATAAACCTTGATTTTAAAGTCCCAACTCCTTACCTAACATCTATACCCAACTTTAGCTCAAAAAACACCTAGAAACCATTCCAAAACACCCTAGAAATCCATAAAAAAAATTAGAAAAATTTAGAAGGATATACTTTGTTTTGGAGATCCGAAACGAATCCGGTGATATAACGAAACGATGAGTGTTGTACGAAGAACTATTCTACCAGATTTGAGGGAACAAGACCGTTGTCTTCGTAAAGGTAAAGATTAATTTTTTTTTATTGATTAGGTCTTTTTAGCTATGTAGTTCTATTTGGAAATAAGTAGAGACCGACATTGGCCGGGCGGGGTTGGTGCCTAACCCCTTCCAACCTCGTAATGTGATCCCCAGATTCAATATATATATATATTAGTAGATTAGTTGTTTTTATTCGTTTCGAGTATATATTCGATTCCTAGACCGTAATAACTAGGTAGGGACTCTCAAACCTCAAAGGTCAAAAGCGGATCCGCGCACCCTGCGAATTGAGGACGCTTTCACTCGTCATTTTGCTTTTTTAGTCTTTTACGTATTTCTTCCCTCATTTCTATTAGCAAATGGTGCAACGCCAGTATTGGATCTTGCGGTGCTAGTGGTGGGTCTATTGGTAAGGGATTCGCTAGCTCTCCACGTTTTTTATGTCTTGTTCTTACCATGTTGGTTGTTTTTCTCCTTATAATGTTTCCCATGGACGGCACCAAATTGTAGGTGCAAAAATTTGCTCTACCTCGTGATCCTCTCTAAAAAGAAGTCTCATTTTCCTATGCTCATGAGAGAACCTGCAATAATACCACTCTGACGCCCAAGTTAGTATTCTTAGCATGAGTAGTGTAGAGTCATTCAGAGAAGAAATTGCATATTTTGTTGGCGTGTTGTACCTTTGTATTTATAGAGGTTTTTTCCATTGGATTAACTTTGATTTCCACGAAATGAGTTACATATTTCCTACTTTACAAGATTTGTGCTGAGCTCCACACCATTGAAGCTATGTAAATTGACTTCCGTGGTAACTTGGATGATTGGTTAGGTTAACATGTAATTCGATTCTTTAGTGAAAACTCCTTGAGATTGTCACTTGCTCGAGAAATATCCTCCACATCTATTTATGAACTTCAAAAAAATGAATTTGACCAAATGTAAATTGGTATTTAATAACTTTGATAGAACTTTAAATGTTTTAATCGGTGGGAGTTAAGAGTTGTGTCCCAATCAATGAGTTTTTTTTTTTTTTTTTCGATCATGCTGTTTGGGTAAAGTGAAGGTGTATACAAATAACAAAAACCTAAAGGGTAAAATAGTAAATTACTTTTTCTACCTAAAAGTCACTTAAGTGAGTGCCCCCCTTAAGTAATTTATTCGGCCGCTCGTACACGAAGGAGACGAGATTTGAAACCACGCCTCCGTTAGAAGCTTTACTCAAAAGATTTCTCCTCCATAGTCCATTGCAATTTGCAGCTTCCCCTCACTCCTCCTCAAACCCGAATCTTATTTTCCCATAAAATCCCCACCATCTCAATCTCTCTTTTATTATTATTATTACTCTTTTGCAAGAGACATTATAATTACTCCTTTACTATCCCCTCTCTTTGATCCGTACCGGAACGAAAGCAAACCATAATCCCATATTCCCTCCTCTCTCACAATTACGCTTGAGAGAATTGCTGTTGGGTCGGGCAAAAGGTATTTATTCTCTAATATTTTACAATTTAGGGTAAAAACTACATGAATTTAGGGTTTATTTTTCGAATAGTTTTTTCTTTCCCATATATAAGATTAAAAGTCTTTAAGATCCAAGGTTTTCTAGAATCACTAGAATTTAAGGGTTATTTCTTGTATTTTTTTTTCTTTCTGGCGGCCTTTAACGAATTTAGTTACTTGTTAAACTTTGTGCTTGCTTTCCCTGATCGCTTGTTTTTAGTTTATTCTGCACTTAGTAATATTTCTCAATTATGTATTATTCTTTTCGTTTTATGATACTTCTCAATTTAGGGTAAAATGTACATGAATCTAAATTAAAAAAAAAAATACAAGTTTGATTGTTGCATCACACATTCCTACCACCATTAAGTCATACCATAATATAATTAATAATAGTTTTTGGGGAAAAGGTGGGGTTCCATGCCTAACAAAAACGGCCAAAAAAAAGAGGGGGGGGGGGAGTGAGAGATGTGTAGCTGAGGGGAGGAGAGAAAGAACGCATGCATGGAGATTCTTTCTGTCGGAGGTTCGAGAATCTATGAAAGGACATCTAAGGCTAAGGATATGAAATAGAGGAAGTCCATTACTGAGAGAAGTGGTGATCTCGTCTTGCTTGCTGGGAGAGAGGAAGCTTCCGGACCACCTTTTCCAGCCAGATAGCGAGCGATCACTCAGCAATGATACCGCCGGCCGGGAATGAGTACCTATCCCTTACGGGAATCGAACCCGTGTCTTCGACATGAAAAGACGATGTCCTAACCACTGGACGAAAGGGACAAAAAAGCCATTCTTCATATACCTCAGCTCCGAGAGGTATAAGAATGATGGATAATTTATTTGTTGGTAATAGGATTATTGCAACGTGGTATATAGTTAATCTTTAGTTATTTCTTTCTATATCATTAATATCATATTCTAGGCTACTTAGAACTATGCAGCAATCTGGGACAAATAATTGAAGGCAATGAGTCTCAAGCATGTGCATTGCACCCACTATTATATGTGTATTGTGAATTCTTCGAAGTGTGAGGGTTGAGCTTGTTCGACCTGGTCAATTAAGTTCGTGGGTCTATTGAGGGGTCAAGGTTGAGCTACGAGGCGGATTGAGCCTCAAGCAAGGTTTCCTTGATGGTGCACTCTTCACGATCTAAACTAGATCCGCCTTCCTTAATTCTCCCATTACTGGCAGCCCCATGCCCCCATCAAAACAAAAACATCCTCTATTGTAATTGTGAGTTCGCCCCAGGAGAAGATGAATGTGTGAGTGTAGCTACACCAACGAGTCATTAAGCCTATAAGGTTGGGATCCTCCCTTTCAACCCTAAGGTGAGTAGAGATACATACTGCATCATAAATCCCCTTGGCCTTTAACTTTTCTACTGACAAAGCGTCTGACATCGTCTCTCTTACTCATTTTGCCCAACGTCAGATGGTGATGTATGGCTATGAAACTTGATGTGTTAAGGGATTGTGTCGCCACATGCTAACGAAAAGTGTAGAATGTAGTTAGGATCATCAAGATCTTTTTTGTTGCCGTCTCCCAAAGGCCATGAAAAAGTCCATTCATGGTCTAGGGGGGTCATGGCAAAGTCAATTTCGTGGCCTTGGTCATAGTTAGTAAATTTGCGATTGATTCGCGAAATAGATGAATAATACTCTTCCCGATCAAAATTGCCGTTGGTTTCAAAGATTCGGATTAAGTCTTGGATCTTTGAATCCCATCGACTAGAACGCGATTTGTACGTATATTCCATAAGTATTTTAATAAAATACTTCGTATTTCCCTATTCTCTGTTCTCACTTCAAAACTCAAGAGAAGGGGGGAAAAAACCCTAAGTTGAAAATTGCCCCCACTTACCCATCGCGGAGTTTACTTGTTTGCCGCTGTGAGACATGATGATTTTGGCATTAATTAGTATATCATGTTTTATACTTTTCATTTACATTAATTATTAGATGGATTAAAACTAAATCTTTAATTGCGAATATATATTTTATTGGATGAATGTGATTGTGGATTGTTTACTTAAGATATTTTTAATTTAAATATTAATAATTTGATTAGTAGATTAGAATTGTTAGGTCATATCATATGTTATATATATTTGAATTTTTACCATCCTATGTTTTTTTGTTGAATTTTCGAGCGAACCGGTGAATGGTACCCGATTTATTTTCGTACCATTTTTTTCGGTCCACCGAATTGCTAACTATGGTCTTGGTGACGAAGTTCTCCTCAATGATTGTAACGCCCTTTATTGCTTTCACAAGAGGCTTCTTTGAAGTTGAAGCCTTGGCTTGATGCCTCTGGTAGTCCACCTGTAGAATCTTCAAAGATTTGCCTTTGCTTGCCATCGGAAGATTGAAGAGTCGATGAGAGCCAATTTTGTTTTCAACGTGCTAAGAGACACTCAGAAAGGCGGAGGAGTGAATGTCTCTTCCTTATTTATAAGAAGCACATTGGGAATGTGAAACAATAATGACGCCAACCCACAGTTGTTAAAGCGCTAGGTGGACCCTAAGTGGTGGATCCCCTTAAGGCCTAGGTTGGGTTTAAGTGACAAAAATAATGTTTCAATTTTATATGTATTAAAGGTCGTGCAAAACAAAAAAATAATAATGTAAATATCATTACCAAGATAATACTAAGTTACCCAACCACTAAGCAAACTTGTAAGTCAACCAATTAACATGTAAGGAAAATGAAAAAAATGTAATCAAAATATTGAAATAATTTGATGCCCATCACAAATCTTTGTTGATATAATAAGAGAGGGCTGTATAGGTGTTTGTTGAAACAATTTTGGAAAATCAAAAGTGGCCCCCACCTTTACATCTAACTTATTATTATCAAGGTCATCTTTGTTAAAATGAATAAAATTGCAATCATACGATCCTTTAACCACGTTAATTAGTTTTTAGTTTCATAAAATAGTAGATATATCATTTTATTATGTTATCTTCAAAATATACTTAGTTAATATTTTAAATTACGAAAAGACATTTACAATATATTAAATGATTAAATATGAAAAATATAAGATTAGCCATCCAAATTTTAAAAAAAAAATAATTTTTTGAAGTAATTATAATCATGAATAAATCCTAAATTTTGCAATACATGTGCATTCGCACATGCCACCTACTAGTTTTTTTAAATCTTAGACACACCACAAATTTAGCTAAATATTTGAGACACACCTTAAGTTCTAAAGTTGATTAAATACCCTTTAGTATATAATGTATACAAAATTATGCCATAAAAGTGTCAATTTAACCCCAATTTTTGAACCCTCGCTTAAAACGGATAAGGCCTAGGTGTTTGATGGTCTAGGTGGACAAAGTGGGGCTTAGGTGCAACTTTTTACAATAGGGCGTCAACCCATTTATCAGACCGTGCAAGACAACGACGCTCCCCTACTACGAGAATGCCACATGGCATTAAAAAGCCACCAAGCGTAGCACATCAACGATTACAAAATGGCGGCGTTATGGAGATACCTAATCAATGATTGACACATGAAGGGAGGGTGATAGGATCAGAGACATCAATATTGTGGCTAGATTGCACAAAATCCCATCAATAGAGTACATGACGATTACAGTACAAATACCCTCACGATGTTGCATTGATTTGGAGACCAAGTGGATGCACGCTTCTTGCATATGTGTCTTGCTGAGGCGCCACCTGCTGTAATAGGGGAAAGTTGATTCATCACACAGGGTCACCACGTGGCTCACCTGAGTGATCTAATAAGTCGTCGTCTGAGAGATCGTGATTTTGCCGTACGCCATTAGTCTCAGCCCACATGGTGAAAGGTCATCAAATGCCATGAGACAAGGGGAGGTGCCACAACAACGTCCCGTGTCTCATAGCTGGAGCCCGTGTGTCATTGTGCCATGTGAGAGATATTGTGCAAGGAAAGTGACAGACGACGACAACAATAGGCTGACATGAAGGAGACAAACATTGTCACGCATTACAAGTGTTAAGAGGGTTTTGGATGGAAGACTGGAGGAATCAAGGTTGCCCTCGCCCACATTCTTTGAGGGAGAACGTGTGTATGGCCATGAGAAGCACGCTATCGTCATTCAAAGAATGCCACACGTCTAAAGTGCTTGGTGTAAGGAAAGTCGAGATGGCGCCATAGACAGAACGCCACTAGGAAAAACTACCAATTAAGGAGGAACCACGAGCTGAGACCTATAAAGGATAGGGTAAGAAGAAAGAGGGCATCAAGTCCTTATCCATTTATTTCGAGTTACTTACAATATACAAATCCCGTGTAAAATTGATTCCTGAGATAGGGCAATATTTTGGTTTTAATTTTTTTAAAACTCATCGGAATTGCAAAATCTTGTACTCATTAGACAGGTTACTAAGAATCCTTTTAAATAACACAAAATTAACCTAATACGACAAAATAAGGCTTAAAGACAAGTGATGTGAGTGTTACTCATACTCAAATAAAACTCCTAAAATAACAAAAAGACAATTCAAAATATAATATAATAAATCTAACTAATCCTAACAAAATGAAAGTGATAAAAAAATAACTATAGACCCAAACAAACGACAACTTAATTAGAAAATTGCCATTGAAACTCGTGGCTGTTGGCTTGATTTGTGTCTCACATTAGTTATTCTTTCGCTTCTCCTAAAGTTGCAAAACTTTTTTACGTGGATGAAGCATTTTATGTTTTCAAATCGGTTTCAGCTAGAATCTAAATCCATTATTCAAAATCCCTTGTATAGGTTCAAAATGGATTGGCTTTGGCCAACAAACTCTAGCCCCCCAAACATTTCACCTACTCAAGTTTGAATCCAAAAGGAGACGTGAGAGTTTCTTCTTTCCTCGCTTCTCCCAACAAGAGAAGGGTAAGCTCATTGTTGCATTTTGTAAGCCACTCCTATTGGAATAAAAGTTCACTGTAGAATTCCCCAAAATAGTTTTAAAATTTGACCCTTCTAACCAACTTCATTTTCTTAAATGAAGAACTTACGGTCTTTCCTTCAACTCCAAAAGATTTGGAGTTTCAAGTTCCAATCAAGTTCAAATGTCACGAGGGATTTATTTTGAAGCCTCTTCTTGACTTTCTTATCCATGAAAGGAAAATCTTGGGTTCATCTTTTATCAGCTGCAACTTGTTTGAGCGTCCAATGTGTGTATGGAGGATATGTAGCTAGTGATTTTAAGATTCTTTATCTAGGTAGGTCATCTTGACTTATTTTTGTATGATACTCTACCTCTAATGACAAATTTTTTTGAGAGCTACTATTGTCACACCAACTTTTACTAATGCCACACCAATCCTTAAATAAATCACTAAAGAATTGCACAGTAAAAATTGGTGTGGCAATAACAACTTTTTTTTTTGATAAGTTGGAATTTTATTAAAAAGAGAGAAGAAGGCGGGGTCGAGAAGACCCCAAATACAACTTAACAAAGAAGATAGAAAAAGAAGCCCCCTTAGGCTGCCTCTAAGTTACAAATAACCTCCCACCTTACAACAAAATCCTCAAAAAAGATCACTTCAAATATTTTGAAAACCTTCCCCCAAAAGAACAAAAGCCCTATAATAGTTAAGATGAGATCATGTATATGTTGTTCCTTTCCCTCGAATGTTCTACTATTTCTTTCCTTCCAAATCCCCCAACAAATAGCAAAAGGATGCAAACTCCACAAAACATGCCTAGAAGCTTTGAAAGAAAAACCCTACGCTAGCCAAGATTCAAAGAGTTCCTTGACCGTCGTTGGAAAACAACCGACCATGCCAAAGAGACTGACAAAATGGGACCACACTTGACGAACAAAAGCACAATGCAAAAATAAGTGATTAGCTGTCTCCTCACTTCTCATGCACATCAAGCAACAATTTGGAGTATGGAAGCCTCTTCTAATCAATTGGTCCATAGTTGTCGATTTCCCCAAGGCGGCTAGCCAAATAAACACTGAAACTTTTGGCGGAATCTTAGCTCGCCAAATCAAAGAAGCCAGAAAAGTAGATGGGCTTCATCACATAAACTGTGTGACTAATAGGACTTCATCTATAAGTTTTCTTATAGGTGATTATGTATGTTCACTGAAATATCCTGCCAGATATAGTGATGTGGCCTTGATTGCAATTGTCTGCATCCCAAAAGTTTACTAAGTTCGTTGTTTGACATTTTGGAATGCAACTATGAGGTAGCGGGTTCAGTCTCATATTATATTTAAAAGAAAAAGCTTGTGCTCAGGGTATTAACCTTGCGAAACAGAATGATCATCGTGTTTCTTTCTTTGTATTTTTTTCTTTTGTTTTGTTCATTTTTTTATATTTATTGGCCAAGTTTCTGATGGCCATAAAGTTCTCTTGGAATCCTCTTTTTCCCCAACACATTTGTAAAGCATGTATTCTTTATTGTAAATTGACTTGATTTTTCATGCTTTAGTCGATCTTTTGTTTTGGAGGGATTACTGTTGTTGAAATGCTATTGTCTGCATATTCTATTGAACTGTGATGGGATCGAGATTGAAAGGAACTTACTTTGTCATATTCATGGATATTGAACTTCACATTTCCTAACCCTGTTCGTTGATCTAAAACAAAAATGCCATGGGTGCTTCAAATTATGTTTTTTGATGTTTCTGTTATTCATGTGGAAGATTTGTATTCTTATATTTATACTTAACAACAGGCATAACTAGTGAAGCCCAACAGACCAGTTACCTCATGACATCAAGAACTTTAAGAAGAAGGCTCCATCATGGGGATGTGGATGGGAAAAAGCATGAGGATTTGCATACATCGGGATTGGATGGCTTGAATGAACCTTTACTAGGGAATCATGAGTATAATGATAGCCACTCAGAGGTGAGGTTTTATCTACTTTTAAAAAAATATATTATTTATTTATTTATTAATATGCTTTTGGTAGAATAATGGCACAGAAAATATGGTGAAAAAAGCTATTTCTTACCCAGGTCGATTATGTGTTAATACTCATAGATCCACACTCTAGAAGAGATTTGGGATGATGAACGGAAGAAGGAACATCTTCATTGGACGTTTCTTTTCTCAAACTTGATCGCTCAATGGGCACAGTGGTTAGGTAAGTATTTTTTTCATAGTTTTGGTGGTTGTGTTTGCTAGAGAAGTTAACTTTTTTGTAATGGTGTATAAGAATCAAGCACAACAGAATAGATCCTTTTGCTTCTCAACTTATTATTTAATCACTGTTCTGGCTGAAGCATAGTGGCCCACCATTTAATATATTTAGCATATTATAACCCAACTGCAACAAACTGCTTATGTGGATCTAGTTCTAAGAGTTGTAGCCCTTTCGGTAAATTAATCGGTTCATTTTGTTCTTTGTAGCAAATATTGTCCTTGGATCAGGATCGTTTCTTGGAAAGCTTTTACCTTTTCCTTCTACTAACAATAGTGGACCAGGCAAAAAGAGTATTCCACTTTCTCTTAGTCCTTTACAGGTAATTCTCAGTTGCTTGTTCTTAAACAGTTTTTTATGCATGTTTTAGTACTCAATTACATGGAGCCCACATGGAAAAGTATCAAGGGACATTTTTTGGTGAACAGAGATCATCCTCAAAAAACAAAAAAAAAAGTCCATCCCAAATTTCCTTACACCATATTTTTTTTTTCTCAAAGTTAATGTTGAAATGGACATACAAAAATGTTTCAACTTATAATCCTCTTTTATTTGGGTTAAAAGTTTTATAAATTGTCTGGTTATTATTTTTATCAGGATGTGTAAGTTCCATATTTTCCAGTCATGGCTAATGATTCATCCAATTCATTGGAGATGTATGGGATCCAAGCTAAACCAAAATGGTCATTGGCCCATCTGGAAAATAGAGTTGTGTCCTGCAAATTCCAACAAACTCCAAAATGCTCTAAAGTATCACTCATATAAATGTATAATTATCTATCCAAAATAAGTTTTGAAAAGCTCATATTTGACTCGGATCAATATTTCCATTTCCAAGTTTGGGAAGTTGCTCAAAGGAGCTCAGTCAAACCAAGGAGGACATAAGTTTCTGAACATTTTCTTTAATAAGCCGTATATTTTAGGGTTGGTAAGGGAGATTGCTCGACATAATTACTATAAAAGAAATCATCATCATCTAAACTATATAACAAAAATTTGGGGCTAGCCAAACAAATCCTAATACTCCATTCGATTATGTCTAAAGCCACATATTCTATTAATTCAAATGTGTTCATATCTGTTCTTCTACCTCAATCGACCTTCTCTTAGTTTATTTCATATTGATGTTGTTCTTACATATTTACAATTTTCATTTTTAATTTTTCTTTTCTTTAGTCTTTCCTCTCATCTATCTCAGCATCCCCATCTCTGCTATACTTGATCTATGAGCGTCTTATTTCTTGATTCCCCAAAAAGAAAGTGAATAGTAATGATGTCTCCTATTGAGAGGGTTATGCTATTGTTAATGTTTTTGGAGTTTTTAAAGAATTTTGCCTATCCAACTTTGGCAAACCCTTTTGGAGGAAGTTCTATGGGTCTGACAAAAAAAAAAATTGCTGAGGTTCTTTCGAATTGGAATGGATGCTTCCTCAAGCTTTTGGTTATTTACCATCAAGATGGACCAAGATTTTGGGGTTTCTAAAAGGTTGAGAGAAATCGGGTTGAAAGGCCATATTGCAATAGTTAAAGAGATGCTTTCAATGCCCCAACACAAAGTGTTTCAATCTAGGCAAATGAAGTTGTTATGGGTTGCCATCGCTTCTAGGGGAAAGGGGTGATTAGTGTTTTAGATTCAATTAATCCTTCATGGGTGGAGTTGGCAAAGTTTGTGACAGAGATGTATGCAATACAAGCAACACCTGCCTTCTACTTTTATGGTTTGAATATGGCTAGTTTTTTGGTTGAGAATCAATATTTAAAGAAAATTTATTGCAAGCTAGAATCAATCACAATCGAGTCTTTATCTTTCCTCCAATTGTCATGCTCCCCGGAAGTTGTCGGTGGTAAGCCCTCTATTTTCTCTTCCTCTTGGATAAACTTCAAGGGGTTCCCATGATTTTTGAGGCTCTTGATTCTCATTCGTCCATCTAAAAGGCCATGGATGGTCTAATGGAGTGCGACAAAGGTGTCATGTAGCTTAAGCTTGGAAGATCGCATGATTTGAGTTTGTAACGGTGTTTTAATAATTCCTGAAGCAGTTTAAGTAGTTGTCATCGGGGAAAGACTTATCGTGGTGGTTGATAGGCTTTTTTAAAGAGGCTGTTGAAAGGCTAAAAGCAAAATCCCTCTTGAAGAAGTTGACCTCGCAACTGGGTATTAGGATTGTTGAGAAAGTGACCAACAAATTTGGGGTTCATAAAAATTGTCAAATTCTTAGATGGAAGAGGAACCCCATCCTTGATGATTCTAGAAGGAAAATATTATTTTGGGTGGTTAAAGTTCGTGAAGATGCTAGAAAATTTGGAGGCAGAAAACCCTCAAGAAAGGGATTATCTAAAGGTTAGGCAAACCATTGAAAGGAAGTTGATGGAGGAGCTTCCAAAGCACATCCAACCTTTGAATGATAACATGGTCTCAGATATGGAGGAAAAAGATCCCCACGAATTAAAGGTGGGGCCAATTAGCAGAATTGACCCCTTGGGGAGGTGTGTAATGATGAACGACTCAAGTTTTGGTGTTTGGAAGAGGGATGTGCTCTACGAAAGCTCGGTAGGGATCTTTGATGTTTTTGACTTTCAAACGATTCTTGAAGGTTTTGTTTGTTTGCTTGGAAAGCTCTTTCAGCTAAGTTCGAAGAGTTGGATTTTTGTTCCTAAATCATTCAGTGCCCAAAATTCTTTGGGCATGTTAAAATCCTTCTCTTACTGTGATGGGATTATTTTATTGAGAAATTGGTTTGCTTTGTCTATTGTGAGTGTGGAGAAGTGGGCTGGGGGGAGTCTTGGTTTTGTCTTTGTGGTCTTTATGAAATTTGGAAGTTCTTTGGGAGGTTTAAAGGAAATCAATGCTGATACTTTAAAGTTTAACAGAGTGTATTAAAAGTGGGTTTTGATTGTCTCTCTATAACCAGAAGTCTGAAAGTTTGTTGCGGTAACTAAAGGTATAAGCTTGTTGTTGAAGTGATTGAGGATCCTATCAAGGAAAACCTTTCATCCTGTGAGCCTAAACAACAGGTTTTAGTGTCAGAGCTTGATGGAGAAGCTTTGCCTATGCTCGATCAATTGGAGAAGATGATCCCAAGAATTAGCATTCATGATCGGGAGTTATCAAACACCAGATGCAAAAAAATGTTTTTTTTTTAAAGAAAGGGTTATGTTTAGGGGCCCGCACGGGACTTTCATTTTCAATTTTAAATTCCAACACGTGGAGTTCTAAGAAAGAACAAGCCACGTCTGTGGAATGGTTGAAGAGGAGGAATTCATCTGGTGTTTCTCGTAGCAGCAACTTTCAAAACTCTTTGGGGATTGAAAAGTTAGGGAAATGTGGGAGGGTGAAGTTTGGACACGTGGAAGAAGGCGAAGTGGAGTATCGACTTTCAAAGGAGCCGGTTTCTTTTGAGTGTTGCAACCTTGAATTGGGGAGTAGGGTCCAGTCGATTCTGTGACAGTCAAGCAAAGAAAAGTAGTATTAATTAGCACATAGTGAGTAGCTCGTCTGGTGGCTATTCTGAGAGGGGAAAGTGGATGCCTCGGATTTTGGGAGTGATTAAAAAATTCAATAGGAAAGAGAAATAGTTTTCAGGGCCCACTTCGTAAAAAATCAATTTGGAAATGTGTTAAAAAGCCCATTTGGCCAACAAGGTCAGGCAGAACTCAGACCCTTGACACCAAAATTTTATCAGACTTCTTAAGCATCTCAAATGGGCTTGCGGGCTGGGCTAAAAATTACTTTGCGACTTTAGCTAATTTGCAAAAGCAAAGAGGTGAGTTGGATTGGATGGGTTGGATTCAGAAGGTGATTCTTATCTTAAAGACGACGCTTAGAGCTTGAGAAGGCTTAATCCTGATCTCTTAGCAAGGTTGGATCCTAAATTAGAGTTGGAGGACCAGATTATTAGTGAAGGGGAAGAACCAAACACGATGGCAGAGAAAGGTGGGTGCGTGGAGTGGAAGTCGAAAGATTTGATTCACTTTTGTTGTCAGGGGGCGGAAATTTCGATCGAGGTGGTGTTAAAAAGGCTTCACTAAGACCTGATTTGGAAGAACTCTTCTTTTCCTTCTTGCCTCGACTTTGGAATGTTATGTGCAAGGATTCCTGACCCTTTATCTTTTATTTACTTCCCAGAGGAAGGTTTGAATCAATGTTTTCCCTCTTCAACTAGATTATCGTTGTTTTTTGTCGAGGATCCTTTTTGGTGTGTTTCCTATTCCTTCTATGTGTCGTTGTTACCTTGCTATAGATTATACCTGTTTTGGTCTCTTGTCTCTTTCGCAGGTTGCAGAGAAGTCTCTAGTCAAGGGAAAGTCCATTCCCAATCTTATTAGTAGCTTCAAGTCAGATTTGTCTGGAGGAAAAGGTTAGGCTTGTAGAACTCTTAGAGTTTTGAGTCATTGGGGTTGTCCTACAGAAAAGGCAGATGTATCAATCTCTTTGGGAGTCTAAAACAGTAATCAAGAAATTTTCAGCGCTGATAACGAGGGGTTTTTGGTCCATGGGTCCATTGTTGTGGTGGGAATGGGAAGGAGGATGATCCGGATAAGGAAATTAGAAAGTTGCTGGAACAAGATATGCTTGATTGGCTAATTGGTCATTTCATTGAGCTTGGGTTGAGGTTGGTTGTCCCTGGGTTAAAAGGGAAAGGTCTAGTGCAGGAAGATATTATGAAGGAGGGTGTTTCAAAAAACCATTTCTTTCTTACTAGAGGGGCTTTAGTAAGGAGGTGGATAGTTTAGTTCAGGATATCTGTGAACATCCTCCTTTGGTCGGAGGTCCAAGGAGAGAAAGGGTAAAGTAGGGGTGTACAAAATACCCGTTACTCGCCCCCGAAATCGACCCGAACTCAAAAGGAACCCGGCTAGGTTCGGGTTGGTTATGATTTATATGAATTAGAACCGACCTGATCCTGTAAAATACCCGATACCAATACTCGATACCCATTACCCGATACCCGTAAAATACATAGATTTTTAACTTAAAAATATTTAGAAATGTCTTATATAATTTGCATATACTTTATTTTTTACAAATTTTTCTAATGTAAGATTTATATATTTCTAAATTTGAACTTTAGTTTACATTTAAACTTTAAACTTTAAAGTTAAACTAACCTATATAAATAATCAAATTTTAAATTTTAATACATGCATGAACCCGTACCATAAAATCGAGGGGTATGGGTATTCCCTTTTGATCTTAATTCGTACCTGACCTGTACCCGAAAATTAATGGGTCAGTTCCGGTTTCACGTATTCTTGACCCGTACCCAAAAATTCGGGTCGGGTTCGGTTCTGGGAACTCGAATGTACACCCCTATGGTAAGGGGACCACTAGAGTTCGATCAATGTTTAAGATTTTATCATGAAATATTAGAGGTTTGGGAAGTCGGAAGAGAAGGGCGGTTGTGAAAACTTTGATTCGTCTTAACAATCCTCAAATCCACTTTTAGAATTTAATTAGTGTAAAAAGGGCATATTGGTCATTTGATCAACTTTAAAATAAATAGGGAGAGAGGAGGCCTCTCTCTATAATCTCTTCTCCTCTATTTTTCTTCTTTTCTCATCTTCTCTATTAACCTAGATTTCTACATGGTATTAGAGCACTTATCTAAGATAGAGATTTAGGGTTCTTCTTTCCTTCAATTTTTTTTTCTCTTGGTTTGTTCACTTGGTTTTGATCTTGGTGTCAACAAAACCCTATTTATTGGTGTTTGTTTCAAACTTGGATGTATATATAAGGTTTGTTAGTGTTGGTTTGAAGTTTCAACATGATTGGAGCTAGTTCATAGTTTAGAGGTTGAAATCATAACTTTTGGGTTTGTGATTTTCTTCACAACCGCGAGCATCTAGGCATCCTTACCCAAACCACACCACTTATAGGGTTATTCCCTATCATCTTCCACATTTATTTGTTCGTTTGGTGCTTCGGTAACTTTTCGATATATTTTTTTTTTTTCCGGATTTTGACTTCGATAAATTGTGGTTTGTGAGTTGAGTTATTTCTTATGGCATCCACTATTTCTGGTGAGGGTAAACAATCATGGGATGGTGTTGGTGCCTATGATAACAGTTAAATTGAATGACACCAATTATCTTCATTGGTCATCCTCTATGATGATTGCGTTAACCGCAAAGAAGAAATTGAAACATATCACCTTTGATCCTCCAACCACATATGATAAATCTTATGAAGACTGGGTGAGTGAAGATGCTTTGGTTATGAGTTGGTTTTTGGCTAGTATGGAGCCAATGATCAATGCCAATATGGTATTGTTGTCTAGTGGGAATAGTTACACAGTCGCTCGAACTTTTTTTCGATCTTTCCTGATTTTCCAAAAATTTCTCTTGCAAACTTATTCCTAAACCTCGACTAATGACTATGATCCCCCATACGATTGCGTCCTCCATGTCATACGTATAAATATCAGATTTGCAATTTCGATTAACTTGGGAATGAAAATATTTCTATCAGTGTGGAAACTAATACATATTTTGCAAATGATGAAAACATTGCATACATTAAAAAAATATTAAGGAGATTTTCATTGTAAGTTATGAAATGATAAAAATAGATATTAAAACACTAATGAATCACCAATATTGTATACAACCATATGGAATGTGGAAATGAAGATCAACAATGTTTTGTTGCCCATACAAGTAAGAATGTGTGAGAGTCCGATGGGGTAAAAAAATAATAGTTCTCTCATGAAAATGAAAATAATAATATCATATTAATGATATATGCCTTAATATATAAATAATATATGCAACTAATTAAAACATGAATATATATGAATAAAATAACAATACATGCAACTAATTAAAACATGAATTAACTAATAATAAACTATTAAGTGCTTATATGAATGAACTAATATGCTTAAAATGATATAAATACCTATCTAATCATAATTCATTTATTGCGAAGGTGCCAACTTAGCTAAGTTGGTAAGGCGTGTGGAGTGTTGATCCTACAAACCTGGGTTCAAAACTTACTGAACCCACCTTCATGTTGACCACTAACCCCTTACATGCCTAGGAAAAAGAATGTGCATATTTTTATTAATAAATATTATTATGTGTAATTACAAGTCCTTTCTATAAGAAATTTGTAATTTTTTTATGTTCATAATTTTTATCAATGATTTTTAAACAATGTTTTTAAAAAGAGAAAATATTTTGGTAAAAAAGAACTCACTAAAATATTCTCACCCAAATTTTACATTTTTATACCTAAAATTTTATAATATCTGTCGAAATTCACTATTCGCCAAAACATTTTGCAAAATGAATAGTGATTTTCACCAAAATATTTACGAAAAGAAACTGTCAATTAAATTTCCAATCAGACCTTTTGGAAATTGAAATATTTCGATATATTTCTTGGAAATATGTCGAAAATTATACTATGCACGGGTATCAGTTTATAGTTAATCTTTATAATGGTATCTACAGTGTAATCTTTGTTTGTTTTTTATTGTTTATCTTTTCATAAAGGAATTGACTTTTTGTATCTTTTCTTTATACTAGTGGATGTTTCTTTGATGAAAGATTGGTATACTTGTGCCATATAAATATTATATTTGATGCTCCAATTTGGGATCTTGCTAGGAAGTGAGACTGAGAAATCTACAACGAAGGTTGGAAGTCCCCTTTGACGGTTTACGTGTGGAACATCAAGTAAGCCTCCATCCTATACTTAATCACCATAAAACTACTAAGTTCACCTACTTTTTAAAAATAGTCCGTCTTTGCCCAACTGTCTTAATTATAAGCATATGTTGCACGTCATATACATGTTTTAGAAGCATGATGTCTCATCTCATCTCTTCTTGGCCCCACATGTCAAGTTGACTCATGCGAGTCATGTCAACTCAAATGAGTCAAACCATTTAAATTCATTCAAAATTATTTTTAAATATAATTTATATTTAAATATTTATTATTTTTCTTGGATTATTAGTTGCTCAATCACAAATTTGTTTTTATATATAGAAAAAAATTATGAATCATTAAAAGTTTTCATCCTCTTTTGTTTTATCTATGAGCATTGCCTTATTAGGGTCTCTAGAAGAGCACTAGTACGTACGGTAAAAGTTGATGCAGGGTGGAATGGGAAGATTTAATATGGGGTCGGGGAATTTGGTTTGGGATTGGATTAAGGATTTGGCCTATGACTAGGTTACTATAAAGTTTAGGGTAGACCCAAAAGGGTTTGGGTTGCAAGGTTTAATTACGATGATTTGCAATTAGGGATAGGGGGTTTAGGTTTATAGGATAAAATGTTTGGGATAAAGAAAACAAAACAAATAGGTTTGGGATTTGAAGAATCAAGAATTCAAGAAAATCAAGAAAAAAAGTTTTTATAGAATTTCTGGGTAGTACTACTGATTTTTGCCATATTTGGGTTGCACATGTATTAAAACAAAAATACAATGAGAAGATTAAAAAAGAAAGAGAAGAAATAAAATGATAGAACCTTGGAATCACATTAAGGGTTTCTTGCAATCAGACCAAGATTAACGGAGAACTCACACTAAGAAACTCCATTACAGACTATTCAGTTAGAAAATTCATTGAAAAAAACTAATTCTTTACTTTATAAACTCCTCTGTTCTCCCTAAAATAGTCTATTACATTGTTTAAATAGAAAAGTCAAGTTACTAAAACCTCAAAGGATTTCTAATTTGACTCCATCTTGCATTCCAAGGTAACACTCCTGAAATAATACCTTTCCCAAAATAGAAACATTATTGAAATATAAACTATTCTCAAAATAGTAACTTTTCTGAACTAGAAACTTTCTAAAAATAGAAAATCTGTATTTCAAAAAAAAACTCTCCTAATTTAAAATACCTAATAATAAACTTCTAAAAAAATAGGATTCAAAAAACATAAAATGGGCCCATAACTACATCCTAGTAACTAAAATAAAGTAAAACACTAAATTAGATTATGGCTTAAATATGATAGGCCCACGATATCTAGTGTCCACATCACGTACCATGTTCCAACTCTAGAATTAACCTTAGGCATATTAATTCTTTCATATCTTCCTAACTATTGTTATATTACTAGCCTAAGCTAGTTGGAAGTTCTATCTTCCATAAGATCCCTCAATTTAATTTTTTAGGGTTAAGCTAGTTGGACTAAAACTTGCTTAGAATTATTTGTTAGTTATTTATTAGAATTTTCTTATTTTTTATGGTAGAATCTAGTGTTTTATGATATTTATTGTTCTTGGTAATTTCATCTTAATCTCAGAACTGACATCTTAGTTAGTTTCATTGTTCTGCTTCAAAGACGTATAATAATGTGAGAGCCTTCTTTGTAGGTGTCAGCTATCTTAGTTGGTAAAGTTTACGGGTGACAATTCCATAGATCTGCACTGAGTTACTGATCTCATTGATTGCCTATAAAAAATGTGAAAATATAGTACATAATAATTTGTTCATATATGAAAGTAGTTTATTGCATATATTTAGCACAATAAGGGGCTGGACAGCCTGCATATTAGTTAAGATTTATGTTATATTTTTTGTTATCTAAGGGTATTTTGGGTAGTTTAGGTATTAAGGTATTTTATTTATTTGCTGGAAATTTCTGTTTTAATCTTAACAGTACATTTACTTAATGGTTAAGATTAGTTCTACTATGATTTTATTTAAATTATGTCTCATATTAATTAGTATTACTTGAATCATGTTTTAATCTTGGCCATTGGCTATTTTTAATGGTTGAGATTAATTAGTGTTATAAGTCCCATATAAATAAGTGTAAAGGCGTTATTTCACATTTATTAATATGATATTGAACAAAATTCTCTTAGGTTTTTCCTGAAATCCAGAGATTGGATGTGTGGTGTGAGGCCATTGTTCTTTTTGGTGTGATACGAATCTAGGATTATTTTTCTTTGTGTGATTGCTAGGTAATAATCTGTTATCTTCTTTGCCATCTTAATCTTCATCTTCTCCGACGTCTTGATCTTCTTTTCTAGAGTACCAACGAAATTGAATACTAACTCCCTGTTGTTATTTTATTGAATTAACTGACCAACTTGCCTAGCTATGGGACATTTTTCGATTCGGTTTGCAAAATGTTTTCGAACAGATTGACACACTAATTAGTATGAGGGCTGCAGCATCAAATTCTTACATACATGGAGGAAAATCTCAGAATGCTTCCGTATTCGTAGACCAAGTGGATTCGGAATTGTCTTTCATTCCAAGACATAACTTATATCCATGCGCTTTATATTCGCCTGGAGTTTGCTCCCAGAAATATAGCCATCCCTACCCCCTCATGGGACGAGTTCTTTTACTGAATCGATCCAATAAACAACTTAGTTTCATTCCGTTCCATCAGGGTCGATGTAATCGAGCTAGGGAATCTATAATAACTCGATTTGAATAATCCATTATCTTCTTCTTTATCATCTTAATCTTCATCTTCTCCGACTTCTTGATCTTCTTCTGTAGATTCTTTCTTCTTTTCTTGATTTTTTTTTTTATCACTTAAACTTGTTGTCCTGAAATATATAGCCACTATTCCCTGTTTAAATCTTTTCTAAACCCTAATTCCATGATCAAGAACCATGATACCCCTAGCCCATATTTTAACCTCCTTACCTTGCTGCCCCACCAAATACAGCCCCCATAGCAATCCTTTAACCTTGTTATAACCCGTCCTAAACCTTCTTCGACTCCCTTATTTTTCTTTCACCTTTTTATTTAAATTTATAAACACTGTTGGACATTTATTTGTGAATGTTGAATTTTAACCTTATTGCAAAATTTAATAATTACGCTTAAAAATTACAGAAAATTGGCTTTGTTGGAACCCTTCACAATATCCAATAAAACCTTGGGCCCAAACTGGTTCTTGAAATCCTTGACAATATCCGGAGAATTCAAATTAGCTATTGGATTGAGACCCTAAGTTATATATATTGGAAGTTCTATCTTCCTTGGTTTCCTTCACTTTAATATTTAGTGATAGCCCCGCAGAATATTAACTTAGTGTGGGATCATAATTTAATTTTCTATTAGATTTCTTTATATTTCTATGGTAGATTGAGTGTGTTCTATGCTTTTGTTTGTTTTTGTTAATTTATTCGAGATCACAGATTCATCATTCTAAGTTAGTTTGCACAATCTTGTATCATAATGTGACATTATTATTCTCATTTCCATAAAGAATATAGTTGTTTTAGGTGTTGGATTCTTAGATTCTTATGCCAATGTGTAATGAAACTTTACTAATCTTCATTTCAACAATTCATGTAGTTATTTATTGTAGTTTGATGACTTATTAAGTGTTTTATTTATTTTTTGATAGGTACTTACATGTGTTTTATCATGTTTGTTTTATGATTTTTTACACTTTCAATGAAAACTTCCTCAACATTTCCATTATTACATAATATTTCCATTGTTTTCTTAAAAATTGTATTTGTTTCCACACTAGTCGAAATATTTCAATTTTCAGGATGACCGAAAAAGGCATCAAGATTGAAATTTTATACTTTGGTCGTGTTCAAATTTCCCTTACCAGTGTCCTTATCGGTATCTATATGCGTATGTCATAGCACTAGTCCCTGTTGTACATGTGTAAAGTCTTGTTGGTTGCCAGTCATTTGCCACATCATTCTCTCATCTGGCCAAAAATTACACCAACTTGGGTAATCTTAACCAGTTGTATTCAATAATTTGCAATTTGGTGAATGATTGATGACATACGGTTTGAAAAGATTTTATGCACTGTGGAGCTATAATGTTGATTAGAAATGAAATTTGGTTTCAGGGTGCTCTCAAGCAGCTCTGGAGGTTGGCTTATCCTGGTAGAGAACTCCCTTCTCTTAAATCTGAACTTTGGAAGGAGATGGGTTGGCAAGGTTCTGACCCTTCGACAGATTTTAGGTATAGAGACTATGGCTTCAAATGCTATGTTTGAGTCCCCACTATGAATGAGTATGACTCTAATATTATTGACTTTTAACTTTCAGGGGCGGTGGATTTATATCATTGGAAAATCTTATCTTTTTTGCCAAGAAATATCCGGTTTGTTCTACTACCTTGTAGACCACATGGTTTATCTTTAAATTTTTAATGAATTATGAGTGTATTAAATTTGGAAAATGTGAAATTAGAATAAGCCAACATTGAAAATGTTTCATTGTCACCATTGTCTTCACTCTTTGTTTTTTTGGTCAAGGAACAAAGAATCTTTTAAGATAAGGAAGGAGTACAAAGTGGAGGCTTGCCAATTATAGAAAAAGGAAAAATAAATAAATAAAAGAACTCAAACCCCACTCAAAGTGACCTTTGCCCGTCATGAAGAATTGCTTCTTTGTTAACATAGAATTTTTTGACTTTGTCGTCTTCTCACTCCTTCTTCGTATAACAAGATACGAGCAACCAACGGGTAGAGTTGCATAAAGTTGGGATCTCAAGTGCTTTCTTCATAGATTATGCTATTTTTTCCTTTCCAATTCCCCAACATGTAGTCGAAACAACATCCTCCACAAAATCGCTTCTCTTACACCCTGGATGTAATTGTGTCAAGAAATGAAAACATCGACCAAATCTCTAGGAAAAACCCATGAACATCCAATCAAGGTGGAGATAAGATAGGAAAAAGCACCAACCATCTAACCCAATTGCATTATTTGTCAATGGATGTAGGATGGTGACGAGTAACCTAGCAAAATGCAAAGTTTCGCATTTTCTGTTTTTTGCAATTATACAGTTTTACGATCAAATGCATTGCGACTGCTTAGTAGACACTTTTGAACATTATTGCAACGCTTTGCAATTACTTGGTTGAATAGAAACACAATAAATCGTTAACACAATATTTGCATAAAAAATATTTTTTTAAATCTGAAAATTAGTTTTTTTAAATTATCCATTTTTTAAATAAGTTATCATGAAAAAGTCTTCAAAATTTGATTTATTAAAATATGAATCAATGATATATTTATTGAAAATTCGACTGCATATCCCCTATAAAATATACAAAAATTGCATTTGTAAATATCATAATAATACCTTTTCACATTCACATAATAATAAAACAAGAATAATGTTTGTATCTCATCTACATAACTAAGACAATATATGTTTTCTCAACTATAACACCTATAGCAAAAGATATCTTAAATACCTACTAATCCAAACCAAGGTACATGAATACATAAATAAATAATGCTAATGGAAATATTATAACATATAAACATTCATAAGACTTTAAGTTTGATTCCCATCTAATTTTTTGTTCTATTTCATTCTCTTTTGATTCAGGGAATTGTCTTGTAAATTCAAGACGATCTCTTTGGTATGCATGGAAATGTCTTTCTACTTCATCTAAAGTCTTGAATGTTTTATGGCATGTCCTCTATAATCGGTTACATATTGGTGACATTCTTCTTTTCTGAATATATTTTATATCTATGTCTTATAAATACTACGTAGTACTATGCCATTAGTACAACCACCTGTAGGTAGTAATATCTTAACATCAACTAGCAAATAAATATTAACCTATAACATGACGTTATATCCATTCAACATGAAAATAAAAAAATTAATATATGCTCAACAAAAGATGATGAATATATATCATATCAAAAATACTAAGTTCAAGACGATCCATGCACATGTTATGTAAAACAAAGTTTTAGAACTCATCATAACGCAGTAAGTTATGAAAATAAATGTCATTAAAAAACATAAGTAATAATCCTATACATTTAATAATGTTTAACTAAACTACATCCAACAAAAAGATCAACTCCACTTCCTCCAAGATTTTCCAACCTTAAAAATCTTTCATTTCCTCACGCAATTCCTCCAACTTCCTTTTCCTGTATTCATCATCTTGCATCACGAACATATTCGTTGCATAGGAGTCCTTCACTATAATCTCAACAACCTTACTCAGAAATGTATGACTGAAGCTCTCGGTAATCATTACCACGATGTACTATCTTATCGAAATAAAAATGGGATTGATTGTCTTCGTAGTATCATCGGGTTGAGAAGTTATTCCTTCGACAATCTCCTTAATCTCATCGGTTGCACATTACTTTTTTCCATGTTTCCTTTTAGGTACAGAAGATGTCCCCCTTGCTCCACTAGTAGTTGACATGCTTGCTCCGTTTTGAATGTCATCCAAATTATTTTCTTGCTTTTCTGACTGGTCATCCTTCTCATGTACACTATCATCTTCTTAAGATCAACTGAATTGGTGCCTCTACATGCGTATTTTCCACTCGCATGATGATTACCGATTATAATTGCAATCTTATCCAAGTCCCATATAAGACCCCTATCACGGAGTTGATACTTAACTCGACTCTCAAGTATAGTCTCTCAAGCATCATCGAAGGTTGTCACGATTTTTCGTATTGGATCCATCCCAAATCTAGACTTTTCTATAAGTTCAACAAAGTTTCTATAATCTGTTTTCATGGTTTGTAGTTGACTTTCAATGTGTTTCTTCATGATCACTTTTCGATTTTTTCCAAAAAGTGTTGTAGTTATCATGAGCCCTACACTATTGTCCTAATAGTTACCACACTTCCCACATATGGCTTCCTCGTATAGCATGTCAAGAATTGTGCCCATACTCTTATAACATCTTAATTGGCTTTTTAAACCATGAACATCAGCCTTTGTTGAACAATCACTACCTTCCATCTCTAATATTTTTCAAAATTAAACAAGAATAAAAATGATGATTACAAGCACATACAAACATGAATAGACACATCAATTCCAACCACAATGTCCATAAATTTGAAACTATACTTAAACACTAACATAGTGATATGGGTCTTAGATGGGACGTGGGCAAACATGCAGTTATAATCGCTGATTATCATGCGACTGTAGAATATGCATGTGGAGGTACTGATTCTGTTGATCTTGAGAGGAATGATGGTACATATGAAAATGATGACTAGTCAGAAGAACATAAAAAGAATTTGATGATATTTAAGAAGGAGCAAACATGCCAACCATTAGTGAAGACAAGAAGACATTTTCTATACCCAAAAGGAAATATAGCAAGTCACGTGCAATTGATGAGATTAGGAAGATTGCCTAAGGAATAGCAATAATATTGTGAAGATAATCGATCCTTTGTCGAAGGAATAATGATCATATTGCGAAGACAATCTATCCCTTCTCTATTTTGACGAGGTTGTACGTATTAGTGATGAGTATTGAGGGCTTCAATCATACTTTTTTAAGTAGGGTTGTTGAGATTATAGTGAAGGATTCCTTCAGAACAAATATGTTTGTGGTGCAAGATGATGAATACAGGAAGATGAAGTTGGAGGAATTCCATGAGGAATAGGATATTTGTAAGGTTAAGAGTTCTTTTTCTTAGAGGTGGTTGAGTTAGACTTTATTAAATGTATAGGACTATTACTTATGTTTTTTTGGTGACATTTTTATTTTCATAACTTACTGCGTTATGGTGGGTAAGGTTCTAAAACCTTGTTTGAGATGTTGATGTGCATGGATCGTCTTGAACTTAGTAGTTTTTGATATGACATATATATGTGCATCATCATTTGTTGAGCTTATATTAATTTTCTTATTTTCATATTGAATGGATAGACCATCATGTTACATGTATTTATTTGTTGGTTGATGTTAAGATGTTTCTACTTACAGGTTGTGGTACTAATGACATATTACGTAGGATTTGTAGGACGTAGACTTGAGATATATTCAACATAAGAAGAATGTTACCAATATGTAACTGGATTTAGATGGCATGCCATAAAGCATTCAAGACTTTAGATGAAGTAGAAAAACATTTCCATGCATCGAGGAGATCGTCTTGAATTTACAAGACAATTCCCTAAATCAAAAGAGAATGAAATATAAACAAAAGTTAGATAGAAATTAGTCTAACAAGTTTTTGAAATCTCATGGATGTTTATGCATTGTGATATTTTTATTAGCATTATTTATGTGTTAATATACTTTGGTTTGGACTAGTAGGTATTTAGGATATCTTTTGCTAGATGTGTTGTAGTTGAAAAAATAGGTATTATTTTAATTATGTGTATGAGATACAAATATTATTCTTGTTTTATTATTATTATTATGTGGATGTGAAACTGTTGAGTATATATTTTCCTCCACTCTTGGGTGTGTCATACCCCAATTAAGCGTCGTGACCCTCTTATATTCATAGTTCTCCCCTTCTCCATCAGATCGGTCTTTTGGAGTTGGTTGGTTAACATGGTATCAGAGTGCTGGTTCTTGCAAGTCATGGGTTTGAATCTTTCCCCCCTTATGGGTGAGGGGGAGTGTTGAGTGAATATTTTCCTCCACTCTCGGGTGTGTCATACCCCAAATAAGCCTCGCGACCCTCTTATATTCATAGTTCTCCCCTTCTCCTTCAGATCGGTCTTTTGGTGTATGTGGTTTGTCAACATGGTATCAAAGCCAATTGACAACTCAAAACCAATTGGCAATGAGTGGAGAGGCCTAGGAGCTTATAAGAGAGAGAGATTGGATTGGGCCAAAGCACGTGGAGATATGAACTGGTGACATGGAGGCAAGAAAGGCCTGCTTTGATACTATGATAAATTTGGGGTCTAACTCAAAACCAATTGGCAATGAGTGGAGAGGCCCAGGAGCTTATAAGAGAGAGAGATCGGATTGGGCCAAAGCACGTGGAGATATAAACTGGGTGACATGGAGGAAAGAAAGGCCTGCTTTGGTACTATGATAAATTTGGGGTCTAACTTAAAACCAATTGGCAATGAGTGGAGAGGCCCAGGAGCTTATAAGAAAGAGACAAGGCAATTTGTGTCTGATGTGGGACTAAACTCAACAAAAACAAATATTATTGTGATATTTACATGTGAAGTTTATGTCCATTTTATAGGGGATATGTTACTGAATTTTCAATAAATATTCATTGATTCATATTTTAATAGATCAAATTTTGAAGACTTTTATTAAAACTTCTTTAAAAAGAATCATTTTGCAAATTTAAAAATGTGTTTTTATGCAAACATTGTTTTTACGATAATTTTTTTTTTTTTTCGTTTCTATTCAACTAAGCAGTCGTAAAGCATTACAATAATGTTTAGAAATGTCTACCAAGCAGTTGCAATGCATTTGACCACGAAACTGTGCAATCGCAAAAAGCAGGAAATGTGAAACTTTGCATTTTGCAGATTTTCGTGGGCAACCAAGCAAGGCCATAATGTAGCAATTTCCCTACTAAGAATCCTTTCATTAGTAAAATGGTAGTCAAGTTCAATATGCTTTGTCCTTTCTTGAAACACAAGACTAGAAGTAATATGCATAGCTGCCTTGTTATCACATAGAAGATTCTTATGTGTATCTACTATGATACCTATCTCCTGTAGAAATTGCCTCAATCAAATAAGCTCATAAGTATGAGACATAGCTCTATACTTAGCTTTTGCACTCAACTTGGCCACCACTACCTGCTTCTTGGTCTTTTAGGATATGAGATTACCATTGAGGAACGTACAATAACCTGTGGTGGACCTTCTATCTAAAAGAAAACCAACTCAATCTACATATGTAAATTCCTCTATTCGATTATGACCATCAGACTTATACAATAAGCCATGTACATATGTAATTATACCTCTTCCAACAAGTCTAAGATATACTGCCTTTGCGAGAGACTAATACCACAAGCTAAGCAAGCCACCTCAATACCAAGGAAATACCATAGCTTTCCCAAGCCCTTAGTATGGAACTGCAGTTGTAGTTATGACTTTAATTTCTTAATCCCATCAGCATCACTACTTGTCAACACAATATCTACATATACTATAAGTAGAATATACCCATTCTCAGTTTTTAGATGAAAGACTGAGCGGTCCATTTGACATCTTGTTATCCCATAGGAAATAATTGCATGACTAAATTTTCCAAACCCAGCTCTTGGAGATTTTCTTGGACTATAAAGTGCTTTCATGATTTTGCACACTTTTTGGAACTGTAGTTGTAGTTATGACTTTAGTTTCTTAATCCCATCAGAATCAATATCTGTCAACGCAATATCTACACTATAAGTAGAATATACCCATACTCAGTTTTCATATGAAAGACTGAGTGGTCTATCTGTCATCTTGTCATCCCATAGGAAATAACTGCATCACTAAATTTTCCAAACCCAGTTCTTGGAGATTATAAAGTGCCTTGGAGAAGAAAATGAATCATGACACAAAATTAGAAATTGAGTGATTTGTAACACACACGAGCGAGTACCCGTACGAATATTAATAGGTTGCTCGCATGAATATGGATCTGAAATCACCACTGGCAAATCACCACTGGAACGGGAGAAGTTGGCACGGATTGCATAATTGGATCTGCAAACGATGAAGAGATTGGCGTCGTTGGTACAACGATGGTCCTACGATATACATGAAGAGAGGTGGGCACAATGCCAAAAACAAGGTACAGGTAAGGGAACATGACTAAAATCAACGATGGACATAATAGGAAAATACGGAATAGATTCAAAGAATGTAACATCTGCACAAATAAAGTGTTTGTGTAATGTTGGATTATAGCATATATAACTTTTTTGCATGTGGGAATAATCAATAAATACACATTTTAGACTCATTGGATCTAAAGTGTTCTGTCTTGGTCCCAAATGATGAACAAAGTGGACACAACCAAAAAAGCAAGGAGGAATGTGAAACAATGGATGATGAAGAAACAAAACTTTGTGGAGATTTATCCACAAGGACAAGAGTAGGCATTCGGTTGATAAGATACCGTGTAAGGACAACTTCACTCCAATAAACCTTGAGAACCTTCATTTGAAATAACAAAGCATTAACAACATCCAGATGATGGCAATTCTTACGTTCAACAACCCCATTTTGTTGAGAGGTATATGTAGATCAAGATTGGTGAATAATATCCACGGGATTGCAAATATGTATTATAGCTACCAAGAAAGAACTCTTTGGCATTATTAAAACATAAGATACATAAAGAAGCACCAAATTGAGTATAAATTTTTATATGAAAATTTTGAAAAATGTTAAACAATTCAGATCGATCTTTCATTAAAATTAGTCAAGTCATTCTTGAACAAGAGTACAAAAACCCCAAACATGTGAATGTACTAAACGAAAAGACTCTACTCTGGATGACTAACACTAGGTGGAAAAGGGACACGGTGATATTTACTAAGTTGATATGCTTCACTATGAAAGGTGGAATTATATTCAAAGTGGGAACTAAACAACGTAAAGTACGAGAAGACAGATGACTAAGTCTTTAGTGCCATTGTAAAATCCCTCGACCTTCATAATCTCCCAAAGCAATCAAAGCGGATCACTGATAAGATTAACACTATCTGATAACGTGGCTCACTTCAATCGAGAGAAGACAATTCTAAGAGAAGGAAGTTCTAGGCTTCCAAAGATTTGGGATTTTAAAGCATCAACTCCCATCGTAGAGAGGATAGAAGACAAATTTCTATGTATTTTATGTTTTCTATATGATGAATATCACTGACAATAGATTGATACGGGTTCAGCTCTTCATGAATGCGCTTAAATGATGCAAATGTCTAATCCAGTGTGAAGTACTAATGAGTGATTTCATAATCCTGAATACATATGTTTCACAAGTTCCCAAATTTTTTTACCAGTATCCAAAAACATAAAATTGTCGTTAATCTAAGGCCTCATATTGTTCCACATCTAAGTTACAATTTGAGCATCCTCCTACTCCAGCATCATCAAGTCCCATCTATGTAACAATTTCATAAAATGTATCTTTTGAGCAAAATAACATACTATTAAAGATCATAAAATCAGGACATTATCATTGAATCCTATAATAAACTACATTTATGAATAACCAAATCCGATATTGTGTATCAAATCCTACAATAACTACATTCATGAACCAAATCACAAATCTCACAAATAAATATGTTCAATTTTTGTTTAGTTTTGAAGAAAAAAAGTGTGCCTAAAATGTAAAACTGCATTCATTTTTTTAAATTGCTATGGTACAAAATGCATTTTAAACATAAATTTAAAAATGAAAAATGCCATTTTTGTAACTATGTGAAGGACATCCTAAAAGAATTCAGCTGCTGGAATATAAAACATTTTATGTGGAGAAATGAAGATTTTAGATGATTTTAAGAGTAAGTTATCAGTGAAGATAACTATGAGAAGAATGGATAGTAAATATAATCATAAGGAGTGATGTGTGTCAGTCATTGAAGAGTGATATACTCATGAGCTTGTGTTCCTTTGGCAGGAATCATTCCAGAGACTATTGCACAAGAAAGAAGGGAGGAGAGCAGCTTGGGAGTACCCCTTTGCTGTAGCTGGCATCAATATATCCTTTATGTTGGCACAAATGTTGGATCTGCAATCAGGTAAAATTTCTAAAATGAAGGGAAATTTGGTTCAAATTTCTTCATTTGTTTTCTAGTTACCCATCCTACTGAATTACTTCCTGTTTGTTTACAGAATCCTTAAAATTACACCTTTCTTCCAAATTATGACATATTCTTCTTAAAATCTTTCCCAAAATTGCACTTCGACCGCTTTCATTTCTTTCGTTAATTGAGTGAGAAGTTTTAGTAGGGGAAGAAAACTTACAGGCTTCGAATTTTCTTTCTTGCAGGAAAACCTACATCTATGGCAGGAATTCGATTCTTAGAATTGCTTATAGAAGATGAAATGGCATTTGATAACCTGTACTGTATAGCATTTCAAATGATGGACGCTCAGTGGCTAGCTAAGCGCGCTTCTTACATGGAATTTAATGTAAATCAATATACCTCTACCAGCTTATTTTAGAGAGATTCTATTGCCACCCAAACTTTTTGCTAATGCCACCCCAGTTCATATGTGAATCACCAAAGAATTAGCAGAAGTTGGTGTGGCATTGGCATTAGAAGCTCCCTTATTTTATCTATATATCCTTATATACTTGGGAGTATGGACTATATTAGCACGAATTCTGTTTCCTGATCTTTTCTTTCTCATTTTTGCAGGAAGTTCTGAAGTCTACAAGGACGCAGTTGGAGCGGGAGCTCGCTCTTGAAGATGTTTCCAATGTGAAAGATTTACCGGCATACAACCTTTTGGACAGATAGCTGAATCACATTTGTTTGGTTTATGGTGCCAGTAACTTGTTTTATAACAATTATACAAATCTTTCAACCCAGATCTGTAATATGGCGCACACCAATTTATATTTATAAGAAATGTCATATACTTTAGCAAATAAAATGTTGGGGTTTTCTTAATTATGGATATACCCAAACCCCTGATAATGTTCTTTTATGGATGTTTTGAAACAATGTCAGCCTAGCATCTCTGTGTTACAGCGGACAGTTTTCGTTCCTATTATAAGCAAATCCAGATGATCGTTGTGGTATACTTGAGCTCATAACAAGTGCAAGAAATGTAGAACTAAGTGTACCGGTTAATTTTTTGACGTGTAATATAGTGGTAAGCATGCTAACTTTATGTTGATTTTTATTTCTTTTTTGGTTGGGTTATTTGCCAGTGGTATTGAATGGAATAAAAACTTATATATACAGTAGATTCTGGTTATGGCTACACTTATTATACTTGAACTAGAATCAATTTTGACACCTGTACTACTATTGGTGATGTCGATCTAATCTGCTGCAATGAGATACGATAGTTAAAAATTGACTAGTAATTGTAAGGTCCCATTTCGACTACTGCATAAAAAAAAATCCCTTCTCCTTGTCGATAATGAAATTCTCGGGGTGGCAATCTTAACATGACACTCGGAACATAACTTGAAAACATCATGAGGTTGGTGAGCTTGCTTGGATCATAATCGTGTTGACCAATCTGACATGGTTATTAAATAGGTTGTGTCAAGGTTACGGACGTCAACCCTCTTAACCCATTTTGACACTTTTGGTTTTTGTGTCATTAATGTGTCATCTTGACCTGCGTACGACCCGACTATTATATAACTCATTTAAATCATGAAACGTACGAGGTATTACAAATATTATCAGAATTTTGTATGACTTCTTTAAAACATATTTTCATAATACATATTTTTTCAGATTTATTTTTAAATATAGAGGGTCTTTAATATATTTTTTAAACAATGAAGGATTAAACTTTTAGTTTAGGAAAATCTTTCTATTAATATGATAGTTAAAAATTCTAAATCCTTATTTTTTTAGTTGTGTTTCTCTCAGGCTATAAGAATCTCTCTCATCTTTTTCGTCTTTGCAATTTAAGAACACGATCACAGGGGTGATGGGTACCTCTCTCTCTCTCTCTCTCTCTTTCTCTCATAATTTTTACCAAGAAAAGAACACGCACAATAGGTTTTTTGGGCAACCTCTTTTTGGGATAATGCCCGTCTTCTTCTCTGCTTTGTGTTGATTTTAGTTTTACCACTAATATGTGTTTGGACTTAAAATCCACAATCCTATTTTTAGTGGTGGAAATGGAACATATTTTTTCCACTTAAGATTAGAATTTTACTGAACATATTACATAGGTCGAATCAGATTACCTATTTAGTAAACGTGTTGGATTTGGATTTAAGTTTTTTACACGATTATTAAACGGATCAGATTTGGGTTTGGTAAACATTTAGAATACTCTTATCTCAACACGACCCGATCCATTACCATCCCTAATCATATTAGACTTTCCAACCATATGGTGAGTTTTCAATATTCTCTCAACTCTCTATCATATCTTGGACTATCCTAGCTATCACTGATAACCCATGTCAACGTTGATACATTCAAGTGATTGGGAATAGTTTTTAGTTTTTTAGAAGAAATTTTGTACTTCATAGGGTCTTAGATGACACTTCAATAAAAAAATTGATCAATCTAATCTTTATCATGGCTCAAAATATGGAAATGTATCGGAATTTTTTCAATCGATACAATACCGGTTTCTCTCTTGATAGAAACGCTGTCTCAAGATGAGATTTTAAACCTCTGTATTGACAATTGAAATGGACAGTTAGGATTTTTTCTAGAAGAAAGGTTCTTCACTTCAGAGCTAGGATTGTCCAAATCTGTGACATTTAGGCTGAAGGGAGTGATCATTATGAATTTTTATTTTTATTTTTTAAAAGAGTTGTGATGAATGCACGAGGTAAATCATACGCGGTTTACATGATCAGGGCACAAAATCATAGATTTTTTTTCTTCAGGATACAAAAGAAAAAAAATTTGTGGTTATGTGCCCTTGTGTAACGGCCATGTACTCTGACACCGAGAGTTTAGGTGTAGTTCGCCCCGAAGTCACCCGAGAGCACCCATGTAACATTATGTAAGTCTCACTATGAAGCCATATCAGCCCCATGCCAGGATATATCTGTTAGCTTAGTGGCATTTTAGTAATAAGGGAGTATGACCGGCCTCCACTTTTGATGTTTCCTTCTGGAAATCTAGGAAAGACTTAGCGTACTCTTTGTAGGAAGGGTGTCTAGTGCTTCCCAATCCCTGGCCTACACCCACGTTAACTGAAGCCCTTGAGCCAAGCCATGTAGAGTCTCGCATGTCATATGATCATCTATTGCTTGTAACACACCTATTGCTTTTCTAATATGCTACACAGTGTAATCTCAATATTATATCAATAAAGTTACCTCCGGACTTTGCCTCGTGTTGCCCCGTTATCTTGTTTGCTTGCTATGTTTGTGGTGTGCGGTCATTTTTATAGGTTTGCTTGTGGATTAGTACCCCCTTGTGCCACATGATCTCGCTTCGAAAGAACATAGTTGTGACAGTTGGTATTAGAGCTCAGTTGTTAGAGCATAGTTGGTATCCAAATCACATTGGTTCAGGTTTACGTTGGTTTCATCTCCAAGATCTTCCTCCAGTTTCCAATTAGTTCATGTGAACAGTGGCAAGAAGAGAGAAAAGTACCGCGGACCAACCTGCTCCAACCACACCACCACCACGTACAAACAAGGAACCATTGAGTTACTTGAGGATAAGATGGTCCAGCTATTGGGTCTCGTTGATAGTATTGCGCAATTAGATGGTCGGCAGAATACACTGGAAGAAGAATCCGTGACCCTTAGAGCTAGAGTAGTTGACCTCAAAGAAAATGCCCGAGGATCCCTTGCCAACTTACAAGAATAGATCACGAAGCTTACTACAAAGGTAGGTCTCCTTGTCAGAGCCGCCAGTAATAATCAGCCTACTAGTAGTGATACTTCTTCCTCGCACCTGCGAGTCACCAAGCCACGCACCTTTAATGGTGTTCGTGATACGAAAGAGCTTGAAAATTTTATGTTTGATATGAAACAGTACTTCCGTGCAACTTGTCCGGATTCCGAAGAGGTAAAGGTAACAACAGTTTCTATGTATCTTGCAGGTGACGCCAAACTATGGTAGCGAACAAAGTACACCGAGATGGAAAGTGGACAATATTCCATCGATACATGGGAGGACTTAAAAAAGGAACTGAAGAATCAGTTCCTACCCGAGAATGTGGAGTTCATTGCTCGCAGAAAGTTCAGGCAACTCCACCAGACAGGTACCGTGAATGACTACGTCAAGCAATTTTCTGTATTGATGCTTGATATCAGTGACTTGTCAGAGAAAGACAAGCTGTTCTCATTTCAGGAAGGGCTCAAACCTTGGGTTTAGACAGAACTATAGAGGCAACGTGTGCAAGATCTCATGACCGCTATTGCTTCAACTAAGCGGTTGATGGATTATTCTCCCGTGGATGGGAGTAGAAAGAAGGTACAACCTCAATTGAAGGGGTACTCTCCGCAGTGTGAGCGCACCAATGGGTCTTCCAAAGGTAAAAATGGAGGATCCAGACACAGTCCTAGCAAGAGATCACAGCGGGATTCCTCCCCTTTGAAGAACACAAGTACCCAATCTACTAATCACCGCAACAAGATTCAATGTTACTTTTGTGGTGGTTTTCATATGACGTTCAAGTGCCTGCAGAAAAGCAAGTTGAACGCACTGTTAGCATCCCAGAATGACCTAGTCACGAGATTACAAGTGAGCGAGATGACGATAATTCTTTTCACATGGGAGCAATGCATCTGTTGAATGCAATCAAGTAGACCTCTGAGACTTCGAAGATCCATCAATGGAAGGGTCTCATGTATGTAGACATTGAGATTGGTGGTAAGACCACCCAAGCAATGGTTGATACGGGAGCTACGCATAGCTTCATTGCCCCTATAGAGGCGAAGCGCCTCAATATCCAGCTAGAGAAAGATTCAAGCTGTATAAAAGTTGTTAACTTCGAGGCCACTCCTATCCAAAGGTCAGCCAAGTCCTTGGTCGTCAAGATAAGCACATAAAAGGGTAAGTTAGATTTACTTGTAGTTCCACTCGATGAATTCATAGTCATTACTAGGATAGACTTTTTGCGATAGAACATGACCGTATTAATGCCATTCGCCAACACATTGGGCATGCTAGGTGAATATCCCAACTTCATTCCCATCTCTACAGGTAAAAAAGAGGGAAAGATGATTTCAACCCTTCAACTGAGAAAAAAATTGAAGAAAGGTGAGCAAACATACATTGCTACCTTACGAGTTGAACCTGATGATCAAGACTATAGTTCAACTCTCACTCAAGTATAACAGGTATTGACAGAATTTGATGACGTGATGCCGAAAGAGCTTCCAAGGGCCCTACCGCTATGTAGGCTGATTGATCATCAGATTGAACTAGTACCTAGTGCTAAGCTTCCTGCAAATAGGCCATACAAGATGAGTCATTCAGAACTAGCTGAGCTACGCAAGTAACTTGATGGACTTCTGGAGTCTAGATTTATCAGACCTTTGAAGGCACCTTATGGGGTGCCTGTTTTATTCCAAAAGAAACATGATAGGTCATTGTAACTATGTGTAGACTAACGAGCGTTGAACTAGGTTACCATCAAGAATAAGTATCTTATCCCACTGATTGTCGATTTGTTTGATCAACTTGGGGTAGCCAAGTATTTTTCCAAGTTGGATTTGAAATCAAATTACTATCAAGTACGGGTTGCAGAAGGAGATGAGCCAAAAACTACCTGTTCTACCAGGTATGGTGCCTATGAGTTCTTAGTCATGCCCTTCGACTTTACTAATGCACCTGCCACATTCTGCACCTAGATGAACAACCTCTTCAGACAATACCTCGACAAATTTGTTGTGATATATCTTGATGATATTGTGGTGTACAATTCCACTCTTGAATAACCCATTTAATATTTACGCAAGATATTCCAAGTGCTTCGCAACAATCAGTTGTATGTCATGCTAGAAAAGTATTCATTTGTTCAAGAACAAATCATGTTTCTTGGCCACGTTGTGGGTAATGGAGAGATTCAGATTGATATGGAAAAAGTAAGAGCTATTGATGAGTGGAAAACCCCCTTAACCGTCACAGAACTCAAGTCTTGTGAACTACTACCGATGTTTCGTCCAAGGGTATTCTAAAAGGGCCGCACCTCTCACAGACTTGTTGAAGAAAGATAACACTTGGTCCTAGTCGGACAAGTGTCATGAGGCGTTTGAAGACCTCAAGCTTGCTGTTATGCAAGACCCTGTCTTAGCTCTACTTGACATCACCAAGCCATTTGAAGTTCAGATAGATGCATCTGTTGTTATAGGATGGGCATCCGTTTACTTATGAAAGTCGAAAGCTCAATGATGCTAAGAGACGTTACACTGTCCAAGAGAAAGAGTTGTTAGCCGTCGTCCATTGCTTGAGAGTTTGGAGACATTATTTACTAGGATCACAAGTTCAGGAAAATACTGATAATGTGGCAATGAGCCATTTCTTGACTCAGAAGAAGTTGACCCCAAAACAGGCTCGTTAGCAAGAGTTCCTCGTAGAGTTTGACTTGGCTTTGGATTACAAGCCAGGAAAGAATAATAGCGTAGTCGATGGCTTGAGTTGCAAAGCAGAGCTAGCAGCACTTCAGCAACAAGTTTCTCAAGTTACCAGCACTTTACAACAGAGAATTCAGGATGGTTTGAATAGTAATCCCCAGGCAAAGGCCATATTGGATTTGGTGAAGAAGGGGAAAACACATCGTTTCTGACTTCGATTGTTATATACCACCAAGAGTCGCATGTATGTTACATGTGCAGACGGGCTAAGACAAGAACTAATGAGAGAGTGCCATGACACTCCGTGGGTTGGCCATTGTGGATGGCGTTGCACATTAACTCTCTTAGAACGAGGATACTATTGGCCAAACATTCAAGATGACGTGTTAAATTATGTGAAGACCTACCTCATTTGCCAACATGACAAGATCAAGCGGGACAAACCTATCGGGTTGCTGAAACCTCTAACAGTCCCTCAAAGGCCTTGGGAAAGTGTTTATATGGACTTTGTCTCAGGTTTGCCGAAAGTTATAATTTATGGTTCCACCCTAGTGAATGTGGATCATTTCTCCAAATATGCTACGTTTATCTTGACATCGACACATTGCTCAGTAGAGAAAACAACACACTTATTCCTCAAGCATGTCTTCAAGTATTGAGGTGTGCCCAAGAACATTATCAATGATAGAGATTCAAGATTTACAAGGAGATTCTGGATCGAACTGTTTAGATTACTTGGGTCTCAGCTTGACTTTTCAACCAGCGGACATCCTCAAATAGAACGATTTAATGCCATGTTGGAGGAATATCTAAGGCATTTTGTTACTGCCAACTAGAAGGATTGGGCAAATTTTCTTGATGTCACACAGTTCTGTTTAAACCTTCAAAAGAGTTTTTCCTCCAACAAGAGTCCTTTTGAACTTATCACTGACTAACAACCTTTAACTCTTCATACTATTATTTTAGGCTATCAGGGACAGCGTCTAAGGGCGTATAGGTTTACAAAGTTTTGGCAAGACAACAATGAAATTGCCAGATCTTACTTTGAAAAAGCGTTGAAATAGATGAATAAATTGGCTGATGAACATCGTCGATCAGATCATTTCAAAGTTGGTGACTTAGTTCTACTCAAGACAAATCAGTTGAGAAGCTTCAACCAAGTACAACAAGCACACAGAGGACTACTACACATTATGAAAGTCTAATGTTCATTCTCTCTTGAGTCAGCAAGGTCTCCTATAAGCTAAAGTTACCACACTGTTTATGCAACATTTACCCTGTCTTCCATGTCAGCTGTCTCAAGCCATTTCATGTAGATCCCGCGCGCAGCATTCCAACACGTACACCTTCTCATTCAGCAATCTAGCCATAACGTGTTGTTGACAAAGTTCTCGCAGAACGTCAAGTTAGCAGCAGTTCAAATAAACAACAGCATACAGAGTATTTTGTCATATGGAAGAACATACTAGAATGTGAAGCTACCTGGGAAAGTGCAGAGAACCTACAACCTTTCAAGCAGAAGATTGAAGAGTTTGTTAGGGACAATGCGAGAATGACATCTACAGAATAGGTGGGGGAGACTGTAATGGCCATGTACTCTAACACCTAGAGTTTAGGTGTAGCTCGCTCCGGAGTCACCCGGGAACACCCATGTAACACTATGTAAGGCTCACTATAAACTCATATCAACCTCGTGCTAGGGCATATTTGTTAGCTTAGTGGCATTTTAGTAATAAGGGAATATGATTGACCTCCATTTTTGATGTTTCCTTTTGAAAACGTAGGAAAAAATTAGTGTAATCTTTGTAGGAAAGGTGTCTACTGCTTCCCAATTCCCGACCTACACCCACATTGACTGAAGCCTTCGAGCCAAGCTATGTGGAGTCTCGTGTGTCATAGGATCATCTATTGCTTTACTTTTATAAAGTGTTACACCGTGTAATCTCAATGTTATATCAACAAAGTTGCCTCCAGGCTTTGCATCGTGTTGTCCTGTTATTTTGTTTGCTTGCTACGTTTGTGGTGTAGAATCATTTTTCCAGGTTTGCTTGTGGATTAGCACCCCCTTGCGTCGCACGACCTTACTTCAAAAGAACACGATCGTGACACCTTGCCACATTAGTCGCATACAGACCACGTTTGATTTACTGTGTGCATTCATCATTAATTTTTTAAAAAAGTTCTCAATGATAAATGTCTACCAAATAAAAATTAGATAAGATTACTTTCCAAGAAGTTTTTTAAGCAATCAGAAAAATAATGTTTTTTTTTCCACTCCAATCATATAAATTGTAATGGGCCTCATATAGAAATCAAACTACACTTTCCTTAAGCATGAGATGAGTTCTCATCTTGATGTTGCAAGAACCATTTATTTAGGTATATCATTGCCTTGTGTACTTGTAAGAAGAAGAAAATCAACTTGTAAAAACAACAGTTTAAGTTTGAGGAATCAAAACTAGTAAAATCTTCCCCTCATACTTTCTAATAGAGGACCTTTTCATTTTTAGACTTCATTTGGTTCACAGAAAAAAAAAAGATTTGGAAAAAAATTTCACAAGAAATTACTTATTCATTTCAGTATCGTCCACCAACGAGACAGATTGACAAGTCATCGCAACATGACATGTTTCTCAAATAAGGCGAAGTGTGTTTATTGTAAATATCGTGAAGTAAGACAAAGAAAGCTAGCGAGACCAAGAGATTTGAGACAGCTTTTGCCACCTCTGGGCTACTGGAAAATGCATATGATATGACAGGGCCAAAAACTAAAGATAGAACCACTGAAGTAAACAAGATGACTTTAATAGAGAATTTCGCAGCTCTTGCATCTCCTCTACCCAGCTCATTTGAGATCTGCACGCTATAACAAAATTTAAAATTGCGATATTGCTTAAGTACAAGATTAGTGACCTCAAGGATAAAAGCTCTACTACATTAAGGTAGAGAAGAGAATCATATGAAGTTGTATATGATGTCTCCCTAATCATATAACTCTGTATATGATATCATAATGGCAAGTTGTGGTGTAATTGGGAGATAGAGATTAAAGCCATACTATGAAGCAGTTAAGAAACCAAGGAATATCCTTAATTCTCAAGCCACTATGTAGAGAGAGAGAGAGAAGGCAGCTATAGAAACCTGAACATTTTTTTTAGAGGAGGTATCGTGGTTCAAAGTTATGGAGGTCATGGGGAGAAAAAAAACCTGTAGGAAATGCATCCCAAAAGGATAAGGATACTTGGTGGAGAACATGATGTTTGATGACTAGCTTAATTTGGAAAGTGTCAAAGCATGTTATGGCACCTGTATAGGCCATGTATCTTGATGTGCACAATGGGTTTATATTACGATAGGGAAGATTTTTTCCTTTCACACCATGCACGATTCGACACTATGACAAATTTTGATTAGAAAAATTAAACATGTTGTCCCTTTATATCTAATTTACCCATAAATCCCAAACATATTGTGGATAATAAAAAAATGCAGATTGAACAAAAATAAAGAACACCTACTCAAATACACAAAAAGGAATTTTTTTTCTCCCATTCTCAAAGACCAAATTTTATCAATCTATCTGTCGCTTCCCCTCTTTTCCTCTTTTGGTGCCTTTCTATTCTCAGTCACTCTTTTTTTATCTGCAACAACATTCAAATAGCCATTAACATGGTTTAGGCAAAAGATCTAGTTGTCACTGACTTAGCTCAACTTCATCCTACATTACATCCAACTTCAACTAAGACTTATACAACCATTTCCCTTCCTACATCACTAATTTTTTTATTTTTAAGAAAAAATATTTCATCAAAAAAGGAAAATTTGAAAAAGTTGTTTTCCTCGAAAAGAAATCAAAGTTATATATAAATAAGACTTATTATCAAGAATTTTATTTACATGGAAGAAATCAATCCCCAGTCATTGATTTCTTGAGTTGTATCAATAAATCACTTGGATCTTGATATAAAATAAGTTTTGGGTCAAGTGGACTCCAAATTGGATTGACTTGAGTAAACTTGTATGGTTGGAATCCGATGAATGACTATGATGAATCCAACCATACTGATCCGAAGTCATTCCTAGCACGTCCCTTCTCGCGACGGTATGGTACCTGTCAAAATCACTCTTACACTCAAGTTAGATAAGCAATGGAATAGTCCTTAGTACTGGTTAGACTCTAATTTCTCCAAAAAGATCTCTCTCAATAGTGCTTACTGTGTTATTTATCCCCCCTCACTGCCCATAGGGTTTCCTCCTTTATAGGTTGTAATCATGGGATTTCCACTAACTCTGCGGAGTTGTTTACCTAATTGGGATCTTCTAGATCGATTGTACTTACCTACAAAGATCTCTTTCGGGATCTCCGGGATTGACGTTCATGCAACAATTTAACAGTTTTCCTATGACCTAGCCTGCCCTACTTGTTAGGCGGCTTATTGCTATGTTGTCCTACCAGCCAGACTAGGAAGGTCCCTTCTCTGATCTGCTTTGCCTGCAAGGCTGCGTCCCATAAATTGTTCTGTACCTAGTACCACTTAGCCGATTCAGACATGTCTACGGTTTAGATTAACATGCAATTATTTTCCTCTACAATTAACCCCTCTCGAGGAGGTGCATAGTCTCTTCTTCTCCTCGAGACACTATTTCGCTCTCTGATTGGCTTCCTTGATCTTTCATAATTGTGCCTGCTATTTTTGAATCGACGCATTCAATGTGACGTCATTTCAAATCTTTTCTGACGGCCTAAATGGATCATTCTTCATCTGTGTTGGTCCACGTGTCCTGATGTTTTTTGCACTACCCCCAATCTCGCGATGTTTCAATTAGGCTCAAGCTGTCATTTCAAGCGTATGTGCTCCCTCGTCTTTTTCTATAAATATGAGACTTAGTGCATTCATTTCTTGCTATCATGCTAAAACTCTGCAAACTTGTCTCTATGCTTTCCTTGTAAATACTTTATTTTTCTTTATATTTTCTGCTTTTTGCTTCGTTGCTACAGTTACCTCTTTTACACTAATGTAATCTTTTATCTCTCTATCCACTTCCTTCTACATTTTTATCTTTGTAATGGCTGTCTCTATGTCTTAACTTCAATGAAGTCTGTATATTCCTGCCTCTATACACATTCGAGTTTGTCGAGACTCTAATGCCCCTGATGAATGCTGCCAAGGAGAAATCATTGTCTATGCTGACCAAATTAAGGTTTGCCTTAGTTTCCCTCTCTCTACCTTCTTTAGAGAGGTACTAAGTAAGATAAATCGGGACCCTGGCCAAATGTCCAGAAACATCTACCATCTGGTGGAGGCTGCAAAGAAAATGGATATTACCCCCAACAGCTTCCTCTCTCGATACAACTTGAAGGCCATCTCCTAATGGCCGGGATGTTACTCATTGTCCTCCAAGAGTATATAGGTGGACCTATTTCCCTCTCTCCTTAGTTATGATAAATGATAACATAGAGACCCCCTCTATATTTTTGGGGACTAGAAATTTACCTTGACATTCCTCATGAGGGATTTAGAGTCCCTCGAACTTTCCAGGGTAATGCCGTGTTTAGATTACTGGCTGTGTTCTATTTTTACTTTGCTTAGGGTTTGTCTCACTGTCTTAACTACTTCTCTGATTCTTTCACATATTCTTCTACTCTTGTGGCTGCTGAGGGTAGGAGAGAGCAACGCAGAACATCCAAAAATCGGAGGCTTGTGGCAGTGGACCTCTTAACTAGGGCTGCAGAGAAGGGGGTAGTGGAAGATCTCCTAGGTGACGTTCCGTGGTCACCTACACGACGTGCTCCTTTTAACCGGGCTGGGTGGACCGTGGAATATCTTGATCCATTCCCTCTTTACTCCCCTTTGGCCTCCCCCACGACAATGGGATCCTAGTAATCCAGCTCATTCTTCGAACGAGTAGGGTCTGAAACATTTGATCCATTTTGGTCCAAACTCCTCAATTATGGGATTTTGCTAGGGTCCTCCGACGTGATGGACATCAATCTCTTGAAGTTTCTGTTCTCATGCTCCCCTCCTACCAAGGCTCCTCCTCCCATTTTCTCAGCCAAGAAGCGGAGAAAGAAGAGGAGCTAGACTCTCGTGGTTCCAACCACTTTGGAGAGGCTGGTCAACTAGTTGTGGTGCCTGGGAAGCCTACTGCCATTGTTTTTTGCTTATGTTTTTGTTTCTACTGTGGTTGCAACTAATGCTACTACTTGTGCTGCAACTATTTTTATGGAGCTTCCTACAGAGACTCAGATGCAGACAGGGCAGAAATTTGCCACCTCCAAGAAGGACAGCCCTGTTCCTAACCTTCAGTCGCTGAAAAAATGTCAACTGGTCAAGAAAAGCTTGAAAAGTCTCTCTCCTCCATAGGAGTTTGAGCATGAGGGCCCTTCATTTCGCAAAACTCCTTTGGAAGCAGCCACCTTTGCCTGGATGGGTTGCAAGGCCTTCCTTTTGGATGGGAACGAGAGCAACATTTTTCAGCCCCCTTGCCACGTCCTTAATAAAAGTTGCGGAGTAAAAGACCCGGTAACCGCTGCCTCCTTATTTTCCCAGTCTATCTCTCCTATGGATTGGGATGTTGCTGACCGGGCGAATGCTGACCTGGGCTTTTGTTGTTTTGCCTATGGCTTTCACCAAGTAACTTCTATTTTTTCTGATCTATTATCTATTTTATAACTTTTGTGCCTTAACATTCTTCTCTTGCTTCGTAGGCTCATGTTTATGGAACTCTGACCTTCCTGAAGTGACGTGAGGCTCAAAACTAGGTAGTTATCTTGGCCAGAGAGCAGGTAGAGAAAATAACTGCGCTCCAAGCTGAGCTGGCCTCTTCAAGCCAATTTTCTTAGGAGGCTAGAGAAGAGAGGCTAATTGACCCAATTTTCCAGGGCCAACCTAGTCTTGGAGGCCTCTAATAGGAAACTGACAGATCTTCAGGGTGTTCTTCAACTAGAGTTGGTCGGCTACAAAGAGAAAATACAATGGAGAGACGCATAGCTAGTGGAATTCCAAGAGAAAGTACAACAACAAGAGCTTGAACTGAGCTCTCTAAGAACAAATGTTGATTCAGCCAGGGCTGCTCAGGCTATGGAGGACGAGGTTGAAACTAGGAAGCTTCTAAGACAATTGCAAGCCCAATATTTTTGGCTAGTAAAGAAGGTTTCTACAAAAGCCTACCGCGAAGGCTTTGAGGTTGCTCGACTTCAGTATGAAGAAAAGGAAGAGGAAGGGGATGATGAGGAAGACATGGATGATACTCATTTGGTGTTTCCTGTTAGGAATGTTCCTTGGACCGGACGCCTTAGGCGTATTCCTCCTTTCCAGCTGGATGAGGAAGGAAACCCCATTATTATCCTTGATCGAACTCATAGCGATCTTTTAGAGGCTGGTGCTACCTTAGAATTGAATCTTGTCCCAACCACGGATTCTTCAGCTCAGGCCAGCAGTCTACCCCTATCTTCTTTCCAACCAGCCATCCATTCATGACGAAGATTAGAGTGAAACTGTTGACCCTTCAAGTACTACTATTGAAGCTGGTCTTCCAGCTATTGTTCCTCATACTTCTCCCTCAGCTCATTAGTCCCCCTCTACTAATTAATGACATGTTCTCGACTATTAAGCTACTACTCTTTATATTGTCCCAACTTTGGGATCTCTCATTTGTAATTTTCCTTTTACTATTAGTGGAAAAATTTTGCATTTACACTTTTGCTGTCACATTTGTAATTTTTTCTTACTTTTTCTCTTACCACTTTTGTGTCATATACACACATTTGTTTTTATGCTGCACACACCTTATACTAATCTACTTTCTAACTTAGCACACTTCTATACTATGCCCTTATTTTTCTGATGTTGCTCTTCTCACACTGGTTAAACCGCTCATTGCGTACTACTTATGCATACATTGCTGGTCTACTTTTACAATCAGTTCATTCTTATGCACAAACTGCTACCCTACTTTCCCAATCAGCTTGTTATTAGTTTCTACTTTTGAGAGCGACTAAATTTACATTAGTAATCGGCTCATTCTTTTGCACTTCCATATTTTCCTCCCAATTTCTACGTAAAGTAATTTTTACTTTAGGTGGAACCTATACTAGGCTAACTCTACAAATGGCTACACAAGTCACTGTCCTTGAAGAAGGCTCTGACTCTACTTGAACTTTCAGCTATATTACTCGACTAACTTTTTGACTAGTAAACTCGTGATAGAGTAGGACCCCGACCAGCTTCTTACTCTGCCAACGAAGGTAGAGAAGAGCCACGTAGGTCCAGATCCCGACTGGATCTACATAGTACTTTTGTTACTCATATCAGAGGCCCCGACTAGTTTCTTACTCTCCCAATGAAGGTAGAGAAGACCCATGTAAGCCCGGATCCTGGCTGGATCCCACTTAATGCTCTTAAAACTCATGACATAGTAGGACCTCGACCAACATCTTACCCTGCCAATGAAGGCAGAGAAGACCCACATAGGCCTAGATCCCGATTGGATCCACACAGTACTTTTATTACTAGTGTTAGAGTTGGGCCCCGACTAGCTTCTTGGTCTGCCAATAAAGGTAGAGAAAACGTATGTAGGCCCGGATCCCAGCTAGATCCCTCTTCTCAGCTAATTCCTACACAAAGATTCAAAACAACTAAGGCAAAAAACTCATTGATAATATTTTTTCAAATTACATGCATTCCATGGTCTAAGTAGCTCTTAACTGGACATTGTGACTAAATAATAGGCTCATTTTTGGCCCACTTTCGTAACTCTATATGGCCCTTCCCAATTTGCACCCAACTTGCCACTATTTTGCACTTTCATATTCTAGAATACACGTCGCAATACTGAGTCTCCTTTTTGAAACTGTTAGGGATGGATCTTTTTGTTGAAGCAGCCTTGCAATCTTTTGTGATAATGCTCTAGCCTAACTAGCGCTGCATCTTGTTTTTCATCCAAATTGTTTTATTGGCGAAATTATTCTTTATGGGGATGACCACTTCCATTTTGTTGGCCATAACGAACGGAGACATCCCTGTAGAGGTTCTAGCGATTGTCTTATAAGCCCATAAGACTCCGTGCAAGATCACTGTCCATCTGTCTTTTACCTCTCCTAGCTTCTTCTTCAAAGTATCTATCAACACGTTATTTGTAGTCTCGACTTGGCCATTACCTTGGGAGTACTGCGGTGTGGAAAACAATTACTTTATTTCATGCTCATTGCAGAATTCTCTGACCTGTTCTCCAGTAAATTGTCTTCTATTATCAAAAATTATGGTGTACGACAAACCAAACCTACAAATGATGTTCACCAAGATAAACTTCTGGACTTCTTGTTGTCGGATTCTAGCTAAAGGGAGCGTTTTTACCCACTTTGTGAAATAGTCCATTGCTACCAGCAAGAAAGTCAGATTGCCTTGCGTCCTAGGCAACAAGCTTACTAAATCGATCCCCCACTACACAAAGAGCCATGGGCTAGTAAGCGAGTTGAGCTGTACTGTGGGTTGTTGGATTATCTTCCCATGTCTTTGGCAGTTATCACAATGCTTGACATACATTGTTGCATCCTTCTGTAGGTAGGACCAAAAATAACCCTGTGTGAGTACCTTATGTGCTAGAGATTGTACCCCCGAATGGTTTCCAAAGTCTTCCTTGTGGATTTCACTCAACACTTCCTCGGCCTCCTCTGGGGTTAGGTACTACAGGAGTGGACCCTCTACAGACTTCCTATATAGAATCTCATCAAGGATAGTGCACCTTTCTACTTTGTTCTTGATTCGCCTAGCCTCCTTTGGATCGTTGGGCAGCTCTCCCTCTCGTAAGTAGGCCAAGATTGGGCTCATTAATCCTTGGTCTCTTGCAGCTACTACTAAGCTGGTTAGTCCAGGCTCGTCTATTACCGGGTGTTCCTGGTAGCCCAATGGTAACTCTCTCATGTCTCGTCCAGCCAACATCGAGGCGATGTAGGCTAGAGTATCTCCATGCCTATTATTTATTCGAGGTATATATTCTACTTTTACTATTCCCGTGCGATGTATTGTAGATCTAATCTTCTCTAAGCAGAGCTGCATCTTGGGATCTCGAGCTTCGAACATCCCATTGATATGGCTCACCACTAATTGTGAGTCATTGTAAACCATTGCCTTAGTTACCTCCAGTTCTACTAAAGTCTCAAGGCCAAGTAACACTACTTCATACTTTGCCTCGCTATTTGACACCCCAGTCTCACCATCTTTTCTATCCTTGACCCATCTAGAGTGACCAGTATTACTCTGATACCCAACCTTTCGAAATTGGATGACCCATCCACATAGAATTTCCATCATGGACCCCCCTATAACTCTTGCTCACTATCCGCTTGATTTAATTCTTTTACCAGTAGATCTGTTCTCTCTTCCACTGGGAAGTCTGCCAAAAAATCAGCCACCGCCTGGCCCTTCAATGAGACTCTAGGTTTGAATTCAAGCCCAAACTCTACTAGTTGTAGTGCCTATTTTTCCATTATGCCTGACCCTTATGCTTTTCCCAATACAAACTTTAGAGGGAACTTTGTGATAACCTACACTCGATGTGCCTGAAAGTACGATCGCAAGCATAACACCATGTAGACTAAGGCTAACCCTACTTCTCTAGTTTTGAGTAATGCATTTCTATATCCATGAAGTCTTACTCAGAAAGTAAATGGGTTGCTCTGTCACTGCCCCGGTCCTGACGAAAAATAATCTGAGCCCATGTTTTGAAGTGGCCAGATACAATTCCAACTCTTCTCCCACTTCTAACTTTGAGAGTATAGGTGGTTTGCCGAGGTATCTCTTTAGTTTCAAAATGCTTGTTCACATTCTTTTGTCCATTCAAACTTGAAATTTTTTAGTAGCAACTGGTACAAGGGTCTGCACTTGTTGAAAGATTTTGCTATGAAGCAGCTTAGGGTAACTACTCTCCTTGCGAGTTTCTGGACCTGCTTCTGAGTCCTCGGGGAAGGCATTTCGAATAACACTTTGATCTGATATGGGTTGACTTTGACCCCTCTCTTCGTGACTAGGTAACCCAGGAATTTCTCGGAAGTTAAAGTGAAGGTGCACTTCTCTAGGTTGAGTTTCATCCCCATTTTCCTTACTCGAGCAAAAACTTGTTCGAGATCACTGATATGGTCTTCCTTCTTCTTACTTTTGACCAGCAGGTCATGTATGTACACCTCTGTTGTTCTGTCAACAAGTCTCTGAAGAGCTTCGTAACCAACCTCTGATATGTAGCTCCCGTATTCTTTAGGCCAAAGGGCATCACTTTATAACAGTAAAGCCTTGCTTTATAATGAATATTGTCTTTTCCTGATCTTCTAGGCTGAGCTGGACTTGATTGTACCTAGAATAACCATTCATAAAGGACACCCTCTTGTGACCAGAAGTCGCATTTACCAACTGGTCTATCATTGGCATTGGGAAACTATCCTTAGGGCATGCCTTGTTTAGTTTGTGAAGTCTATGTAGACTTTAACCTTTCCATTTTTCTTAAGCATTGCCATAATATTCGTTATCTACTCTAGGAGTTGTACCTCTCTTATAAACCCATCCCTGATCAACCTGCTCACTTTTTCATTCACCACATCCCTGAATCATGGTGCTAACCTTCTTGGTTTTTGCTTGACTGGCCTGAAGGTTGGCTCTACATTCAGGTGGTGACAAATTACTTCCGAGCTGATCCCTGGTATCTCTTTGATGGACCAAGCGACGACATCCATATTCCTCTTCAAACACTTTACTAACTCTTTCAATTCATCCAACTCCAGCTTTACCCCTACTCTTATTTGCTTTCCTTCTCCCATATCCACCATCTGGATGCCTTATAGGCATGGGGATCTATCGAGCTTGGCATCCCCCTCTGTAATTGCTCTTGTTGAACCTTAGCCTCGAACGACTCTTCTCTGCCTAATGTGCACACTTGAGCTACCACTTGGTCACCTCGCACATTTCACATCCCCTATAGCATGGGGAATCAGAGGACCTAATAGTACGTGGATGGAACTACTTGCATTTTATGTGTCTACCATCTTCCCAAAATAGCATTGTATGTTGAACTCGCCTCAACAACCACAAACCTGGTCATCAAGGTTACCGGTCCTGCCTGTACCAACAATATTATTTCCCCCCATAGTTGATTAGATCTCCTGTCAAACCCGATCAACGGTGTTCCCGCTGGGACGAGCACATTCCTGCTGAAGCCCAATCTATAAGAAGGTCGAAACATACATGATATCTACTAAGCTACCACCGTCAATCAACACCCTATTGAGCATGAAGGTTCCTACTCGGAATGTTACTATTAGCGCATTGTAATGGGGTCTCACTACCCCTTCGAAATCTTTCTTAGTAAACACCACCGTTTGATCCCCAAAGGGTTCTATTTGCTCGGTAGGCCCACTCTTTGTTGCAAAGACGTAAGCCAGATGCTTATCCCTCTTTCTTTTTTTCCTCTCACTAGTTATATTCTATCTTGACTTTCTACTCTCCTCTTTAAAGACAACATGTATCACCGTTGCCCTTCCCTCTTGCTCTTCAACAGATAGTTGGTTAGGCCTACGATTTTCATCTCGGGATAGGTCTTCTCTTTGTCTCCTAGGAAGGTCTCTCAACTTTCCCTACTCTGCCAACCTCTACAAGAATCTTTTAAAGGCTTGGGACCTATTAGTGGTGTGCGCCCGCACCTTGTGATACTCGTAGTATCTCTCATTTCAATTCATTTGATCTCGAGAAAAATGTGTGGGTCCTTTGAAATATAGTTTATGTGCGATGACAGACAGGATCTCATTGGGAGGCATAGCAAAATATGTCCCCCCTATTCTTCTCTCCCCTTCCTGCTCGAACGGCCTTTTCCTGCCCGTCTTGCTACTATGACTGATGCTGTTTATTAGGCTTTTATACAACATGTATAACTTTATTCTTCCTCGATGAACTCCGAGGATCATCTGCTAGGCGGATTTACTTTTTTGCTCTTTCAAACAACTTGTCCAGAGTTTTTGGCCTCTACTTTACTAGAGACCTGTACAACCCTGATTCGGATGGTAAAGAATTTATGAATGCTACCACGATCGTTCTCTTATCATAGCTCTCTAGAGACATCGCTTCTTCTCTGAATATCCTCGTGAATTCTTTGAGGTTCTTCCCATATCCCAATCTCATGTTAAGCAACGCATCAATGTCTTACCCACTCTTTTTATTGTCAATGTATTGTGCTACAAAGGCAATGTAAATTTTTTCGAATAAGGTGATGGATCTGCACGGTAACTTTTGGAACCAAGTCTGCGCATTCCCCTACAAATTTCAGAGGAACAATCTACACATCAATCCTTCATTCTCCTCTCACAACGCAAGCATCTACTGGAAGTGGAAAAGATGCTCCACCAGATCCTTCGTCCCTGAATAAGGGGTGAAACATAACGGTACAAATTTCTTCGGGATCTCTAAGGTTAAAATTTTTGTTGTAAAAGGAGACTTCTGAATCCCCCGAATGGCTTGCGTTGCTGTCGTGCCTACGTTCACATTCTTTATTATCTCTTTCTTTTTCCTGATCATCTCTCTGACCTCCTCTCGAGTCAAGTCCATTACGGGCTCAGTTCGAGTAGTTGCAGTAGCAACCTCTATTTCACTTTATTCTATAGGAAGCAATAGCAGCGTGCTCCCTTCTGTGCTAGAAGCATGATCATCCTTGTTTGTTGGTGAAGAGTCTTTTGGTAAAATATCTTACTTCGTCGGTTGCTGGTTTTGAGGCATTGGCTCAACTTTCGATTTTGCTCAACTAAATCATCCATCTTTTTTTGCATCTCCTCCTGTTATTTTTTTATAGCCTCCAACATCGTCAAAAGTTGTGCATTTGCGGTCGGAACAGCTGGTGGGGGTGCATTGACTTCATTTATTCTCGTATATCATACCATTATTTCCATCGAAATCAATTTGCTCTTGGTGTTTCCACGAATAATGTCAGTTCTATGTGATCAAAATCTGGTGAACAGCTATGATGAATCCAACCGTATTGATCTGAAGTCGTTCCTAGCACCTCCCTCCTCGCACGGCATGGTACCTACCAAAATTACTCTGACGCTCAAGTTAGAGAAGTAAAGGAATAGTCCTTAGTACTGGTTAGACTCTAATATCTTCGAAAAGATCCCTCTCAATAGTGCTTACTGTGCTATTTATCCCCTCTCACTGCGCATAGGATTTCCTCCTCTATAGGTTGTAGTCATAGGATCTCCACTAACTCTACGGAGTTATTTACCTAATCGGGATCTTCTGGATCGTTTGTACTTACCTACAGAGATCTCTTCTGGGATCTTCAAGATTGATGTGCACGCAACAGTTTTACAATTTTCCTATGACCTGGCCTGCCTTGTTTGGCAGGCCTAGTTTGGCTTATTGCTATGCTGCCTAGCTAAGTTAGGGAGGTCCTTACTCTAACCTGCCCTGCCTACAAGGCTGCGCCCCTATACTATTTTGCACTTGGTACCACTTTGCCGATTCGGACACGTGTATGGCTTAGATTAACACGCAATTATTTCACTCTACAAAATTAATATTGGTTATTCAAAGAAGAAATGACAGTCATATGTAACTTGGTTAAGTACATTGGCTTATTAGCATTTAAACTCATCTAACCTTTGACCCACTTATTGATGTCTCAAGTGAAAAAACTTCAAGAAAAAGAGAAAATTGAATAAGCTATTTACCTCAAGAAGAAATTAAAGTCAAATATAGGGGATAAATTGTTTGGTTAAAATGAGTTTCTTTATATTGAGGATATCTCAATCTTCAATTTTTAAGTTGTATTCAATTAAAGAATTTTTTATTTTTTATTTTTTTAACTCCAATCAAGGATTGATGGACATATATGCATGGCATAGTGGACTACTCGTTAGCATTGCTCTACCAATAACAGATTTGGACCATATCCATTCTAAGGGGTGGTGACATATCAAATGAACAATAATCTGGATTGGTGACCTGGGAAACTGAACATACCAAAGCATCACACTAGAGACCTTTATGACCCAACAAAGTTTAAAGAAGGGACTTTTATAGAATCATTTCCATTGTATCTGGGCACCAACCTCCAATGACGTAAACTAATTCCCCGATTGTCACTGACCAAGTCGACACAATAATAACATCCATTGCACTAGGTATCCTCTAACTTTAATTTCTTGGCAAAAATCCAACACATAATCAAGTGAAGCACGAACTCAGTACCATATAGCCATTCAATGATTGAGTTCTTGACTTGGGCTTTTAAGTACATTTGAATTGTGAAGTTGAAGACAAAATAATAAAGAATGGGAATAAACCATATAGCAATTATTCCTCCAACTCTCGATAACTCTTTTCCTCATCAAGAAGCCTTAAAATGGGTAGCGTAAAGATGAAGAAAGAAACCAACATAGTTGTAGTGCAGTTATAAGAACTGTCCAAGTATGGCTCAAAATCAATTAGGCTTGATCCAAATGTGTGTATTTTTAGGTCGATCAAAGTTAATTTGGGTGGCCCACTTATTTGGTACTTTTAAAAGGGGTTTTGTTTTCTTTTGTTGTAAGAAGTCGAACTTCAAGACTCAGACTTTCCTAGAGAAGAGAGTTGAAAAAGAGAGAAAACCCAAAAGAGGAGAGGTTGGGAGATTTGGAAAGATTGAGGTTTAGAAAAAGGTGAACTTAAGTGATAGTTGTGTGTTTTTTTGTATCGATTTGTCTCATTTTCTTCATAGTGAAATCAAGTTCCAATGCTTATACCTCCGTGGACGTAGCCTTTAGGTGAACTGCATAAAATCTCGTGTTGTGGGTATTGTGTTTTTACTCTTTCCTTGTGTAGTTGTTATCTTCTTTGCATTTGCTACTGTTAATTGGGTTACCCTTCATTGTCATTATCAAACAAGGTCTTGGTAGGTGTGGCTTACAAGGTGTTTAGTAAAATACCCAATAGGTGTTTAATCAAATTACTAAGTGAGCTTCATAAAGGTGTTCACATATACAACAAGTAATATCAGAGCGTATGTTATCTAAGGTGTTTACAATGACGATTGAAAGTTGTGGTAAGGTGAAGTATTTTGATGAAAAATCAAACTTTTCTTTGTGGCAAAAGAAGAAGAGGAATATTCTTATCCAACAAGGACTTCATAATTGCATTCGGGGCATTGAAGCAAAGTTGGAGAGCATGTCCAATTAGACATGAGAGAAGTTGGATTTGAAGGATATTAATTCCATTGAGTTGTATATTTTTGATGAAGTCATGTACAACGTCATGGAAGAAAAGACCACAAAATGAACATGGGATAAGTTTGAGAAATTTTACATGGAAAAACTTTGTCTAACAAATTATTCCTTAATGACCAACTTTATGGCCTAAGGATAGAGGAGAGATAAGATATCATGGAGCACTTGAACATGTTCAATCGGTGTTTTAGTGATTTGTTGAAGTTAAAAGTAAAATTTAAAGAAAAAGACAAAGAATTACTTTTGTTGAAATCACTTTCTAATTCCTTTAAACAATTTCAGACAACACATATGTTTGGTAAGGAGACTCTCAAGTTTGAGGAGGTGGTTTAAGACCTTATCTCTTACGTGACCATAAACAAGTCAAGTAAGAAGGTTGCTAAAAGAGAATGACTTATTGCAAAGGGTTCAGGTGAGCAAGGTTGAACAAAAGAAAAAGGAAAATCTGAATGAAAAAATTCTAGATCCAAATCTAGAAGTAAAAAAGAAATGGAGTACTATTATTACGAGAAGAAGGGACATTACAAAAGAGATTGTAGAAAGTACAAAGTGGAAGTAAAAGAAAAGTAGAAAGACATGGCCATATGAGTGAAAGCGCAATGCAAAAATTACACCGAAGACAATTGTTGAAGAGTGTTGGGATATGAAAACTAGAATTTTGCAAGTTTTGTGTGATGAAAAAGTAAAGGTAGGTGTTGTTCAAGATTACAAACAAAGAAATTAAGAGTAAGGGGTTCCTAAACTATATTAATTCTGATGTGTAGGGGGCCACACCTATTAAATCAAAAGGTGGAGCTCGTTACTTTGTCACTTTTATGGATGATTTTTCAAGAAAGATTTGGATCTAGTTTATGAAGGAGAAATCTGATGTCTTTGCTAAGTTTATGAAATGGAAGACCGAGGTAGAAAATCAAATACTTGAGAAATGACAATGAGGGTGAGTACAAAGATGGCAAGTTCTTGATGTTTTACAAAGAATAAGGCATCACGAGGCATTTCACCATGAAAAAAAATCCTCAACAAAATGACACAGCCAAGAGGATGAATATAACTCTCATGGAAAAAAAATCCGAACCATGTTCAACGGAATCGATTGATCATGCTTGCTATTTGGTTAATAAATCACCATCTAAGCTACTTGAATTTAGGTGTACCGAAGAGGTATGGACATGAAAAAGGTGGACTATTCTAATTAATGGTATTTGGATGCAAGACATATGTTTTCATTCCTAGTGATGAGAGAAACAAATTGCAATCAAAATTAGTCGGTGCATCTTCCTCAGATTCGAGAAGGAAGTGAAGAATTGCAAACTTTGGGATCCGTTAAATAAGAAGAAAATCCTTAGTAGAAATGTGGTCTTTGATGAAGGTTCTATGACCAAGGGAAAATTCAAGAAAAATGATGGTGAGAAGTCGATTATTGGTGACAAGGTAGTTGTTATTGAAGTTCTTATTAGCTCGGAGAAGACTACAAGAGAACAACCTCAAATTCAATTTGAGGTTGATAGCCATCTAGTGGGTTAGAACAACAACAAGAGATGGTTCATGATGAGTCTTCTAACATATCACAATAAAGGCAAAAAAAAACCATTATATCACCTCAAAGGTATGGATGTGAAGGTGAGGTGCATTTTGTACTAGTGGCTGTTAGTTCCATATTTTATCAATCCCGAGACTAATGTTGAGTGTCGGATCGATTTGTCATTAAAGACATATGAAGACTTTGGTAAAATCTCTCAATCGCACGCACCTCATCAAAAAGCTCCAATGTATGTGCACAAAGCCTAAAAGGTAATGATGCCACCTAGACCATTCTCCAACATTTAAATGATTGATAGATCGACCCACATATTGATTAGGAAAACTCTTTCCTCAACACATTCCTTCATCGAATCTATCGAGAACTAAATTTGGTTATTTAGGAGACATTAGAAATTTGATCACCCTAAGAACATCTTCTTTCCTTGGTGATTGTTTGGGGATCTTATAGAGGTAAGATTTACTGTACCTCCGAACTGTTTCATTACCAGACTTCCTAAAAGCTCATTTTGACCCAAAATAATAAAAAGATATTTTGGTCATTTCATCCACTTATGCAGTGACCCACCCCTTGGTGGTAGTTTGGAGATGTTCTACATAATAATTTTAGAGGGAAATCATTGCATGTTAAATCTAAGTTGTACACGCGTCCGAATCGACTAAGTGGTACCAAGAACAAAACAATATACGGAGAGCAGCCCCACAGGAAGGGCATGTCAAAGTAGAGACCTTCTTAGTATGGCTGGCAAGGCAACATAAAAACAAGCCAGACCAGGCTTGCCAAGCAGGGTAAGTCAGGTCCTAGGAAAATCGTAAAATTGTTACGTGTACGTCTGAAAGTGCCCTCGATTCGCGGGGTGCATGGATCTGCTTTTGATTTTTGAGGTTTGGGAGTCGCCACCTAGTTATTACGGTCTAGGAACCAAACATCGACTCTAAAAGGATAAAATAACTAATCTACCAAAAAAAATAAAGTCCGGGGATCAAGTTACTGGGTTGGAAGGTGTTAGGCACTAACCTCGCCCAGCAAACGCCGGTCTCTACTATTTTTCAAGAAGACTACATTGCTAAAAAGAACTAAATAAAAAATAAAAAAATATTTACCTTGATGATTACAACAGTGATTCCCTCAGACCTAGCGGAGAGATCCCCTTGATTAATATTCTTGCTTTGTTCTGTCACCGGATTTACTTTAGATATTCAAGATGAAGTATCTCTTTCTTAGATCTGAATCTTTCTAATTTATTTATGGATTTCTAGGTGTTTTTGAAAGGTTTCTAGGTATTTTTTTAGCTAAAATTGGGGTATGAATGTTAGGTAAGGAGTTAGGACTTCAAAATTAAGGTTTGGAGGAGACTAGGGAAGCTTTTTGACTTACTTTTCTTAAGGTTTATTTTGACCTACGAGATTAGGGTGTGGAGACCGCTATTTATAGATTTTTTTAAAGAGCTTTTTAGATAGAGTTAGAGTTAGATTATGTTTCTTTTAAGATAGTTTTAGATTTTAATTAGAATTCTATTAGGGTAAGGGTTTGACTTTGGTCTTATTAGATTGATTAGGGTTTTGACTTAAGTCTCACTTGATTGACTAGAATTTAGGGTTTTGACTTCAGTCTTACTTGATTGACTTGATTTTAGGGTTTTGACTTAAGTCTCACTTAATTGACTAGATTTTAGGATTTTGACTTAAGTCTCACTTGATTGACTAGATTTTAGGATTTTGACTTAAGTCTTTCTTGATTAACTTAACTTAAAAAAAAAATTAATTTTAATTAGGACTTCACTTTACATTAATTAATATTTTAATTATTAATTTCAGAATTTTTAATTATTAAAATTATAAAATTACCGTTTTACCCTCGAAAAGGACTTTTTGCATTTTAAGTCATTTTTCAATGTTCCAAGATGTTTTGGAATCGATTTTTCCTGGGAATATTGGTTTGTGTCATTTATAAAAATTGTTGTGCAAAATGGTCATGAACTTTATGAGGGGCATTTTCATAATTTTATGAAAATTAGTGAAATGATTTATTTGATTTCGATTTGTTGTGTTATGTGTTTGAAAGGATTTTCCTAAGCATAATGTAGGCTCTAGGGATGTTTTGAGGTTAGGGGTATTTTGGTAATTTGATCATGTTTTAGTGATTTTTATCGTAAAACTTATTTTTGTCTACAAGATGATGATTTCTATGTTTATGGGATTATATTTTCCTAGCGTAGCGTGGTTTGTTAGTTTGAGATACTTTATCTGAATTTCTGAAACATATCTAGCAACAAAATATAGCATTAAAACAATCATCCATCATTGAGAATTGTAGCGATCGGGTTGACGAGTTGATTAATCAGGTGAATGTAAAAAATGGGGTGTCTACAACGTCACTCCCGGAGATCACAGAAGAGATCTCTACAAGTAAGTATAATCGATCCAGATGGTCCCGATTAGGTAAACAACACCCTAGAGGAACACGAGGGGATAATGAATTTACTCAGAAATTTCAAAAGATTTATCCGCGTGGTCTGATGAGGATATGTTAGGTGCAAGCTTGGGTGTTGTTCAACACGGAATATATACTCATCCGATGAGATGAAAATATCGATAGAGATGTTATAAAATGTATCAGTGCTATCCTCACTACATCTTGAGTTGCAAATCACATATTATCAGTCGATATGGGGATACCTTTTGAACTGATCTCTGATAATGGATCGTACTTCAAGGCTTAAGTCATTACTCTGTGTTCAAAGTTGAAGATCCAACACCATAAATCATCTCCTTATCGTCATCAAACCAATGGAGCAATTGAAACGGCCAATAAGAATCTGAAAACAGTCATCAAGAAAACGTGTCAATCACATTGATATTGGTCAAAAAAATTACCATTCACACTATGGGCATATCAGTCCTCCACCGGAACTATTCCCTACTTTCCAGTATATGATATGAAAGTAATCTTATCAGTTGAAATGGAAATCCTATATCTCAAGGTCTTGACGGAAAGTTAATTGCTAAAAACGGACTAGGCTCGTCATTGGGTACGAAGAGCTAAACCAGATTGAAAAAAAACCTAGAAGTTTTGTACCACGTGCAAACTTATCAAAAAAGAATCGTTCACACGTTGACAAGAAGGTTAAAATTCGTCACTTACAAGTCGGGGATTTGGTACTCAAAGAAAATCGAGTACCTATCTTTGACTCTAGAGGGAAGTTCAAATCAAATTGGGGAGGTCCGTTCATCATCAAGGAAATATTACCGGGAAAAGCTGTCAGACTTCAAGATCATGATGGAATTGAATTACTAGAACTAACCAACCTTGACCAAATCAAATGGTACTACATTTAAGGAGGCCATTTTTGGCCGAATCAATTCTCCTATTACCTAGATCAATATTTCCTTCTTCAACCCTTTGCAGTTTTTTTCAAAAAAATAAAGTAAAAAAAAAAAACCTTTTTATTTCTCAGCCAGATCACCTAACCTAGGGGAGGGAAGAATTCGAACTACGTTTTGGTCTGATCCCAAAATGCTGGGGTACGTAGGCAACCTGAGAAGTTACTTCAGGCCCGACCACATCAAAATAAAAAATCTAGAAAAATTCAAAAGAAAAAAAGAAATATCTTCAAAATGGGGAAGAAAATTCAAGGTAAAATAAAAGAAATGCCACACAAGGGGCATTCGGATTTTTGAGCCTCAAAATCCCTTTCTTTTTATACCCAGTCCTAAGCTTACCAATAAAAGTCCTCCTAAGTACCATGCGAAAAGTCAAAGGAAGATAGCAAAGCATGATTAGACAACAATTTCATAAGAAAGAAAAGAAAAAAAGAGAGAAAAAAAGCTAGGTTGAAAACCTGAAAAGGGTGACTTAGGCAAAAATTAAGGCAAGCTCGCAAGGTTGAAAAATCTGAAAAGACGACTTTGGCAACAATTAGAGCAAAGAAAAAAGAAAAAGCTCGCTAGATCAAAAACCTGAAAAGGCGATCTAGGCAAAAGCTAGAGTGAGCTTGCTAGATCGAAAATCCAAAAGGACGATCTAGGCAAATGTTAGAACAACAAAGCAAAACGGAAGAAAAGTTAAGAGCGGTCCGAGCTGAAACATCAGAAGTCCGAATAATCAAGTTCAATACTTAGCTTAAACCGGACACAGACTCAGAAGCCACAAGTATCTTGTCTAGGATCGATCTGAAAATTTTTACTTTCCCAAGTGAACCAAGGGAGAGAACGGTGAATTCTATGATGAGTCTCAAAAGGAAATATTTTATTTTCTTGAGCCTGACTCAAAATCTTCTATAAAATTAATCAAAATTAAAAGTTGGATCTTTATTGCACTTGTGGTTATCAAATATTTCAAACCTTCTTTCAAGGGGCATTTTCTTTTTCCTCTAAATATGTAGTTTCCCCCTTATACTAGGGGCATTTTTTTATTTTTTGCATGATGTATTAAATTATCTCCAATGCCATGTTTATTATCAAACTAGGGGCATTTTATTTTTAAGGTAGATCAATGTTAATCCTAAAAGATAATGAGAATCCCTAACTTAAGGTTACCCTCTTGATAACATTTTTTCGAAAACCCTTAAGGTTAAAAAGAAGTTAAAATTTATAAAATTTTGAAAAAGCTTGAGGTTCAAATAGAAGCGTTTTAGATCTCACATTTGGTTGCGCCTAGAGAATAACTCATTACCCTTTCACCTAGAATAGGAGATAGGGTATTCTTTCTTTTCCAGATTCTATTATCTTTTCCCAGATCTATTCTTCCCCAAATTTAATCACTTTTTTCCAGATTCATTTTCAATCATTCTTTCCCAGATCTATTTGTTAGTACCATGCTTTGTCAATTCCAAGGGTAGTCGTGTGATGTCATGATGTAACTACTAGAAACATTATTGTGTATGCATTACTCAACGAAAAATCCATAATATATCAAAACCAATCAAGGTCAAGAGACATCTTCACCCATGGAGCATCAGAACAGGTATATCTCAAGGGGATCAGAAGTTGTCGGCAGGAGTAAATAACCTACCGCCAGCCACCGACTGAACATCTAGGGATATCTTCAATCGGTGGCAGAAGCTCTATCCTGTCAGTTCCACCGATAGAATATTCATCGGTCCCACCGTTATCCACCGACAAATCAACATGGGATACCTTCTATCGGTGGCAGAAGAACAATTCTATCGGTCCCACCGATATACAAGGCATCGGTTTCACCGAAGAACATTCTGTCAGTCCCACCGCCAGAACTAATTAAGGAATTATCGTTCGGTGGCAGAAGCATACTTCTGGCGGTTCCACCATTACAATACTCATCGGTCCCACCGATGACTCTGGGAGGTTCCACCGACAGAGCTGCCGAAAATGCTCAACGGGAAGATTTTCGACCGTTACGTTAGGTCGGTGCCACCGTTGGGATCCAGGTGCCACCGACAGAAAGCCATTAAGAGCTGTTCCCATAAAAGAAAAACTCTAGGCCTCTCTTTGGATTGATCAACAACTTCGAAATTCAACCCAAGCCAATAAGCATACTTCACAAGGCTTAACAAAGTAAGAAGAGTCGTGAAGGGTAGTCGAAATCATGAATATCAAACTACCTCATCTAAGTTGATCAAGCTCTACTTACTCCATCCTTTAAGAGTTATATTCTACCATCGAGCAAACCAAGAAGCCATTGTTGAAGGGAGTAATGAAGAACTGAAGAATAACAAACTCACTTCAATCGTCATAACTGTGAGTTTGATTGTTTGTATTTTAAATTTAAAAATACTCTTGTAATAGTTTACTTGATTTCTTCTTCAAAATCAAACACTTGATTGAGTTGCAGACTCAAGTTTAGTGACAAAGGTTATTGAGTTTCCGAAGTATAAAACTCAAGTATTTTGAGTGGATGTGGTCCACTCAATCTTAGGGTTGCGGAATTAACCCGAAAAATTCTATGTGCGGTTTAAGGTGAACCAAAAACCTCAGTTTTAGTGGATACCAAATAACCATCAATTTGGTTTCTCTTGGGAGTGGATGTAGGCATAGGTGCTGAACCACTATAAATCGTGTGTCTCATATTTTGCCTCAGATTCCTTTATCTTTATGCCAATCTGGATGCACATCATGACTAATCATAACTTGCATAAATATCTTGTTTCATGAATGATTTGGTGAATGCACTCTGATTAACACACTCATTAAAAATTAATTCACACCCTAATGTTCACATTCAGGAGAATTTTTAAATAGTCCTTTTCACCCCCCCTCTAGGTCTCTACCTTGTCAAAGTTGGTAATTTCACTATTCATTCCCAGATTCAATACTTTTTTCCAGATTCATTTTCAATCATTTTTTTCCAAATTCATTCCTTTCTTCCCAGTTTTACTCAGCCAGTTACCGCCGAAGGTTTTCTTGAAATTATATTCAGATACCATCGAGGGTTTCTCGAAATTATACACAGATACCGCCGAGGGTTTCTTAAAATTATGTTCTATTACCGTTGAAGGTTTTCTCAGAATTATTCTTAGATACCGCTGAGGGTTTCTCGGAATTATGTTCAGATGTCACCGAGGGTTTTCTAGGAATTATGCTCAGATACCGCCGAGGGTTTCTCTGAATTATGCTCAGTTACCGTCGAGGATTTTTTGGGAATTATGTTCAGTTATCATCGAGGATTTTCTCTGAATTATGCTCAAATACCACCTAGGGTTTCTCGGAATTATGCTCAGTTACCGTCGAGGGTTTTCTTGAAATTATGCTCAGTTACCGCCAAGGGTTTTCTCGAAATTATACTCAGATACCGTAGAGGGTTTCTCGAAATTATGCTCAGTTACCGCCTGAAAGCACCCTCGATCCGAGGGGTGCGCTGATCCGCTTTTGACCTTTGAGGTTTTGGAGTCGCCACCTAGTTATTACGGTCTAGGAATCGAATATCGACTCTAAACGGATAAAAATAACTAATCTACTTAAAAAATAACTAAGTTCGAGGATCAAATTACGGGGTTGGAAGGTGTTAGGCCCCAACCCCGCCCGGCAAACGTCGGTCTCTACTAATTCCCAAATAAAGCTACATTGCTAACCAGACCTAAATAATAATAATAAAAAATAAAAATAGTTAACTTTTTTGAACGCAACAGTTTTGTTCCCTCAGATCTGATAGAATAACTCCTTGTATAGTATTCCTCACTTCATTCTGTTGCCGGATTTGATTTCTGATCTCCAAGTTGAGGTATCTTCTTCTTGGATCTGTGAGTTTTCTGATTTTATTATGGATTCTAAGGTATTTTAGAAGGGTTTTTGAGTGTTTTTTGAGCTAAAGTTGGGCTATGGATGTTAGGTAAGGAGTTAGGACTTCAAAATTAGGATTTTGGGGAAGTTGGGGAGGCTCATTGACCTACTTTTTCTAGGGTTTATTTTTTCATACGAAAATAGGTTGTAGGGACCCCTATTTATAGACTTTTTTAAGTGCTTGTTTTGATAGAGTTAATGGTTAATTATAATTCTTTTAGAGAGAGTTATTGTTTAATTATAATTGTTTTAGGTAGAGTCATATTTTAATTAGAATTGTTTTAACTAGAGTTATTATTTAATTGAGATTGTTTTAAATAAAGTTATTATTTAGTTAGAATTCTATTAAATAGAATTATTATTTAATTAGGATTGTTTTAAATAGAGGTATTATTTAATTAGAATTCTATTAGGGTTTTGACTTTTAGTCTCACTTGATTGACTTTTAGATTTTGACTTTAGTCTTACTTGATTGACTTTAAGATTGACTTTAGCCTTACTTGATTGACTTTAGTTTCTTGACTTTAGTCTTACTGGATTGACTTTAAGATTTTTGAGAAACCCCATTTATTATATCTTTAATTCTTTGGGCCCCTAGATGGAGGGGTCCTTTAATAAATATCTGAGCAACCATCAACAATTTTGCCTGAGAGCTTGATTGATCGATTTTTTTGGTTCAAAATTTTAAATTAATTTTATTAATGTTTTACTTTACATTATTTAATAATTTATTTATTAATTTCAAAATTTTTAATTATTAAAATTATAAAATTATCGTTTTGCCCCCTAAAGAGAACTTTTGCATTTCAAGTCGATTTTATGAAATTTTTTGTACGAAATGGTCGTGAACTTTATGAGGGGCATTTTCGTAATTTTATCAAATTTGGTATAAATTGGCTAAATGATTTATTTGGTTTCGATTTGTTATCTTATGTATTTAAATGGGTTTTCCTAAGCGTAACGTAGGCTCTAGGGATGTTTTAAGATTAGGGGTATTTTGATAATTTGGTCATTTTTAGTGATTTTTATGGTGAAGTTTATTTTTGTTTGAAAAATAATGACTTCTAAGCTTTTGGGGTTATATTTTCCTATCGTAGCGCGATTTCTACAGTTTTGTTAGTTTGAGATACCTCATCCGGATTTCTGAAACATATTTAGTAACAAATAAAGCATTGGAATAATTATCCATCACTGGGAACCGTTGCAATCGGGTTGACGAGTTGAGTTATCAAGCAGATGCAAAAATGAGGTGTCTACAGATGCCTCTCTTTGACAGAGGGTTGAAGCAAACTAGATAGCAAATCTATTTTGGTAGATAGTGCGATATATGAATGCCAAAGCTATTGACAATTCATTTTGCAGTATGATTTAGCAATTTGTAGGGGTGTTCGGATCCTTGAGGGTAAAATTCTCCCCGAACTAAAAAGTGTCAGGTCCTCAAGCTCAAGCTTTCACTGACGGCGTCAGATCCTTGAATTTTAAAGAATTCTCTCTGACTAAAAAGTGCAAGTGTGAGTGTGTGTACAGTGTGAAACTGAGTAAAAATTTAGCATAATTTTGAAAAAAAAAACCCTCAGTGGTATCTGAGGACAATCCAAGTTAACCCTTGGCGGCAACTGAGCAAAATCCAAGATAACCCTTGGCGGCATCTAAGCAAAATCCAAGATAACCCTTGGCGGCAACTGAGAAAAATCCAAGTTAACCCTTGGAGGCAACTGAGCAAAATCCAAGATAACTCTTGACGGAATATGAGCAAAATCCAAGTTAACCCTTGGCGGAAACTGAGCAAAATCCAAGATAACTCTTGGTAGAAACTGAGCAAAATCCAAGTTAACCCTTGGCGACAACTGAGCAAAATCCAAGTTAACCCTTGGCGGCAACTGAGCAAAACTGACAGAGGAATGAATGAATTTTGGGAAAAAATGAATGAATCTGGAGAAGAATGATTAAAATGAATCTGGATGAAAATGAATCTGGAGAATAAAGATAACCCTTGGCGGCATCTGAGCAAAACTGACAGAAGAATGAATGAATTTGGGGAAAAAATGAATGAATCTGGGGAAAAATGATTAAAATGTGGATGAAAATGAATCTGGAGAATAATGATTGAATCGGGGAACGAATGAATAAATCTAGAAGATAATGAATCTGGAAGAGAATGATCGAATCCAAGAATGAATGGATCTGGAAAAGAATCTGGGAACGAAAGAATGCCCTATCTCCTACTCGAAGTAAATGGGTTATTAATTAATTTCTGGGCACCACCAAATGTGAGATCCGAAGTGCTTTTGTTTGTATCTCAAGGTTTTATCCAAAAGTTTTATGAATTTAAAACCTGAGTTTTTATTTCTTTCGAACCTGAAGGGTTTTTCAAAAAACTGTTATCAAGAGGGTAACCTTAAGTTTGGGGTTCCCACTATCTTTTAGGATTAACATTGCTCAAAAGCAAAATGCCCATAGTTTGACAATAAACATGGCATTGGAGATAATTGAATACATCATAAAAAAATACCCCTAGTATAACAGAGAAACTACATATTTAGAGGAAAAAGATAATGCCCCTTGTATGAAGGTTTGAAATATTTGATTACCACAAGCGCAATAAAGATCCAACTTTTAATTTTGATTAATTTTATAGAAGATTTTGAGATAGGCTATAAAAAAAACAAAATATTTCCTTTTGAGACTCATCATAGAATTCACCCTTCTCTCCCTTGGTTCACTTGGGGAAGTAAAAATTTTCAAATCGATCATAGAAAAGATACTTGTGACTTCTGAGTCTGTGTCTGATTTAAGCTAAGTATTGAACTTGATTATTAGGACTTCTGATGTTTCAGCTCGAACTGTTCTTAGATTTTCTTCTATTTTTCTTTGTTGGTCTAACTTTTGCCTAGATCGTCCTTTCAAGTTTTCAATCAAGCGAACTTGCTCTAACTTTTGTCTAGCTCGCATTTTCAAGTTTTCAATTTAGCGAGCTTTCTTTTTTTCTTTGCTCTGATTGTTGCTAAAGTTGTCCTTTCAGATTTTCAACCTTGCGAGCTTGCCTTAATTTTTACCTAAGTCGCCCTTTTGGGATTTTCAACCTAGCAGGCTTTTTTTTTCTTTTCTTTTCTTCATTATGGAATGGTTGTCTGATCTTGCTTTGCTATCTTTCTTGACTTTTCGCACGGTACTTAGGAGAACTTTTATAGGTAAGCTTAGGACGGGGTATAAAAGAAAGGGATTTTGAGGCTTAAAAACCCGAATGCCCTTGTGTGGTATTTCTTTTATTTTACCTTGAATTTTCTTTCCCATTTTGAAGAAATTTCTTTTTTCTTTTGAATTTTTTTCTAGTTTTTTTATTTTGATGTGGTCGGGCTAGAAGTAACTTCTCAGGTTGCCTACGTACCCCAGAATTTTGGGATCAGACCAAAACGTAGTTCGAATTCTTCCCTCCCTTAGGTTAGGTAATCAAGCTGTAAAATAGAAAGGCATAATTTTTTTTTTGAAAAGGCTGCAAAGGGGTTGAGAAAGGATATATTGAAATGGGTAATAGGAGAATTGATTCAACCAAATATGACCTCCTTAAATGTAGTATCATTTGATTTGGTCAAGGTTGGTTGGTTCTGGTAATTCAATTCCAACATGATCTTGAAGCCTGACAGCTTTTCCTGGTAATATTTCCTTGATGATGAACGGACCTCCCCAATTTGGTTTGAACTTTTCTTTAGGGTCAAAGATAGGTGTCCGATTCTCTTTGAGTACTAAAACCCTGACTTGTAAGTGACGGGCCTTGATCTTTTTGTCAAATGCACAGGCGACTCTTCTTTGATAAGCTTGCACTTGGTACAAAGCTCTTAGTCATTTTTCTTCGATCAAATTTAATTCTTCATACCGTTGACGAACCCAATCTGCTTCTGACAACTATCTTTCCAACAAGACCCTGAGAGACAAAATTTTTATTTCAACTGGCAAGACTACTTCCATGCCATACACTAAGGAGTAGGGAGTAGCTCTAGTAGAGGACTGTATTTGAAATACGACACCCCCATAGTGTGAATGGTAGCTTCTCTAACTAATCCCAATGTGATTGATGCATTTTTTTGATGACTGTCTTCAGATTCTTATTGGCTTCTTCAATTGCTCCATTGGTTTGAGTATGATAAGGAGATGATTTATGGTGCGAGATTTTGAACTTTGAACATAGAGTAATGACTTAAGTTTTGAAATACGACTCATTATCAGAAATTAGTTCAAAAGATACCCCCATATCGGTTGATAATATGTGATTTGCAACTCAAGATGCAGTGAGGATAGTACTGATACCTTTTATAACATCTCTATCGATATTTTCATTTCTTCGAGCGAGTATCTATTCCGTGTTAAACAACACTCAAGCTTACACCTAACATATCCTCATCAGACCACTCGAACAAGTCTTTTAAAATTTCTGAGTAAATTCATTATCCCCTCGTGTTCCTCTAGGGATAGGATCATTTCTATTTTAATCTCTTTAGGAATTATTTTCTTTTTCGAGGTCAATAACCTTTGCTTTCTCGATTAAAAGTTGAGCCCAACCCTTATCTTCTTGCTCAAGAAAGAAATTTATCCTTGAAGTCAGATTAATAGTTAATTCGTTAATGCGCTCGAGTTATTAAAAAATTTAGTTTATTCAAATGGGGCAACAGATGTCGTTCTAGACTTGGCAAACAAACTCAACTCATAGAAAAGAGTAGACTCAATATAAAGAAGTCTTGACCTTGTTGGAAAAAAAGAACTCGAACTAACCCAAATGACTCATGAAAACTCAAGATAGCCACCCATAATGGGCTTGATTAGGACTGAGACATTGCTTACAACCGTCAGGATTGAGGTACGGTGATCTTCAAGGAACAACTTTATAATTTTGAGAAATTTTAAGATCATTTCTGACAATTCATTTGGTTTTGATGTTCGTTCTAACTGACCGGACTAGTGACCCTAACAAAACGGCAAATGATTGAGCTTAGGTACAATGATAACCCCATCAAAAATGAATTCTAGTGTTACCTCCTTAATAACATTTTAATAAATCCTGAGATTTTATTGAATTTATGCACCAATCCATTAAACAATCCATTTATGCAATTTTATTGCACTCTTGAAAATTATTAACAAATTATTTTTTGCAATCATTTTCTTTTTAGGAAAACATATTTTAGTAATTTTTCAAGGTCTATGAAAAAAATAGATTTTTTGTAAAAATCTTTTCTTTTTCTTTAGAAAAATAATATTTTAGAAAATTTTCAAGGTCCATGTAAATCGTTTTTCCTTGAAAAAAATAGATCTTTTGAAAAATATTTTCTTCTGGAAAATATTTTTTCTCTGAAAAATATTTTTTTATTTGGAAAACACTTTCTCTTGGAAAATCTTGTTCTTATGAAAAATATTTTCTCGAAAATACTTTTTCTTGAAAAATATTTTCTCGAAAATAATTTATCTTGAAAAATATTTTTTCTAGGGAACACTTCTTTTGGAAAACATTTTTTTTGGAAAATATTTTCCTTTTGTAAACTATTCTTCTTATTTGAAAATGGGTCGGAACATGAATTTAGAAAAGAATTTGATTTCCATTTTGATCTAAATGGCCCGACCCATTATGATTGTTGGATCGAGATGGACTGGGTCATTATGAATTATTACAAGAAATGGATTATTTATTGGGTCGGTGCACCCATTTTAATTTCCAAAAGTAAAATTTTTTATCCTTGAGGACGACCATACATTTTGATCTCATACATCATTCACATACCTTCATCAATCACAAGGTCCCACTCAATAAACAACCCGGGAACACCCACGATAAGTTCGAGTCGTGACCTACTGGGAGGTTTCTAAACTCTAAGCTTATTTTATGCAATGCATTTTTATCTGGCCACCCTTGCCCAAGTACACCTATATACCTCTCGAGCGTATTCAATCAAACGGTACGTGGTGACTTGGTTTGATATACCGTATAGGTGATAATCCAAAACTTCAACGCACTTCTTTGAAGCCAAAAGTAGTCAGTTTAATCCCCAGATCAGAGGTGGCGCGCGATGCTTGAGCAAAGGCACTCTTAAATGACCTCTTTTCTAGAATAAACGTAGTCTATCCTCCTAGTACCATAGTACATTGGAGCAGGATCTTGCTTAGGCACTGGTTTTGACCAAGAAATACAATTGATGTACTTGGATCATCTTTGATATACCTATAGGTACAGGTCAAGAGTTGTAGCTTTCATAAATGGTTTGACATCTCACGAGGGACCGACCACGTACTAGTAGTAAGTTGGCAATCGGGACATGTGACTGTGTGGCTTACAATAGGTTAAAAACTCAGGTCGCTCCAGCATGGGTGCATGGATATACCTTTCAGAGTCACCTGATCAGACGATACTAATGCCCCAGTTTAATATAGCCTAAGGTACGTGACTGGAGTTGTGGTTTTCATGAATGACGTCGCATCTCTGAGGAGAACGGGCCACGCACAAGTGCCACGTTGGCTATAAGGGACATGCAATGTGCAATGCAATAAAATAAACATGCTAGTAGTGTGTGCAAAACAGGGTGGGGTGTGCCCGGGGCCTTTTTCAAATAAATGGACCTATAGGCCAAATCAAATCATTAATGGGCTACAATCATAATGAATACAAGTATATTAAGATCAAACTCATAGCATGCAAATCAAAAGAAATTCAAAATCAATCGATCAAGACCAATCAATTAACTAAAATCAAGCAACTAACACGTGAGGCTTAAGATTCAATCAATCAAGGTATCTAAGGGGTATGATCATATCAACTGGGTAAAATGGAAACCATGCACCCTAATCTAGCACCTAATTCACTTGATCATGGACTCATTGAGTTAACTCATCTCCTAGCATTCAACGTTGTAAAACATGGACAAATATCACATGGAAACATTAACATAAAGCTTAAAGTGAATGCAAAGGGAATTGCATGAGGTTTTTAACCCAAATGAGTCAACTCGACTTATGACAATCAAAATCGGGATATCATGACAACACATTATGGAAAAATTAAAACAATTAGCACGTAATTAATTCCTTATGTGGTTCACCCCTATGGTTGATTTTCGAAGTGCAACGCACCGTTTTTTTATTTTTATTTTTTTTACAAATTAAAAAAAAAAAAAAACAAACTTACTAAAAAAATTAAAAAACACAGGACAAAAAAAGAAATTCCTTTGTCATACCAACTTGTTTGCAATCAAGTAAATAACTAGCAAATATTAAAGGGTGGTGTGTTGTAGGTAAAAATTGGTGTGACAATAGAGAAAACAAATTATTCTCTTTCTAACACCATTGCAACAGAGAATGGAGCTGCCAAAATTTTTTTGTATGTTGTTGACCCTTTTAAAAAAAAAAAAAAAATTGAATTATATTTTATTAAACAAAAACAAAAAGACTTTTTTTTAAAGCTAAATAATGTACCATAAAATCATAAAACAAACCGACCTAAGGTTTATTACCTAGAGAAACTGTGGAGCAAAGCTGATGATCTTATGAAATCGATTCCCAAGTCCGGGCCAATTAGGAACCTTTCCCCAACTACATATCACTTCGTCAATTTCACGAATGCAAGTTGGGTATATCATGTGATTCTCCTAATTGAAAACATAAGGTCAATTTTCCTCATCTTACACACTTCAAGCAAATTTATAGTCCTTGTCACTAGCGAACAAGCTGTAGGCATAATTCCAATCTCACTAACTCTATTATGTGATCATCAATGTTCCATAGATTAAGCAATGGTCCACGAGGACTGTTACATAGGCCAGCAAAAACAAACTGATCCTTACAAGCAATCAATAATGAGAAGAGAACCCCTGAGGGTCTCGAGGTTTGAACCTTACTCCAAACTCGGAAATTGAAATCAAATGACCAAATGAAACACGAATAAATCCTGAAAATGCAAAATTTGCCTCTAAATAATGTTGTTGATAACCATTAAGATGAATTTCTCAATCTGAAATCTACAGGAAGAGGTGGGCAAAGAACCCACGAATCGATTCGAGGATCATAGATTTCGACTGCTAATCGATCCTAGATATCAACCAATCCAGAATCTTACTCCATCAACAACAATGACTCTAAAATAAACCAGATTTGTCTTTGAAAGCACCAATGAGATTATAGATCTAGAGAATTTTAACGGAGAGGTCTGTTGCCAAAATCGTTTAAGAGCAGAAGAGAAGTTGAATCTGATGAGGCGATGAGGGAATCTTCATGGGAAGGATTAGAGAAGAGAGAGAGAGAGAGAGAGAGAGAGAAAAGTGGAATACTGACCTCAGTACGTGAGACAAGTGGCACCTGCGGCCTGAGTCGAAAAATCACTCTAAGAAGCGCAAGCTATGAAGGAATCTTGGACTGGTTATTTCAATCGAATTCTTCGAGAAACTGAGTATCAAAAGCTCTGGAGAGACAAAAAGAGAGAGAGAGAGAGAGAGAGAGAGGGGTTGGAGAGGCGTCCTCTCTGCTGTTTCCATTGGAGAAGAAGATGGAAAAAATAAAAACCGTTTTTTTTTATTATTGCACACCAGCCATTCTTTGTAAAAACGTTGATGTCCCCTTAATAGAAAAAAAATAACATATATATATATGGGTCGCGTTCGCACGACAACCATTTCTACTCACATCGCGACAAATCGACTCAGCCGTTCGATTTCGATCAGATTTACGGTTTAGATCATAAGTAGCGTTACACTAACGAATTTTCGTTATTTCCAAGTGCCTCCCCGTAAAACACAGATCTGAGAGTTTCTTCCTCTTCGTTTCACTCTTCCTCTTCGACTCAGATCTTACTCTTCCAGCCGAAAAATAGATCTGATCTGCGTCTTCTTCTTCGTTTCACTCTTCAATCTGCCAACTATTCCAACCCATCTCTTCGATTCAAACAGATCTTCGAATCACCCAAAAACGAAGACGCAACTCGTTTTTTTTTCCGATTCAAACAAATCTTCTTCCTTCCTCTTTGTTTGCCACGGCTCCGACGAAGGTCGCGGCTTCGTCCTCATCTCTCTCTCTCCAAAGAAACCCTAAGGTAAACCCTTAATTAATTTTTTTTTATTTCATTTGTTTTTTTTTTATGTATCGATTATGAAGAATCATCGACAAATTTTGTTTCGAAATTTTGCCACTTTTTTTAGCTGCTTTGTTTCACTGATAAAATAGAGTGATTTTTTGCCATAATTTTGCAAAGTTATGATCTGTGGTAATCCTCACCAAAAATCAGCCCATTCCGAAATTTTTAGCCCCATGTTTACAAGTTGTCGTCCGAACGCGAATATAATTTTGCAAAGTTATGATCTGTGATACTGTATCTCCACTGGTTTGGATTTGGTTGTGGCTGAACCACTCCAACAGATGATTCCTGTAAAATTTTCAGAATCATTAGAAGATCTTACATTTACACGAATATAAATCTAAAAAAGCAAGGTTGAAAGTTAGGTATAATCTATAAATAACCTGTTTGTTAGGACTATGGCCCCACGAAAGTCGAATGCTTTGGCCTCCCAATTGAGTTCCATTCAATTCTTAGATTATAGCTTTATATTTCTTGGAAGTTTGTATTGTTTGTTGATTTTGGAAAATATGAGTTAGTCTTATGTTCTTCCACTATGGGTTATTATTTGGTAAGGAGGGAATGTGGTTGGTTTGAAGATTGAAGAACTGATGAGGTTTTGATGAATGGATATGTAGGTAGTGAGGGTTGAGTTTTTAAGGATATGTAGGTAGTGAGGGTTGGTTTGTTGTATTAATTACTGATTTCACTATCAATGAGAATAGGTTTTAATATTTCCAACGTCACTTACCAAAAATAGGCCAAATCTGGGCTTGATTGGAAGTTCTTATATTGGTATGTGCAGACATTGTCCTTTTTGTTTTAGATAACATATATTTTTTGATTCTGTTTACTTTACTATTGGAGAAAGTTTTTTTTGCTTTAACTCTAAATCTGTAGTGTTTACAGCTTTGGTCTTCATCGAGTTTCTATATTTGAATTCCTGTGGGATGCTCATCCTGCAATTGAAAGGCACTAATATTGAATTTCATTTCTGCAGAAAGGAGGTCCGTACTTAGCCATATATCTCTGGGCATTTATGTTTGTTCTGTCCATTGTGATGATGACACTATATCCGATTCTAATAGCTCCTCTTTTCAACAAGTTCACCACAGTGAAGAGGCATTAGCTAAGGCTGAGGAGTCCATTTCTATTCAAAGGTCATTCGAAGCTTTTTTCCTCAATCCATTAACTCATCTTAAACACAATTAAAGGTCCATCTCACTATGTCTCTTTTTAAATGGTGAATTTGAGGTCTGTTATATTGTTTGATGGGAAATATAAGGATTGAATTCTTGGAATTTAGGCCTTCTGAGGTTTCTGCATTAGTGGCAATATGTGAATTAGGAGAAACCCAAACAGCGGACATAAACAAGGTTGCATCTTGTTTCATTAAAATAACAACCTCCATTTTGCTATGTAGGCCTATTTCAATTACAATGGTATTCTATGTATTAAGACATACTGAAATACTGATTCTAAGTCAATCTCTCGTTGTTTTATATTTCTCAGATCATGGAGGTTCTTATTCAGATCGCAAGAAAGGAGAATTTTGATCTACCCATGAGCTTTGCTGCTAAGATTGCAACCAAGTCAAAGCAGAACTTGAGGAAAGCAATCATGGCACTTGAAGCATGCAAATCACACAAGTAAGAACTGCAAGAGAAGATATGTGAATTTCTAATTTTGTTTTTCCCCTTACTTGAGTTGAAATAACCAATGTAGTTGTCCTTTTGTTGATGAGCAACCAATTCCGCTAGGCTGGGAAGAGGTGCTGACGGAACTTGCTGTTGAGATTCTAGCTAATCCATCACCCAAAAGGTTAGCCTCTGACTCAATGTAAAAAAATTATTATGGAGGAAAAGTTAGACACAGGTTGCATCTTGTTTCATCAAACATGTAGAAAAGGTAATAAACTTGATGAATCCAAAATAATCATCTTTTTCTCTTTAATGTCAGGTGAGGATAGGTTCTCAACTTTTCAAAGAAGGGATATAAGGAGTTCCATGGATTGGGTAGGGAACGAGTGGGTTGATATCAAAGCTCACTGTCGCCAAGGGGACTGAGTCTGGTGGCTCTGCAATATCAGACCGTGAAGTTCTCAACAATAAAAAAATTGATGAAGTTGTAGGGGTTGTAAACGTTTGTAAATATGATAGAGAGATGATAGGCTTTTTAGGGGTTTGATGTATGTTTATTCTGACATGAGAGACTTGGCATATGTGTTGCAATTACAGATGTGTGGTAGTTCAAGCTCTTCCTAGATCAGCTTAGAACAATAGTTGGAGCATTTTCCATTAAGTCCGGACTTCCATTTGTGTTGTACTTATATTCTTTAGGCCATGAAATCATTGTCTAAAATGTTTCTCATTTGTGATTTATGTATCGTCATATTTAAACTAATCAGCTAGTTTGTATTTTGCACCTTGGAATTCAGTTGATATTAATGGTCATGTTGAGTGGATCATAAATTTGAAGCAGGTCAGGTGCAAGGGTAACCAAAGGTGAACATTGGATCAAGTTCAATGTCGTCTGAGTTGTAATTCTCTCATCTTTTTTGTTTGTTGAGAAAGTGACCCATTTAATAACATACAAAACCCATGTCCTTCAATAGAAATGCCATCATTTTCTTCCCTTTTATTTTCTATATGTTCATCACCATCATCTCTTACTTCAAAGAGAAACACAGTTAATAACGTGAACTAAGCAAGAAATTGAACATTCTCATACCAGCACATAATTAGTATTCCGACAAAACAAAAATTTAACATTCTCATATCAAAATAGCAGATTCCAATGAGCTACCTTCGGATGATGTACTGTAAGAAAAATGGGTGGAATCAACATCACTCCTCCATATAGATTATAATATAAATGAAGTTCCTCTTAATACTAGTTTATTAGTTAGTACTTAGTACTTCTTGGCGTGGTCGTCTTTTGTCCAAACTATCTCAATCCTATGATGGCAGAAGCCCATGGTGATGCCAAGAAGGCAGCAGTGTTTCCAACCTCATTTGCCATTTTAATTTACTTCAAAACTTGTTAAGACTTGAGAACAAGTTAAAAAGTAAGAGATGATGAGGACATATCAAAGTTAGACTTCCAATATGCTAGTTGCCCAACCTTTGAAACCTATAGACCTCAGTGATGGATATGTATGACAAACCTATCATAGCCATTGACCATCTCACTACTCAAGTTCAAATAGATAAAAAAAAAAAACAAACACTAAATAATATTCTCTGCTCAAAATTGAACCGACCAATACAGGCATAATCAGCAGCGTCAAAGCTAATAGTTTGCTTAAACAACCTTATGGCACATGAATTATGTGTAATGGGAAGAATACAAATTGAAAAAAGAATTAAAGTTGTAGCCATTGATCTTCATCTATATTTCTATCTAGAAAAGGTCTTGCTTCATCGTAGCTGAATGTTTTTGCCCATTTCACCCGTCTATGCAGATCAGCTCTTCTACCCCGACATTTGTATTTCCCAAACCACGCAGTCCTGTAGATTCAAGATTAAGTTTTAGCCCATTAGAAGCAGCAATCGCTCCAGACATCGTAGTTGTCGAGTGAAGAATGCACTCCTGGAGGGCTATTTGCAGACATTTGGGCCAAGTACTCTTCATCGCTGTCATAATCTGGAGAGCTGTTTGCTGCACGGACTATCACGGTCACAATACTCTGAGTGTTTCTCATAAGCCAATGCATCGTTTCGTGCCTTCTCTATCAGCTTTGTCATCTCATCATAAGCAGCTTTTCTTTGATTCTTGAGATGGTAAACACGTGCCAGACCTTGATGTGCTCTTGTGTGCCTGATGTTAAGGGCATTCACATAGATGAAAACAAAGATTTAATATTGACCAAGTAATTAATTCAACTGCATATACAACTTTAGTGGATCTTTCACTATAATGGGACAGAAATCTACCAATTGATACACAAATCACTTAAAAATGCATAAGGTTTTACTTCACAATTTACTGAATCCCACCATCAACGGATATAAATTAATAATCTAAAAAACAAGCAAGGTTATGATCTTGACAACAACATTACGCACGAGAGATGATAAAAACATCATTTGAAGAATACAGTTGGTTGAAGCAATAACAAAATTATGTACAAGAGATGATACCAACATGTTTCTATAAACATGTTTCTCAAGAATCAGGAAATCGACAAATATAAGAAGAAAATTAACTTCACCAAGCTAAAAATTTATCACAACAACACATAAAACAGAAATTTCAATCAAATCCACATTTCAAAGACACTCTAATTTCAATCAAAATGGATTTTGATGTATAAGACATTACGTACCACATTCAGCCCAATTATCTGTAAACTAGAATTTCAAGCTGATGAATTGGACAATAAACTAGACATAATTGAATGGGGGGACATAACTTATTCAGCCCAATTATCTGTCAATCAAAATTCTTATCTACTGTCCACACCAAGCTTGCATCATGAGCTAATATACAGTTTGAAGTCACCTTCTTGAGTCAATGGTTGAATATCCGACTCCAACACGTTGAATTCAATCTTGTAGCTTCTCAGCTTGATCAAGGCAACTGCGGTCATGAATTTGAGTAAGATGAATTATAAAAACAACTGCAATGAAATAAATCATGAAGCAGTGGGCACGAATTCAATCAATAAAATCCAATATATTGTGTTTAACAATATGGGATGGCATACCTGACCATGAGAACCTTTGCCCAAAAAAGTTGCTGTATCGAAGTTACTTGTAGTCTCTTCAAGCTCCTCAAAGGATGATGTTTGATAAGCCGAAAGCCCAAGTGCTCCTAGTCTCATCGTTTGAGGCATGTACCCTTCAACCAAGCAAGAAAAGTCAATCTGTCAAACTTTGTACTCATAGAGAATTTGTTGAAGTCATATCAGGTGAAGGCTATGTACTCCACCAAATTGAATTTGTGACATAAATACCATGTGAAATCACATAAAAAAGGACAGGAGCATTGATTAAAGAAAAAAGAATCACGTTAAAAGGTAACTAATTCCAAAAATATATTGTCATGAGTATGTAAGCTGGGCTTGAATGTATATTGTGTTGAGAGAACAAAATTCAGTAATCTTTCTACAATTCATTAAACCAAAACCAATTGGCCAAAGCAATTTGTACTGGACTACTTCTCTGCGATCATGAATTTGGGTAAGATGAATTATAAAAGGGGGAATATTTAGCTTCTCAGCTTGTTGAATGCCCATGAGGTGAAGGTCTCAGTTGCATTCTCACTTAACAAAGAACCCATTGTAACAATGGCTATTCATGCATTTTAGTAACAACAATGCATAAAACTTAACAAAGAACCCATTGCATTCTCACTTAACAAATTTTGAAAAGATCTTTTCAAATTATTTGGAACTCCATTACAAATTTAATTGATTTTATACAAGAAATTTCAAAGAGAGATATGCCTAAAACTTTCAAGACGTCTGCCATTCGAACGACCTTTTTAGATTAAAAAAATAAGAGTGGCATTCGGGTTGTCAAGTAAAGAGTGTCACCAACATGTACAGTTTTCATACATAAAACTCAGAACATGAAATAAATAAATAAAATAATACAAAGTTTTATTAATTCGATTTTCTTGAAGATTAGGGTATATAAAGCTTTACAAACTCATGTAAAGTTTGGAGTCAAACATTGAGAAAATTAATTCAAAAAGATTGTTTCAGGTCTCATGAAACAATGTAAAATGCACTTGGAACCATACAAAGTTTAACTAAGCAGTTAGCAACAACAATAGTAAATAGCACAAGAGAGAACTTTATAAATTCCTTTGCAAAATCACTTGATGAAAGATTACCACAGATCATAACTTTGCAAAATTATGGCAAAAAATCACTCTATTTTATCAGTGAAACAAAGCAGCTAAAAAAAGTGGCAAAATTTCGAAACAAAATTTGTCGATGATTCTTCATAATCGATACATAAAAAAAAAAAACAAACACTAAATAATATTCTCTGCTCAAAATTGAACCGACCAATACAGGCATAATCAGCAGCGTCAAAGCTAATAGTTTGCTTAAACAACCTTATGGCACATGAATTATGTGTAATGGGAAGAATACAAATTGAAAAAAGAATTAAAGTTGTAGCCATTGATCTTCATCTATATTTCTATCTAGAAAAGGTCTTGCTTCATCGTAGCTGAATGTTTTTGCCCATTTCACCCGTCTATGCAGATCAGCTCTTCTACCCCGACATTTGTATTTCCCAAACCACGCAGTCCTGTAGATTCAAGATTAAGTTTTAGCCCATTAGAAGCAGCAATCGCTCCAGACATCGTAGTTGTCGAGTGAAGAATGCACTCCTGGAGGGCTATTTGCAGACATTTGGGCCAAGTACTCTTCATCGCTGTCATAATCTGGAGAGCTGTTTGCTGCACGGACTATCACGGTCACAATACTCTGAGTGTTTCTCATAAGCCAATGCATCGTTTCGTGCCTTCTCTATCAGCTTTGTCATCTCATCATAAGCAGCTTTTCTTTGATTCTTGAGATGGTAAACACGTGCCAGACCTTGATGTGCTCTTGTGTGCCTGATGTTAAGGGCATTCACATAGATGAAAACAAAGATTTAATATTGACCAAGTAATTAATTCAACTGCATATACAACTTTAGTGGATCTTTCACTATAATGGGACAGAAATCTACCAATTGATACACAAATCACTTAAAAATGCATAAGGTTTTACTTCACAATTTACTGAATCCCACCATCAACGGATATAAATTAATAATCTAAAAAACAAGCAAGGTTATGATCTTGACAACAACATTACGCACGAGAGATGATAAAAACATCATTTGAAGAATACAGTTGGTTGAAGCAATAACAAAATTATGTACAAGAGATGATACCAACATGTTTCTATAAACATGTTTCTCAAGAATCAGGAAATCGACAAATATAAGAAGAAAATTAACTTCACCAAGCTAAAAATTTATCACAACAACACATAAAACAGAAATTTCAATCAAATCCACATTTCAAAGACACTCTAATTTCAATCAAAATGGATTTTGATGTATAAGACATTACGTACCACATTCAGCCCAATTATCTGTAAACTAGAATTTCAAGCTGATGAATTGGACAATAAACTAGACATAATTGAATGGGGGGACATAACTTATTCAGCCCAATTATCTGTCAATCAAAATTCTTATCTACTGTCCACACCAAGCTTGCATCATGAGCTAATATACAGTTTGAAGTCACCTTCTTGAGTCAATGGTTGAATATCCGACTCCAACACGTTGAATTCAATCTTGTAGCTTCTCAGCTTGATCAAGGCAACTGCGGTCATGAATTTGAGTAAGATGAATTATAAAAACAACTGCAATGAAATAAATCATGAAGCAGTGGGCACGAATTCAATCAATAAAATCCAATATATTGTGTTTAACAATATGGGATGGCATACCTGACCATGAGAACCTTTGCCCAGAAAAGTTGCTGTATCGAAGTTACTTGTAGTCTCTTCAAGCTCCTCAAAGGATGATGTTTGATAAGCCGAAAGCCCAAGTGCTCCTAGTCTCATCGTTTGAGGCATGTACCCTTCAACCAAGCAAAAAAGTCAATCTGTCAAACTTTGTACTCATAGAGAATTTGTTGAAGTCATATCAGGTGAAGGCTATGTACTCCACCAAATTGAATTTGTGACATAAATACCATGTGAAATCACATAAAAAAGGACAGGAGCATTGATTAAAGAAAAAAGAATCACGTTAAAAGGTAACTAATTCCAAAAATATATTGTCATGAGTATGTAAGCTGGGCTTGAATGTATATTGTGTTGAGAGAACAAAATTCAGTAATCTTTCTACAATTCATTAAACCAAAACCAATTGGCCAAAGCAATTTGTACTGGACTACTTCTCTGCGATCATGAATTTGGGTAAGATGAATTATAAAAGGGGGAATATTTAGCTTCTCAGCTTGTTGAATGCCCATGAGGTGAAGGTCTCAGTTGCATTCTCACTTAACAAAGAACCCATTGTAACAATGGCTATTCATGCATTTTAGTAACAACAATGCATAAAACTTAACAAAGAACCCATTGCATTCTCACTTAACAAATTTTGAAAAGATCTTTTCAAATTATTTGGAACTCCATTACAAATTTAATTGATTTTATACAAGAAATTTCAAAGAGAGATATGCCTAAAACTTTCAAGACGTCTGCCATTCGAACGACCTTTTTAGATTAAAAAAATAAGAGTGGCATTCGGGTTGTCAAGTAAAGAGTGTCACCAACATGTACAGTTTTCATACATAAAACTCAGAACATGAAATAAATAAATAAAATAATACAAAGTTTTATTAATTCGATTTTCTTGAAGATTAGGGTATATAAAGCTTTACAAACTCATGTAAAGTTTGGAGTCAAACATTGAGAAAATTAATTCAAAAAGATTGTTTCAGGTCTCATGAAACAATGTAAAATGCACTTGGAACCATACAAAGTTTAACTAAGCAGTTAGCAACAACAATAGTAAATAGCACAAGAGAGAACTTTATAAATTCCTTTGCAAAATCACTTGATGAAAGATTACCACAGATCATAACTTTGCAAAATTATGGCAAAAAATCACTCTATTTTATCAGTGAAACAAAGCAGCTAAAAAAAGTGGCAAAATTTCGAAACAAAATTTGTCGATGATTCTTCATAATCGATACATAAAAAAAAAAAACAAATGAAATAAAAAAAAATTAATTAAGGGTTTACCTTAGGGTTTCTTTGGAGAGAGAGAGATGAGGACGAAGCCGCGACCTTCGTCGGCGCCGTGGCAAACAAAGAGGAAGGAAGAAGATCTGTTTGAATCGGAAAAAAAATGAGTTGCGTCTTCGTTTTTGGGTGATTCGAAGATCTGTTTGAATCGAAGAGATGGGTTGGAATAGTTGGCAGATTGAAGAGTGAAACGAAGAAGAAGACGCAGATCAGATCTGTTTTTCGGCTGGAAGAGTAAGATCTGAGTCGAAGAAGAAGAGTGAAACGAAGAGGAAGAAACTCTCAGATCTGTGTTTTACGGGGAGGCACTTGGAAATAACGAAAATTCGTTAGTGTAACGCTACTTATGATCTAAACCGTAGATCTGATCGAAATCGAATGGCTGAGTCGATTTGTCGCGATGTGAGTAGAAATGGTTGTCGTGCGAACGCGACCCTATATATATATATATATATTATATATATATATTTATTTATTTATATTTTACCACCAGCCCCTTATTTTTGTTAAACGTTGTTGTCCTTTAACAACAAAAAGTTTTTTAACACACACTAGCCCCTTTTTCTTTTTTTAAAAAAACGTTGCTGCCCCTTGACAACACATTAAAAATTTTCTTTATTTTTATAAAATGTTGCTGCCCCTTAGTAGCACATTAAAAAATAATTTAACACACACCAGCCCCTTCTCTTTTTTTTTTTAAATAACTATCAAAGGATAGACCATCGTACGCTTAATGAATATTAAAAAGAGAGGAAGAAAAGATTAAAGATTATCTTATTTAAAAAAAAATAGAAAACTTCCATGCTTTAACAATCGTTAATCCATCTTGAACAAATCGATTTCTTGAAATCCTCGCCATTTAGGGTCACCCTAAGTAACCTTTAATTGAACTACAGATAACAATATATACTAAATCAATGCACTCAAAATTGACCCGAATAATAAATGATTGGACCAACAAATATATATAATAAAAAATAAAAAAAAATAAAAAAAAATAAAATCGATAAACAAATAATAAAAAGAAACTAACTAAAAATTAAATAAATAAAAAAGATTAGGTCATTGGCAATGATCCCATACTTGGGATTTTTCAAGTCTGATCCTCAAAAGTCCCCAGTGGAGTCGTCACTGAAAGCGCCCTCGATCCGCGAGGTGCGCATATCCGCTTTTGACCTTTGAGGTTTGGGACTCGCCACCTAGTTATTACGGTCTAGGAACCGAATATCGACTCTAAACGGATAAAAATAACTAATCTACTTAAAAAATAATTGAGTTCAGGGATCAAATTACGGGGTTGGAAGGTGTTAGGCACCAACCCCGCCTGGCAAACGTTGGTCTCTACTAATTCCCAAAGAAAACCACATTGCTAACCAGACCTAAATAATAATAAATAAATAAATAAAAGTTACATTTTCCGAACGCAACGATTTTATTCCCTCAGATCTGATAGAACAACTCATTGTATAGTATTCCCCACTTCATTCTGTTGCCGGATTAGATTTTTGATCTCCAAGTTGAGGTATCTTCTTCTTGGATCTGTGAGTTTTCTGATTTTTTTAATGAATTAAAAGGTATTTTAGAAGGGTTTTTGGGTTTTTTTTTTTTGAGCTAAACTTGGGGTATGAATGTTAGGTAAGGAGTTAGGACTTCAAAATTAGGGTTTTGGGGAAGGTAGGGAGGCTCCTTGACCTAATTTTTCTAGGGTTTATTTTTTCATACGAAAATGGGTTGTAAGGACCCCTATTTATAGATTTTTTTAAGTGCTTATTTTGATAGAGTTAATGTTTAATTATAATTCTTTTAAAGAAAGTTATTGTTTAATTATAATTATTTTAGGTAGAGTCATATTTTAATTAGAATTGTTTTAACTAGAGTTATTATTTAATTAGAATTATTTTAAATAGAGTTATTATTTAGTTAGAATTCTATTAAATAGATTATTTAATTAGGATTGTTTTAAATAGAGGTATTATTTAATTAGAATTCTATTAGGGTTTTGACTTTTAATCTCACTTAATTGACTTTAAAATTTTGACTTAAGTCTTACTTTATTGACTTTAAGATTGACTTTAGTCTTACTGGATTAACTTTAAGATTATTAAGAAACCCCATTTATTATATCTTTAATTCTTTGAGCCCCTAGATGGAGGGGTCCTTTAATAAATATCTGGGCAGCAATCAACAATATTGCCTAAGAGCCTGATTGATCGATTTTTTTGGTTCAAAAGGGTGGGTTCTCAATCGAAAAAAATCTGTTTTAAAAAGAAGATTGAAAATAAAAAAATGAAATCTTTGAGAGTTGTTTTTAAAAAATCTGCGTTGGTTTTTTTTATTTGAATCAATGAACTTAAACCCACTCTCTCAATCTTCCCTTTTAATCGAATTTTGGGAATACTGTTCAACGTTCTAGGTTGGTAAATTGAAAGAGAGAGAGTGAGAATAAAAAAAATTTCACACCGATTTTTTATCTAGAACACACCAAATCTAGATATTCAATTAAGTCTTTATTTGATTGCAAAGGTTGTTAGGATGGCAATTGAAAATGTTTAATGGCTGTATTTTTAATTTTTTTTTAGTAATGATGCTTCTTCATAAATAAAAAATGGTTTTTTTTTTCACTATTTACCTCCACAACTGTCATTGTATCATCAATTTAATATTCTTGGAAATCCCGAATTGTCTTGGGTCACCCAAAATTGATCATTGATTGGACCATAGATTAAAAAAAATCATTTTGTTTGGATAAAAAAAAAATAAAAGAATCTTTGTGCCTATTTTAATGTTGGATCAATGATCTAATGATGTGCATGCTCTGATTTCAAATTGAATGAAAGTTGTGTATATTTTGTTCAATATTTGGTATCAATGTTATGATGATGTGATCAGGTCCATGGGCCCATTTGTTTGAAAAAGCCTTAGGCGCACCTCACCCTGTTTTGCACATGCCACTGACACGTTTACCACATTGCACACTTACATGTCCCTTATAGCCAACGTGGTACTAGTGTATGGTCCGGTCTCCTCATGAGATGCGACTTCATGCATGAAAACCACAACTCCAATCATATAACTTTATGGTATATAAAACTGGGGTATTAGTATTTTTCGATCAGATGACACTGAAAGGTATATCGATGCATCCAGATTTGAGTGACCTGAGCTTTTGTCCTATTGTAAGCCGCAAAGTCACATGTCCCGATTGTCAACCTTAGACTCTTACCTATACGGTATATCAAAGTTAATCTAAGTTCACCAACTATACTTCTTAGTTAAAATCAGTGCATAAGCAAGATCCTGCATCGCTGTACCCTATTGTACGAGAAAATATACTACGTCTATTTTAGACGAAAGGTATTTAAGACTGCCTTTGCTCAGCATTGTGTGCCACCTCTCAACTAGGAATTAAACTGGCTATTTTTTGACTTCAGAGATTTGAGTTGGAGTCTTAGATTATTACTTATACGGTATATCAAACCAAGTGACCACGTATCGAGAGGTATATAGGTGCACTTGGGCAAGGGTAGCCAAATAAATTGCATTGCACGTAGTAAACCTAGAATCTAAAACCTTCCTATAAGTCACGACTCAAACTTATCATGGGTATTCCCAGGTTGTTTATTGGAAATGGAGCTTACAAATGTTGAGATCAAGAATGTACGATTTTGTCCTCAATGAGCAATCTTTTTGTTTAAACCAGATTCAAAATTATTGTATTACTAGGTGCACTAACCCAATAAAGAATCAATTTTAAAAATAAAAAACTTGGCAATGGTTCATAATGACGCAGTCCATCTCGATCCAATAATCATGATGGGCCGGACCATTTAAATCAAAATGGAATTCAAACTCTTTGCTAATTCAGATTTCAACCCATTTTAAACAAAATGAAAAAATATTTTCCGAAAAAAAAATAATTTTCAGAAAAAATGTTTTTCAAAAGAAAATAAAGGAAAAATGATTTACAAAAGATTTATTCTTTCGTAGAAAAATGACTTATAAAATATATTTTGCATAGACTTTGAAAAATTATTAAAATATATATATATTTTTTTAAAATAGTTTAAATCAGATTTGTTGAAAATTTTATTCAATGAAAATATTATTTGTCAATGATTCAATAAAATTATTTTTCCTTCTGAATAATGCAATGAATTGTTTAATGGATTGATACACAGAATTCAAAAAAATCTCAGGGTTCATTTAAAATGCTATCAATAGGGTAACACTAAAATTGATAATCCACCTTGGATGGGGTTACAAGGTTATCATTGCACCTAAGCTCAATCGTTCACCATTTTGCTAGGGTCATTAGTCTGGTCAGTTAGAACAAATGTCAAGACCAAGTGAATCTTCATAAATGACCCCAAAATTTCTCAAAATTACACAGTTATTCCCCTGAAGATCACTGTGTCTCAATCCTGTCAATTGTTAGCAATGTCTCAAGTTCTCAATTCATAATCAAGCCCGTTGTGGATACTTGTCTTGAGTTTTCATGAGTCATGTGGGTTAGTCTGAGTCAAATTTTTTTTATCAATCCATCAAGGTCATGTTTTCTTTAGATCGAGTCTATAGAGGTGTCTATCATCCCATCTGAATTTGATTGGATAAAGGAAATTTTTGAATACCTCGAGTGCATTAATGGATTAATTTCAAGGATAGATTTCTCTCCTGAACAAGAAGATAAGGTTTGGGTTCAACTTTTAATCGAGAAAGCAAAGGTCATTGACTTCGGAATAGAAAATAATATCTAAAGATATTCAAATAGAAATCCTCATATCCCTAAAAGAACACGAAGGGATAATGAATTTATTTAGAAATTTCAAAAGACTTGTTCGCGTGGTCTGATGAAGATATGTTAGATGCATGCTTGGCTGTTGTTCAACATGGAATAGATACTCGCTCAATGAAATGAAAATATCGATAGAGATGTTATAAAATGTATCAGTGCTTGAAAGCGCCCTCGATCCACGGGGTGCGCGGATCCGCTTTTGACCCTTGAGGTTTGGGAGTCACCACCTAGTTATTACGGTCTAGGAATCGAATACTGACTCTAAACTAATTCAAAACTAATCTACTATAGACAAACTGAATCCGGGGATCACATTACGGGGTTGGAAGGTATTAGGCACCAACCACGCCCGACCAATACCGGTCTCTACTTATCCCAAATAAGACTACATTGCTAATGACAAAACCTAGATAAAAAATAACAGAAATTTTACTTCGATACGCAAAGGTTCTATTTCCTCAGATCTTATGAAACTGCTCCTTGTGCCATACTCCTTGCTTCGTTCTGTCTCCGGATCTGATTTCTGATCTCCGAGGCAAGGTATCTCCTTCTTAGATCTGGATTCTTCAAATTTGTTATTGATTTTGGGGTGTTTTTTAAAGGTTTCTAGGTGTTTTTCAGGCTAAAATCGAAGTATGGGTGTTAGGTAAGGAGTTGGGGATTCAAAATTAGGGTTTTGGGGAGGTTGTGGGGGCTTCTTCACCTACTCTTTCTAGGGTTTTTTCTTTGATACGAATATAGGGTGTGGAGGCTCCTATTTATAAAGTTTTTTAGAAGAATTACGGTTTGATTAAGGCTTCTTTTAGAGTTTTAATTAGGGTTTTGACTTTGGTCTTATGAGATTGACTTAGTCTTTAGGGTTTTAATTTAAGGTTTTGACTTTAGTCTTATGAGATTGACTTGATTAGTTTAGATTAGGGTTTTGATTTAGGATTTTGAATTTAGTCTTATGAGATTGACTTGATTATTTAGATTAGGGTTGGATTTAGGGTTTTGACTTTAGTCTTATGAGATTGATTTTAATACTTTGACTTTAGTCTTTGTTGGTTGGCTTTTAATATCTAGACTTTAGTCTTACTTGATTGAATTTAATTTTTGGAGAACCCCATTTTATTATATCTTCAATTCTTCAGACCATCAATAATTTTGCCTGAAAACCTGATTGATCGATGTTTTAGTTAAAAATTTTAAATTAATTTTATTAATGTTTCACTGTACATTATTTAATGGTTTATTTATTAATTTTGAAAATTTTAATTATTAAAATTGTAAAATTACCGTTTTGCCCTCGGAGAGGATTTTTTACATTTTAAGTCTTTTTTCAATGTTCCAAGATGTTCTGGAATCAATTTTTCAGAAGGAATTCAATGGGAATGTTGGATTTTGTCATTTATGAAGTTTTTTGTATGAAATGATCGTGAACTTTATGAGGGACATTTTCATAATTTTGTCAAATTCTGTGAAAATTGACGAAATGATTTATTTGATTTCAATTTGTTGTTTTAGGTGTTTGAATGGGTTTTCCTAAGCATAATGTAGGCTCTAGGATTGTTTTGATGTTAGGGGTATTTTGGTAATTTGGTCATTTTTAGTAATTTTATCGTGAAGCTTCTTTTTGGTCTGCAAGATGATGATTTCTATGTTTCTGGGGTCGTGTTTTCCTAGCGTAGCGTGGTTTCTAAGGTTTTGTAAATTCGAGATACCTCATCCAGATTTCTGAAACATATCTGGTAACAAAATAAAGCATTGGAATAGACATTCATCATTGGGAACCGTTGCGATCGGGTTGACAAGTTGATTAATCAGGCGAGTGCAAAAATGGGATGTCTACAGATGCCCCTCTTTGGCAGAGGGTTGAAGCAAACTAGATAGAAAATCTATTTTGGTATATAGTGCGATATCCGAATGCCAAAGCTAGTGATAGTTCATTTTGCAGCCTGATTTAACAATTCGTCGGGGTGTTCGGATCCTTGAGGGTAAAATTCTCCCCAAACTAAAAAAATGTCAGGTCCTTGAGCGTGAGCTCTCACTAGCAGTGTCAGATCCTTGAATTTTAGAAAATTCTCCTTGTCTGATGTAACAACTGTGCAAGTGTGTGGACTTAAAATCTGAGATAAATTTCAATGAGTTTAAGTTGGAAATGAGTCAAATCTGAGCATGAAGTGAATATAAATTGAGCTAAACTGAGCATAATTCTGAGAAACCTTCGGGCATCTGAGCATAATTTTGAGAAAACCCTCGGCGGCATCTGAGCATAATTCTGAGAAAATCCTCAGCGGCATCTGAGCATAATTCCAAGAAAACCCTCGACGGTATCTGAGCATAATTCCCAGAAAATCCTCGGCGGCATCTAAGCATAGTTCCGAGAAAACCCTCGGCGACATCTGAGCATAGTTCCGAGAAAACCATCGGCGGCATTTGAGCATAGTTTCGAGAAAATCCTCGGCGGTAACTGAGCATAATTCTAAGAAAACCCTAGGCGGTATCTGAGCATAATTCCGAAAAAATGCTCGGCAGCATCTGAGCATAATTTTGAGAAAACCCTCCGCGACATCTGAGCATAATTTCGAGAAAACGCTCGGCGGCATCTGAATATTATTCTGAGAAAACCCTCGGCGGCATCTGAACATAGTTCCGAGAAAACCCTCTGTGGTAACTGGCTGAGTAAAACTGAGAATAAAGGAATAAATCTGGGAAAGAAACGATTGAAAATGAATCTGGAAGAGAGTGATCGAATCTGTGAATGAATAGATCTGGGAAAGAATGAATGCTCTATCTTCTATTCCAAATGTGAGATCCAAAATACTTTTGTTTGAACCTCAATGTTTTATGAATTTAAAACCTGAGTTTTTATTTCTTTTGAACCTCAAGGGTTTTTTAACAAGACTGTTATCAAGAGGGTAACATTAAGTTTGGGGTTCCCATTATCTTTTAGGATTAACATTGCTCAAACATAAAATGTCCCTGGTTTGATAACAAATATGGCACTGGAGATAATTGAATAAAAAAATTCCCCTAGTATAAAGGGAAACTATATATTTAGAGAAAAAAGAAAATGCCCCTTGTATGAAGGTTTGAAATATTTGATTACCACAAGCGCAATAAAGATCTAACTTTTAATTTTGATTAATTTTATTGAAGATTTTGAGTCAGGCTCAAGAGAACAAAAATATTTTCTTTTGAGACTCATCATAGAATTCATCCTTCTCTCCCTTGGTTCACTTGGGGAAGTAAGAATTTTCAGATCAATCGTAGACAAGATACTTGTGGCTTCCGAGTCTATGCCTGGTTTAAGCTAAGTATTGAACTTGATTATTCAGACTTCTGATGTTTCAGAACGGACCGCTCTCAGCTTGGGAATTTCTTCTGTTTTTCTTTGTTGCTCTAACTTTTGCCTAGATCGCCTTTTCAGGTTTTCAATCTATTAAGCTTGCTCTAGCTTTTGCCTAGATCACCTTTTCAGGTTTTCGATCTAGCGAACTTTTTTTTTTTTTTCTTGGCTCTGATTGTTGCCAAAGTTGTCCTTTCAGATTTTCAACCTTGCGAGCTTGCCTTAATTTTTGCCTAAGTCGCCCTTTTTGGATTTTCAACTTAGCAAGCTTTATCTTTTTTTTTATCTTTATCTTTTTCTTCTCCTCTGAACTTCTAGAGTTACTGTCTGATCATGTTTTGCTATCTTCCTTAACTTTTCGTACGGTACTTAGGAGGACTTTTTTAGGTAAGCTTAGGACTGGGTATAAAAAGAAAGAAATTTTGAGGCTCAAAAACCCAAATGCCCCTTGAGTGGCATTTCATTTAAAAAAAATTTGAATTTTCTTCCCCATTTTGGATGATATTTCTTTTTTTTCTTTTGAACTTTTTCTAGATTTTTTTTTCGAGGAATCTATTTTTTTATTTTGATGTGGTTGGGCCTAAAGTAACTTCTCTGGTTGCCTACGTACCCCAGAATTTTGGGATCAGACTAAGACGTAGTTCGAATCTTTCCCTCCCCTGGGTTAGGTAATCAGGCTAAGAAGTAAAAGGCATAATTTTTCTCTTTTTGAAGGCTGTAAAGGGGTTGAGAAAGAAGATAATGAACTAGGTACTAGGAAAATTGATTCGGCCCAAAAATGACTTCCTTAAATGTAGTATCGTTTGATTTGATCAAGGTTGGTTGGTTTTGTTAACTCGATTCCATCATGATCTTGAAGCTTGATAGCTTTTCCTGGTAATATTTTCTTGATGATGTACGGACCTCCCCAATTTGGTTTGAACTTCCCTTTAGGGTCAAAGATAGGTGCCCGATTCTCTTTGAGTACTAAATCCCCGACTTGTAAGTGACGAGCCTTGATTTTTTTGTCAAATTCACGGGCGACTCTTCTTTGATAAGCTTGCATGTGATACAAAGCTCTCAGTCATTTTTCTTCGATCAAATTCAATTCTTCATACCGTTGGCGAACCCAATCTGTTTCTGACAACTAACTTTCCAACAAGACCCTGAGAGATGGAATTTTCATTTCAACTGGCAAGACCGCTTCCATGCCATACACTAAGGAGTAGGGAGTAGCTCCAGTAGAGGATCGAATTGACGTTCGATATGCCAATAGTGCAAATGGCAATTTTTCAGACCAATCTCGATGTGATTGACACATTTTTCTAATGATAGTCGTAAGATTCTTACTAGCTGCTTCGATTGCTCCATTAGTCTGAGGGCGGTAAGGAGATGATTTGTGGTGTGAGATTTTGAATTTTGAACACAAAGTAATAACATTAGCTTTGAAATGTGACCCGTTATCAGAAATCAGTTCCGAAGGTACCCCGTACCGGCTTATGATGTTCGTTTGGATAAACTTTGCAACTCGAGACGCAGTGAGGACAGCATAAGAGGCAGCTTCGACCCACTTAGTAAAATAATCGATAGCAACTAAAATGTATTCATGCCCGTTTGATGCTTTAGGCGATATTTTACCAATAATGTCAATTCCCCAAACTGAGAATGGCCATGGTGAAGTCAGACCAACTAATCGAGAAGGTGGCACATGTATGAGATTTGCATGTATTTGGCATTTGTGACAGGTCTTGACCATGTGATGACAATCTGTTTCAATCGTAGGCCAGTAGTAACCTTGTCTCATAATTTTCTTAGCTAACATTTTCCCACTCATGTGAGGGCCGCATTCTCTTGAATGTAGTTCAACCATTATCTGTTCAACTTGATCTTTATCGACGCATGACAAATGAATCCCATCATAAGACCTTTTGTATAAACTTCCTACGCACAGGATGAATTGAGATGCTAATCTTAGTAAGGCTTGTCGTTCCTTCCTTGATGCTTCTTCTGGGAATTCTTGTTTTCCAACACCTTTTTAATGTCTGTGTACCACGACTTTCTATCAGGTAGTCGGGTAGCAATGTTGATCTGGTAACAATATGCAGGTTTGTCTTTGACTTCGACAGTGATCGACCTTAATTCCATGTCAGGGGGCAAATGGATCATTGAAGATAGAGTGGCTAACGAGTTAGCAAATTTATTATCTTCCCTTGACACGTGTTGAAACAGAATAACTTTAAACTTACTAACTAGGTTTAACAAATACTCATGATAAGGTTTCAATTTTTCGTCCCTAGTCTTCCATTCTTCCAATGATTGGTGTATGACCAAGGCTGAATCCCCAGATTCAAAACAGCTTCAAGTCCAGTGATGCATGCCTCATATTCGACTGTGTTATTGGTGTTAGAGAAGGCTAACTTAATAGCGATCGGAATGTGGCATCCTTTCGGAGAAAACAATACTACCCCTATTCCATACCAATTCTGATTGGCGGCTCCATCAAAATACAACTGCCATGTTTGGTTCTGAGGCTCTTCTTCAACATACAAGATATTCTCATCTAGGAACTGATCAACAGGCCTTATTCCTTCTACTACCGGGTGATCTGCCAAGTATTCTACTACAGCTCTCCCCTTGATAGATTTCTGTGTAACGTGCGTGATGTCAAACTCTGATAACAACAATAACCATCGTGCGGTTCTCCCTGTCAGTGCCGATTTCTCGAAAAGATACTTGAGAGGATCCATCTGAGATAACAAGATAATTGAATGAGACAGCATATAGTGTCGAAGTCTCTGAGTAGCCCATACTAGTGCCAAGCAAGTTTTTTCCAGGGCTGAATACTTTCATTCATACTCTAACATCTTCTTACTGATGTAGTAGATAGCCATTTCTTTGCGAGTATCTTTGTCATACTGTGCAAGCATGCATCCCATAGCTTTTTCTGTGACTGATAGATAGAGAAGAAGTGGTTCACCTAGTGTGGGTGGAACCAAAATAGGCGGGTTCAAGAGATACTCCTTGTCTTGGTCGAAGGCCTTTTGACATTGCTCATTCCAAATTGTTGGTTCATTCTTCTTGAGAAGTTTGAAAATAGGTTCGCAAACGTTGGTGAGTTGAGCGATGAATCTGCTGACATACTGGATTCTGCCTAAAAAATCTCGAATTTGCTTTTCAGTTTCCGACTACGGCATCTCTTGGATAGCTTTAATCTTCACAGGGTCTACTTCAATCCCTCTTTGACTGACCACAAATCCCAACAATTTTCCAAAAGTTACTCCAAATACATATTTCAGTGGGTTGAGGCGGAGTTTGTACTTTTGAATCATTATGAGAAATTTTTCTAACGCAGTAATGTGCCCCAGTAGTTCTTTGGATTTGACTATCATATCATCTACATAGACTTCGACTTCCTTGTGTATCATGTCATGTAGTAGAGTCGTAGCTGCTCTTTGATAGGTGGCTCCGGCATTCTTCAAATCAAAAGGCATAACCTTATAGCAAAAAGTTCCCCACTGTGTGATGAACGACATTTTTTGCATATCCCGAGGATCCATTTTTATCTGATTGTACCCCGAAAAGCCATCCATGAAGGACAATAAAGTGTGCCCTGCTGTACTATCTACTAGAACATCTATGTGTGGTAAAGGAAAACTGTCTTTTGGGCTTGCCTTGTTTAGATCTCTAAAGTCCACACACATTTTGACTTTTCCATCTTTTTTAGGCACCGGGACGACATTAGCAATCCACTCAGGGTAACTTCTTCTTTAATTTTCAAAGTCCATTCTGACTTCATACGTCGAAGTTTCTGTTTAATGGGTCGAGCATTCGGATATAACGGAATACGATGTTGAACAATGTCTGTGCTTATTCCCGGCATATCCTCGTAAGACCACGCGAACACGTCTTTGAACTTTCTGAGCAAGTCTACAATCCCTTTGCGTTCATCGGGGGATAATGTGATCCCGATCTGAATCTCTTGAGGACTTTCTTTTGTTCCGAGGTTGATAACCTCTACTTCCTCCATTAGAGGTTGAGTCCGACGTTCATTTTTTTGTTCAAGTAATTTGATTATTTCAGGGGGAGGTTCTTCGTTAGAAGATTCTCCCTTTGAAGTCAGATTATTAGTTAAATTATTATTGCGCTCGGGATAATCAAAAATTTCTTTCATTTCGTTGAAAAGAGATGGGGTAACAGGACTCACTGCAGACTTGACAGACTCACTTGACTCGGCAGGAAAAACAGACTCATTAGAAATAACAGACTCAGCAAAAACAACTAACTTATTCGACTCAACAGAAATAATGGACTCAATTGGCATGTCAGACTGAACAGGACTAAGGGGACTGACAGACCCAGTTTTGACATGCAACACAGGACTAAGTACATGATAGCTAGAGAGACACCCTACAGCGGGTTTGATTGCAGACTGAGGATTTGGGATTCCCTTCTCAATTGACAACACCAAGACACTGCGATCTTCAATGAATAACTGGTCAATGTTGAGGTAGTCTAGATTGAGCTTACAGTCTTCAATTTTCTTCTCTTCAGCTTCTGTCCTTGCTTCCTTTTCAGGCCAATCCATACCAAAGAAGATCTCAAATACCGGCAGACGAGTACTTGTGATGTGGTCAATGAATGGCTCTAGGAACCCATAGTAACGGAAATCTTTTCCTTCCTTCACGAAATAGCCATTAAGAATCTTACGATAGGATTTCATTTTAATGAGATCCGTAGTGCGTCTTTACCTTTTTACAACTGCCTTGTCCCGCTTTGTCTTCCAGTATTAAGTCCAATTTTCCTTAGTAGGCTTATATCCTAGCCCGAATGTGTCGATGACCTCTTTAATCACTGGTGCCTCTTTAATACCTTGCTGATTGCGACCTAAGCCCATACCAGGGAAAAATCTCATTTTCTTGAATATATTGGCCATGTAGCAATTAGAAATATTTTCCATTGGAAAATATTCTTTCATGGCTTGATCCCATTGGACTGAGCATATCTTTTCAAACTCGAACCCACTGAGCTTTACTCCCTGTTGTTCTGACTGAATCTCAAGCAACGGCTCATCCTTAGCTTCAGTACTGTTTATAATCCATACAATTTCAGCATCTCCATGGAGAGTAATCACTAGTCCATCCTTGATAAACTTGAGCTCCTGGTGCAGTATAGAAGGGATAGCTTTGATCTGGTGTAATCATGGCTCCCTAACAATAAATTGAAAGAAGACTGGATATCGATAACCTGAAATTTCACAAGAAATTCAGCTATGCCTGTGGACAGTCGCAGGTACAAAATTCCTAGTACATCCCTTTTGGTGTTATCATAGGCCCTAACCCCTTGATTAGTGGGCTTGAGATCTTCAGTTTTAAACCCAAGGCAAGTAACGGTCTTCAAAGGACAAACATTCAATGCACTCCCATTATAGATCAATACCAGAGGTACCCTCATCCCGTTACAGTCAACTGTGATGTGCAATGGCTTTGGGTGGCTTACTTCTTCTTTTGGGAGATCTGAGTCTGAGAAGGATAAGATATTCTCCACATAAGTCGCCCCTACTATGTTGGCCAGCTGATAGGGAGAAGTATCAAGGGAGACTTGAGCTATACTTAATGCTTTGAGAACAGCCTCCCTATGGGCAGTGGAAGCCATAAGTAAACCCCAAATCGAGATATTAGCTCCTGATTTCTTCAATTGCTTGATCACGGAGTTATCTTCTTCGATATTTTCTTTGATAGGATCTTCTCTTTCTTTTCTTGCCAGGACTGCCGGATTATCAACACAGAGTTCTTGTGGCTTAAAAACTCTTTTCCCTCAAGTCATATGTGTAACTTCATCACAAGAGAGGGAATAAGGCTCATCTTCTTCAGTCAGCAAGTATAGATCTTCATCTGTCAAAGATACAGGGATTTTCAAGTTCATCTGAGCCAATAGATAACTAGTAAATGCGGGACTACTGTATCGAGGCGGGGATAAAGAATACATATCATCCGAGGTTAAATCAAATGGTTCATAGTTTGTGGTGAAAACCTCATCAGTAAAGGCTATCCCGGTAAGGGGGTAACTAGGCGATTTTACTTGGATGGGATGGATAAAAGAGACAGGATCGAATGGCAATGGTGTGTGAGAAACCATGTTCAAGGTTGGTGGAGGTTGATAGGTAGGTAGTGGATTAGTGGTGACATTTGGTGGGCTAGGGATTGTGACTTTTTTGTTGTCAATAAGGTTTTGAATGGCATGGCGCAAGGTGATACATCGATCAGTGTGATGGCCAGGGTTTTGATGGAATTCGCAGAACAAGTTAAAATTGTGTCCAGCTGGCAATGAATTAGGTAAAGGTCGGGGTTGGATAGGGGTAAAAAGCCCTTTTTTCACTAATTTGTGAAAAGCTACAGTGAGACTCATCCCTAGATTGGTAAATTGACGCGGAGTTCGAGGTTGACTTGGGTGAGCCTGATTATTAGTTCGGACTGGGGGTTGAGTTGGGGTAGCTGACGTGTTGGCTATGTAGACATGGTTGGTGCTAGGTTTAGAAACATAGGGTTTCTTAGGCCTGTTATCCGAGAGAACCCCAAAGGTAAAAGTGTCCTCGAGTTGGCTTCCAGCTTGTAACAAAGACTCAAAAGTAGGGAGATATTAGGCCACTAGGTGTTGAGCATGTCCTTGTGAGAGGTTCTTTAGGATAATCGCTACTTGTTCCTTCTCTGAAGGTCTATCCCACATTTGGGTAGCCTTGGCCCTCCAACGACCAATGAAATCAGTGAATGTTTCCCCATTCTTCTATTTAGTTACTTCCAAATCCCTGCTTGAGGTCTTAATCTCGCTACTGTACTTATACTGATGCCAGAAAGCCTTTGACATGTTCTCCCATGTACCTACAGTAATTGGATCTTGAGACATGAACCAACGTAGTGCTGATCCTGACAAAGTTCTCTGAAACAATAACGTCATCTGTTCATCGCTGAGCCCCATAGTGCTCATGTTAGTAACATACACCTTAAGATGTGTTTTTGCACACCCTATACCACTAAACTTGTCCATTTTCGGCATCACAAACTTCTCGGGCAAATGGATTCTAGGGATGCAATTCAGAGCTTCAATGTCTACTGCAATTTCATCGATACCTTCTATACTCTTCGTAGCTGACTCTAATTGAGACATTCTGTTAGTCAACACCGGATTTTCATCAACATACTCTTCGTCTCCGTCGAGTTCGAAGACTTCACGTGGACGTCTCTCTTCTGCCTTCTTTCCTTTTGGGTCATCAAGGGGATTGCCCATTGATTCCGAGGTCTGTTCTAACACTTCCACTTTGCCTTTTATACTGTTGATATCATTGGCAAAGGCTGCCAAGATCTTACGGATCTCTGTGAGTTCAGATTCTGAAGCCATCTCTGCTTGTTGACTTGGTACTGTAGCTCGTTCTAACCGACTGGACCTACGACTCCAACTAGGAGGTGGACGCTTGAATTTGGGCACAATGAAATTTAGTCAATTTTGGTATTATCTTCTTGATAACATTTTTAAGGAATCATTTTATTGAGGTTTGTGCACCGATCCATTAATTAATCAATTCACACAATGAGCATTCAAAGAAGAAATAAATATTTATTTGAAAGAAAAAAATAGCTTTATTGAAAATGATTGACAACGAAATGTTCTTATTAAAAACATCTTTCAACAAATTTGACTTGAACTATTTTTACATGGACGCTTGGCTTTGTCTTGATGTTCATCAGGATTGTTGTCAGACTTGACCCTCTTAGCTCTAACAACTGGCTCTTTGAATTCTGCTGGTCCATCTGGATACCCTAAGGTGCGCTTGTTCCAAGCTTTCTCAATGAGGTGCAGTAACTTTTCAGTCAAAGGCTAAGGGGGAAAGAAAGCTTTGTGCTGAGGTAAAGATAACTCTATGGGTACGTCGTACTATTCTGGGATCAAATTAGGATGGTAAAAAGATGTTTTTTCTAAACCGATCAGACGGACATAGTAGGATCCTTTGTTTCCTAGAACAGGGGGATTAGTCATCCACCAAGGGCACCTTAAACCGATATGACGGGTAAGGCTAGAGTCTAACCATTTGCTCCAAGCTTCGACTGAGTTGTGACGCATTAACAGGTTTCTCTTGGAAAAGTATTTTGGCCCATATTCGAGGTTTAAGGGAACATCTACGATTTTGAGACAATCACAAAGCTACATATAGAGTAAGTAGGGGCTTCCTTCGAAGCTTTCCCGCTCATCATTTTTATGGCATCTAAACCTGAGAAAGTTTCAGCTAGGATGAGAGGTACTGGGTTGGCTTTCCTTGAGAGTTGAGAGGCTACATCTATGAAGGACTCAGGGATAGTTTGACCATCACTATTAGAGGTCAGTATGTATTGGGCTAGGATTCCTAGGTACAATCGATAATCTCTAGTGGCTCGCCAGGCTTCGGGTTTTACATTGATAGGGTGACTGCGGGAGCGATACGGGCCTAGTAAAGGTACTAAGTCCAATCTCCCATTATGGACTAAAGCCTTGGCTTCTTCCTTAGAAATATTCAGTCCTGTGGCGAGGTCACCAGAATATCCGATTTTCAATGAGGGCCTGACAAGAGGTTCTAAAGTGGATATCCCCATGATGCCACAATAATCCTCGTGAGTGGGGCACAAGTGCATATACCCCATATGGAATATATGAAGATAGGGGTTCCATCACTTAGCCACAGCACGTAAGAGGTTCCAGTCTATCTCAAACTCGTGGAAGTAAAGAGCACTCCTCAACATGAACCTCTCAAAATTGATCTTCTCTACAAGGTGCATCCCTACGACGGTTGTTTTGACTAACTGATCGATTGGATTATCACCTGCGACTAGCATCCTGGTTTGACACAAAAGGGTATTTTAGTACTCTTCCAAAGTCCATGTAAAATATCAATTTTCTCCTTCTTTTAGAAAATATTTTCATTTCGAAAAATCTTGTTTTTATGGAAAACATTTTTTCTAAAAAACACTTCTTTTGGAAAATATTCTTCTCTGGAAAATATTTTCTTTCTATAAACTATTTTTTCTTTGAAAATTTGATTTCCATTTGGATTTAAATGGCCTGGTCTATCATGATTGTTGGATCGGGATGGACTGGGTCATTATTATAAAAGAATGGATTCTTTATTGGGTCGGTGCACCCAATTTAATCAGTTAAAAGAAAAACTCTAATCCTTGAGGACAGCCATACATTTTGATCTCATCATCCACATTAATCACAAAGTCTCATAAGATTCCATTCAATGGACAACCCAGGAACACCCACGATAAGTTCGAGTTGTGGCCTACAGGGAAGGTTTCTAGACTCTAAGCTTACTACATGCAATGCATTTTTATCTGGCCACCCTTGCCCAAGCATACCTATATACCTCTCGATACGTGGTGACTTGGTTTGATATACCGTATAGGTGATAATATAAAAGCTCAACTCACTTCTCTGAAGCCAAAAACAGTCAGTTTGATCTCCAGTTGAGAGGTGGCGCACAATGCTGAGCAAGGGCCCAATTAAATACCTCTCATCTAAAATAGACGTAATCTATCCCCCTCGTACGGTAGGGTACAGCGGAGCAGGATCTCACTTAAGCACCGATTTTGACTAAAAAGTGCAATTGATATACTTGGATTATCTTTTATACCTACGGGTACGAGTCAAGAGTTGTAGCTTTCATAAATGGTTTGGCATCCCACGAGGGGACCGACCATGTACTAGTACTACGTTGGCAATCGGGACATGTGACTGTGTGGCTCACAATAGGTCAAAGGCTCAGGTCGCTCCAGCCTGGGTGCATCAATATACCTCTCAGAATCACCTGATCAGACGGCATTGATGCCCCAATTTGATATACCGGTACGTGATTGGAGTTGTGATTTTCATGAATGACATCGCATCTCCGAAGAGACCGGGCCACGCACTAGTGCCACGTTGGCTATATAGGACGTGTAAGTATGCAAAATAGTAAACATGCATGTGGTGTGTGCAAAATAGGGTGGGGTGTGCCCGGGGCCTTTTTCAAACACATGGGCCCATGGGCCGAAACAAACCGTTAACATATAAAAAAACACAAACCATAGCATCGAGATCAAAATCAGGGTATCATAATCAAGGTCATGGCACGTGTATGAGATATCCCATAAATATTCACTATCAAATCAACAAATGAATTGATTATCCATCAATGGCATGTGATCAAGGTATTAAAGAAAGATAAATGCACCCTTGACATCAAAACATGGCCCAAGGTCAATAATAATCAAGTTATATGCCAATCAAGATCAATTAATCGCTTTGTTAAGTCGCAATTATCCACGTATCACGACAAAATAACGCACCAAGAAAAATCGAACATCACATGATATACCAGAAGCTTAACTTTTGAGATTTTCCAAAAAAATTTAATGGTCCAATCGGGGGTCATTTTTGACAATCCGAAATAATCCAAAATTTCAAGGGATATTGAGGATGGAACAATAATTGATGAGCTAAGAAATTTATTTATTTATTATTATTTATTTATTTATTTATTTTTTAAGAGACAACCTTTTTTTAAAAAAAATAACTGACGAAAAAAAACATAGTAACTTTGTTTCCAACAAACATATTGGTGGTATACCAAATATTGACCCATGAATTAATGTTTCCAACTCACCCATCCAACACTCATGAATTGTGTTATCATTCTCAAATTTTCAGATCGGACCTCATCCAACGGCCTCAGATGAAACATGGATGCAACCCAAAGAAAAGAATTGTTTTATCTTCTTTTCTTTTATCTTTTTTTATAAAATATATGGCTGGGAAAGGTATCGAAGACATGGGGTTCGAATGGACAAAAACCTTTCCGATTGTGGATTTACAACAATCCACGGCTTTCACAATGAAAGTGAGGCCCGAAACCCGATCGAATGAGTCTCTGTACAGTCTTGTTAATTTCAACATTGAGCGCCACAGCAACAGCCCCAACACTGTTGAGTCCGATCGGTCGATTATTCCCAACAAATGATGAATTAAATCTGAGTTCTTGGTGACAAATTAAACTCAAAAGCAGATTTTCAGAAAATAAAACAACATGAATTAATTTTCTTTTAAAAAAAAAAACCTTTTTTTTTAATCTTGAGATCCCATCACCAAACAAAACGTTAATTTCCAACCCTTTCTTTGAAGAAATTCGTCGAACGTACCCAATGTTAAAGTGATTCAAAAACAGCCAGCAACTGCAGAATCCGCCCATATCTCTAAAACCGATCGAGCTGGTTTTTGACTGAGAAACAGAATCGGTCTCTGCTGTTGAGAATGATGGGACAGACTTGAAAACTAATTATTTCTCTCTTAAAAACAAACCGATTCGATTGATGGCTCTATACCAATTGGGCTGATTTCGTATCGAGAAGGTAAAGAGACAGAATCAGTCTCTGTTGAACGATTTAGAGAAAAAAAACATTAGAGAAGATGATGTATAAAATAAAGAGAATGATTTTATTTGTGGCATACCAAACCCACCAGCACCTTTTGTTGTTAAGATGGTGCGCAAATTGAAAAACGCCATATTATTCATGGCACACCAAACCCTCTAGCACGTTTTGCCTTCAACAGAAAAAAAAAAAATTTTACTATTCCACTATTTTTTCTTGTTGTCAATGGACAGCATGCTAAAAAAAAAAATTTTTAACCAAAGTGTTGTCAAAGGGGGCAACGCACACCCTTAAACAAAAATTTATTTTTATGTTGTTTTTTTATTTATATTTTTTTTAAAATATTTAAGGATAGAACCTTAAAACAAAACAAAAGAACAAAAACAAAAAAAAAACATAAATGAATAGAATTTCATGATTCATTAATCAATACCCCGTTCTCAATTAAACCTCTTGATTTCTTTAATCACTTAGGGTCATTCGAAATAACCCTCGATTGAGCCATAGAAAATAACATGCCAAGACAAAATACTCAAAGTTCATACAAATAATCCGCAATTGCACCAAAATAAATAAACAACCAAAGAAGTAGAATAAACCAAATAAAATAAAATAAACTAGGTCATCCTCACAATGCTCCCATACTTAGGATTTTTCAAGTCTGATCCTTAATGTCACCAGTGAAGTCGCCACTGAAAGCGCCCTCGATCCGCGGGATGCGCTGATCCACTTTTGACCCTTGAGGTTTGGGAGTCGCCACCTAGTTATTACGGTCTAGGAATCGAATACTGACTCTAAACAGATAAAAAATTAATCTGCTACAGAAAAACTGAATCCGGGGATCACATTACGAGGTTGGAAGGTGTTAGGCACCAACCCCGCCCGGCCAAAGTCGGTCTCTACTTATCCCAAATAAGACTACATTGCCAATGACAAAACCTAGATAAAAAATAACAAAAATTTTACCTTCGATACGCAAAGGTTCTATTCCCTCAGATTTGATGAAACTGCTCCTTTTACCGTACTCCTACTTCGTTCTGTCTCCGGATCTGATTTCTGATCTCCAAGGTAGGTATCTCCTTCTTGGATCTAGATTCTTCGAATTTGTTATGGATTTTGGGGTGTTTTTGAAAGACTTCTAGGTATTTTTTTAGGCTAAAATCGAAGTATGGGTGTTAGGTAAGGAGTTGGGACTTCAAAATTAGGGTTTTTGGGAAGTTGTGGGGGTTTCTTCACTTGCTTTTTTAGGATTTTTTATTTGATATGAAAATAGGGTGTGGAGGCTCCTATTTATAAAGTTTTTTAGAAGAATTAGGGTTTGATTTGGGTTTCTTTTAGAGTTTTAATTAGGGTTTCGACTTTAGCCTTATGAGATTGACTTAGTCTTTAGGGTTTAGACTTTAGTCTTATGAGATTGACTTGATTAGTATAGATTAGGGTTTTGATTTAGGGTTTTGACTTTAGTCTTATGAGATTGACTTGATTAGTTTAGATTAGGATTTTGATTTAGGGTTTTGACTTTAGTCTTATGAGGTTGACTTTAATACTTTGACTTTAGTCTTTCTTGGTTTGTTTTTAATATCTTGACTTTAATCTTACTTGATTGACTTTAAGATTGAATTTAGTCTTACTTGATTGACTTTAATTTTTGGAGAACCCCCTTTTATTATATCTTCAATTCTTTGGGCCCCCTAGATGGAGGGGTCCTTGAATAAATATCCTAGCAACCATCAACAATTTTGCCTGAAAGTCTGATTGATCGATTTTTTGATTAAAATTTTTGAATTAATTTTATTAATGTTTCACTGTAAATTATTTAATTATTTATTTATTAATTTCAAAATTTTTAATTATTAAAATTGTAAAATTACCGTTTTGCGCTCGGAGCGGATTTTTTACGTTTTAAGTCATTTTTCAATGTTCCAGGATGTTTTGGAATCAATTTTTCATAAGGAATTCAATGGGAATGTTGGATTTTGTCATTTATGAAGTTTTTTGTATGAAATGGTCGTGAACTTTATGAGGGGCATTTTCGTAATTTTGTCAAATTCTGTGAAAATTGGCGAAATGATTTATTTGGTTTCGATTTGTTGTTTTATGTGTTTGAATGGGTTTTCCTAAGCGTAATGTAGGCTCTATAATTGTTTTGATGTTATGAGTATTTTGGTAATTTGGTCATTTTTAGTGATTTTTATCGTGAAGCTTCTTTTTGGTCTGCAAGATAATGATTTCTATGTTTCTAGGGTCGTGTTTTCCTAGCGTAGCGTGGTTTCTAAGGTTTTGTCCGTTCAAGATACCTCATCCGGTTTTTTGAAACATATCTGGTAACAAAATAAAGTATTGGAATAGACATCCAACATTGGGAACCGTTGCGATCGGGTTGACGAGTTGATTAATCAGGCAAGTACAAAAATGGGGTGTCTACAGTGCTATCCTCACTGCATCTTGAGTTGCAAATCACATATTATCAACCGATATAGGGGTACCTTTTGAACTGATCTCTAATAATGGGTCGTACTTTCAAAGCCTAAGTTATTACTCTGTGTTCAAAGTTCAAAATCTCGCACCATAAATCATCTCCTTACCGTCCTCAGACCAATGGAGTAGTTGAAGCAGCCAATAAGAATCTGAAGACAATCATCAAAAAAACGTGTCAATCACATCAAGATTGGTCAGAAAAATTATCATTTGCACTATGGGCATATCGAACTTCAATTCGATCCTCTACTGGAGCTACTCCCTACTCCTTAGTATATAGCTTGGAAGCAGTCTTACCAATTGAAATGGAAATCTTATATCTCTAGGTCTTGATGGAAAGTCAATTGGTAAAAATAAACTAGGCTCGTCATTGGGTATGAAGAGCTAAACCAGATTGAAAAAAAAATAACCTAGAAGTTTTGTACCACGTGTAAACTTATCAGAGAAGAGTCACTTACAAGAAAGTCAAAGTTCACCACTTACAAGTCAATGATTTAACCATCAGACTTCAAAAGAAAATTGAGCACCCCTCCTTAACTATAAGAGGAAGTCTAAACCCAATTGGCGAGATTCATTCATTAAGAAAATATTCTTGGAAAAGTCGTCAGACTTCAAGATCATGATAGAATTGAACTACCAGAACCAACCAACCTTGACCAGATCAAGTGGTATTACATTTAAAGAGGCCATCTTTGGCCGAATCAATTTTTCTGCTACCCAGTTCAATATCTCCTTTCTCAACCCTTTGCAATCTTTTTTAAAAATAAAAAATATTTTTCTTTCTCAACCTGATCACCTAACCTAAGGGAGGGAAAATCTGAACTACGTTTTTGTCTGATCCCAAAAATCTGGGGTACGTAAGTAACCTGAGAAGTTACTTTAGGCCCGACCACATCAAAATAAAAAAAAATAGATTTCCCTACATGAAAAAAAATCCAAAAAAAAAGATATTATCAAATGGGGAAGAAAATTCAAAGAAAAAGAGAAAATGCCATACAAGGGGCATTTGGGTATTTGAGCCTCAAAATTCCTTTCTTTTTATACCTAGTCCTAAGCTTACCTATGAAAATCCTCCTAAGTACCATGTGAAAAAGTCAAGGAATGTAGCAAATCATTATCAGATAGTAACTCCAAAAGGTCAAAAATGAAGAAGAAAAAAAAGAAAAATGGGGCCTACTAGGTTGAAAATCTGAAAGGATAGTCTTGACAACAATTAGAGCAAAGAAAAAAAAAAAGCTTGCCAAGTTGAAAACCTGAAAGGGCGACTTAGGCAAAAATTAAGGCAAGTTCGCAAGGTTGAAAATCTGAAAGGATGACTTTGGCAACAATCAGAGCAAAGAAAAAAGAAAAAAGAAAACTCGCTAGATTGAAAACCTAAAAAGGCGATTTAGGCAAAAGTTAGAGCATGTTTGCTAGTTTGAAAATTTGAAAAGGCAATCTAAGTAAAAGTTATAGCAAAAAAGAAAAATAGAAGAAAATCTCCATAGAGTTGAAAAGCAAAAAGGTGGTTCGAGCCGAAATATCTAAAGTCTGAATGATCAAGTTCAACACTTAGCTTAAACCAGACAATGACTCAGAAGCCACAAGTATCTTGTATACGATTGATCTGAAAATTTTTTGCTTCCCCAAGTGAACCAAAGGGGAGAAGGGTGAATTCCATGATGAGTCTTAAAAGAAAATGTTTTTCTCTCTTGAGCTAGACTCAAAATCTTTCATCAAAGTTAAAAATTGAATCTTTATTGCGCTTATGGTAATCAAATATTTCAAACCTTCATACAAGGGGCACTTTCTTTCTTTTTTCATCAAATATTACAAGATGTGTTCAATACAATGTTCCTTATCAAACTAGGCGCATTTTGTTATCAAACTTGATCAATGTTAATCCTAAAGGATAATGGAAATCCCGAATTTAAGGTTACCCTCTTGATAGCAATTTTTTTGAAAACCCCTGTGGTACAAAGAAGTTAAAAAATTCATAAAATTTTTGAAAAACCTTGAGGTTCAAATAGAAGCGTTTCTGATCTCATTACTCTTTCACTTAGAATAGGAGATATGGCATTCTTTCTTTCCTATAATCATTAATGTCTTTCCCAAACTTATTCATTAATTCTCAGATTCATTCATTCTTTCCCAGATTTATTCATTCTTTCTCACATTCATTGATTCCTTCCTAGATTTATTCATTATTTCTCAGATTCCCATTCTCTCTTAGATTTATTCATTTTGCTCAGATGTCACCGAGGGTTATCTTAGATTTTACTCAGTTGCCGCCGAGGGTTATCTCGGATTTTGCTCAATTGTCGCTGAGGGTTATCTCGGATTTTGCTCAAATGCCGCTGAGGGTTATCTCGGATTTTGCTCAGTTGTCATCAAGGGTTTTCTCGAATTTTGCTCAGATGTTGCCGAGGGTTTTCTCGGATTTTGCTTAGTTTCCACTGAGGATTTTCTTGGATTTTGCTCAGATGCCGCCGAGGGTAATCTCGGATTTTGCTCAGTTACCGCTGAGGGTTTTGTCAAATTTTGCTCAGATGTTGTCGAGGGTTGTCTCGGATTATGCTCAGTTGTCACCAAGGATTTTCTCGGATTTTCATAAGATGCTGCCGAAGGTTTTTTCAGATTTTGCTCAGTTGTCCCTGAGGGTTATCTCGGATTTTCATAAGATGCAATGGTACCCGATGATAGATGAATATTTTAATATTTTTTGTTTGTTACTAGATATGTTTCAGAAATTCGAATGAAGTATCTCAAACTAACAAAACTGTAGAAACCACGCTACGTTAGGAAAATATAATCCAAAAAACATAGAAATCATCATCTTGCAGACAAAAATAAGCTCCACGGTAAAAATCACTAACAAATGGCCAAATTACCAAAATACCCCGAACATCAAAATAACCTTAGAGCCCCCCTTATGCTTAGGAAAATTCTTTCCAACACATAAAATAGCAAAGTGACACCAAATAAACTATTTCGCCAATTTTCACCAGATTCGACAAAATTATGAAAATACCCCTCATAGGGTTTGTTATCATTTCATATCAAAAATCCATAAATGACACAAATCCATAATCCTATTAAATTCCTTATGAAAATTCGATTCCAAAACATCCCGAAAGATCGAAAATCGACTTGAAACACAAGTTATCTTCAAGGGTAAAACAGTAATTTTTTAATTTTTAAAATTTTTAATTTCAAAATTAATAAATAAAATATTAATTAACGTAAAGTAAAATCTTAATAAAATTAATTTAAAAATCTAAACCAAGTCAATCTCATAAGACTAAAGTCAAAACCCTAATTAAAACCCTAAAAGAAACCTAATCAAACACTAACTCTACCCAAAAAAATCTATAAATAGGAGCTCACAACCTAATTTCGTAGGTCAAAGAAAATCCTAAAAAAGTAGGTCAAAAAGCCTCCTTAGCCTTCCCAAAACCCTGATTTTGAAGCCCTAACCCCTTACCTATCATCCAAACCTTAGTTTTTATTCACAAACTCCCAAAAACTCTCCACAAAATACCTAGAAATCCATCAATAAATTTAGGAAACACTCAGATCTAAGAAGGAGGTACTTCATCTCGGAGATCTGAAATGGATCCAGTGACAGGAACGAAGCGAGAAGTATCTTACGAAGAACCATTCTACCAGTTCTGAGGGAACAAATTGTTGCGATCGTATAGGTATATTTATTTTTATCTTTTTTATTTTATTTTATTTATTTATTTTAGATTTTCTTAGCAATGTAATCTTCTTGGAAAATAATAAAGATCGGTGTTTGTCGGGCGGGGTTGGTGCCTAACACCTTCCAACCCCGTAACGTGATCCCCGGACTTAGTTTCTTTTTGTAGATTAGTTATTTTTATCTATCTTGAGTCAATGCCCGGTTCCTAGACCATAATAACTAGGAGGTGATTTCCAAATCTCAAAGTCAAAAGTGGATCCGCACACCCCGCGGATCGAGGGCACTTTCAGAAACTAAAGAGATTAGCACCACGGTTTAGAGAGGCGATGAATGATGAGGTGAGCAGGTTGATCAGGACTTAGTTCATAAGAAAGGTACAATTACTAGAGTATATAGTGAATATTGTGGTAGTACCCAAGAAGAATGGAAAGGTCTAGGTCTGCATAGACTTCACAAACTTAAATAAGGCATATCCTAAGGATATTTTCCCAATGCCAACCAAGGATAGACCAGCTTGTAGATGCGACTTTTGTCCACGAGAGATTGTCCTTCATGGATGGCTACTCTAGCTACAATCAGATACAACTCAGCCTAGAAGATCAAGAAAAAATAGCATTCATTATAGAGGAAGGGCTCTATTACTATAAGGTGATGCCATTTGGTCTAAAGAATGTAGGAGCTACATATGAGAGACTGGTGACAGAGCTTTTCAAAGATTTGCTGGGCAGAACAACAGAGGTCTACATAAATAACCCGTCTAGTCAAAAGCAAGAAGAAGGGATACCATATTAGCAATTTGGAAGAGGTTTTTTCTAGGATAAGGAAAGTGGGGATGAAACTTAATATGAAGAATTGCACTTTTGCATTATCTTCAGGGAAATTCTTGGGTTATCTAGTTACGAAAAGAGGGATCGAACCTAACCCAAATTAAATCAGAGCATTATTGGAAACTCCATCCCCGAGAACCCAAAAACAAGTTCAAAAGCTTGCGAGAAGAGTAGCTACACTAAACCGTTTTATAGCCAGATCTTTTGATAAGTGTAAGCCCTTGTACCAGTTGTTGCAAAAAAATTTCAAGTTTGAATAGACAAAAGAATGTGAACAAGATTTCTTATAACTGAAGAGATACCTCTACAAACCTTGAATACTTTCCAAGCCAGAAGTAAGGGAAAATATTGGGGTTGTATTTGGTTATTTCAGATCATGCATTTAGCTCAGTCTTGGTTAGAACTAGAGCAGCAACAGAGCAACCTATCTATTTTTTGACCAAAACCTTTACAGATGTAGAAATGCGCTATTCGAAACTAAAAAAATTGGGGGTAGCCTTGGTCTATACGACACTATTCCTGTGACCATACTTTAAAGCACATCGGGTGCAGGTCATCACGGAGTTCCCTCTAATATTTGTAGTGGGGAAGGTGGAAGGATCAGGTAGAATGGAGAAATAGACAGTGCAGTTAGCAGAGTTTGAACTCGAATTCAAGCCCAGAGTTTCATTGAAGGCCAAGTGGTGGTCGACTTCTTGGTAGATTTCCCAGTGGAAGAGAAGGCGGATCTGTTAGTAGAAAAGTTAGAGCAGGCGGACGATGAACCAGAATGTAAGGTGGCCCGGGGTGGAAAGCATATGTGGACGGGTTGTCCAATTTCGAGGGGGTCAGGGATCAGAATCATGTTGATTACCCCAGACAGGGAAAAAATAGAAAATGCAGTTATATTAGGGTTCAAGGCATCGAATAATTAAGTAAAATATGATGTGATGTTATTCGGCCTCAAATCCTTAGCTGGACTAAGAGTATCTGAGGCCATCATCTATCTCGACTCAAAGTTAGTGGCGAACCATATCAATGGGACGTTTGTGGCTCGAAACCCTCGGATGCAGTTCCATCTTAAGAAAATTAGAACCGTCATGCACCGTGTAAGAGATATCAAGGTCGAACACATACCTCAGACAGATAATAGGCATGCGGATGCTCTAGCCTACATCATTTCGATGCTTGATAGGTAGCACAAGAGAGAATTATCGTTGAGTTACCAAGAATGTCCAGCAATAGACAAGCCTGGACTAACCAGTTTAATAATAGTTGTGAGAGACCAAGGAAAGATGAGTCCAATTCTAGCCTATTACAATAAAGAGAGCTGCCCAACAATTATAAGGAGGTTAGAAGGATCAAGAATAGGGCAGAGAGGTACACAATTCTAGATGGGGCTTTATACAGGAAGTCTGTAGGGAGTCCACTCTTGCGTTGCTTACCCCCGAAAGAAGTGAAATGAATGTTAAGTGAAATCCACGAAGGAGACTATGGAAATCATTTAGGGACGCAATCTCTAGCACACAAGGTACTCTCACAAGGCTATTTCTGGCCTTATTTACAGAAGGATGCCACATTACACATCAAGCACTCCGATAGCTGCCAAAAACATGGCAAGATAATCCGGTAACTAGTAGTACAGCTCCACTCCTTTGTTAGCCCGTGGCCATTTGTGCAATGAGGGATCGACTTAGTAGGCCCGTTGCCCAGGGCACTAGGTAATCTGAGTTTCTTGTTAGTAGCAACATATTATTTCACTAAATGGACGGAAGCCCTCCTATTGGCTAGAAGCCGACAGCAAGAAGTCCAGAAGTTCCTCTGGGAGAATATTATTTGTAGGTTTGGTTTGTCGCACACCATAATCTCCAACAATGCAAGGCAGTTTACAAGAGATCAGATCAGAGAATTCTATAATGAATATGGAATAAAACAATTATTTTTTACACCATAGTTCCCCAGGGTATGGGCAAGTTGAGGTTACAAACAAAGTATTACTAGACACTTTGAAAAAGATGCTGGGGGAAGCAAAGGGCAGATGGACATCAATCTTACATGGAATTTTATGGGCTTACAAGACAATAACAGAACTTCTACGGGGATGTCCTCGTTTACCATGGCTTATGTAATTGAAGCCGTGATACCTACAGAAAATAATTTTTCCACCGTGAGGTCTAAGGTACTTCAATCTGGTAGGAATTACCAACAGTTGGTCATAGAATTGGACCTGTTAAAGGAAAAGTATGGCGTGGCATTAGTCAAATTAGAGCACTACCACCAGAAGCTATAAAACTATTTTAGTAAGAAAGTCCACCCTCAACTGGTTCAGGAAAGAGATTCGATACTATGACGAGTATTCCAAAACACAGAGGAGTAGAATAGTGGCAAGCTGGGTGCAAACTAGGAAGGGCCATATAGAGTAGTAAATGTGGGCCAAAAGGGTGTCTATTATTTAATCACAATGTCCGGTCAGGAGCTACCTAGACCATGGAATGCATATAATTAAAAAAGGTATTATCAATAAATATTTTGCCTTAATACCTTCAGATCTTTGTCCAGGGATAAGCTGATGAGGGGGATCTAGTCGGGAGCTAGGCCTATGTGGACCTTCTCTACTTTTATTGATAGTGTAAGAAGCTGGTCGAGGCCCAACTCTGACACGAGTAACAAAAGCACTGTGTGGATTCAACCAGGATTCAGACCTACGTGGGTATTCTCTGCCTTCATTGGCAAGGTAAGAAGCTGGTCGGGGTCCTACTCTGTCATGAGTTTCAAGATCACTAAAATGTAATCCAACTAGGATTCGGGCCTACATGGGTCTTCTCTACCTTCATTGGCAGAGCAAGAAGTTGGTCAGCTCCAACTCTGGTATGAGTAACAAAAGCACTGTATGGATCCAGTCAGGATCCGGACCTACGTGGGTCTTTTCTGCCTTGATTGGGAGAGGAAGAAGCTGGTCGGGGTTTTACTTTACCATGAGTTCACTTGTAGAAAAGTTAGTTGAATGTTATAGCCGAAAGTTCAAGCAAAGTCAGAACCTTTTCCAATGACAGTAACTTGAATAGCCGTTTGCAAAGTTAGCCCAGTAAAGGTTCTACCAAAAGTAAAACATACTTTAGGTAGAACCTGGGGTGAAATATGAGAAGTAACAAGCAAAGCTGATTGTTAAAGAGCTAATCATTAAAGCAGACTGGTTGTTAAGGTAAAAAAGAAGAATAAGCTGGTTACTAAAGTAGAGTAGCAATTTACATGTAAGTAATATGCAAGGGGCATGATGAAGAATTTATGAGTAGCTTAATCAACGTGTCCATGAGAAGTTTTAACCTGCGTACAAAGTATTACTAGTGTAAGCAAAGCAGCAGTGGGAAAGGGAAAGGCGTAATGTAGAAATGCGCTGAATTAGAAAACAGACTAGAAGAATGTGTGTGCAACATAAAAGTGATAAAAGAAAAGGTAAGGTAGAATTGCAAAAAAGATAGCAAGTGTATAAATACAAAGTTTTTCCATTAATAGTCAATAAAAAGTACAAAGGAGAGATCCTAGAGTTGGGATAGTACAGAGAGCATATCATAACAATAGAGAACTGGTCATTATCTAGTAGGGGAAGACTAACAAGTAGAAGGAGAAGTTTGATGAACAGCAACTGGGGGATCAACTTCAGTAGTAGAACTTAAAGGGTCCGCTACTTCATTCTGACCTTCATCAGGGACGGATGGTAGACTGAAAGGGAGAGTAGGAGGTTGACTGCTGGCTTGGACTGAAGAATCCGTGGCTAGAGCAGGATTCAATTATAAAGTAGCGCCAGCCTCCAAGAGATTGCTAGGAGTCCGATTAAGGATAACAATGGGGTTTCCTTTCTCATCTAACTGGAAGGGGGGAATACGCCTAAGGAGTTCGGTCCAAGGAACATTCCTGATAGGAGACACCAAAGGAGCGTCATCCAGGTCCCCTTCGTCATTCTCTTCCTCCTCCTTCTCTTCATACTAAATCCGAGCAGCCTCGAAACCTTCGTGGTAGGCTTTTGTAAAAACCTCCTCTACCAAAAGAGAATACTGGGCTTGTAGTTGCCCTAGAAGTTTTCTGGTTTCAGACTTATTCTCTTTAGCTTGAGCAACCCTAGCTGAATCGATACTTGGTTCTCAGAGAGCTCAGTTCAAGCTCAGGTTGCTGCACATTCTCTTAGACCTCCGCTAGTTCTGCATATCTCTGCTACACTCTCTCTTTGTAGCATACCAACTCTAGTTGAAGGGCACCCTAGAAATCTGTCAGCTTCCTCATAGAGGCTTCCAAAGCTAGGTTGCCCTTAGAGAATTGGGTCAGATGAGCCTCGATCTCCTTTTTAACCTACCGAGAAAATTGGTTAGAAAAGGCCAGCTTAGCTTCGAGCTGAAAGCGTCCTCGATCCGAGGGGTGCGCGGATCCACTTTTGACCCTTGAGGTTTAGGAGTCGCCACCTAGTTATTACGGTCTAGGAACCGAATACTAACTCTAAACAGATAAAAAACTAATCTACTACAGAAAAACTGAATTCGGGGATCACATTACGGGGTTGGAAGGTTTTAGGCACCAACCCCGCCCGACCATTGCAGGTCTCTACTTATCCCAAATAAGACTACATTGCTAATGGCAAACCCTAGATAAAAAATAATAGAAATATTACCTTCGATACGCAAAAGTTCTATTCCCTCAGATCTGGTGAAACTGCTCTTTGTACTGTACTCTTTATTTCGTTTTGTCTTCGGATCTGATTTCTGATCTCCGAGGCAAGGTATGTCCTTCTTAAATCTGAATGCTTTGAATTTGTTATCAATTTTGGGGTATTTTTGAAAGGTTTCTAGGTGTTTTTCATGTTAAAATCGAAGTAGGGGTGTTAAGTAAGGACTTGGGACTCCAAAATTAGGGTTTTGAAGAGGTTGTGGAGGCTTCTTCACCTACTTTTTCTAAGATTTTTTCTTTGAAACGAAAATAGGGTATGGAGGCTCCTATTTATAAATTTTTTTAGAAGAATTAGGGTTTGATTAGGGTTTCTTTTAGAGTTTTAATTAAGGTTTTGACTTTGGTCTTATGAGATTGACTTAGTCTTTAGGGTTTTAATTTAGGATTTTGACTTTAGTCTTATGAGACTGACTTGATTAATTTAGATTAGAATTTTGATTTAGTATTTTGACTTTAGTCTTATGAGATTGACTTGATTAGTTTAGATTAGGGTTTTGATTTAAGGTTTTGACTTTAGTCTTATGAGATTGACTTTAATACTTTGACTTTAGTCTTTCTTGGTTGACTTTTAATATCTTGACTTTAGTCTTACTTGATTGACTTTAATTTTTGGAGAACCCCCTTTTATTATATGTTTAATTCTTTGGGCCCGCAGATAGAAGGGTCCTTGAATAAATATCTTGGCAACCATCAACAATTTTGCTTGAAAGCCTAATTGATCGATTTTTTGGTTCAAATTTTTTAATTAATTTTATTAATGTTTCACTTTACATTATTTAATGGTTCATTTATTAATTTTGAAATTTTTAATTATTAAAATTGTAGAATTATCGTTTTGCCCTCGGAAAGGATTTTTTACGTTTTAAGTCATTTTTCAATGTTTCAAGATGTTTTGGAATCAATTTTTCATAAGGAATTCAATGGAAATGTTGGCTTTTGTCATTTATGAAGTTTTTTATATGAAATGATAGTGAACTTTATGAAAGGCATTTTCGTAATTTTTTCGAATTTTGTGAAAATTGACGAAATGATTTATTTGATTTCGATTTGTTATTTTATGTGTTTGAATGAGTTTTCCTAATCGTAACGTAGGCTCTAGGGTTGTTTTGATCTTAGGGGTATTTTAGTAATTTGATCATTTTTAGTGATTTTTATCGTGAAACTTCTTTTTGGTTTACAAGATGATGATTTCTATGTTTCTGGGGTCGTATTTTCCTAGCGTAGTGTGGTTTTTAAGTTTTGTCAGTTCAAGATACCTCATCCGGATTTCTGAAACATATCTGGTAACAAAATAAAACATTGGAATAGACATCCATCATTGGGAACTGTTGCGATCGGGTTGACAAATTGATTAATCAGGAAAGTGCAAAAATGGGGTGTTTACAGATGCCCCTCTTTGGTAGAAGGTTGAAGTAAACTAGATAGCAAATCTATTTTGGTAGATAGTACGATATTCAAATGCCAAAGCTAGTGACAGTTCATTTTGCAGCTTGATTTAGCAATTCGTCGGGGCGTTCGGATCTTTGAGGGTTAAACTCTCCTCGAACTAAAAGGTTGTCAGGTCCTCGAGCGAGAGAGCTCTCACTAACGGCGTCAGATCCTTGAATTTTAAAGAATTCTCCCTGACTAAAAGAACAAATGCGCAAGTGTGTGCACTGTGTGAAACTAAGTAAAATCTGAGTAAAACAAAACTCAAGAAAATTTGCATGAGATTTAAGACAAATCTGAACAAAAGTTGAGAAAGAGTTGAATGTTATACTCTACCTACCCTGGGTGAAAGAGTAATGAACTTATTTTTCTAGGAGTCCTACTATACCTGCCCAGGGTAAAAGAGTAATGAACTAATTTTTTTGGGAAGTTATACTCTACCTACTTGGAGTGAAAGAGTAATGAACTAATTTTTTGGGAGTCCTACTCTACCTGCCTAGGGTGAAAGAATAATGAACAATTTTTTTTTTGGGAAGTTCTACTCTACCTAACGGAGTGAAAGAGTAATGAACTTAGCTTTTTGGGAGTCCTACTCTACCTGCCCAAGGTGAATGAGTAATGAAGTAATTTTTTTTGGGAAGTTCTACTCTACCTACTCGAAGTGAAAAAATAATGAACTAAGCTTTTTGGGAGTCCTACTTTACCTGCCCAGGGTGAAAGAGTAATGAATTATTTTATTTTTTTTGGAAGTTTTACTCTATCTACTCGGAGTGAAAGAGTAATGAACTAAGCTTTTTGGGAGTCCTACTCTACTTGCCCAAGGTGAAAGAGTAATGAACTAATTTTTTTTGGGAAGTTCTACTCTACCTATTCGGAGTGAAAGAGTAATGAACTAAGTTTTTTGGGAGTCCTACTCTACTTGCCCAGGGTGAAAGAGTAATGAACTAATTTTTTGAGAAGTTCTACTCTACCTACTCAGAGTGAAAGAGTAATGAACTAAGCTTTTTGGGAGTCCTACTCTACCTGCCCAGAGTGAAAGAGTAATGAACTAATTTTTTTGGAAAGTTCTACTCTACCTACTCGGAGTGAAAGAGTAATGAACTAAGCTTTTTGGGAGTCATACTCTACCTGCCCAGGATGAAAGAGTAATGAACTAATTTTTTTGGGAAGTTCTACTCTACCTACTTGGAGTGAAAGAGTAATGAACTAATTTTTTTGGGAGTCCTACTCTACCTGTCCAGGGTGAAAGAGTAATGAGCCAATTTTTGAGAGAGCAAATAGGGGATTAACCTTGCATTTGATTTTTTTTTTTTTTATAAATAAAAGGTTGGATTTTACGAAGGTCCGGTAAACAATTTAACTCTCTTTGAATCTTAGGAGTTTTCAAAATTGCTATCAAGAGGGTAACCTTTAATTCAAAGTTAACCTTATCCTTTGGGGTTGGAATTGACCAGGTTTCAGAACCAAAATGCCCTAATTTGACAGGGAACATTGCCCTGGGGATAATTGAACATAATCTAAAAACGAATGCCCCTAGTGTAAGGGGGGAAACTATACTCTTTAGAAAAAGGAAGTGCCCTTGTTATGAAAATTTGAAATCCTTGATTACCGCAAGCGCAATAAAGGTTTAACTTTTAATTTTGACTTTTTATATTAAAGATTTTGAGTCAGGCTCAAAGAAATTGGAACAAAATATTTCTTTCTGAAATTCATCATAGAATTTGTTCTTTATCCCCGTCGGTTCGCTTAGGAAAATGAAACTCTTCATATCAATCATAGACGAGATACTTGTATCCACTGAGTCTATATTTGGTTCAAACTGGGTATTGAAACTTGATTATTCGGATTTCTGATTTTTCGGCTCGGACTGCCTTAGCTTTTCTTCTGTTTTGCTTTGTTGCTCTAACTTTTGCTTAGATTGCCTTTTCAGATTTTCAATCTAACGGGCTTGCTCTAACTTTTGCCTAGATCGCCTTTTCAGGTTTTCAATCTAGCGAGCTTTCTTTTTTCTTTTCTCTGATTGTTGCCAAAGTTGTCTTTTCGAATTTCAACCTTGCGAGCTTGTCCTAATTTTTGCCTAAGTCGCCTTTTTGGGGTTTTCAACCTAGCAGGCTCTTTTTTTCTTCTTTTTCTTTTCCTTCTATCTGAACTTCTGGAGCTGCTGTCTGATCATGCTTTGCTATCTTCCTTGACTTTTCACACGGTACTTAAGAGGACTTTTATGGGTAAGCTTAGGACTGGATATAAAAAGAAAGGGATTTTGAGGCTCAAAAACCCGAATGCCCCTTGTGTGGCATTTCTTTTATTTTGCTTTGAATTTTTTTCCCCATTTTGAAGATATTTCTTTTTCTTTTGAATTTTTTCTTTTTAGATTTTTTTCTTTGTCAAAGAATCTATTTTTTATTTTAATGTGGTCGGGCCTGAAGTAACTTCTCAGGTTGCCTACGTACCCCAAGTTTTTGGGATCAGACCAAAACGTAGTTCGGATCTTCCCTCTCCTAGGTTAGGTGATCAGGCTGAGAAAGAAAAAGACATAATTTTTCTTCTTGAAAAGACTGCAAAGGGGTTGAGAAAAGATATACTGAACTGGGTAACAGGAGAATTGATTCGACCAAAGATGGCCTCCTTAAATGTAGTACCGTTTGATTTGGTCAAGGTTGGTTGGTTCTGGTAATTATATTCCATCATGATCTCAAAGTCTGACAGCTTTTCCTGGTAATATTTCGTTGATGATGAACGGACCTCCCCAATTTGGTTTGAACTTCCCTTTAGGGTCAAAGGTAGGTATCCGATTTTCTTTAAGTATTAAATCCTCGACTTGCAAAAGTCAGGCCTTGATCTTCTTGTCGAATGCACGGGCGACTCTTTTTGATAGGCCTACACGTGGTACAAAGCTCTTAGTCATTTTTCTTCGATTTTAATTCTTCATACCGATGATAGACCTAGTCTATGAAATTTCCCTTTTAACTGGTAGGACCGTTTTTGTACCCCTGTAGTGTGAATAGTAACTTCTCTAACAAATCTTGGTGTGATTGACGCATTGTCTTGAGATTTTTACTGGCTTCTTCAACTATTCCATTAGGCTGAGAACATAGGGGGATGATTTGTGATGCCGGATCCTGAACTTTGAACATAGAGTAATAACCTAAGCTTTGATGTACGACCCATTATTAGAGATCAATACTGCTTCAACTGTTTCATTAGTCTGAGAATAATAACCTATTCTGAGAGCACTACCATTTGGGGAACATCTTCCTTGATCTCATTTTATCAAGCCAGTGTCTAATCCGTGTCAGAAAACACCCAAGTTTGTACCTAACATATCCTCATAGGCCCAGGCGAACAAGTCCTTTGAAATTTCCGAGAAACTCATTATCCCCTTGTGTTCTGGGGATAAGTTAGTTCCAATCTGAATTTCTTGGGAATTATTTTTGTTCCGAGGTCAATGACCTTTGCTTCCTCGAGCAAGACATTTATCTTCTCATTCAATAAGAGATTCCTTATTAGAGGAATTTCTCCTTAAAGCCAGTTATTAGTTAATTCGTTAGTGCGCTCAAGGTATTCAAAAATTTTCTTTATTCAATTAAATTTAGATAGGGCGACTGACACCATTGCAGACTTGGCAAACTAACTTGACTAGAACAAAATAAAAAATAAAAAGACAGACTTGATTACTGAATTTATAGAAAGAACTGGACTCAAGACTCATAAACAACTAAAGACAATTACCCACAACAGGCTTGATTACAGACTGAGAACTCGAGAAACTATTTCAAGCGGTTGAATTGAGTCTTCTTCTTCAGAATCTTTGCATTCTTCAAACTTATTTTTTCTCTCTTGGTCAAGACTGCATTTGGTGGTGAAAACTTCATTAGGGACCATCACTCTGGTAAGAGGGGGGCTATGAGGTTTATAATTGACTGATCGGATGAGAAGGATTCAGTCAAACGAGAGTTGAGTATTGGATACCATGTTCAAATTCTGAGGAGGTTGGTAAATGGGTAGAGGGTTGGTAGTAACATTTGGCTGCTCAAGGGCAGGGACAATAACTTTTTTGGCATCAATGAGGTCTTGAACTGTATGACGAAGAGCGACACAACGATCAGTAAAATGACTGGGATTTTGATGAAACTCACAAAATAGGTTGGGATTGTGGGAAGTGGGAAGTGGGGAGTGGATTTGGTAAAGGTCGAGGTTGGAGAGGTGCAATGAGCCCTTTACTTAATAGTTTTTGAAAGACAATGCTTAAAGGCATACCAAGATTGGTGAATTTCCTACGTGGTTGAGGTTGATTAGGGTTAACTTGGTTACTAGGCAGGATGGTAGATTGGACGGGTGTAGTAGACATATTGGCTACATAGGCGTGATCAGTACTAGACTTGGAATTGGTGAAAGACTTTTTGAACTTGTTGTCAGAAGGATTGGAAAGGATTCCGGAAGCGAAAGCATCTTCCAATTGGCTACCAGCTTGCAATAGATACTCGAATGTAGGAAGGTATTGGGAGACTAGATATCGAATATACCCTTACGAGAGATTTTTTAAGATAATAGCCACTTGTTCTTCCTCTGAAGGTCTATCCCACATTTGTGCAGCCTTGGCCCTCCAACGATCGATGAAGTTAGTAAATGTTTCCCCATTCTTCTGTTTAGTTGACTCCAAGTCCCTTCTTGAAGTTTCAATTTCGGTACTGTATTTGTACTGATGCCAGAAAGCCTTTGACATATTTTCCCATGTACCTACCATAGTTGGGTCTTGAGACATCAACCATCGCAGAGCTGACCTGGATAGAGTTCGCTGAAATAGTAATGTCATTTGTTCATCGCTGAGCCCCATAGTGCGCATGTTAGTAAGATACACCTTAAGATGCGTTTTTGCACAACCTACCCCACTGAACTTGTCCATTTCAGGCATCATAAACTTCTCTAGCAGATGAATTCTAGGGATACGGTTCAGGACTTCAATGCCCGCTGTAATTTCATCGATACCCTTTATACTTTTCATAGCTGACTCCAGTTAGACATTCTGTTGGCTAACACTGGATTCTCATCAACATACTCTTCATCTCCATCGAGTTCGAAGACTTCATGGGCACGTCTTGCTGTATTTTCTTCTACCCTTTTTCCTTTCGGATCATCAAGGAGATTGTCAGTTGATTCTGAAATCTGTTCCAAGACTTCCACTTTGCCCTTTATACTGCTGATATCATTGGCAAAGACTGCCAAAATCTTACGGATTTCTGTGAGCTCAGATTCTGAAGCCATTTCTGCCTGTTGATTTGGTACTAACGTTCGTTCTAACCGACTGGACTTACGACTCTAATTAAGATGTGGACGCTTGAGTTTGGGTGCAATGATAACCCTGAAAACCCCATCAAAGGTGGATTACTAGTTACGGATCCCAGAGTAGACTTTTAACAAATAGAGGTTTCTCTTAATAGCATGGGTTAAGTTAACCCCTAAATTCAAAATCTATAACCAATAAACTATTCCCATCAAGAAATATTACATGAAAATGATTTACTGATCTTGTTAAGTATGAAATATTCAGTCCATTGAATTAAACTGGCCAATGCAAGGTGATTGGGACTATATAACCATTTGATTTGGGCCGGTTCGACCCAATGGATCTGAATATTCCACTTGCATCACTTCATCTAATATTTTTAAGCCAATTAGTTCAACCGGTTCATCTGTTGATCCACAAGATCCATTTACCAATGGGGCTAATTGATTTAACTTGATATTGACCAGTATGTCTCATCAATTAAGTTTATTGGGTTGGACCGATATTGCGGGTTTGATTGGAGCGGTGTGGACCGGTCCGCCCACTTACCTTTTGATTGGATTAAATAGAGCAACCCGGAAACACCCACGATAAGTTCGAGTCGTGGCACAAGGGAGGTTTCAAGACTCTAAACTTACTATATGCAATGCATTTTTATCTGGCCACACTTGCCCAAATACACCTATATACCTCTCGATACGTGGTGACTTGGTTTGATATACTGTATAGGTGATAATCCAAAACCTCAACTCACTTCTCTGAAGTCAAAAACAGCCAGTTTGATCCCCAATTGAGAGGTGGCGCACAATGCTGAGCAAGGGCCCACTTAAATACCTCTCGTCCAGAAGAAACGTAGTCTATCCCCCTCGTACAGTAGGGTATAGCGGGGTAAGATTTTGCTTAGGTACCAGTTTTGACCAAGAAGTGCAATTGATATACTTAGATTATCTTTTATATACCTACGGGTACGAGTCAAGAGTTGTAGCTTTCATAAATGGTTTGGCATCCCACGAGGGGACCGACCACGTACTAGTCTACGTTGGCAATCATGACATGTGACTATGTGGCTCACAATAGGTCAAAGGCTCAGGTCACTCCAGCCTGGGTGCATCAGAATCACCTAATCAGACGGTATTGATGCCCCAGTTTGATATACCCTAAGGTACGTGACTGGAGTTGTGGTTTTCATGAATGACGTCGCATCTCCGAAGAGAACGGGCCACACACTAGTGCCACGTTGGATATATAGGACGTGTAAGTGTGCGAAACAGTAAACGTACATGTGGTGTGTGCAAAACAGGGTAGGGTGTGCCCGGGGCCTTTTTTCAGATAAATTTGCCTAATCATCACAACACATATTAAACAAAATATACACATCATCTATATATTCAATTCAAGATCAAAGTACCTATATCATCAGATCATGGCAACTCAATTAATGGATATGGCATAGAATAATTGATTAGATTCAACATTGAAACAAGCACAATTTTTTTAATTTTTATGGTCCAATCGGGGGTCACTTTTGACAATTCGAAATTTCAAGGGATATTAAGAATGGAACAATGATTAATGAGATGAGGAGAACAGTTTTTTTTTAGTTTTTTATTTTTTATTTTTTATATTTTATTTATTTATTTATTTTAGAAAAAAAACGATTTGATACATTTTTTTTCTTTTTTTAGAGTTGGAGAACAAAGGATTCCATAAATTTCGAGATTAAGCAAAATGAGAGAGAGGGAATCCTATGGCTTCATTGGTCAATTGCAACAGTAAATTTATATATATATATATATATATATATATATATATATATATATATTATATATATATATATATATATTTGCCAGTGCACACTATTCACACACGTAAATTCCTGAATCAAATAACAGGTAGACAATAGGAACAACAAGGTAATCAAAGACAACCAGTTATCTTACCTCCATTAACAATTCACTGATGATATTGAGGTATTAATGAAAGGAATCGATTATCTGATTCGTGAAAGTTAACAGCTGATAGTGGCAAATTCAGCAAATTGATGACACTGTTTCCATTCATCGAGCTCTTTCATTACATCTGATATTAAGCTATCTGTGAGTGGATGGATCCACAGGTTCTCGACAAGTCAAAATGATTGATTTCCCTCTCTCTCTCTCTCTCATAATTTCTAAAACAAACCCAGATTTCTTTGAAAAATAGAAAAAAAAAATAAAACTCTCTCGTCTGCCATTGACGCTCTGTTAGAACTCAAAACCAAAGCAGAGACCTTCATGGAACAACTTTCAAAAACATTACAGGCCATTCATTCTTTCATTATCGGCTCAAGAATCACGAGAACTCTCGTGTTGTAGGTTTGATCAAGAACACGACAGTGGAGTTCTTTATTTACATTGAAATCCAAATCAAATTTTCAAAAAAAACACCCACATAACTCGTTAAAAAAAAATTTAAGAAAAAATCTTCTAGTAAAATTCCTCCAACTCTCAACAAAAGAAATCAGCCTTACTACCCTTAAGAACTGGGTTTCAAACCCAAAACAGAAATCTTCGATCGCGGATTCAAACGATTTCAACAGGGATTTTAATTTGAAAGAAAAAAAAATTGACTCCGAACGAGATCTATTATTTCACTTTGAATCAACGGGCTCTTGTTGATCTGAACCAGCAACTCTGAATTCCCCTTCGATCGAAGGAAGAGATATCGATCCTCCCTAAATGAAATCGTCTATTTGGAGTCAATTTTGAAGGAATTAGTGGTTCCAAACGATAAATCAGGGGAAACCGATGATTTGGAACAAGAGTTATCACCAATCGGGCTGAGATTTTATCCGATCAAACAGAGACCAATTCGTCTCTTGTTGAAGACGATGGAGTTGGGTAAAACAATTAACGAAGAAGACGATGTGTGGACTTTAAAGAAGGGGTTTTTTGGCACACCAAATACACCATTATGTATTGGTCGTGTAAACGAAAAAACAGCAATTTATTTATGGCACACCACGCGCACCAGTACTGTTGACAGAACCTTAAAAAATATTATTTTTTTTAACTATTTGTTTCTCGCTTGCTGTCAACGAACAACACCATTATCAAAACAAACCGATCATAAAAAATAAAAAATAAAAATAAAAAAATTATCAACCAAAAGATCGACCACACACCTACAAATAAAATTAAATCAAAAGTTTTTCTCCCTTTAAAAAAAAACGTCCAAGGATAGATCAACGTATGCCTAATTAAAATTTTAAAAAAAAATCAGCGATCTCCCTACTCCAATAACCATTAATTCATTCTTAATAACACCAACTTTTAAAATTTTGCATTATTTAGGGTCACCCTAAACGACCCTCAATTGAACCACAACGATAATGCTTGATTGAACCTTAAAAATAATATGCCAAAATATCAAACATTCGAAGTCCAAACGCATACTCAATAATCGAATAAAAAATAACAAAAAAAAAGCTAATAAATAAACAAATAAACGAACAAAATAACTAAAACATTCTAGGTAATTTTATCAATGCTCCCATACTTGGGGCTTTTCAAGTCTGATCCTCAATAGTCCCCAGTGGAGTCGCCACTGAAAGCGCCCTCGATCCGCGGGGTGCGCGAATCCGCTTTTGACCCTTAAGGTTTGGGAGTCGCCACCTAGTTATTACGTGTAGACACCCCATTTTTGCATCCGCCTGATTAATCAAGTCGTCAACCCGATCGCAAAGGTTCCCAATGATGGATGTCTATTCCAATGCTTTATTTTGTTACCAGATATGTTTTAGAAATCCGGATGAGGTATCTCGAACTGACAAAACTTAGAAACCACACTACGCTAGGAAAATACGACCCTAGAAACATAGAAATCATCATCTTGCAAATCAAAAAGAAGCTTCACGATAAAAATCACTAAAAATGATTAAATTACCAAAATACCCCTAACCTCAAAACAACCTTAGAGCCTACATTACGCTTAGGAAAATCCGTTCAAACACATAAAATAACAAATTGAAACCAAGTAAACCACTTCGCCAATTTTCACAAAATTTGACAAAATTACGAAAATACCCCTCATAAAGTTCACGATCATTTCATATAAAAAACTTCATAAATGATAAAAACCAACATTCCCATTGAATTCCTTACGAAAAACTGATTCCAAAACATCCTGGAACATTGAAAAATGACTTAAAACGTAAAAAATCCTCTCCGAGGGCAAAACGGTAATTTCACAATTTTCATAATTAAAAAATTTGAAATTAATAAATAAAACATTAAATAATTAAAGTGAAACATTAATGAAATTAATTTAAAATGTTGAACCTAAAAAATCGATTAATTGGACTCTCAGGCAAAATTGTTGAGGGTTCGTGGGATATTTCTTTAAGGACCCCTCCATTTGGGGGTTCAAAGAATTAAAGATATAATAAAAGGGGGTTCTCAAAAATTAAAAGTAAATCAAGCAAGACTGAAGTCAAGGTATTAAAGTCAATCAAGTGAGACTGAAGTCAAAATTAAAAGTAAATCAAGCAAGACTGAAGTCAAGGTATTAAAGTCAATCAAGTGAGACTGAAGTCAAAATTAAAGTCAATCAAGCAAGACTGAAGTCAAGGTACTAATCGAGTCAATCTCATAAGACTAAGGTCAAAACCCTAAATCAAAACCCTAATCTAAACTAATCAAATCAATCTAATAAGACTAAGGTCAAAACCCTAAATCCAAACCCTAATCTAAAACTAATCAAGTCAATCTCATAAGACTAAAGTCAAAACCCTAAAACCCTAAAGACTAAGTCAAAACCCTAAAAAGAAACCCTAATCAAACCCTAAATGCTTCTAAAAACTTTATAAATAGGAGCCTCCACACCCTATTTTCGTATCAAAGAAAAAACCCTAGAAAAAGTAGGTGAAGAAGCCTCCATAACCTCCCCAAAACCCTAATTTTGGAGCCCCAACTCCTTCCCTAACATTCCTACTCCTATTTTAGCCTAAAAAACACCCAAAAACCTCCCAAAAACATCCCAAAAATCCACCACAAATTCAAAGCATTCAGATCCAAGTAAGAGACACCTTGCCTCGGAGATCAGGAATCAGATCCGGAGACAAAACGAAGCAAGGAGTACGGTACAAGGAACTGTTTATTTTCAGATCTGAGGGAATAGCACCTTTGCAGATCAAAGGTAAATTTTTATTATTTTTTTAAATCTAGTTTATCATTAGCGATGTAGATCTATTTGGGATAAGTAGAGACCGGCATTGGCCGGGCGGGGTTGGTGCCTAACACCTTCCAACCCCGTAACATGATCCCCGGATTCAGATTTCTATGCAGATTAGTTTTTTTTATCCATTGTAGAGTCATTTATGGTTCCTAGACCTAAACTAGGTGGCGACTCCCAAACCTCAAGGGTCAAAAGCGGATCCGCGCACCCCGCGGATCGAGGGCGCTTTCATTACGGTCTAGGAACTGAATACTAACTCTAAACGGATAAAAAACTAATCTACTATAGAAAAACGAATCCGGGGATCACATTACGGGGTTGGAAGGTGTTAGGCACCAATCCCGCCCAGCCATTGCCGGTCTCTATTTATCCCAAATAAGACTACATTGCTAATGACAAAACCTAGATAAAAAATAATAGAAATGTTACCTTCGATACACAAAGGTTCTATTCCCTCAGATCTGGTGAAACTGCTCCTTGTACCGTACTCCTTACTTCGTTCTGTCTCCGGATCTGATTTCTGATCTCCGAGGTAAGGTATCTCCTTCTTGAATTTGGATGCTTTGAATTTGTTATCGATTTTAGGGTGTTTTTAAAAGGTTTCTAGGTGGTTTTTAGGATAAAATTGAAGTAGGGGTGTTAAGTAAGGACTTGGGACTCCAAAATTAGGGTTTTGAAGAGGTTATGGAGGCTTTTTCACCTGCTTTTTGTAAGATTTTTTCTTTGATTCAAAAATAGGGTGTAAAGGCTCCTATTTATAAAGTTTTTTAGAAGAATTAGGATTTCTTTTAGAGTTTTAATTAGGGTTTTGACTTTTGGTCTTATGAGATTGACTTAGTCTTTAGGGTTTTAATTTAGGATTTTGACTTTAGTCTTATGAGATTGACTTGATTAGTTTAGATTAGGGTTTTGACTTTAGTCTTATGAGATTGACTTTAATACTTTGACTTTAGTCTTTCTTGATTGACTTTTAATATCTTGACTTTAGTCTTACTTGATTGACTTTAAGATTGACTTTAGTCTTACTTGATTGACTTTAATTTTTGGAGAACCCCCTTTTATTATATGTTTAATTCTTTGGCCCCCAGATGGAAGGGTCCTTGAATAAATATCTTGGCAACCATCAACAATTTTGCTTGAAAGCCTGATTGATCGATTTTTTGGTTCAAATTTTTTAATTAATTTTATTAATGTTTCACTTTAAATTATTTAATGGTTTATTTATTAATTTCAAAATTTTTAATTATTAAAATTGTAGAATTACCGTTTTGCCCTCGGAGAGGATTTTTTACGTTTTAAGTCGTTTTTCAATGTTTCATGATGTTTTGCAATCAGTTTTTCATAAGGAATTCAATGGGAATGTTGGCTTTTGTCATTTATGAAGTTTTTTGTATGAAATAGTCGTGAACTTTATGAGGGGCATTTTCATAATTTTGTCAAATTCTGTGAAAATTGGCGAAATGATTTATTTGGTTTCGATTTGTTATTTTATGTGTTTGAATGTATTTTCCTTATCGTAACGTAGGCTCTAGGATTGTTTTGATGTTAGGGGTATTTTTGTAATTTGGTCATTTTTAGTGATTTTTATCGTGAAACTTCTGTTTGGTTTGCAAGATGATAATTTCTATATTTTTGGAGTTATATTTTCTTAGCGTAGCGTAGTTTTTAAGGTTTTGTTAGTTTGAGATACCTCATCTGAATTTCTGAAATACATCTAGTAACAAACAAAGCATTGGAATGAATATCCATCATTGGGAATCATTGCGATCGAGTTGACGAGTTGATTAATCAGGCGAGTGCAAAAATGGGGTGTCTACACGAGCGCAATTATTTTCTTTCCCTGCTCCTAGGCCAAGATAGCTACCTGATTCTTATCCTCACGCTACTTCAAGAATGCCAGAGTTCCATAGATGTGAGCTTACAAAGGAAAAGAAAAATGTTAGAACACAGAAGTTATGAAACAGATAGTAGAGTAGGAAGAGTAAAAGTTACCTAGTGAAAACCATGGGCAAAGCGACCAAAGCCCAAGTCAACATTGGCCCGGTCAGCAACATCCCATTCTATGGGAGAAATAAATTGGAAGAGTAGGAAAGCAGCAGTTATTAGTGTAAACACCCCATTTTTGCATTCGCCTGATTAATCAACTCGTCAACCCGATCGCAATGATTCCCAATGATGGATATTCATTCCAATGCTTTGTTTGTAACTAGATGTATTTCAGAAATTCAGATGAGGTATCTCAAACTAACAAAACCTTAAAAACTACGCTACGCTAAGAAAATATAACTCCAAAAATATAGAAATTATCATCTTGCAGACAAAAAGAAGCTTTACAATAAAAATCACAAAAAATGACCAAATTACCAAATTACCAAAATACCCAAAATATCAAAATAACCCTAGAGCCCACATTACACTTAGGAAAATCCTTGCAAACACATAAAATAACAAATCGAAATCAAATAAATCATCTCGCCAATTTTCTCAAAATTTTACAAAATTATGAAAATACCCCTCATAAAGTTCACTACCATTTTGTACAAAAAATTTCATAAATGACACAAACCAATATTCCCATTGAATTCCTTACGAAAGATTGATTCCAAAACATCCTGGAACATTGAAAAACGACTTAAAATTCAAAAAGTCCCCTACGAGGATAAAATGGTAATTTTATAATTTTAATAATTAAAAATTATGAAATTAATAATTAAAACATTAATTAATGTAAAGTGAAAATTCTAATTAAAATTAAAGTCAATCAAGTAAGACTAAAGTCAAAATCTTAAAATCAATCAAGTGAGAAAAAAAGTCAAAACCCTAGTAGAATTCTAATAAACAATAACTCTTTTTAAAACAATTCTAATTAAACAATAACTCTATTTAAAATAATTCTATTTAAACAATAACTTTATTTAAAATAATTATAATTAAATAATAACTCTATTTAAAATAATTCTAATTAAATACTAACTCTATCTAAAAAGTACTTAAAAAAATCTATAAATAGGGGTCTCTACAACTTATTTTCGTATGAAAAAATAAACCTTAAGAAAAGTAGGTTAAAAAGCTTCCCTAACCTCCCATAAACCCTAATTTTGAAGTCCTAACTCCTTACCTAACATCCATACCCCAACTTTAGCTCGAAAAACACCAAGAAGCCCTTGAAAAATACCTAGAAATCCATAACCAAAATTAGAAAAATTCAGATCTAAGAAGGAGATATTTCGTCTCAGAGATTTGAAGCGAATCCGATAGCAGAACGAAGCAATGAGTGTTGTACGAGGAGCTGTTCTATAAGATCTGAGGAAACAAAACTGTTGCGTTCGTGAAGGTAAATTTCTTACATTTTTTTATTTAGGTCTTTTAAGCAATGTAGTTTTATTTGGAAATTCGTAGAAATCGACGTTTGCCAGGCAGGGTTGGTGCCTAACACCTTGCAATCCCGTAATGTGACCCCCGGACTCAGTATTTTTTAGTAGATTAGTTATTTGTTTATCCGTTTCGAGTCAATATTCGGTTCCTAGACCATAATAACTAAGTGACGACTCCCGAACCTCAAAGTCAAAAGCGGATCCCGTGGATCAAGGGCGCTTTTAGTGGCGACTCCGTTGGGGACTTTTGAGGATCAAACTTGAAAAACCCCAAGTATGGGAAGCATTGCCAGTAGGACCTTTTTTTTTATTATTTATTATTTTATTTATTTATTTTTATTTATACTTTATCATTCTTTTGGCTCAATTATTGATCACCGGTTTGGATGTTGAATATTTTGCTTTTGCACATTCTATATGGATCATATAAGGTTATTCAGAATGGCCCTAAATAATGCGGGATGTCAAGAGGTTAATGGTATGAAATTATATTTTATTGGACATCATTTGGTTCGATTTTGAGTACCTTGATTTGGCATATTATTTTTTATGGCTCAATTGAGAGTCACTTAGGGTGACCCTAAATAATTTAAGATTGCAAGGGAATGGTTCATTGAGGACGAAGTGATGGTTATTGGACCATGTAGATTTTTTTTAAAAGAAATATATATATATATATATATATATATATATATACTTTATTTTTATTTATTTTTAGGTATCGATCTATCTTTCGACAGTATTCTTTTATTAAAAAATTTTTTAAGCATGTTAATCTGTCGTTGACAGCAAGCAAAAGCGAAAAAATATAAGTTTTTAACGTGCTGTTAGGATAGGTGGTGTGTTATTAGAAAAAGTTGTTTTTAATTCTTAAACTCGTAATGTGGGGTGTTGTTAGTGTTTTTAATTCTTTCTTTTTTCTATCTTCTTCTTCAATTAGAAAGAAGATGACAGCAAGAGGAGAGGCGTCCCCCCATCTCTCTCTCTCTCTCTCTCAATTTTGATTTTTAGTGATTTTCCATCTTTTAAGTTTCTTTTCAATGCCATCTCTTTATTTCTCTCATCATCCACGCTCGTTTTCCGATTATTTCTTGATTGCTTTGAAGGTCCTTTAATGGTGTCGTTTTCAATCTCTACTTCTGTCTCTATTTTTTTGGTTTGATCTACGAAATCATTTTTAATCCCTCTCACAAACGAAACTGATTCTCAAAGCCTCCTCTATCAATCTCATTCCAGACCCACAAAACTAGTAATTCAAACCAGTAGCCCCTCCAACCTTTCATTTCAGATCTAAACTAACCTCCCTCATCCCTTCGTTTCAGCGCCAAAAACCAGTCAAAGTATCTTCTATCTTAATTCCATGTAGTGGGTTTGAAGGTTGGGTTCGCTGTGATGATAGAGTTGGCATGTGGTTCTGTTGTGGATAAATAGGTGTGTGGTGGTTTTAAAAAAAATAAAAATAAAATGGAAGTGTGGGTGATGTGAAAGGTGCTGGCAGCAACATAAAATTTTAAAAAAATTGTTTTATAAAAAAAAAAGGATGTGTGAGTTGAGGTGCTGGCAGCAACATATAACTGAAAAAAATGAAAAAAAAAATTGAATTGTTAGTGTTGGTAGCATGTTGTGACACTAACATAATAATGAAAAAAATGAGCTAGCGGTTTGTGTGCTACAAGTTGCATAAAAAAATTGATTGTCTTTAGGATGGCAGCAACATAAAATATTTATAAAAAAAAAATATGGGTTAGTTTTACTAACTTAATAAGATTCCTTTCTTACTAAGAGTCATTGATTTCACCACGTGGCACTTCGAAAAGATGATCCAACGCCGCGTGCTTGTGGTGGATGAAATTTTGAAAAATTTTAGAGGAAAATTTTTAAAATTTTTTTTTTTTTTTGAACTTTGATTTTTAAATTTGAAATTTCAATGTCACCCATTTTCAAAACTTTGGATCTAAAAATAAAGTGAATTTTATTTTTGGATCCAAATATTTTCTAATCAAAATTGTAAAGGCCATGGAATTAGATTATCAATGAGGAAGCCACGTGGCCTAATGACCCTTAGTAATTTTGAAATCTAAATGTGTTTGTCGAGATAACCTAAGTTCTCATTGAGAAATTTGTTGAGTCATAAAATTAAAATGCAAAAAAATTCCAAAAAAAATGAAAAAAAAAAAGTTGTTGGTTGTTCTTGTCCCCTTGTTTGATTGGTGATTGATATTATTTGGTGTTATCCTGATTGATTGATCATCTTGGTCTCCTTTTGCATTATCTTGATTGATTGCCTGTCTGATATGCCATGAACTTAATTGATATGTATCTTTGATGTGCATGAATGGATCTTGATTGATGTTATGGATATTGTTATGTTTTGTGAACACATTTTCTAATATCCATATTTTGATGGTTTGATTTGGCCTATGGGCCTATTTATCTAGAAAATGCCCTAGGCACACCCCACCCTGTATTACACACACCACAAGCACGTTTACTGTTTTGTATGCTTGCATGTCCCAATATAGCTAACGTGGCATTAGTGCATGGCCCGGTCTCTTCGGAGATGCGACGTCATTCATGAAAACCATAACTCCAATCACATACCTTAGGGTATATCAAACTGGGGCATCAGTACCGTCTGATCAGGTGACTCTGAAAGGTATATCGATGCACCTAGGCTAGAGTGACCTAAGCCTTTGACCTATTGTAAGTCGCACAGTCACATGTCCTGTTTGCCAATGTAGTACTAGTACGTGGTCGGTCCCCTCGTGGGATGCCAAACCGTTTATGAAAGCTACAACTCTTGACTCGTACCCATAGGTATATCGAAGATAATATAAGTACATCAATTGCACTTCTTGGTCAAAATCAGTGCCTAAGCGAGATCCTGCTCCAATGTTATACGGGACTAGGAGGATAGACTACGTCTATTCTAGAAAAGAGGTGATTTAAGAGTGCCTTTGCTCAAGCATCACGCGCCACCTCTGATCTGGGGATTAAACTGACTATTTTTGGCTTCAGAGAAGTGAGTTGAAGTTTTAGATTATCACCTATACGATATATCAAACCAAGTCACCATGTACCATCTGATTGAGCATGCTCGAAAGGTATATAGGTGCACTTGGGCAAGGGTGGCCAGGTAAATTGCATTGCACGTAGTGAACCTAAAGTCTAGAAACCTCCCTATAGGTCACGACTCGAACTTATCGTAGCTGTTCCCGGGTTGTTCTATTCAATCCAACTAAAAGGTAAGTGGGTGGACCGGTCCACACAACTCCAATCGAACCCGCAATATCGGTCCAACCCAGTAGACTTAATTGATGAGACATGCCGATCAATATCAAATTAAACTAATTGGTAAATGGACCGGTTGAACTAATTGGCTTAAAAATATTGGATGAAGTGATTCAAGAACATTCGGATCCATTGGATCGAACCGGTCCAAACTCGACTGGGTACATAGTCCCAATCACCTTATATCAGCCAGTTTAATTCAATGGATCGAATATTTCACAAAATTGGAATCAGTAAGAAAATCATATTAAGGGATGTACAATTTGGATCTTACTTTTAGAAAACCGTACAACCCTTAATCACTATTCAAAATTTTCTAAGATTCCTGATTAATCGATAAATCATCTTCATGTAATGTTTCTTGATCGAAATATTTCATTGGTTAGAGTTTTTGAATCTAGGGGTTTAACTTAACCAATGCTATCAAGAGGGACCTATATTTCTAATTGCTAAACGCCTACTCCACCTTTGATGGGGTTTCAGGATATGATTGCGCCTAAACTCAAGCGTCCATCTCCTAATTGGAGTCGTAAGTCCAGTCAATTAGAACGAACATCGGTACCAAATCAACAGTCGGAAATGGCTTCAGAATCTGAGCTTGAAGAGATCCGTAAGATTTTGGCAGCCTTTGCTAATGATATCAACAATATAAAAGGTAAGGTGGAAGTCTTAGAACAGATTTCAAAATCAATTGGCAATCCTCTTAAAAACCCAAAAGGAAAGAAGGCAGAAGAAGGTGCAACAAGACGTTCACATGAGGTCTTTGAAGTTGATGGAGATGAAGAACTCATCGATGAAAATCCTGTGTTAGCCAACATAATGTCTTAATTAGAGTAAACTCTGAAGAGTATAACTGATATTAATGAGCAAGCATTGAAGCTTTGAATCATATCCTTAGGATTCAATTGCTAGAGAAATTTATGATGCCTGAAATGGATAAGTTCAATGGAGTGGGTTGTGCAAGAACCCATCTCAAAGTATATATCACTAACATGCGCACTATAGGGCTTAGCAACGAATATATGACATTTCTATTTCAGCAAATTCTGTCAGGATCAACTCTACGATGGCTGATGTCTCAAGATCCAGCTATAATAGGTACATAGGAGAATATGTCAAAGGCTTTCTGGCATCAGTACAAATACAGTACCGAAATTGAAACTTCAAAAAACTACTTGGAGTCAACTAAACAGAAGAATGGGAAAACATTTACTGACTTCATCGGTCGTTGGAGGGCCAAGGTTACACAAATGTGGGATAGACCTTCAGAGAAAGAACAAGTGGCTATTATCTTAAAAAACCTCTCGCAAGGGTATGCCCGATATCTAGTCTCCCAATACCTTCCTATATTCGAGTCGCTAGTGCAAGTTAGTAGCCAATTGGAAGATGCTTTCGCTTCTGAAATCCTTTCCAATCCTTCTGACAACAAGCTCAAAAAGCCTTTCACCAATTCCAAGTCTAGCGCTGATCACACGTATGTAGCCAATACGTCTTCTACACCCGTCCAATCTACTATCTTGCCTAGCAACCAAGTTAACCCTAGTCAACCTCGACCACGTAAGAAATTCACCAATTTTGGTATGCCTTTGAGCATTGTCATTCAGAAATTATTAAGTAAATGACTCATTGCACCTCTCCTACCTCGACTCTTACCAAATCCACTTCCTACTTCTCACAATCCCAACTTATTTTTTGAGTTTCTCAAAATCCAGGTCATCTTACTGATCATTGCGTCCCTCTTCGTCATACAGTTCAAGACCTCATTCGACGCCAAAAAAGTTATTATCCTTGCCAGTGAGCAACCAAATGTTACCACCAACCCTCTACCCACTTACCAACCTCCTCAGACTTTGAACATAGTATCCAATACTCAATTCTCGTTTGACCCAATCCTTCTCATTCGCTCAGCCAATCATAAACCTCCTAGCCCCCCTCTTACCAGAGTGACGGTCCATAATGAGGTTTTCGCCACCAAATGCAATCTTTGCCAACAGAGAAAAAATAAGTCTGAAGAATGCAAAGGATCTGAAGAAGAAAACTCATTTCAATCGCTTGGAAACAATTTCTCGAGTTCTCAGTCTGTAATCAAGCCCATTGTGGGTAATTGTCTCAAGTTGTTTATGGGTCTTGAGTCCAGATCTTTCTATCAATTCAGTAATCAAGTCTGTCTTTTTATTTCTTATTTTGTTATAGTCAAGTTAGTGTCGAGTCTGCAATGGTGTCAGTCGCCCTATCTGAATTTAATTGAATAAAGGAAATTTCTAAATACCTCGAGTGCATTAACGATTTAACTAATAAACTGGCTTCAAGGAGAAATTCCTCTAATAAGTAACCCCTTCCTGAATGAGAAGATAAATGTCTTGCTCGACCTCTAATCAAGAAAGCAAAGAGCATTGACCTCGGAACAAAAATAATTATCAAGAAATTCAGATTGGAACTAACTTATCCCTAAGGAACATAAAGACATGATGAATTAATTCAGAAAATTCAAAAGACTTGCTTACATGGTCTTATGAGGATATGTCGGTTAAATTTGGAGTGTTGTTCAACATGAAATATGTACCCATCCTGTGAGAACACCACATATACAAATCAAAATAGATTCAAATAGTCAGAGGAGAGATTACAAAATGTATTAGAGCTGGACTTTTAAAAGGTTTACTATTTTTAGATCGATGAAATAATTGAAGTAGCCAGTAAAAATCTCAAGACAATCATTGTGAAAATGTGTCAATCACACATCACATCGGGATTGGCAAGAGAAATTACTATTCGGGCTATGGACATATTACACTTCAATACAATCTTCCACTAAAGTCACACTAGTATATGATATAGAAGCAATCTTACCGATTAAAATAGAAAACCCTGTATCTCAAGGTCTTGATGGAAGTCAATTGTTAGAAACAGATTGGATCTTTCAACAGAGAGGAGTCACTTGCATGTTTGACAAGAAAGTCAAAGTTCATCACTTACAAGTCAAGGATTTAACCTTCAAACTACCAAAAAAAAATTGAGCACTCTTCCTCAATTATAGGTGGAAGTTTGAACCCAATTGGAGAGATTCAATCATTAAATAAATACTATTTGGAAAAACTATCAAACTTCAAGATCATGATGGAATCAAATTATCAGAACCAACCAACCTTGACCAGATCAAGCGGTACTACATTTAAGGAGGCCATTTTCGGTCGAATTAATTTTCCTGCTACCTAGTTCAATATCTTTTTTCTCAGCTCTTTGCAGCCTTTTTCAAAAAATAAAAAAGAAATGACTTTTTCTTTCTCAGCCAGATCACCCAACCTAGGGTAGCGAAAATTCGAACAACGTCTTGGTCTGATCCCAAAATTCTGGGGTACGTAGGCAACCTGAGAAGTTATTTCAGGCCCGACCACATCAAAATAAAAAAATAGATTCCCCGACAAAGAAAGAAATCTAAAAATAAAAAATTCAAAAGAAAAAGAAATATCATCCAAAAGGGGAAATAAAATTTAAGAAAAAAGAAAACAATTTAAAAGGAAATGCCACACAAGGGGCATTTGGGTTTTTGAGCCTCAAAATTCCTTTCTTTTTATACCCACTCTTAAGCTTACCCATGAAAGTCCTCATTAGTATCGTACGAAAAACTTAAGGAAGGTAGTAAAGCATGATCAGACAATAACTCCAGAAGTTTAGAAAGGAAGAAGAAGAAAAAAAAAAGAAAAAAACCTGCTAAGTTGAAAACCCGAAAATCGCGGCTTAGGCAAAAATTAAGGTAAGCTCGCAAGGTTAAAAATCTAAAATGACGACCTTGGCAACAATCAGAGAAAAGAAAAGAGAAAAAACTGTAAGCTCGCTAAATTGAAAACCTAAAAAGGCGATCTAGGCAAAAACTAGAGCATGCTCACTAAATTGAAAACCTGGAAAGGCAATCTAGGAAAAATTAAGGCAACAAAAAAATAAAAGAAAATCTCCGTTGAGTTGAGAAGCTGAAAAGGTAATCCGAGCCGAAACATCAGAAGTCTGAATGATAAAGTTTCAATACCCAGTTTGAACTAAATATAGACTCAATGGATACAAGTATCTCGTCTATGATTGATCTGAAGATTTTCATGTCCCTAAGCGAACCGACGGGGAGAAAGAACAAATTCTATGATGAATTGCAGAAAGAAATATTTTGTTCCAATTTCTTTGAGCCTGACTCAAAATCTTCAATATAAAAAGTCTAAATTAAAAGTTAAAGCTTTATTGCACTTACGGTAATCAAAGATTTCAAATTTTAATAACAAGGGCACTTCCTTTTTCTAAAGAGTACAGTTTCTTCCCTTACAATAGGGGCATTTATTTTAAAATTATGTTCAATTATCCCCAGTGCAATGTTTCCTGTCAAACTAGGGGCATTTTGGTTCTGAAGCCTGGTCAATTTCAACCCCAAAGGATAAGGTTAACTTTGAATTAAAGGTTATCCTCTTGATAGCAATTTTGAAAACTCCTAAGATTCAAAGAGAGTTAAAATGTTTACCGGACCTTCATAAAATCCAACTTTTTATTTAAAAAAATCAAATGCGAGGTTAATCCCCCATTTGTTCCTTCAAAGCTTAGTTCATTACTCTTTCACTCCAAGTAGGTAGAGTAGAACTTTCCAAAAAAAAAAGCTTAGTTCATTACTCTTTCACTCCGAGTAAGTAAAGTAAAACTTCTAAAAAAAAATTAGTTCATTACTCTTTCACCCCGAGCAGATAGAGTAGAACTTCCCCAAAAAAAATTAGTTCATTACTCTTTCACCCTGAGCAAGTAGAGTAGGACTTTCAAAAAGCTTAGTTCATTACTCTTTCACTTCAAGTAGGTAGAGTAGAACTTCCCAAAAAGCTTAGTTTATTACTCTTTCACTTCGAGTAGGTAGAGTTGAACTTCCCAAAAAAAATTAGTTCATTACTCTTTCACCCTGGACAGGTAGAGTAGGACTTCCAAAAAAATTAGTTCATTACTCTTTCACTCTAAGTAGGTAGAGTAGAGCTTCCCAAAAAATTAGTTCATTACTCTTTCACCCTGGGCAGGTAAAGTAGGACTCCCAAAAAGCTTAATTCATTACTCTTTCACTCCGAGTAGGTAGAGTAGAACTTCCCAAAAAATTAGTTCATTACTCTTTCACTCTAAGTAGGTAGAGTAGAGCTTCCCAAAAAATTAGTTCATTACTCTTTCACCCTGGGCAGGTAAAGTAGGACTCCCAAAAAGCTTAATTCATTACTCTTTCACTCCGAGTAGGTAGAGTAGAACTTCCCAAAAAAATTAGTTCATTACTTTTTCACCCTAGGCAAGTAGAGTAGGACTCCCAAAAAATTAGTTCATTACTCTTTCACTCCGAGTAGATAGAGTAGAACTTCCCAAAAAATTAGTTCATTACTCTTTTACTCCGAGTAGGTAGAGTAGAACTTCCCAAAAAATTAGTTCATTACTCTTTCACCCTAGACAGGTAAGTAGGACTCCTAAAAAAATTAGTTCATTACTCTTTCACCCCAAACAGGTAGAGTAGCACTCCCAGAAAAAGAAGTCCATTACTTTTTCACCCCGAGCAGGTAAAGTAGAACTCCTAGAAAAATAAGTTCATTACTCTTTCACCCAGGGTAGGTAGAGTATAACATTCAACTCTTTCTCAACTTTTGCTTAGATTTTTCTCAAACCTCAAATTTTTTTCAAGTTTTGTTTAAAGTCAAATTTTTTCTCAGGTTTTCCTAGATTTTATGTTTTGCTCAGATTTTACTCAGTTTTACTCAGATTTTGCTTAGACCCTTTGAGATTTATCTCAGATTTCAAGTGCACACACTTGCACATTTTAGTCAAGGAGAATTTTCTAAAATTCAAGGATCTGACACCGTCAGTAAGAGCTCTTGCTCGAGGATATGACAACATTTTGTTCGGGGAGAGTTTTACCCTCAAAGATCTGAACACCTCGACGAATTGCTAAATCAGACTCCAAAATGAACTGTCCCTAACTTTGGCATTTAGATATCGCACTATCTACCAAAATAGATTTGTTATCTAATTTGCTTCAACCCTCTGCCAAAGAGGGGCATCTGTAGACACCCCATTTTTGCACTCGCCTGATTAATCAACTCGTTAACAATCACAACGGTTCCCACTGATGGATGTTTATTCCAATGCTTTGTTTGTTACTAGATGTGTTTCAGAAATTCGGATGAGGTATCTCAAACTAACAAAACCTTAGAAACCATGCTACGCTAGGAAAATATAACTCCAAAAACATAGAAATTATCATCTTGCAGACAAAAAGAAATTTTACGATAAAAATCACTAAAAATGACCAAATTACGAAAATACCCCTAAACTCAAAACAACCCTGGAACCCACATTACACTAAGGAAAATCCTTTCAAACACATAAAATAACAAATCAAAATCAAATAAACCATTTCGCCAATTTTCACAAAATTTTACAAAATTACGAAAATACCCCTCATAAAGTTTACTACCATTTTGCACAAAAAATTTCATAAATTACACAAACCAATATTCTCATTGAATTCCTTACGAAAAATTGATTCCAAAACATCCTGGAACATTGAAAAATGACTTAAAATGCAAAAAGTCCTCTTCGAGGGTAAAATGATAATTTTACAATTTTAATAATTAAAAATTTTAAAATTAATAATTAAAATATTAATTAATGTAAAGTGAAAATTCTAATTAAAATTAAAGTCAATCAAGTAAGACTAAAGTCAAAATCTTAAAGTCAATCAAGTAAGACTAAAAGTCAAAACCCTAATAGAATTCTAATTAAACAATAACTCTATTTAGTACAATTTTAATTAAACAATAACTCTATTTAAAATAATTCTAATTAAATAATAAATCTATTTAAAATAATTCAAATTAAATACTAACTCTATCTAAAAAGCACTTAAAAAAATCTATAAATAGGGGTCTCTACAATTTATTTTCGTATGAAAAGATAAACCTTAAGAAAATTAGGTTAAAATGCTTCCCTAACCTCTCATAAACCTTATTTTGTAGCCTTAACTTCTTATCTAATATCCATACCCCAACTTTAGCTCAAAAAACACCTAGAAGCCCTTCAAAAATACCTAGAAATTCATAAAAAAATTCAGATCTAAGAAGGAAATATTTCGTCTTGGAGATTTGAAGTGAATCCGGTAACAGAACGAAGTAAGGAGTGTTGTATGAGGAGCTGTTCTATCAAATCTGAGAGAACAAAATCATTGTGTTCGTGAAAGTAAATTTCTTTTTTTTTTATTTAGGTTTTTTTAACAATGTAGTTTTATTTGAGAATTAGTAGAGACTGGCATTTGTCGGGCGGGATTGGTGCCTAACACATTCCAACCCTGTAATGTGATCCCCGGACTTAGTATTTTTTAATAGATTAGTTGTTTGTTTATCAGTTTCGAGTCAATATTCGGTTCCTAGACCGTAATAACTAGGTGACGACTCCCAAACCTCAAAGTCAAAAGCGAATTCGTGTACCCCGCAGATCAATGGCGTTTTCAACTAGATCTTTCACCCTGCAACCTTTATTGTAGATGTGATAAGGGGGCCGAAAAATGTTGCTCTCATTCTCATCTTGGAGGAAGGCCCCGTGTCCCATCCAGGCAAAAGCAGCCTCTTTTAAAGGAGTCTTCCGAAGATAAAGGCACTTATGCTTGGACTCTTCAAGCTTTTCTTGATCAGTCGACACCTTTTCCGTAGCTGAAGGTTAGGAACAGGGTTGTCATCCCTGGCAATGGCAAAACTCTGCCTTACTTGCATCTAAGTCTCTGCAGAAATAGCTGCGACATTAATAATAGTATTAGTAACAACCGTAGTAGAAACAGTAGCAGAAATAGTAGCAAGGGTAGCAGGCTCCCTAGGCACCACAACTATCTAACTAGCCTCTCCAAAAAGGCTTGGACCATAAGAAGTCTGGCTCCTCTTCTTTCTTCGATTCTTAGCTGGGACAGTGGGAGAAGGATCACTAATGGCGAGGGAATGTAAGAATCGGAACTTTGAGAGATTGATGTCTATCGTGTCGGAGGACCGTGATAGAATCCCAGAAAGAGGAGAGCGCCACTCAAAATGGATCAAACGATCCAAACCTTGCTCGTCAGAAGGAGAAGCTTGATGGCTAGGATCCCATCATCAAGGAAGAGGCTGACTGGAAACAAAGTTGGGACGGGATGGATCAAGACATTCCACTGTTTGTCCAGCTTGGCCAGAGGGAGCACATCATGTAGGTGGTCGAGGAACGTCACTTAGGAGATCTTTCACCATCTCCTTCTCTACAGCCCAGGTTCAGAGATCCACTAGCACTAGCCTCCGATCTTTGGATGTTTTGCATTGCTCTCTCCTAGCCTCAACAGTCACAGAGCAGAAGAACCTGTGAAAGAAGCAAAGAAACCATTAAGAAAATAGAGCAAATTCTAAACAGGGTTAAAAATATAACATAGCCAGACAGTATTACCCTGGAAGGTCCGGGGGACTCTAAATCCCTAATGAAAAGTGCCTGGGGTGAATTCTTAGTCCTCAAAAATGTAGAGGGGATCTTTATGCCATATTTTATCAAAAATAGGAAGAGATGGAATCAAGGCCACCGTTGTGTTCTTGGAGGACAACAAATAGTATCCCGACCGTTGGGGAATAGCTTTCAGGTTTTATCGAAAAAGGAAATTATTGGGGGTAATGCCTATCTTCTTTGTAGCCTCCACCAAATGGTAGAAGTTCCCGGATATTTGGCTAAGGGCCTGGTTTATCTTACTTAGTACTTCTTTAAGGAAGGCAGAGAGAGGAAAACTATAGCCAGTCTTAATTTGGCCGACAAAGACAAGAATTTTTCCTTGGTGGTACTCGCCAAAGGCATCAGAGTCTCTGTCAATCTAAATGTGTATAGATGCGGGAATGTACAAACTTCGTCGAAGTTGGGTCACAATGGCATCCATGGAAAAGTTATGAAAAGGAAATTGTACAAAGAAATAAAAGGTTACCTCGATGTAAAAGAGGTAATTGAAGAAGCAAAGTAGAAAGAGAAGTAAAGGGGGTTTTCGTGGAAAAGCACAGAGATGAGTTCACAAAGTTTTAGCACGATAATGTGCGAAGAATGCATTAAGTCCCCTATTTATAGAAAAAGGCGAAGGAGAATATACGCTTGAAAGGACAGCTTGAGCCCAGTTGAAGCGTCGTGAGATATGGGGTAGTGCAAAAAGCATCAGGACATGTGGACAGGTATAGATGAAGAGCAATCCCTCAAGGCTGTCAGAGAAGATTCGAAGTGATATCGCATTGAATGCGTCGATTCAAAAACAACATATGCAATTATGAAAGTACAAGGTAGCCAATCAAAAAATAGAATTGAGTCTCGAGGAGACGAAAAGACCTTGCTCCTCCTTGAAAAGGGGTAACTGTAGAAGAAAATAATTGCATGAGACATCTACGCCATATACATGTCTTAATCGACTTAGTGGTACCAGGCACAAAATAATATATGAAATGCAGCTCGGCGGGTAGGGCAAGTCAGAGCAAAGATCTCCCTAGTCTTGTTGGTAGGGCAGTATAGCAAGAAGCCATACCAAGCCTGCTAAGCTGGATAGGCCAGGTCCTGAGAAAATATTAATTGTTGCATGCATGTCAATCCTGGAGATCACGGAAGAGATCTTTGCAGGTAAGTATAATAGATCCAGAAAATCCCGATTAGGTAAACAATCCGCAAAGTTAGTGGAAATCCCATGATTGCTGCCTATGGAAGAAAAAACCCTAGGAACAGTTAGGGGGGATAAATAACATAGTAAGCACTATAGAATGGGATCTTTCTGGAGATATTAGAGTCTAACCAGTACTAAAGAAAATTTCTCCACATCTCTAGCTTAAGCGTCGAAGTGGTTTTGGTAGGTACCATGCCGTCGTGAAGAGGGAGGTGCTATGAACAACTTCATATCAGTGCGGTTGGAGTCATCGTAGTCGTTTACCAAGCTCTGACCACACAATAATATCTATTAGATTCCCGAACGGCGTGTCAATCAAATCTACCATTTGAAAGTTATGGCCAAAATATCTCCCAATGGCATTTTGATAATTTTCATAATGCCACAGGATTAACTTCACAGTACCACCTGTGGAACTCTTGATGGTTCATGGTGTCATCGGCAACAACTGCAAAACGGTCATATTTTTTTATTGTTAGGCTCCAAAACCCCTTGAATGCCTATAAAACTCACTCTTGAGTTCATTTGTGGGTTGGATTGATCCCTAGAGAACTTGTACTCTCCCTCTCCCATCTAGAGAACATTCTCTATACATTAGAAGGTTCAAACCTAAGTTGAAATCCCATTCAAGTTATGCCCTTCCTGTGATTCGACTCTTTCTTCACATTCCTTTAACCCTTGCAGACATTGACACATCTATTGGAGCAAAGAGCTGATGTTGAAGGAAGAAGTGAAGCATAAAGAGCCGAAGAATTAGAAGACGTGATTGGAACATTAGATCGTCAAAAAGCTCTCGTGGACTTAAAGACTCGAAGGCCTCAAAAATTGATTGGCAAATCTCTTATGTTGAGTGAGTTCTTATTATTTTGTTTTTGTTTTTATTTTTAAAAACATATGTATGTGGTTATTTAGTTCAACCCTCAAAAATCAAGCTTTTGTAAGAATCGATGATTATTAACAAGAGTAGAGGTTCGTGAATTTCTAAGGAACAAAATTCACACATTTTGAGAGGATACGTTATCTCGATCTTAAGGTTTTAGAATTTAATCTAGGTATAGAAATTCTATGTAAAAGGTTCGAGGTGAACCTAAACCTCTTTTATAGTGAACATCAAGCTCCTAGGTAGGAACCTTGGGAGAGGATGTAGGCACGTTGCCGAACCACTACAAAATGCTTGTCTCGTGTTTGTGAAAATACCTCTATTAATTTACACTTAGATGAATACATGTTATGGATGAATATTGTGCTATGTATGACATGCTATAAGTGTTTAAATTCTATATGAACAACTATTGCATTGCAAATTAGAAACTTGTCGTGAGAAAGGATGTAGGCACATTGCTGATCAATTAGATGTCTTATGTCTTGTGCATTTTTTCATAATTTCACAATTTACATTTGAATGTTTTGAATGTCATAAGATGCCATGAATGCCGAATTGGTAAATCTTATATGAATGGATCAATGAATGACATGACGAAATGAATGTTTAAATTTCAAGTGTATTTTCATTAAATGCAAATTAGAGACATGAGTGAAAAATCGAGGCTAAGTGATGACTTAGAACACAGTCAAATTAATCAATCTAAGTTAAAATTGGATAAATCGAAAGAAATTTTAATTATCCTATGCAGCCCCTTCTATTATTAGACACGGTACGAAGCCCGGTATTTTCAATTTGTATTAAAGCAAGCTACTCTTAATAGGCTTAACATCCTAGAGTTGATCCCAAGACTTTGAACCGTGTCTAAGTCCAACATTGGTCATCCTCTAAACCTCCCATCTATCCATTAGCTCAAGTATGCATATTGGTAAATTAAGACGATGATGTACATCAATTCCCTTGAGTTATGATGTATTATGGAACAAAGTAGAGCAAGGGTATGAGCTATCCAAACAATAGAAGACCAAAAGTTTCAATATTTGAAAACTTTAAATATAGTTACACGGTCAAATCAAATGATGAATTTATATGAATATAGTTACACGATCAAATCAAATGATGAATTTCACCTCATGATTGGACAAAAAGGATTGTGAGCTAGATAGATGGAGAATTGGGAATCACTTGTGTAATGTTGGGAAGTGTTTCCATCCCAATTAATGCAGTACTTGAATTTGATTAGTGAGAGCCTCAAATCCTTTAATGAAGGGGTTGATAGGATAGATATTTTTCTCAAGGACTTTGTTGATAGAGTGTTCCATATCTATGGCCCCTTTTATAAGTGAGGGATGATATCACATCAATACTAAGATTTGGAAAGAAGGTTATCTGAACTGGGAAAGCCCAACTCCCTTTAATATTGTCTTATTATGTCTTCCTAATAATTTATGCTGAACTTTATTTTAAGTACCCAACTAGTAATACTTAACTATGACAATTAAGTTTTTACTTCATCATTAACAAAGATAATCTTTCACCCTTGGACTAGGAGGAATGGGTCTCTAGGATTTTGGTTACAACCTAAGTTGGTGCACATACGTGGGAGCATATTAGGTTGGCATGATCTTTATGAATGATTCTCCTTGGAAGAAAAGATATTCCTTAGTCTTATAGAATGGCTGAGAACTGGGATGGTGCTTTGTCATCCTTTGTTTCTCGACTCACCCAATCTTTCCTTTTTCAATGTCCTTGGTTAGGTAGATATGATCGAACTAATCAAAATTAAGGTATCAAGAATTCTTATACTATAAAGTATCCTTTAGTTTGACTACGTTCATTCCCCTATTATATTTGTATTATCCAAAGAATCTTGTATCATCGAAATCAAATTGGAATCTTTGGCATTGGGACAAACATCTCCAACAGAATTAGCATTGGAATAAATATCTACAAGATTCTCTTCATAGAGCCTTTGAAAGCGTATGTGACATTACTTTCTCCAGTGATAAAGCCTCATAGGAAATGAAGGAAAACAAGCTCCACATGCATTTTATTTTATACAGTATGGCAAAGTATAGTAGACAACTAACCAATCCAATTGAAAATCTTAATTCGAGAGATCAAACTAGCCAAGATCGAGGATTCACGTCTTCCCTAAAGGGAAATGTCCGTTTGTAGACACCCCATTTTCGCACTTGCCTAATTAATCAACTCGTCAACCTGATCGCGACGATTCCCAATGATGGATGATTATTCTAATGCTTTATTTGTTACTAGATATGTTTCAGAAATTCAGATGAGGTATCTCAGACTAACAAAACTGTAGAAATCACGCTACGCTAAGAAAATATAACTCCAAAAACATAGAAATCATCATCTTGCAGACAAAAAAAAGCTTTACGATAAAAATTAAATTATCAAAATATCCATAACATCAAAACATTCCTAGAGCCCACAGTACGCTTAGGAAAATCATTTCAAACACATAAAACAATAAATTGAAATCAAATAAATCATTTCGTCAATTTTCACCAAATTCGACAAAATTACGAAAATGCCCCCCATAAGGGTTGACAATCATTTCATGCCAAAAAATTTCATAAATAAAACAAATCAATAATCCCATTGAATTTCTTACAAAAAATCGATTCCAAAACATCTCGGAACATCGAAAACTGACTTGAATTCTCTTCGAGGAAAAAACGATAATTTTCTAATTTTAAAAAATTTTAATTTCGAAATTAATAGATAAAATATTAATTAACATAAAATAAAACCTTAATAAAATTAATTTAAAAATCTAAACCAAGTCAATCTCATAAGACTTAAGTCAAAATCCCAATCTAAAGAAACTAAGTCAATCTCATAAAACTTAAGTCAAAATCCTAATTAAAATCTTAATATAAAAAGACTAAGTCAATCTCATAAGACTAAAGTCAAAATCCTAATTAAAATCCTAAAAGAAACCTAATCAAATACTAACTCTACCCAAAAAACTCTATAAATAGAAAATCTCCACAATCCAATTTTGTAGGTTAAAGAAAATCCTAGAAAAAGTAAGTCAAAAAGCCACCCTATCTTTTTCAAAACCTTGATTTTGAAGTCCTAACCCTTTACCTATCATCAAAACCCTAACTTTTATAAAAAAGACTCTCAAAACTCCCCGTAAACCACCTAGAAACCCATCACAATACTAGGAAAAACTCAGATCTAAGGAGGAGATACTTCATTTTGGAGATCCGAAGCAGATTCCATGACAGAACAAAACGAGGATAATTTATACGAGAAGTTGTTCTACCATATCTGAGGGAACAAGTCGTTGCGATCGTCACATGTATAATTTCTTTGTCTTATTTATTTATTTATTTTAGGTCTTTAGCAATGTAATATTCTTGGTAATTAGTAGAGATCGACGTTTGCCGGACGGGGTTGGTGCCTAGCACCTTCCAACCCCGTAACGTGATCTCCGGACTTAGTATCTTTTGTAGATTAGTTGTTTTATTCATTTTGAGTCAAACTCGGTTCTTAGATTATAATAACTAAGTGGCGACTCCCAAATCTCAAAAATCAAAAGCGGATCCGCACACCAAGCGGATCGAGGGCGCTTTCACCGTTCCAAATGAGGAACAATATTATTTTCTCACGAAAGGTCAGCTCAAGAAGTAGAAGTGTACTGGTATCCACATGTAACTTTTGTTAAAGAAATCAACGATCAAAGACGCTTAATTATTTTGTGTGTGTGGTTGTTGAGGTGGGGGGTGGGTTGGGAGAATCAAAAGTTTTTGAAAAAAATAAATATCCAAGTATTATCCTATAAATCAGAATTTTAACTAGAGTTCATCATATAATTTGAGGGAGGAGGTATAAAATCCCACAGCCACACCTTAGATCATGCTATATATAGATATAAAAGAATATTCATTTTCTAGTGGATCTAATGGGAGATTATTATTGTGGCAAGATGTGAGGTGTGTGGGGGTATTATTTTTTTTTTGAACTTTTAACCATCATCCGTGGTTTTCATTAGATCCCAACTTCTTTTACCTTGAAAGATAAGGTGGTGGAATTTTGTGAAAAATAATAGAGGAATTTTCTTTAAGGGGGTAAAAGATGAAGGGTATTTCGGTTATTTTAAATTTATTTTAGTGGAGACCACGGTCAAAGGATATGACATCAGTTTGAAAATGCACGTGCGTATGTTCTTGCCTTCGTTGATCGATGGTCTCTCTCTGGCTCTGCTCAATAAAAAGAAGACGAGAGGGTTTTTAATTCCGAGTTTCCAACTCCCAATTCTTTTCTTACTGAAGATTGAAGAACCGTAAAAAACTGAATAAAAGAAAAAGACAAGAAAAGAAAAGGGGGTTCGAACTTCGAAGTTATTATTCCTGTAAATCTTTCGAAATCTTTTCACTGTGATCGCCAATCGCCTCCTCCACGCATTCTACAATCATGGGTTCTGGTAAGCTCTCTTCTAATTACTTTCTCATTGTTTCCGTCCAGCTTTAATCAAAATCAGGGTTTCTATAATTTCTTATTTTAGTGATTTTATTTTCGTCGAATCGAATGGTAGTAGTTTTCTACGTCATTTGATAATCTTAGCTGATTACTTATTTAATATTGTTGGGTTGATTGGTTGTTTTGGGTTTTTCATCTATGGATATCTTTCACGATTTGTATTTTGTGGTGGTTATTAGAGCTAAAGTTCACTAGTAGTTAGGGTTTTAGAAACAGTAACTAAGACTTAGGATCTAGTACGTGTTAGAATATAATTTTTTTTTTTTTTTAAAGGTTCACGACAGAGGTCGTGAACCTTATTTAGATCAAATATATTGGATTGTGAAACTAACCTAATTCACAAAATCAGCTGATTCAAAGATTTTTAAGTATCTATTATGTAATTTAGGGTATGTTTGTTAACACTTTGAAGTCTGAAGTCTAGTTTCTATTTTTGAATTTTGAATTCTGAAATCTTTTTCGAGTTCTTTGTTTACCATTTTTAAAAGCTTCTGGTTAAAAAAACGAATTAATTTTAAAACATATTACCCTTTATGTTATTTTAATAAATTGTTAATTGAAAAACATAAAAAAATAGCATGTTATGCATAATGAAACCATTCACACGTTTAATTTCGATTTTTGAAAAATCAAACATCCCCAAAATATTGTTTTCAAATTGAATTCATATTTAAGAAATTATATTCTAAAAAGATCATACTTAAATAATAAACAATTATGCATGTTCTAGTTGAAGTGCAATCAGTTCACGTAAAGTGATCATATTAACTTGTGCTTGCGGTGAGAATATTTCATTATAAAATGGTGGATCTTGTAGGGGTTCAGAGTCTACTAAAGGATTGTTCGCTTCGTCAACATTAACTTTATATTGTCAAAACAACTCATCGTGGAGAGAAACATGACGCAAGAAGTTGTGTATTGCCATGCATGCAATAACAATGTTCCGTTTGGTGGGAAAATGATATGAAGGCATTTTGTTTAAAATCAGGAATATTTTTTTAAATATACCAAAGGTCATCTCAATGACATTCCTTAATCAAGCATATGCATGGTTAAATTTATCCTTTCTACCTATTGCGCGTGTTCCTCGATATGTTCTTCATCAATATCGTGTGTTGCGATAGGGAGTCATAAAAACCCTAGTTTGTGTGTATACAATGTCACACAAATAATATATATCGACAACAAACATAAAATATATGTAAAACATATGCTATTGATTGGAAGGTTAATTCCAAAAATATAATTTGAAGCACAACTCAAGTAAATGCTTCCCTTTCAAGTGGTCCATAGAAAAGCCTACCCTATCAACACTCTTTTCTTATTGAGGGTTTTGGTTACTCCTTTCTTTATTTTTATTCTTGGAAGTTATACCTATAAGTAGCAACAAATAATGATCAACTTTTGTTGGGACATTTGTTTAATTCCAAAGAATGTATGGTCAATCTTCATTTTTTTTTGGGGCTTGACATAATATCAAACACCTAACATCCTTATGCGTTACCTATAATGCTATTGTTCTTACCAATTGAACCACAATTTGGGAGCTAATAAGTAATGATTCCTACTTTTTATAATAAAATGTGGTAGTAGTGATCAGTAGAAACATTTTCAAATTGCTCGAAGAAAGAACCTTTATAGGTATAAATCAACAACACCTACCAAGTTTTTGTCAATAGTTTAGATAAAATTTATGCAAAGTATAGATATTGTGTTTGTTTAATGAAGGATTATATATATTATATAACTAATAAAGTTAGACAATTGTCGGAATGGTAATGCTAGTCATTAGGAAACCTCATGTAAGAATTTCTTTGGAGTTTAGAAAAATAAAAATCTAGGAAAAGTGCAAAAAGAGAAATGACACAGCTTTTGTCCAACCAAGATGCCGAAGCTCTGGGAACCACGGATTCAATCAGAAAGTTCTCGATTGAATCCACAGAACCCAATTTCAATTTTGCAATTTTTTCGCTACCACCCAACCCTAAATTCCCTAATATTTTTAATTTTAAGAGTATTGGGGATGGATAAATTCATGAGGTTTTGACTCCAAGGAGATTTTCTAGATCAGAAATTAGTTTAACCAATTAATTTATGCTTGAATTTAACAAACTTGTGACATCTGAAATAATATCATTACATATGTTGATAGCAAGCAAAAGAAGATTACTTAGAGTTGAGACAAGAAGCTATTGACCAGAAGAAGTACTCTAAAGTCACTGACCTTTCGTTGTGAGGTAGAAGAGAAAGAATAGAAATAAGAGTTGAAGAGATGAAGTGACGAAATGAGTTTCTATAAAGAATGGATAAGAGCTGGAAATATATTATTAGACGAGGGTAATTTAGGAAAAAAATACAAATTAGAAATTAGAACTTTCGTTTAGCACCACTCCATCGTTGGTTCACATCTTCTAGATTTAGCTTCTGAAGTCTGAAATCAAACAAACAAGGTTTTTTGCTTCTGAAGTTTGAATTTGAAGTCTGGACCACCTCCATTCAGACTTCAAAAGTGTTACTAAACACACTTACTTTACTGGAAATTAGCATGGTTCAAAGATTTTTAAGTATCTTCAATGTATTTTTTGTTTTTGATTCATTGCAGATTTCCTTCACCATATCACACTTTTTTTACTTTTTTAGAAAACATGAAAACCTTAATTAATTTGTAAAATTAGTAAAATTAAATTTATGATTGAGGCCATTCATTAATTGATTTTTGGCCCTGTGTCTAAGATGTGACCTACATGTTGGGTCCTGATCTTCTGCTTTCCAGCCAAAAAAGGTTTATTTTCTTGTTTGAAAATTTTAGTGTTAATTTTAAATTGATTCAGAGATTGGGTGTTCATACATGTAGATGCGGATATGGAGGATTATGGTTTTGAGTACTCTGAGGAAGAACCTGAGGAGCAGGATGTTGACATTGAGAACCAATACTACAACTCTAAAGGTACTTGCTTCTCCAACTTCTTAGATTGAGTTATTGATATTTTACATGATGGTTCATTATATATTATCGTAGATACTTAATGCGGAACACAAATCAAGTCAACGGTCAAGGGTTATGACTAAAAATTCGTAATTATTTAGGTTTTCACTTATTTGGGTTTAGATTTATCATTTTATCATTCAGGATTATTTTAGATTAATTAGTTAATTTTTTTGTTTTAGGACTTTAATTTTATGTTTTTTGGGTTCATTTTATTATTTTATTGGCCCATGGTCTTAGTATAATTAGGTGCCGTTTAGTAACTTTAGTTAGTCTTCTATTTAAGTTTATTAGGGTTAGAAAATTAGGAGAGAGAAAGTTATGAAATTAGGTTATGTATTTGGAATTTTAGTTTGATTAGGATTTTTGGATTTATTTTCTTTATATATAAATTATATTGGGATTTTTTTTAACAAAATTTGATGAATAAAGAATGATTTTATTTCATAGAGTGAAGTGAGTTCTCCACCATTCTTGGTGTGATTCCAAGAAACCCTTGGTGGGATTTAAAGGTACTATCTTTTCTACCATCTTCTCATCTTTCCATTTTTTTATTGTTTCTTGATTTTCTGGAAGTCTTGAATCCACCAAGAATTCTCTTTTCTTGATTTTCTTTTAGACCTTGTTCTTGATTTACTTAATTCTTGGAACCTACTAACCTCCATTCTTAATCCTTTCCCCATTTTCTTAACCTTTAATCCGTACCCTACAAACCTTAATTTTCGACACTTTCCTAATCCAATAAACCTAGATTAATCATAATTGGAAAATGAGAAAATTAAACCTCACAACCAAATCCTTTGGGTTGACCCTAAAATTTTAAGGTATCCCTATTGTAGCACAAATCCATAACCCAATCCCAAACTAGAAATCCCCAACCAACCTTTTTCTCCTCTTCTTCCCCCACTGTCCTACATCAATACTTTAACTCGTTAATTATTTTTTCTCTTTAGGTACTGGAAAACTAGCCAATCATTTTATTCTATTCTAGCTGTTGCTACCTCTTGATTTTTATGTTTTCCTACGATAAGCTGAAAAGTATAGCATCTTCGATAAGGGTGTGTTTGGAAGCAAGAGTTAGGTGGAGTTGGAGTTGGGAGTCTGTTAGAGTTGGAGTAGGATGTAATTTTACAAATAAACTCCAGTGTTTGGTTTGCTGTAGAAAGTCGGGAGTTCGGTGGGAGTTTAGTAGTTGTTCATTTTCAAAACCTTGGATCAAGCCAAAATTTTTAATTAATTATTTGTTTAAAATCTAAGTTTTTCCATAAAATCTAGAGGGCTGTGATGTTGGATTGCCAATTTGGTAGTTCATTTGAGCTCGACCACCTTAGTAAGATTTCAAATCTTCCTTAGAAAACCTAGAAACACAGTGGAGACAGAACACAAAGAGGTCAAACTCAACACGTATGAAAAAATAAAATAAAAACCATATTTGTCTATTGACCAGCCATTGTCGGTAATCATGATTAGGTGTATTGAACTGGAATTGGTAATTCTTTTGTTGGATTGAATCACTAGATCATGATCTATTGGTTGTAGGAGCTGCAACCTCACCCTCATTGGTGACACTTATAGCCATGTAGATTAGAGAGAGAGAGAGAGAGAGAGAGAGAGAGAGAGAGAGAGAATGGAATGGGGGGAGGACATGATGATCTTTTCCTCTTATGAGTTGAAGTGATTTGTTTAGAGAGGATGAGAAAAAAAAGACTTTTTATAGATTAAAATTTATCAAGAATGTTTTAGGAGTTTGTGTAGGAGTAAAACGGGATGGAATTGCAACTCCGACCCTTCTCAGTGAGAATTGTAAATTCGCTTAATCAGGGTGTTGGGATGAAAATTGGAGTTCTAACTTTGTGGAATTAGTCATCCAAATAACGTCTTTGGAGTTTACACGAGGAAATGCAATTCCAACTCCATTGAACTCTTTATTCCAAACACACCCTAAATGATTGAGCTAGCAGAGATATTCCATCTCTTGGTAAATAGAAAATCACTATGGAGCAACAACCTATGGAGGCACATTACTTTAATTAAGAAAATCTCCTCATATTCAATTTGTTACTTAGGGCACTTCTATGCATCCATAAAATTCAAGATTTTGTCATTAAGGTTCATCTTCATTTTTTTTCCTATGAGATTCTATTTATATTGTGGAGTGATTTTAGTATTTTTTGTTTGATGAATCTACGTTCGACAAATATGTATAGCTATATTTGGGGTCTTAAACAATTTAACTAAATTCAGACAATCAATTGAAAAGATAGAAAATCCTTAAGTGTCCTAAGTTATATGTTGGTTAAATTGTTCTAGATACGTGTTTCGGGTCAAACAATGTTTACTTGTGACTTTTAGGGTTTTCTACATTTTCTTATATTCTAAATGTTCTACTTGTTTTTTTTTTTGTTAACTGAGTGTCCGGGCCAGCTTGCGCGCACCACAACTAATCTCAGGGAGGACAACCACAACAACCCACCGCCATGGTCTCCCAGTTAAATCATGAGAAAACCCAATCGGAGAATCGAACCCGTGACGTGCGCCTAACCCACACTTCACATGCTCGCCCTTACCCTTACCACTTAGGCAACCCATGGGTGGGTGTTCTACTTGTTTTTTCCTTCATATTTTTTTGCTAGGCGAAAGAGAATAATATTAAAAAGCCGGTCGAGATAACCAGCAACAAAGAACAATAACGAAGAGAAAGAACTAAATGCCAAAAAACAAACTAATCCTCCTCTGAGAGATTACAAATTCTATCCCAATTAAACACAAATTCTATCCCAATTAAACACAAAATCCTCAAAGAAAATCCCTCTCAATTCTTTAACGATTTTACACCAAAAGAAAAGCGAGTACATAATAGTGTAAAAAGTATCCTCCACTGCATTATCTCTATCCTAAAAAATTCTCTCATTACGCTCCATCCAAATTCCCCAAAGAATAGCAAACACTTCACAATGTCCGCTTAAAATTAGAGAAGTAGCTCAACTGAGACCACGATTCCAACACCTCTTTCTCCGAAGAAGACAAGCAACCTTCCACTCCGAAAAGTGCTAAGAAGCGAGACCAAATATTTCTTGCTCTAAAGCATTGGAGAAGCAAGTGATCAACCATTTCCTTTTCACTTTTACACATGCAACAAGTAATCGGATCGCAAAAATCTCTCCTCTTCAACTAGTCTGTTGTCAGGATTCTCCCCTAGACAACTGTCCATACAAAGAAAGAGATCCTAGAAGGAACCCAAGACCCCAAACAACCACATGAGGAAAGGATATGAGTTGATCAAATTTAGCCAGTTGGTGATAGAAATTCCTTATTGAAAAAAGAACGTCCCTGCCTCCAACCCAAATTCTACCATCTTCTCTTCCCAAATTAGTCACAACTTCAGACACTATGGGTCAAGGAAGCCACTTCTGGTATCTCCCAATCATTAAGTGCTCTCTGGAACCCTAGATCACAATCTCCTTGAGGATGGCCCTAGCATTCCAAGATAGACGTGACTATCTTCCTAGAAAAGGAATGAAGCTCCAGATATTCGTCTTTCAACAATCTTTCACCACACCACAGATCCTCCTAAAATCTGATCATATCACCCCTCCCTACCAAGAATCTAACTTTTTTCTTAAAATGAGGAAGCACCATAATCCCTTTCCACAATCCACATCCATACGGCCTTTTCAATTCCTTATTGTCCCAATCGAATCTATCTCCGCTGAACTTTGCAAAGGCAACTCTTCGCCATAGACTCTCCTCTTCCTCCCCATACCTCCAAAGCCACTTGCCCAACAATGCTTGGTTCATTAAGCACACCTTCCTAAAACCCAGACCTCCATACTTTCTATCCACACACACATGCTCCCAACTTACCCAATGATATTTTATTTTTGCTTATTTATTGTGCCAAAGAAAATCTTTAAATAGCTTGTCCATTTGGATTTCTACACTCCTAGGAGTGGAGTAGATCGATAAGTGATAAACTGTTAAGCTATAGAGCACGCTCTTAATCAAGGTCAACTTCCCCCCTTTTTATAAATGCACATTCTGCTACGCCCCCAATCTTCTCTTAACTTGCTCAATGAGTAGATCGATATGTGATAAACTGGTAAGCTATAGAGCACGCTTTTAATCAAGGTCAACTTCCCCCCTTTTGATAAATGCACATTCTGCCACGCCCCCAATCTTCTCTTAACTTGCTCAATGACTGAATCCCAAATGGACTTACTATTATACAGAGCCCCTAGAGGAAGATCCAAATATGAGGAAGGAAGGAAGCCTACTCCCATCCCAAATTAGTTGCTAGAATTCCCATTTCATGCACTTGGCCCACTGCAAACATCTTACCCTTCTGAGCATTAACCATAATTCTAGAAATCACCTCAAAACAACAAAAAACACCACCCAACAATCTAACCTGCTGCAAATCCGCATCTAAAAAGATTAATAAGTCATCTGCAAACTGAAGGAATGAAACTACTGGACCAGAATAGTGAACTGCATTGTCCACCCCTTTACCCTACATCCTCCCTAGTGCCTCAACAACAATCAAGAAAAGGAATGGTGCTAGAGGGTCACCATGTCTCAAATCCCTAGAGCTCCTAAAATACCCCTTACGAGAAGCATCAAGTAATATCGAAAAACAATGGATAAGACATTTCAACACCCACTTGATCCACCTCTCACCAAAACCCATCTCGTCCATAAGATAACGCAAACAACTCTAGCTCACATGGTCATATGCTTTTTCGAAGTCCAACTTACAAACCACCCCCGAAATTGATGATTTGAGTTTTGAATTAATGCATTCGTTTGCTACTAAAATGCCATCCAGAATTTGTTTCCCTTTCAAGAACGCCCCTTGGCACAGACCAATAACATTGCTAAGGACCTCCTTCAATTTAGAAGCTAACATTTTAAAGACTCTCTGATGTAGGACGATGAGGGGAGATAAGAAAATGAATTTTGATTTAGGAAAAATAGGGGAATGGGTAAGGATTTGGGTAGGATAGGGTAATTTAATTATGATTTTGTATAAGTATGACCACAATCCCAATGAAAAGGGTTAAAAGTTTGTAGGGTAAGGAAATGATTAAGGGTTAAAGATTTGAAAAAGAGATTAACGAAGTAAGGGTTAAAAAAGTGGGGAAGGATTAAGGTAAAATAAAATGGGGTTTGTCGGTTTCAAGAATCAAGAATCAAGAAAGGGATTTCAAGAATCAAGAATAAAGAATTAAGAATCAAGAATCAGGAAAACTTAGTATATGGATTGGTTTCTTGAAAGGATTAAAGGTTTCTCGATCTCTTACAAATAATAATAAATAAAAAAATAGAAAAGATGGATTGAAGAATAGATAGAGGATAAAAAGAAAATTAAAGAACGAAAAAAATGATATTTACCTTGGAATCATCCCAATGATTTCCATGGCATCTACCACATTGAATGCACCAACATTAAAAAAAAAAACATAAACTTCTTATTTATTCCATTCATTCTTCATGTAAATAAACCCTAATACAATCTATATAAAGAAAATAAATCAAGAATCCTAGTCAAACTAAAATCCAAAATAAATAAACCTAATTTTCGTAATTTTCTCTCCTAATTTTCAAACCTTAATAAATTTAAATAAAAGATGGTAAAGTTACTAAAATGCCCATAAATATTATAATAAGACCATGGGCCAATAAAACATAAAAATAAGTCCTAAAAACATAAAATTAAAGTCCTAAAACATAAATCTAAATAAAAACTAAAATCTACTGTTTAAGATTTGATGCCCCCATCAATTCTTCTCGACTGGAAAGATTTCGCCATTGACGAAATAAAATTATAGTAATTCTCATCATTGGCTGCGTTTCACATTATTCTTATTTAGTTAAAGATAACTCGTCATTGAGTTTTAAAGTGCTTACGAATGATAATGATAATTTGTAGTTCATCTTTTTTGGTGAATATTCGTCCTCTTGTTTTGATCTTGTGTTGAACTATTAACTTCAAATTACGATCTTCCATCTTGGCAAAGTCTTCATTGTATCTATTTGAGATGATTAAGTCGGTTTTAGGTAGTGACGGAACAACTGTATCATGAGCAAAAATTGTAGATGTTGTCTCCAAAAGATTTTCCTTAGGCTCTTTTGACGTATTTTTTACTTTGTGATCTTCTTCAAGATCCATACTTAAACAACTTTTATACATGAAACATCAAAATAGATAAATTTAAAACAACTTACACGAATAACAAGTCAAATATTTAACAATATTTAAATTAAAGTACTAAATTTAAGACAAGCCATCCTTATACATTAATATCATGTCGATCATAGGCTTTTTTTATAGCTTCTGTTATGACTTCTCTCTTTTGTTGCATAGCCCTATTTACTTGACGATGTGAATGCACAATTGGATTTCTATAATCTAAAGATGTGGATCCTTCTTCTACAAAACTATCTTGATCATATTGGACAAATTCCACATCTGCTAAATCTTCTTTTCGAATAAAATTGTGTAATCCCATACAGGAAATCACAATATCCTGTGCGTATCAAATGAATACGAATGTATGTCATGTAAAATTGCCCATCGCGCCTTTAAAACACCAAAACACCTTTCAATGACATATTTGACTATATAAGTGTGTATTGTATCTAGTTGAAAAGTATCTATGGTTTCTAAGCACTTCCATGTCAGAAATTCCCCCCCACCCCCATGTTACTTTAGCATTTTCCATAAAAGATAGAATCGTGATAATCTTACTACCCCATGTGACACACTCAATCGTCTCTCTTGATGTGACAACTTTGGGAATTGTAGATCCCCATGTGGCACAAATCTATGGTGCCTAAAGTTTTCACGTCAGAAGAGTGGATTGAGTGTGCCACGTGGGATATTCAGATTATCACGACTCTAAAAGAAATCACATAAACCAATAGGAATGAGAAATCTGAGATATTCAATCTTAGTCCATGGCAGCCATTACAGCCTGAACAACTCCCATTCCACCCCTTTTGCAGTAAATAGACCTCATATTTCCTTTTGTTTTAATAGCCCAAGCAACCCCTTTTCCATCTGTTTTTCAATCACTATTAAGCCTTCTCACTCTTTCGTTTTTCTGCCAACAAAATCCCCTTATCTCTCTCGAATTTTTTTCCCTACAGATCATCATCAATCCACTCACCTCCCCTTCGTCTTGTAGCCATTAAAGCCTCACACCTTCACTTTGTTTTGCAAACATTAAAAACTCACATTCACTTCTGTTTTCACCATCAAAACAACTTCTATCATTAGCCATTAACACCTAACTAGCCTCTATTCCTTTTGATTTTTCACTCACCCAATCAACCTCTATCCCTCTCAGTTTTTCATTCACCAGACTCACCATCACACAACTTGTCTCTAATCTACTAATCAACTAACAACAATTATCATGACTCTATTCCTAAACAAGGATTGATCAAGTAATGTACGGTGAATGATGATAAGATGAACAATGAAGTAATCTTAGATAAGTTATAAAGCATAACAAATCATAATCATAATCATAATGAACTAAACTAACCTATCAATAACTGTAATTCAATGCTAGAAAATTTAAGTTAAGCAATTGAGAAAAAAAAAATTAGTAAAATATCTTACATTGGAGGATCAAATCTAATTGATAGAATCTTTGGGCCATGGCTGATCCAAAAGTGATTCCAAACATTTTGATTAGTTAGTTGTTGGGATCATATTCGACTATATAAGTGTGTACCGTATCTAGTTGAAAAGCATCTATGGTTTCTAAACACATCCATGTCAGAATTCCCCCCCACCTCCATGTTACTTCAGCATTTTTCATAAAAGAAAAAATCGTGATAATCTTACTACCCCACGTGGCACACTCAATCGCCTCTCTTGATGTGACAACTTTGGGAATCGAAGATCCCCACGTGGCACAAATCTATGGTTCCTAAAGTTTTCACGTCAAGAGATTGGATTGAGTGTGCCACGTGGGATAGTCAGATTATCACGACTCTAAAAGAAATTACATAAACCAATCGGAATGAGAAATCTGAGATATTCAATCTTAGTCCATGACAGCCATTACAGCCTTAACACCTCCCATTCCACCCCTTTTGCAGCCAATAAACCTCATATTTCCCTTTGTTTTAATAGCCCAAGCAACCCCTCTTCCATATGTTTTTCAGTCACTATTAAGCCCTCTCACTCTTTCGTTTTTCTGCCAACAAAATCCCCTCATCTCTCTTGAATTTTCTGCCCTACAAATCATCATCAATCCACTCACCTCCCCTTCATCTTGTAGCCATTAAAGCCTCACATTCACTTTTGTTTTCACCATCAAAACAGCTTCTATCATTAGCCATTAACACCCAACTGACCTCTATTCCTTTTGATTTTTCACTCACCCAATCAACATCTATCCCTCTCGGTTTTTCATTTGCCAGACTCACCATCACACAACTTGTCTCTGATCTACTAATGAATCATGTTCTTTCAACCCAATAAAAATAAAGAACAACAACAGAATAATTTTCTAAAATAAAAAAACTAGAACAAATGTGGGTTTCATCACCTCAGAGTATCTGACTGATCTAATAATCACCATGAAAATAAAAGAAAAAAATTTATGGGTTTTTAATTGAATCGTGTTCTTTCAACTCAATAAAGATAAAAAATCAAACAGAAATTACAGCAACCATGTTCACCTTAGATATACGAGTAATAACAATCAATGAAAAAGGTTCATAACTTGGCTTTCGTCTACGGAGAGAAAAAGAGAGACTGAAGAAGATGACGGTGTCCTGGTTGGTTGAATGAGTGAAGAACACAGCAATAGAGGTCGAACGATGGAGGGCTGAACAAACGAAGAACACAGTCAACAATGGAGGCTGAACGATGGAGAAGAAGGGGCCGAACGAGCGAAGAACACAACTAAGCCAAACGAACAATGGAAAAGAAGAGCCGAATAAGCAAAAATCAGCAATGGAGGGCTTGGAGGCCGAAGGAACGATAGAGAAGAAAGGGTTTCTTTCGTATGATTTAGGGCAAATGAATTAGGGATCTTTTCATAGAAAATTAATAAAGTTAAGGGTACTTTGGTAAAATGAACCGTTAGATTTTGACTCCCCGCAAGATGAGTTTTGAGAAATAGGTTTTCTCAACTTTTTCATAAAGAGTAAATTTCTTACTCTTGCGCGGAGTAACTCTTCGAAGGAGTTGCTCATCCAAACACATCCAAACGACTTCTAACTCCCTGTAAGAGTTAGAAGTAGCCAAGGAGTCCTATCCAAACGCTTACTTAGTTTATAGATTGGTTTTTTGAAATGATTAAAGGTTTCTCGATCTCTCACAAATAATAAAAAATAAAAAATAGAAGAGATTGATTGAAGAATAGATAGAGGATAAGAAAATTAAAGAACGAAAGAATGATATTTACCTTGGTATCACCCTAATGATTTTCATGGTATCAACCACATTGAATGCACAAACATTCAAAAGAAAACAAAAACTTCTTGTTTATTCCATTAATTCTCAATGTAAATTAATCCTAATACAATTTATATAAAGAAAATAAATCAAGAATCCTAATCAAACTAAAATCCAAAATAAATAAACCTAATTTTCGCAACTTTTTCTCCTAATTTTCAAACCCTAATAAACTTAAATAAAAGACGGTAAAGTTACTTGTTAAATAAGTCTGTAGGGTTATTTTAGTCTTTTCACTTCTTTAGTTCTCTTATGTAATACTTACATAGCCTAATTAGGGCTAATTTAATTGAATCACTATTTTCCTCTTAATTTTAACTTGGTATCAGAGCTAGGTTCCATCGTTCCCTCCTCTCTCTCTCATCTCTTCTTTCTTGCTGTAAATTTTTTTTTTCTTCTTTCTCTCCTTAAACCTATCATCAACAGTTCTCGACTTCAACAACTAGATCACCCCTACGGGGTTGTTTGCTCCACACCTTAATCACATCATGTGATAGGGTTGTTTGAATCTCTACGGCAGTAGTGTAGTCACTATCAAAGGTAGCAACAACAACAAGGTTGTTGGTTGGGGTTAGTTTGGCCTGGCGATGGCATCTTTGACCTCCACAAAGGCTGACGATGACAACAACTTGGCTATTTGATGAAAACTAAGTCAGGCAACACAGGATCTCCACAAGGGCTGGCGATCATAGAAAATGTCTGTTTGCAGCCTGCGATCACCCCTGTGTGACTGTTTTGGTCTGTCAATCACAACAGAGTTGCTGTTTGGTTGAGTTTGGAGCCTGCGATCATCACAGGGTTATTGTTTGAGTCTGGAAATCACAGCAGAGTTGCTGTTTTGGTCTGTCAATCACAGCAGAGTTGCTATTTGGTTGAGTTTGGAGCCTGCGATCATCACAGGGTTATTGTTTGAGTCTGGAAATCACAGCAGAGTTGCTGTTTAGTTCTTTTTTGAGTTTGCGATCATCACAGTGTCGCTGGTTGGAGCTGAAAATCACAGAAAACGATTGGTTTAGCGCTTGCGATCACAGCAGTATTGCTGTTTGCGACTATACTCACAGCAGAGTTGCTATTTGACAGTTGTAACCACATCGAGTGGCTGTTCGGGTCACCTACAGTAGTAATTGGTCATCCTCCACGCCTCTTACGATCGTATATTGTCACCGGTGGGGTGTTACGATCAGTTTCCTGTTTGAATTATCTTCAAACCAAAACATATCCACTCTCTAATGGCTTCCGAGGTGTCTTCTTCCTCAATCACTGGTAATAGTAATGGATCGGGTGGTTTTACCTCTAATTCGACTGACTTTCCCGGTATTCAAATTACCACCGTGAAATTAGATGGTCCTAATTATCTCCTTTGGGCACGATCAGTTGAAATGTTTATTGGTGGAAAAGGGAAAATCGGTTACCTCACTGGGACAGACAAACAACCTGCCCAGATTGACAGTTCTTACTCCTATTGGTTTGCTAATGATTCTGTGGTCCATTCTTGGTTGGTTACTTCTATACAACCACACATTGTGGTTGGTTTTATGTTTTCCTCGACAGCAAAACAGATATGGGATTCCGCAAAGAGTATTTACTCACAACGTTAGAATAATGTTAGGATCTTCAATTTGGAGCGTGAGATTTCTTGTCTTTCCCAAGGAGACTCTTCAATTACCACTTATATCTCACAACTACGTGCTCGGTGGGAAGAGTTGACTTTCTATTCCTCATCCTATGCTTTGAAGGACCCTCTTGATGAGACATTATATTCGTCAATTTTGGATAAGAATCGGGTTTTTCAGTTTCTAGCGGGTCTCCGAGACGAATTTGAGTATGCGCGAGTTCATTTATTGGGTATGGATCCTTTTCCGTCGCTACAGACTGCTTATTCATATGTCTTAGCGGATGAGAGTCGTCGTGCAGCTGTCCTACCTCATTCTTCAAGGGATCATTCTGTTATGCTTACTCGCCTATCTTCTCCACAACCCCCTAGTGGGTCTATGCCTACCCGTCAACGACATAAGTGATCATTGTGGAAAGTTAGGTCATGTGACGGCTCGATGTTATGCACTTCATGGTCATCCTAATTAGCAACGTAAACAGTCTCAACGATCTTCGGCTCATATAGTTTCTCAGTCAACTACTGATTCAGCACCTCTTTCAGTTACTACATCCTCATCAGACTCGGTATCTCTATCCCAAGCCGAGCTTGCTAAGTTCAGAAAATTCTTCAATCAGATAGAGACTTCATCTTAGCCGGTTTCTACCTTCGTTCACTTAGGTACCTTTGCATCTGCAAATAGTGTTTCTACCACTTCCTCACTATGGATCATTGATTCTAGTGCCTCAGATAACATGACCGGTATGTCCTCCCTATTTCAAACCTATAGTGTTTGCTCTGGTCATCGCAAGGTTCGCCTGGCTGATGGTTCTTTGTCTTCCATAGCTGGTCAAGGTTTTTTACCTGTTACATCCTCTTTATCTTTAACTAACACACTACATGTTCCTTAACTTACTACTAACCTGGTATCCGTTAGTAGTCTTACCAAAAATTTGAACTGCAGTATAACCTTTTATTATTCTCATTGTGTCTTTCAGGATCTGGAGTCGAAGAGGACGATTAGCATTGGACGTGAAGTGAATGGATTGTATCTCCTGGATGTTCCCAGTTCCCCTAGCACCCATTCTGCTTTTCAGCTTAGTAGTTTTAGCAGTCAATCTAATAAGGCTCTTGTAATGCGTTGGCATTTACGCTTAGGCCATATTTCTTTTGGATATTTGAAACACATGTTCCCTAATTTATTTAATAATAACAATGTGTTTGATTTTTCTTGTGAAACTTGTCAATTAGCTAAACATGTGCGTTCTTCTTATCCTATTAGTATGAATCCTACTACACCTGCTATGTTTGACTTAATTCATTCTGATGTGTGGGGTCCTTCCCCTGTTACATCCACTCTTGATTTTCGCTATTTTGTCTTGTTCATTGATGATCACAGTCGTACCACTTGGGTTTATCTTATGAAACACAAGAGTGAGGTTTATGGGATCTTCAAGCAATTTCTTGCTATGGTTCAAACCCAATTTGGTCGTACCATCAAGACCTTCCGTTCTGATCAAGGTACTGAGTACACCTATAATGAGGTCCTGAAACTTTGTTTAGAGTCTGGCATTGAACATCAAATGTCCAATGTTAAAACCCCTCAACAGAACAGCCGATCAGAAAGAAAAAATCGTCATATTCTAGAGTTAGCCCGTGCCATTTCGATTGGCATGAAAGTGCCCCAATCCTGTTGGGCTGATGCAGTTCTTACTGCTGTTTACCTTATTAATTGGAACCCCTCTAGTGTTCTTCAGTTTGTCATACCCCTTTCAAAACTCTCTTTAGATCGTCCCGTGTTTTCACTTCCTCTGCTTGTTTTTGGGTGTGTCTGTTTTGTTCAAATTCTTGATCAAAATCGTTCTATACTTGACCCTAAGGCGTCAAATGTATCTTTCTGGGTTATTCCTCTACCTAGAAAGGATACCGTTGTTATCATCCTCCTTCTCGACGACGTTTCATTTCTCGAGATGTTTCCTTTTTTGAGCATACTCCTTATTATAATGGGTCCGTTGGCATTCAATCTGAGTGATTTCCTCTAGGTTCACCTGATGATTTTTTTCCTTCTTTATTTCTCCTTCCCCTGCCTGTTCCTCCCTCTCCACCCCCCGTCAGTCGTCCTCTCCTCCATTGCAGGTTTACTCTCGACGTTCACGTGATACTTTCATCACTTCTATGTCCGACCAACTCGCCTCCTCGCCTCCAGCTCCGCCTCCGTCTGTTCCTTGTGATGATCGTCTTATTGCCACTCGTAAGGGTAAGCGCACTTGTACTTATCCCATTTCAAATTATATATCTAACTCTGCGCTATCACCCTCCTATCAGAGTTTTCTTGCTTCTGCTTCCGTTGTTTCTCTTCCTACTACTGTTGCAGATGCTATTGTTCATTCTGAGTGGCGCGCAGCTATGATTGATGAGTTGACTGCTCTTAAAAAGATTCAAACTTGGGAAATTGTGCCTCTTCCGCCTGGAAGGAAAGCTGTGGGTTGTCGCTGGGTATTCACGCTTAAGCATAATCCGGACGTTTCCATTGCTCGTTATAAGGCCCGTCTGGTGGCCAAAGGTTATGCTCAGACTTATGGGATTGATTATCAGGAAATTTTTGCTCCGGTTGCCAAGATGACCACCATTCACATCTCCTTTCTGTTGCTGCTATCCGAGGATGGCTTTTTTTTCAGTTAGATGTCAAGAATGCTTTTCTCAATGGTGATCTTCAGGAAGAAGTCTATATGGTCCAACTTCCTGAGTTTTTTCCTTTTGCTTCTCCTGCACATGTTTGTCGTCTTCGCCGGTCTCTTTATGGTCTGAAGCAGTCTCCTCGTGCTTGGTCTGAGCGCTTCACTTAGGCCATGCATCAGTTTGGTTTCCATCTGAGTTCTGCTGATCACACCTTGTTCTTGCGTCACTCCCAAGGCAAAACTGTTGCTCTGATTATGTATGTGGATGATATTGTTCTTACTGGAGATGATGCCGATGGCCTTACCGAGGTCAAAACTTACTTAGGTCGTCAATTTGAGATTAAGGACCTTAGACATCTTCGCTATTTTCTGGGTATTGAGGTTGCACGGTCCCAATTTGGTATATTTATTTCTTTGCGTAAGTATGTTCTTGACTTACTCAGTGCCTCTGGTCAGCTTGGATCTCGTCCAATTGATACTCCTATTGAGCAGAATCACAAGTAGGCTGATTCTAAGGGGGAATGTGTGTCAGATATTGGCCAATATCAGTGTCTTGTGGGAAAATTGATCTACTTGTCTATGATTCGCCCTGACATTGCCTATGCTGTTAGTGTTGTAAGTCAGTTTATGCACTCGCCTCGAATATCTCATCTTGCTTCTTTTTATCGTATTCTTAGATACCTTAAGGGATGTCCTGGTCGAGATATTTTATTCAACAATCATGGTCATCTTCGCATTGAGGCATGTACAGATGCAGATTATGCTGGTTCAGTGACTGATAGATGGCTACTTCTGGGTATTGTATTAAAGTTGGTGGTAACTTGGTAACTTGGCGTAGTAAGAAGCAGGATGTGGTTTCTCGGTCGAGTGCTGAGTCAGAATACAGAGCTATGACACTTGGAGTATGCGAGTTGTTGTGGCTTAAAATCTTACTAGCTGATTTATGTTTTCCTGTGCCGGTCCCCTTCTTACTATATTGCGATAATAAATCAGCTATTAACATATCTGCAAATCCAGTTCAGCATGACAGAACGAAGCACATAGAAGTTGATCGTCATTTCATTAGAGAAAAGATAGTTTCTGGACAGATTTGTACTCCCTTTGTTTCTTACCTCTCAACAACTTGCTGATGTTCTTACTAAAGGTGTTAGTAAAACCTCCTTTGAAGATGTCTTGTCCAAGTTGGGCATTGTTGATATCCACGCACCAATTTGAGGGGGAGTGTTAAATAAGTCTGTAGGGTTATTTTAGTCTTTTCACTTCTTTAGTTCTCTTATGTAATACTTACATAGCTTAATTAGGGCTAATTTAATTAAATCACTATTTTCCTCTTAATTTTAACTTTACTAAATTGCCCCTAAATATTATAATAAGACCATGGGCCATAAAATATGTAAATAAGTCCTAAAAATATAAAATTAAAGTCCCAAAACAAAAATTTAAATAAAAACTAAAATCTACTCTTTAAGATTTGATGTCCACATTACTATCTTGTAGGTTGCCCCAATCAAGGTAATCGGCCTTAGATCTGAGATATCCTCAACACACGCCTTCTTTGGAATTAAGGAGACAAATGTGCAATTTGACCCATGGTCTAGAAACCCGAAATAATAGAAATTTGTAACCATTGCCATCAAATCATTCTTCAAAGTCTCCCAACATACTTGAAAAAAACCCAAGGAAAAACCATCTGGACCCAGAGCTTTCTCCTTGCATAAACTATCAATAGCTCTTTTAACCTCCTGCACTAAAGAGTCTCTCCAGCTAAGATCTTTGAGCATGCGAGATACTATCAAAACGTAACCCATTAAGCTTGGGTCTATCAAGATGTGCCTTATTGTACAACTTCTCATAGTATTTCACAGCTCCTTCACTGATGTCATCCTCACCAATCAACCACTCTCCATTCACTCTTAGCCTAGAGATGAAGTTATTTCGATGGTGTCGTATCGTCGCCCTATGAAAGAACCTTGTAGTGTTATGTCCCTCATTTAATCATCTAATTCTTGACTTTTGTCTTCAACACACCTCTTCTATCACCACCAATGATTGATAATTCTCCTTCACAGTAATACGCTTTGCCTTCCAAATAGGAGACAAGCTCCCAACTTCTTTTTTCCCGTCCGACTCCAACTCCAAATGCTGATGCATCAGCCACATGTTTTCAAATATGAAGGGTGAGGGTCTCCGACTACAATCTCCTACATCGAGAGTAATGGGACAATGATCTGGCGCCGGACTAGGCACGATCTTTTGGATAATGCTTGGAAAGTTTTCCTCCAAGTCTCTTGAAATTAGGAATCTGTTCAATTTATTAATAACCACATTCTCCTGATTATTTGACAACGTAAATTGCTTCCCACACAATGGTAAATCCACCAACTCATTATCTTCCATGAATCTCCCAAAATTCCTCATCCTTGAAGAGACTCTAGATCCCCCAAGCTTTTTGAGCGAAAACCTTATTACATTGAAATCCCCCCTATGCACCACGACCCATACCAATAGGCACACACATCACATAATTCTTCCCAAAATTGTTGGTGATCCCTATCATGGTTTGGTTCGTAAACAACTGAGAAAATCCACTAGAAATTTGAACCTACCCACCTATAAAGAACTAAAACGGAAAAAGCATCCACGAGCGAATCCTCCGCCTAAATAAAAATTTTATCCTAGAGAACAAGAATCCCACCAACTGCTCCAATTGAAGGTGCACAATACTAGGCGATATTCCTAGAGGCCCATAATTCCTCAATTATCTTTTTATTAATACAACTTAGTTTCCTGTAGTGTCACCAAATAGGGCTTGACTTTGCATAGATTTAACCACCCTTTTAATTTTGTGATCGTTCAAACCTCACATTCCAAGACATCAATTTACTCGACATTGAGAATTGATTTGCGTCGCCCTGATCTCCTACCAGGAGAAGACTTTACTGGGAAATCAATGAGATTTCTCTCCAACTCAACTGCTTCCTCAATCTGGTATTCTTCTTAGAAGGCATTCCTGGAACTTCCACTGCCTCTACAGGAATCTCTTGATGGGTAAACAACCCCTCTAGCCCCAAACTCCTCCAACTCTAGATCATCGTCGGTTTCCTCCTCACACAAATCCCCCCTTGATGGAACCTAGTTTTCCTAAGACTAACTATTGTATGGTGGAAGAAACAAATAACAAGACCTTTCCTTCTTGTCCCATGTCCCCACTTAGCAAATCCACTAAAGACCCAACCTTTGCCACATTTTTCAACAACCATGCTGAAGAATCAACTTCAATACCTATTTGTGAGAATTCAATTGTAGCAAAAACCCCTTCTGTCCTTGATAACATTTGGACCTAAAGCAAAAACCCACCAAAGATAACTAGAAGCCTAGAGAAAGGAAATATGAGTCAAGAGAGTTGGGATTTCCTCAAATCTTGAACATAAGGGCATGAGAAGGCCAACTTGCATCCTCTTGCGGAGCCATACTGATCCAGAGAGAACTTCTGGTTGAACTTTACTCCTCCAGAACTCCTACTTGCCACTTATGCACAACGCCCTTACTAACTTGTTCTACTTCGTGAAGAGCTCTATTGCTAAACAAAAATCCTCAGCCTCAATAGAATCAAAAGAGGTAAATGTGGGCTTAAACATTCTACATTCTACAGCCAGACTGGCTCTAGTCTGTGGATCTCAAATCCTGCCCAATCCCAATGCTAAAAGAGTTGGAGATAACCCTTTTGGTCGAAATCGTGATCTGGCCCACGCAAACAGTCCAACCCAGTCATAGTGTTATTCACACCACACATAAGGGATTCTGAATTGTTGCCACACGTAGGCCCATCAACTTGGCTAGGCCCAAGACTATTATCCAGCCCAGTGAACAAGTTTCCACTATCTGCAACTAGTGGATTCTCGGATCTCACACAATCTGCAGCCTTAGTAGCCTCGAGATTTGCTGCACTACAAACATTGGACGATTCTTGACCTTCCACGTCAATTGAGTAGGAGACCCTAGAAATTCGATCACCGCTCCCTGGGGACAACTCCTCCATGGTTTGCGGCATATTTGTCTTAATTGGCTTTTTTACCAGACTTTACGCACATATCCCTTTAATAATGATTTGGAACTTTTGCTCCACCTTGAGATCCTCTCTATAAAGTGAGCCCATTTTCGACATTTCCATGATCTACTCCTAGTTGCATCATAACACCCGTTTTGCTTTTTCTGCCAGCCTCCTTTTACAGAACTTGCAAAGGAACCCTTTTCCCCTGCCACGTGCGTCCACCTTGCCCTTTTGAAACCGATTTGAAGTTTAAAAACTTTAGAATTTCCTCGAAGATTTAATTATTTTGAAAGACCCCCTTTCTCCTTCCTTGTAGCTCAGAGAAGTTTACCCATAAAGTCGCCTCACAGGCATGGGTTGCGGTAGATGTCCCCCATTCTCTTTCACTACCACCACTTCCTCCATGAACTTCCCTTTCCCTTTATCCACCCAATCACCCTTGGAGCTCCCATCAGGATCTAGATCGAAGCCATGCCTCCTTTCATCAAGCAGGCTAGCTCTTCAACCTCAAGAGAAACAGAGAAATTTTGAAATCTACCTCTCTCCATCAGTTCCACTACCTTGAGATTCTTCGACCATCTTTCCTTCAATTTTAATTTTTTTGATCCACATGAATCACCCCCGGTTTCTTCATTTTCAAGTCTTTTTTTGGCCATATGGTTTTTTTATCTCCCTCAAATCCTAGATCATTTTTTCAAAGCACCATTGCTGCTCTTGGAAACTCGATTGAATTTTCATTTCCTTCTGAGTAGAGAGGGTTTAATGAATTTATACTTGTGACAATGGGCTCTCTTTCTTACTTTCCTAGACGTTTTTTATGGTAGCTACTGTAAAACAAGTGGGATTTTCACCGTAAAGGATTAGTGTATTTTGTTTTTCTTTGTTTTTTTCATTAATGGTATAATCATTATATAATGGTTCTAGGTATGTATTAGATGTGGTTGTGAGGGTATCCCTTCAACCAATTTTTCATCTTCAAGTACACTAGATTATTCAAACAACCAGGTTTGAAGATCAAAATTCTTGGCTGGGGTTGTAGTATTATATACAAAAACAAAAGAAGAGGGAGGATGATAGTCACCATGGATTCAAAGAAGTTTGAGATTTTCGCTGGATGGAAATAATAGTCAAAGGGGTAGAAATAGTGGAAAACTCCAACGAAAAGTCATGCCTTACAATTTTGTGATAGAATAGGCTTTATGGCTGGTGGAAGTCCCACTACAGTCCTTCAACATCCTAGTTGGGAAGGAGGTTTGTTGGAAGAATGTTGTTAATGAAAAAGTGAAGTTAAGAAAATAAGTGTTCCAATGAGTTTGAAAGATACTTTGGAGGGATAGAATCCTCTCCCATTTGGACCGTTCATTTGCACCAACAGACACATATCTCAAGGTGGACACATGGCATATTTGGGTGTAATTCTTTCTAATTAGGGATGAATCCCAGTATGGGAGGATTCTTCTTTTTTAGAATTTTTTTTTTGATATTGTGGGTATCCCCACCGTTTAGGTGGGATTAATCTCGCGGTCACACGCACCACCCCTTTGGAAAGTTCTTCGTGCAACAGGTTGAGTCCAAAAAATAAAATAAATTGGACCACTCAATTCAATGGAATCACTAGACTCGGTCAAGTTGGGCATGAAATTAGCCCCACACCGAAAATAATGTGTAGTCCACGCACCCAAACACAACCTTGTCACTTTTTTTTATCTTCCTATTTCCTTTTTAAAGGATAAAAGGGGAGTCTTCGTACATAAAAATGATGCATAGGTTAAACATTATATTTTACTCAATTCCCAGCAAACCATTTTTCCTGAGGAATTTACCACTAAAGGGATTTAAGCACATCAAATTTGATGTGTATAAGATGCACCCAACCACTTTTTGTTTCAATTATTATTTTTAAAGAATGAAGAAATGTGAAAAATACCCAACAGCTTCAGTTTCCTCATCCTTTCAAGGCTACTTGGTTCCTCATAGCCTACGTGAGGCAGCTTGTGATGTCACAACCCTTTCATGATGCAATGGCTTAGTTGTCAAGTCACCTAGCTGTATTCGGATTGCCTTTACAATATCAATATCCCATAACCCTTATCCCTTTCAGAATTAATGGCTCTTTATGTACCTGTACCTTTGTTTAATTAACACCTCCTTCTTGACTATATTATTGCCTAACAAGCATCCAAACCTCAAATACACCTAATTCCATTCTACGTTTTCACAATAGTACTTTTCAAATAAAGAAAGGGGTTTCCCACACATCAAGAACAATGCACATGCAATGCACCCAATCTAATCTTTTTTATACATACCCTTTTATCTTATGTTCTTGTTACATATGAAGACGTTCAATACTCAATCACTATCTTCTTTGATAGTTTTCCTTATCAACCCAATATCACCATGATATCAAAATAACCAGGTGATACTTAAAGTTTCTTGTTAATCTTTCACAATCTTGTAAGGCTTCCTCAAAGAGTTCCTCAAATTGATTTGAATCAAAAGGTGTATCAACTCGATTGAAATTCAATGAGTCAACCATCTTGGTGCTCAACTCAATGAACTTTTCCAAACTGATGGACCAATCTTGGCCCAATCAAACAAGTCGATTTCTTCGAAGGGGCACAACAACCTTGTCTCATTTCATGGAGCTATGCCTTTATTTCGACAGACAGAGAAGACTAAAAAACCATAGTCTTCCAAACCCTAGACCTTTTAGGATTGATTTTGGGTAGCCCCTAATGTTTGTCAAGTAGCCCCCAACGAACCTACTACCCCACGATCCCTACCTTCCTTTCAATCCATCTTTTTTTTAGCCTCAGCCCATATGAGCCAATAGTTACCCCATATTTTTTTTGATTGGAAAAATAGTTTAAAATCTCTCTGTAGAACGTGATCCAGTCTTCTTTCTTCTCTTTTCTATGTGTCGTAGTCCAACGAACCTGCAACCCCCATCTCTCTATTATTTCCCCTTTTCTTTCTTTGTGGTGCTTAGAGTTTTCCCAAGGTTGGTTTTAATCCTATTAATCCTCTGCATAAGCACTCAAATCTTGTTACCTTGGTCGTACCTTTTCCTTGCAATCCAATAATCCAAAAAATAAATCGTGACTTTCCCTCTATAAAATCAAATTGACCAAACTTGCCAAGGGTTCTTGGGAGCAGCCCGCAACTCCTACTTCATGTTATTTCTTGTGGATCCTTATTTGTTCTCATGGACGAATCCAAATTGTAGGGATATTTTTTCTAATTTGTCTCGAGATACTAGAGATTTGTTGATGATCCTCAAGATCTCACACATGGGCCATACAAATAATAGAAAAGCATTAAATAAGATAAAAAACACAAGATTTTTATGGTGTTAGGCAAAAGTGCCAATATCTACGGGCTCGAGGAGCCATTCTACTATATTATTTCAATATTACATGATTTTCTCTTCGCTTTCCAAATCCCTCCTTTCCTATCCCTCTTCTCTTCTCCTTTATTCTTCCTCCTTTCCAATGGCTTTTAGTCCCTTTAAATAGAAAAATCCTAAACCAAAAATAGAAACCCTAATTCTAATCAAATTAGAATTGTCATATTTACCCTTATTTAAATAAAGTAATTATCCAAAGAGGAAGAATCCTCCCAAATTGGAATATTTCCCTAATTAAATAGAGTTCCACCTAAATAAATAATGCCACACATCCACCTTGAGATGTGTGTCGATTGGTGCAAATGAACGGTCTAGATGAGAGGATTCTATCCCTCTACACTTTCTTGTTAATGAATTCACTTAGAAAGACTAAAGCTTACTGTTATGCTTTTTGGAGGGGACAAATTAGAGAAGGTGGTCAAAGATAACAGGGTGGTTGAGGTTTGCAGTTTCAGAGAAGAGTTGCAGAAACTTTTGGAAGAAAAAGTACATAGATATTCAAAGAGTATCGAGTTGAAGGATATTTGAAATGACAAGATTTTGGTGCACATGAAGGCTTTGGAAAGTGAAAAATGCAATGGTTTGTGAGGACCTGATGATGAGGTTCCTTGGGAGACATTAAAATTAGAGGCCATCTTAATGTGATTAGGTTTGGTTATTACTTATGAGAAAATGAAGACATTTGAATCACCAGAAGCATGAGGGACTTAGATGATTGTCATTTTGTACACTCAAAATTTTGGATTATGAGTAGATGGTGGTGTTGCTATAGAAAGTTGATTGATATACCTAGCAATCTTTCTCTTTCTTTGATTTATTTATTTATTTTTGTCATGGATATATAATAGTATTCCATGTATTTAATTTATTCTGGCAAATGTTGTGATTGCATAGATATGATTTTTCATTCCTTTTCTGATGTCTTCTTTAGTTGTTCATATCTCATATCTAGTTTCTATTTGTGTTGGAGAAGATTTAGGCACAAAATAATCTCCTTCCAACTAATTTATCTATCTTTTCTCTGTGGCTATCCTTTCACAAAATTATAGCTTTTTTGTTTTGAGATTCTGTATCCACAGTTGCTTCAGAGTTCATTTTCTTCTAGTAACATCCATCTTTCTTTTTTACAGGTCTGGTTGAAACTGATCTAGAAGCAGCACTTACTGGTTTTTCTGAAGTAGTACGCATGGAACCAGACAAGGCAGAGTGGTAATTTTTTGAAATCTAAGTCTTCTTGATATGACATCAGGGCCCATGGGTCAGATTTATTTGGAGTCGTTAGTATTTTTTTTAATTTATTCTTATTATTATTATTAGTGGTTCATGTTTAAGTAGGGGTTATGTTTCAATTTCTTATTTTAGTTAGACTCTTATGTAGAGTCCCATGATTGGGATATTAGAGAATCCCATGATTTTTTATAAGATCGTTTCTATTTTAGTAGTTAGGGTATTGTAGGAGTCTTCGTTGGAGTAGAAAACTATATATTTTTGTAAATTTCTCTTTCAAAACCAATGGATGATTAATATTTACAGATATTATTCATCTTCTATTCACTTCTTGTTTGAGGTAAGTTTTAATGCTATATTCTTTTAAAAAGGGTCTCTCTCTCTTTCTATATTTATATTTTAAAGACCAACAAGCCACCTGTATCTCTATAGCTGCAATATACCCTAACCAAACTGCTCATGGCACCCTCTATTGCTGTAGTAATCTGATTCTGCTGCCCTCTAGTGCAGCAAAAGCCATCGTAAGCACCATCTAGTCCAATTTACCCATCCCTCTTGAATTGTGGTACCCAGCTGAGCCCTATGGATGAACTAATACCCAACCGAGGTACCCTTTGAGAATTCTTGTTGCCAGAAAATTTATATCTGGTGTACTTCTGCCAGCCATTTCCAGCACCCTAGATTAGTCTATCCAATCCTATTTTCTTACCCTAGACCTTTCTGGCCCAACTACAATTCCTATATACATTCTTTCATTGCTATTCCAACCATCCAATTGCCGCCAAAACCTAATCGCCAGTCCCCAATATTCTTTGCACACAAACTTAACTACATCCTTCACACCAAGCCAACCAATACCGTTTATAATGCAGGACGGTGGGGGAAGAAGAAGAAAAAATGGGTGATTAGGAGATCGGATTGGGGATTTGGAATTGGGTTAAGGATTTAGGCGACAATTGGAAAAGGGTTTCTAAAATCTTAATTGGCTATTGAGATGTAAAATGCAAAGTTTTGTAAATTACGATATTTTGAATGGGGTTGGATAAGGGTTAAAGGAAAGGGGAAAAGATAAGGGTTGAGGTTTGTAGGTTTCGAGAATTAAGAATCAAGAAAAAAAACAAAATTAAAAGAAAAAAAGAATGTTAGCTTGGACTCCCTCCAAAACGGCCTAACATTACACCCATTGTTGGGTAGAGTTCGAAATAGAGAGAGAAGATTAAACTTGATTAATTAGCCCTAATTAGGCTATATAAGCATTACATAAGACAACTAAAGAAAGGGAAAAGATTAGAATAACCCTACAGATTTATTTAACACTCCCCATCAAGTTGGTGCGTGGATATCAACTATGCCCAACTTGGACAAGATATCTTCAAAGGAAGTTTTACTAACACCTTTAGTAAGAACATCAGCAAGTTGTTGAGAGGTAGGAACAAAGGGAGTACAAATCTGCCCAGAAACTATCTTTTCTCTAATGAAATGACTATTAACTTCTATGTGCTTTGTTCTGTCATGCTGAACCGGATTTGCAGCTATGTTAATAGCTGATTTATTATCGCAATATAGTAAGAAGGGGATCGGCACAGGAAGACATAAATCAGCTAGTAAGATTTTGAGCCACAACAACTCGCATACTCCAAGTGCCATAGCTCTATATTTTGACTCAGCACTCGACCGAGAAACCACATCCTGCTTCTTACTACGCCAAGTTACCAAGTTACGACCAACTTTAGTACAATACCCAGAAGTAGACCGTCTATCAGTCACTGAACCAGCATAATCTGCATCTGTCCATGCCTCAATGCGAAGATGACCATGATTGTTGAATAAAATATCTCGACCAGGACATCCCTTAAGGTATCTAAGAATACGATAAACAACAGTAAGATGAGATGTTCGAGGCGAGTGCATAAACTGACTTACAACATTGACAGCATAGGCAATGTCAGGGCGAGTCATAGACAAGTAGATCAACCACAATAAGCTGATATTGGCCAATATCTGACACACATTCCCCCTTAGAATCAGCCAACTTGTGATTATGCTCAAAAGGAGTATCAGTTGGACGAGATCCAAGCTGACCAGAGGCACTGAGTAAATCAAGAACATACTTACGTTGAGAAATAAATATACCAGACTGGGAACGGGCAACCTCAATACCCAGAAAATAACGAAAATGACCAAGGTTCTTAATCTCAAATTGACGTCCTAAGTAAGTTTTGACCTTGGTAAGGCCATCGGCATCATCTCTAGTAAGAACAATATCATCCACATACATAATCAGAGCAACAGTTTTGCCTTGGGAGTGACGCAAGAACAAGGTGTGATCAGCAGAACTCTGATGGAAACCAAACTGATGCATGGCTTTAGTGAAGCGCTCATACCAAGCACGAGGAGACTGTTTCAGACCATAAAGGGATCGGCGAAGACGACAAACATGTGCAGGAGAAGCAGAAGGAAGAAACCCAGGAGGTTGGACCATATAGACTTCTTCCTGAAGATCACTGTTGAGAAAAATATTCTTGACATCTAACTGAAAGATAGGCCAGCCTCGGATAGCAGTAACGTAAAGGAGAACACGAATGGTGGTCATCTTGGCAATCGGAGCAAAAGTTTCCTGATAATCAATCCCATAAGTCTTAGCATAACCTTTGGCCACCAGACGAACCTTATAACGAGCAATGGAAACGTCCGGATTATGCTTAAGCGTGAAGACCCATCGACAACCCACAGCTTTTCTTCCAGGCAGAAGAGGAACAATTTCCCAAGATTGAGTCTTTTCAAGAGCAGTCAACTCATCAATCATAGCTGCGCACCACTTAGGATGAGCAATAGCATCTACAACAGTAGTAGGAAGAGAAACAACGGAAATAGAAGCAAGAAAACTCCGATAGGAAGGTGATAGTGCAGAATCAGATATATAATTTGAAATGGGATAAGTACAAGTGCGTTTACCCTTACGAGTGGTAATAGGACGATCATCATAGGGAATAGACGGAGGCGGAGCTGGAGGCGATGAGGCGAGCTGGTCGGACATAGAAGTGATGGTAGTATCACGGGGACGTCGAGAGTAAACCTGCAATGGAGGAGAGGACGAACTGAAGGGGGGTGGAGAGGGAGGAACAGGCATGGGAAGGGGAAATAAAGAAGGAAAAGAATCATCAGGTGAATCTAGAGGAAACCACTCAGATTGAATTCCAACGGACCCACTATAGTAAGGAGTATGCTAAAAAAAAGAAACATCTCGAGAAATGAAACGCCGTCGAGAAGGAGGATGGTAACAACGGTATCCTTTCTGGGTAGAGGAATAACTCAGAAAGATACATTTTACGGCCTTAGGGTCAAGTTTAGTACTAGTTTGGGCAAGAATTTGAACAAAGTAGACACACCCAAACACGTGCGGAGGAAGTGGAAACACATGATGATCTGGAGAGAGCTTAGAGAGGGGTGTGGCAAACTGAAGAACATTAGAGGGGGTCCGATTAATAAGGTAAACAGCAGTAAGAACTGCATCGGTCCAATAGGATTGAGGCACATTCATGCCAATAGAAATGGCACGAGCTAACTCTAGAATATGGTGATTTTTTCGTTCTGAGCGACCATTCTGCTGAGGGGTCTTAACATTGAACATTTGATGCTCAATGCCAGACTCTAAACAAAGTTTCAAGACCTCACTATAGGTGTACTCAGTACCATGATTATAACGGAAGGTCTTGATGGTACAACCAAATTGGGTATGAACCATAGCAAGAAATTGCTTGAAGATCCCATAAACGTCACTCTTGTGTTTCATAAGATAAACCCAAGTGGTACGACTGTGGTCATCGATAAACAAAACAGAATAGCGAAAACCAAGAGTGGATGTGACAGGGGAAGGACCCCACACATCAGAATGAATTAAGTCGAACATAGCAGGTGTAGTAGTATTCATACTAATAGGATAAGAAGAACGCACATGTTTAGGTAATTGACAAGTTTCACAAGACAAATCAAACAAATTGTTATTATGAAATAAAGTAGGGAACATGTATTTCAAATATCCAAAGGAAATATGGCCTAAACGTAAATGCCAACACATTACAAGAGCCTTATTAGACTGACTACGACTACTACTAAGCTAAAGAGCAGAATGAGTGCTAGGTGAAACGGGAACGTCAAGAGATACAATCCATTTACTTCATGTCCAGTGCCAATCGTCCTCTTCGACTCCAGATCCTGAAAGACACAATGAGAGGGATAAAAGGTTACATTGCAGTTCAAATTTTTTGTAAGACTACTAACAGATACAAGGTTAGTAGTAAGTTGAGGAACATGAAGTGTGTTAGTTTAGGATAAAGAAGATGTAATAGGTAAATAACCTTGACCAGCTATGGAAGACAAAGAAGCATCAGCTAGTCGGACCTTGCGATGACCAGAACAAACACTATAGGTTTTAAATAGGGAGGACGTACTGGTCATGTTATCTGAGGTACCAGAATCAATGATCCATGGAGAGGAAGTGGTAGAAACACTGTGTGCAGATGCAAATGTACCTGAGTGAGCGAAGGTAGAAACTGGCTGAGATGAGGTCTCTATCTGATTGAAGAATTTTCTGAACTTGTCAAGCTCGGCTTGGGACAGAGATACCGAATCCGATGAGGAGGTAGTAGCTGAAGGAGGTGCTAAATCATTCGTTTGCTGAGAAACTACATGAGCTGAAGACCGTTGAGACTGTTGACGATGTTGGTTAGGACGACCATGAAGTGCATAACAGCGAGCCTTCACATGACCTAACTTTCCACAATGATCACACTTATGTCGCTGATGGGTAGGCAGAGACCTACTGGGGGACTGTGAAGAAGGTAGACGAGCAAGCATAGCGGAGTGATCCCCGAAGAAAGGGGTATGACAGCTGCGCGACGACTCTCATCAACCAAGACATAGGAATACGCAGTCTGTAGGGAAGGAAAATGATCCATTCCCAATAAATGAACTCTCGCATACTCAAACTCATCCCGGAGACTAGCCAAAAACTGAAAAACCCGATTCTTATCCAGAATTGACGCATATAATGTCTCATCAAGAGGGTCCTTCCAGGAGTAGTACGAAGAATAAAATGTCAACTCTTCCCATCGAGCACGTATTTGTGATATATAGGTAGTAATAGAAGAGTCACCCTGCGAGAGTCGAGAAATCTCACGGTTAAAAATTCGGACATTGTTTTGACGTTGCGAATAAATGCTCTTTGTGGAATCCCATATCTGTTTTGCTGTCGAGGAGAACATAAAACCAACTGTTATGTGTGATTGCATAGATGTAACCAGCCAAGAACGGACCATAGAATCATTAGCAAACCATTGTAAGTAAGAACTGTTGGTCTATGCAGGTTGTTTGTCTGCCCTTATGAGGTAACCGATCTTCCCTTTTCCACCAATGAACATTTCAACCGATCGTGCCCAAAGGAGATAGTTAGGACCATCTAATTTCACGGTAGTAATTTGAATGCCTGGAAAGTCAGTTGAATGAGAAGGAAGACCACTCGATCCATTACTAATACCAGTGATTGAGGAAGAGGATGACTTAGAAGCCATCAAATAATCCGAGTACTTTGGTTTGAAGAGAGTTCACGAAGATGAGGGCACAACTCTCTAGAATAAAGTGATCGCAGCACCCTAAAGGTGACAATACACGATCGAAAGAGCTATAACGATTGATTAAACACTGTTGTGGGTGACCCAAGTAATCATTACCGCAAGTAATCCTCCTTGCAGCCGGGTTGGTTAATAAGTTGTGTAAACAACCCCAGGTCAAGGGTTCGAGGGTCAGTAGAGAGGTGAGAACAACCTTAAACAGCACCCTGTTGTGATCGAAAAATTTCGTAGATGTTCAAGAACACTGTCGGAACCCTCATATAACCACTATGGGAATCGGAAAACTAAAACACAGCCACCTGCTGTGTCACACAAGGCAGAACAACAACTAATTGGGTTCGTGTGCTCAAGAATCAAATACCTGCTGTAGTTGTAGGGTCCAAACACTCATGAGCTGAGTTGCACGAACTAGAATAGCCACTTATTGGGTTCGTTTGCGCAAGAATCAACTACCTGCTGTAGTTGTAGGGTCCAAACACTCACCAGCTGTGTTGCACGAACTAGAACAGCCAGCTGCTGCGTTGAAAAAGCTGAAACACAGTCACCTGCTGTGATCGCAAACGTCTAGACTCTACCTTGGGTGTCGCAGGACCTCACTACAACCACCTTCGGTGTCGCAAGGCTGAAATACAGCTGCCTTAGGACTTGTAGGCCCTAAACAACATCGTTGCCCTAAACAACATCGTTGCTGTAAGTATAGCTTGATCGCAGGCTTTGAATATTGTTTAACTCCCTATCTCATGATGCGATTAGGGTTTGCAGCAACAGAGAACCCCCGTAGGGGTGATATAGGTTGAAGACGAGTGGTGTAGGGGTGTAGGAAGTCGATTGAGGTCTGTTATAAATGAAGAAGGAGGAGTTCGATATAGCTTCAGAGAGCAAGCTCTGATACCAAGTTCGAAATAGAGAGAGAAGATTAAACTTGATTAATTAGCCCTAATTAGGCTATATAAGAATTACATAAGATAACTAAAGAAAGGGAAAAGACTAAAATAACCCTACAGATTTATTTAACAGGTAGATCAAAGCTCATACTCTATTTTTCTTCATCATTTTTCGTTAAAAAAAACCCTAATACAATCTAAATATAAAGAAAATAAATCCAAGAATCCTAATCAAACTAAAATTTTAAATAAATAACCTGATTTCGTAACTTTCTTTCTTAATTTTCTAGCCCAAATAAACTTAAATAAAAGACAACCTAAAGTTACTATACTGCCTGTAAATATTATACTAAGACCATGGGCCAATAGAATATCAAAATAAGGCCTAAAAATATAAAATTAAAGCACCCTAAAATAAAAAACTAAATAAAAACTAAAATCTACTCTTCAAGCTTTGATGTCCCAATCAATTCTCCCTGAATGGGAAGATTTTGCCATTGACGAAATAAAATTATAATAATTCTCTAGCAAATGAAGTCTCTGTAGTCCACATGCAATATGATCCTGGCTTGCTTCTCAATTAATACACCCTCCACGCTTCAATAGATATCATCAAACCAAATAAATAACCCTTGGACTCTTATTTTCTTGCAAGAATTGGAGCTGGCACTCTAAAATGCTCCAATGTAACTTCTTGGTTTATTCCAAATATCATCTACCTTTTCTTTTTCGTAGGACAAAACCTGTATAAGCGGTAAAGGATGTAGCGACTCAACAATTTTCTTTTCCAATTGTTCAGATTTTTCAGACATAGATTATTTTTCAAGATCCAATAATGATGTCTCACACTCATCTATCTCGCTATAGCTTAAATTAGACTCATATATTTCTTCCTTGATTTTTTTATTACTCACCTTGAGTTTAGGTGCATAGACTTTGATCACAGTTGCTTCATTCTTCCAATTTGAGCACTCTGTTTTATAATTTTCACGACAATTTGACTTGTTGCATATGTTTTGTTGTCTGAGTTCTTCATACTGTTGTTCACATCGTGGTTTGTGCTCTTCACTTTCTTGCATAATACGATTACAGACATAGTAGAAATATGCTTGAGAGTGGCGCGTTCGATGTAAATTTGACAACATATTTGTCAAATCCTCTACTAATGTTTTTGTTGCCTGGACCTAGGCTCTGATTCCAAATCTGATATAGGACGGAGGGAAGAAGAAAAAAAGGTGATTAGAGGATTTGGAATTGGGTTAAGGACTTGGATTAGAATAGGAAAAGGGTTACCAAAATCCTAGTAGGCTAGTTAGATGTAAAATGCAAAGTTTTGTATATTACGTTATTTTGGATGGAGCTGGATAAGGGTTAAAGGAAAGGGGAAATGATTATGTGTTGAGGTTTGTAGGTTTCAAGAATGAAGAATTTGTAATCAAGTAAAAAAAAACAAGACTAAAAAAAAAAAAATTAATGTCATCTTGGACTCACTCCAAAATGTCCTCACCCCACACCCGTTGTTGTGAAGATCAAAACTCAAACTCTATTTTTATTCATCATTCTTCGTTAAAAGCAACCTTAATACAATCTATATATAAAGAAAATAAATCCAAGAATCTTATTCAAACTAAAATTCTAAATAAATGACCTAAATTCGTAATTTTCTCTGTCCTAATTTTTCAATCCTAATAAATTAAATAAAATAAAAACTAAATTTACTAAATTGCCCTAAATATTATACTAAGACCATTGCCATTAAAACATCAAAATAAGCCCAAAACATAAAATTAAACTCCTAAAATAGAAAACTAAATAAAAATTAAAATCTACTCTTCACGCTTTGATATCCCCATCAATTCTCTCTAGTTGGGAATATTTTGCCATTGGCAAAATAAAATTGTGGTGATTCCCCAACAAATGAAGTCTTTGTAGTCCACGTGCAATATGATCCTGACTTGCTTCTCAATCAATACACCCTCCACACTTCAATAGAGGTCGTCTAACCAAATATATAATCGTTGGAATCTTATTTTCATGCAAGAACTAGAGCTGGCACTTTCAAATGCTCCATGTATAATGTAACTCATTGGTTTATCCCAAAAATCATCTATCTTTTCTTTTTTTGTGGGGCGAAGCCTGTGTTCGCTATAAAGGATGTAGCAACTCAATAATTATCTTTTCCAATTGTTCAAAATTTTCAAACAGATTGTTCTTCAAGATCCAAAAATGATGCCTTACACTCGTCAATCTCACTATCGCTTAAAGCAGACTCATAGATTTCTCCCTTGATTTCTTCATTACTCGCCTTGACTTTAGACTCATAGAATTTGATCACATTTGCTTCATTCTCCCGCTTTGAACACTTCCATTTATAATGTCCACAACAATTTAACTTGCTGCATAAGTTTTGTTGTCTGAGTTCTTCATACCATTGTTCACATCGTTGTTTGTGCTCTTCGCTTTCTTGTATAATACGGTTATGAACATAGTAGAAATATGATTGAGAGTGGCGCGTTAAATGTAAATTTAACAACATATTTGTTAGATCCTCTTCTGATTTTTTTGTTGCTTGAACCAGGCTTTGATTCCAAATCTGATACAAGACGGTGGGGGAAGAAGAAGAAAAAAAGGTGATTAGGGGATTTGATTTGGGATTTGGAATTGGGTTAAGGACTTGGACGAGAATAGGAAAAGGGTTTCCAAAATCCTAATGGGCTATTGAGGTGTAAAATGTAAAGTTTTGTAAATTACGATATTTTGGATGGAGTTGGATAAGGGTTAAAGGAAAGGGGAAATGATTAAGGGTTGAGGTTTATACGTTTCAAGAGTGAGGAATTAAGATTGAAGAATTTAAAACTAGGAAAAAAAACAAGACTAAAAGAAAAAAAAAATGTTATCTTGGACTCACTTCAAAATGCTCTCACACCACACCCATTTTTGTGAAGATCAAAGCTCAAACTCTATTTTTATTCTTCAGTTTTCGTTAAAAAAAACCTTAATACAATCCATATATAAAGAAAATAAATCTAAGAATCCTATTCAAACTAAAATTCGAAATAAATAGCGTAGGGCCTGTTTGGATTGACTTCTCCAAGTGATTCTGACTCTGGCGGGGAGTCATAAACACTTTCACGCACGTTTGGTGTCAATACAAGTACTTCGCTCTAGAGCTAAAATCGTCTCCAAGTCGAAGTAGCAACCCAAATACTTCTCAAAAGTGTTAATGAGGGGGAGCACATTCTCCATCAAAATAACATATCTGAAAGACAAGTATGCCCTTCATAGTTTTGTGAAATGCCAATTTATATCCTAAAGCCTATTTACCCATTTTTTTCGGTCTCCTTCATTCATGATCTCATCTGTTGGACAATTGATTTTTGCCCTCAAACTAGCTGTCACTGCTCCAACCTGTCGTCGTCGCTTTAGTTACCGTCGGCTTTGCTCCAACCATCGTTGTTCTTCTTCATTCGGATCTAGTGTTTTTTTTCCTCTAAAATTTAGGGATTTCTTCACTGATTTTCAAACATAATGTCATTGATGGGGTAAGGTATCACCACTACTCATTTGTCCAAGATTCTAATTGATTTTAGGGAGTAATTGTTGTCATCTGAAAAAGATGATTTCAGATCAATATTATGACTTGATTTGATGAATTTTACAATCACATTGCCTATAAATTTGTGAATTTGGTTTATAAATTTGATACACGTGTTTTATAAATTTTTTTTTTTTTTTGCTTAGCTATCACAGATTTGTGAATTTGATACATTACTTTTATAATTACTTTTTTTATTGTTTTCAGATTGAGTTTCATCCATCATCATTCAAGTGTTTATAGTTCAGATTGTGTTTATGTTCATATGATCTTGTATACTATCCAAACAACATGGTCGTGTGTTTTTCTTGTTAATTATCTTGTATGTTTTTAGATTGAATTTTCTTTTAGTGTGGTGTTATAAATCATCTGGTGTTTTGTTGGTGAGAGGTACTCATTTATGATATTATATTTGACAGAGTATATTTCTACAGGTTTATTTTTTTTTTAAAAGTCCAGCTTTTAGGGGAGGTTTTGTTTAAATTTTGTAAAAAATTAATTATAACTTAAGTTTAAAATGATATTATAACATTTTTGTATAATTAATAACACATGAAAAATATTTTAGGACATAATTAGTGGAGTTATAATGCTAAAAACAATAATTAGTACTTATAAGGGCATTTTGGTTATTTTATTAGAATTTGGGATAGTTCCCAAATACAAAACTCTGTTAGAAGTACTTCTGATAGTACTTCTCAGAACTGGTTCCCAAACGTACAGTACTTATCCAGCTCCTTCACACAATACTTCTAATAGTACTTCAAGCAGTAATCTGTAGATAGTAGTTTTGGCTCTTGATTTTGTAACTTTCTCTCCTAATTTTTCAACCCTAATAAACTTTAATAAAATACAAACTAAAATTAATAAACTGCATCTAAATACTATGCGAAGACCATGGGCCTATAAACTATCAAAATAAGCACAAAAAACATAAAATTAAAGCCCTAAAATAGAAAAGTAAATAAAAACTAAAATCTGCTCTTCATGCTTTGATGTCCCCATTAATTCTCCCCGATTGGGAATATTTTGTCATTGGCGAAATAAAATTGTTGTAATTCCCCAGCAAATGAAGTCTCTGTAGTCCATGTGCAATATGATCATGGCTTGCTTCTCAATCAATGCACCCTCCACGCTCCAATAGATATCATCAAACCAAATAAATAACCGTTGGAATCTTATTTTCATGCAAGAACTGGAGCTAGCGCTCTGCAACGCTCCATGTATAATGTAACTCCTTGGTTTATCCCAAATATCATCTACCTTTTCTTTTTCGTCGGACAAGACTTGTGCAAGGGGTAAAGGATGTGGTGACTCAACACGTTTCTTTTCCAATTGTTCTTATTTTCCAAACATAGATTCTTTTTCAAGATCCAATAATGATGCCTCACACTCGTAAATCTCACTATCGATTAAGAGTTAGGATCTAGAACGGTGTTTCGTTCGTATAATAAAGGTAAGTTGTCTACATGACGCATTTTTATTGAGTTTAAAACATCTAGGGCTCCTCACCCAGTCATGCACGTTGCCCGATGTGTTTGAACTTCAATAATAATTTTCTGTGTAGACACCAAAGGTTATTATAGGAATGAGACACCAGTCTGGATCGCGACTCATGCTTAAATCAGGCTCATAGATTTCTTTCTCGATTTCTTCATTACTTGTTTTGAGTTTAGGCTCATGGACTTTGGTCACAATTGCTTCATTCTTCTTATTTGAACACTCTGATTTATAATGCCCACGACAATTGTACTTGTTGCATAAGTTCAATGGTTTGAGCTCTTCATACCATTTTTCACGTCGTTGTTTGTGTTGTTTGCTTTCCTATATAATTTGGTTGCAAACATAACATAAATATGCTCTAGAGGTGCATTTGACATAAATTTGATAATATATTTGTTAGCTCCTTTGAGAATATTGTCATTTGAGTCCATCTTTTCCCAATGTGATCTACTAATTTTTTTGTTGCCTAAGCTAGGCCCTGATACCAAATCTGATGCAGGACAGTGGGGGGAAGAAGAAAAAAAGGGTGATTAGGGGATCTGATTTGGGGGACAATAGCAAAAAGGGTTTCCAAAATCTTAATTGGCTATTGAGATGTAAAATGCAAAGTTTTGTAAATTATGATATTTTGAATGGGGTTGGAGAAGGGTTAAAGGAAAGGGGAAAGGATTAAGGATTGAGTTTTGTAGGCTTCAAAAATTAAGAATCAAGAAAAAAAACAAGATTAAAAGAAAAAAAATAATGTTATATTGGAGTCACTCTAAAATGGTCTCACGCCCCATTGTTGGGAAGATCAAAGCTCAGACTCTTTTTATTCATCATTCTTTGTTAAAAAAGCCTAATATAACCTATATATAAAGAAAATAAATCCATGAATTGTAATCAAACTAAAATTCCAAATAAATAACCTAATTTCATAACTTTATCTCTCTTAATTTTTCAAGCCTAATAAACTTAAACAAAGCCCTAAAACAGAATACTACATAAAAACTAAAATCTACTCTTCAAGATTTGATGCTCCCATCACTTTAGGCATGATCACTTTTATTTACATTGGGTTATTTTTTTGGTTTAATATTCACACATAGCTCTAATTGCAAAACTTTGCAATCAATCTTTTAACATATAGCCAATTGGGATTGTTGAAGCCTTCGCAATAACCACTTAAAAACCCTTTGTGCCTGTTTAATCCTTGAAAGGATCAACAGAGTCCAAATTGGTTATTGAATTGAAACCCTAAGCTAGTGGAACTACAAATCTTTTAAATCTCTCTTTCCTTATTTTAGGGATTGACATTGTATGATTGTAGTTAGCATAGAACCCCTTCTTAATCACTTATTTGATTTTGTTTTAAGTTTATGGTGAAATTAGCTTATTTTATGATTTGCCTTTTTTGGTAATTAGTTTGCTCTCAAAATCATCATTATAGAATGTTGGGTGGTCTTTGGTTTTGAAGATTTAGATCTGTAAGTGGAGCTTTGCTGGGTAACTGGTGTTGGCGTTTTAGAAATGAAAAAGATGAGCTTTGGAGGAAAGTAGTTGCAGCCAAGTTTGGAGAGGACCCTATGGGTTGGGAGTGTAGCCGAGTAGACTTCCCTATTGGTGTGGTGTTTGGAGATGTATTTCTAATGTGGGGGACACCTTGGGGGAGCATATTCGCTACGAGGTCGCAAGAGGAGAACAAATTCGTTTTTGGGAGGATTGTTGGTGCTGTGAGACTCATCTACAGACTTTGTTTCCAGGTTTGTACTCGTTGTCCATGAGGAAAGGAATGTTTATCTCTACTTTCTTGGTTCCAAGTGAGGTGTGTCTTGGGATCTTGGTCTACGAAGACGACTTGATGACAGGGAGATTGTGGACACAACTTCTATCATAGATTTGTCAGTCTCCTCGAGTCCATCTCTTGATAGGTAGGATTGTCGGATTTGTAAAGGTACTAGTGATGTTCGTTTCTCTATCAAGTACTTTTATTCTCTGTTGGAAGGAAATCATGAGTCTTGCTTTCCTCCATCTTTTACGTGGGCTTCCAGAGTGCGACCAAAACGTCTTTCTTTATGTGATTGGCATCTTTATTAAACAGGCTTTGAACGGTTGATCATCTTGGACACAAAGGTCTATTTTTTGTGGATTATTGTTGTATGTGTAAAACGAGTGGGGAGTCTGTTAAGCATCTCCTCCTTCATTGAGATTTAACTTTTGGTGTTTGGTCTCTCTTCCTTTCATTGTTTAAGGTTTCTTCATGTCTCCCTAGCTTGGTTACTTTTCTTTTCAGTTGGAAGTTTCCATCTTTTTCTGGCAGGTTGAAGATTTTTTGGAAGTTTACTTCCTTTGCGATGTGCTGGGTTTGTGGAAAAAAAAAAAAAAAAAGGAATGGGTGCACTTTTGACGGCAAGGAAAACTCGTTGCAGGAGAATTTTTTTAGCATTCTTGGTTTGTTGTTTTTTTGGGTGCAAGTAGTTTAAGGAGTTTAGGGGTTTGTTTTTCGAAGATTTCTTGTTTAGATGGGATACTATTAGCAGGGGGAGATTGTAATCTGTTTTAGCTTCTTTGAGGACACCTTGTCCTCTTATCAATAAATTTTGACTACTAAAAAAAAAGGCTTGTTGCATCGTCCTTCCTCACTTCTATACAACAAGGTAAACACTAAATGTTCCAAAAGATTAAGGAAACTTCCATTACTTACCTCTTTATAAATTTCTTGTGTTGTTTCCAGTTTACATGACATCTGTGGCTGGGAAGTGAGTTTATTTCAGCTTTAATGAATTAGTGACGTTATGAATTCCACTAACTAGAAAAGGAAGATCTCTATTCCATTCATTTTTTTTCCTTCTTGATCTTAATTCTGTGCTTGTAAGAACTCGGTGTTTTAACTTCCTGTTCCTCTCTATGTGGTACCAAACAATAGAGCTATATATATATATATAGCTTTAGGCAGATTTAAATGGAAAAAATGGGATTCATGCTTCGGATCCTGATATTTGAGTATGTGTAGATGATGAAGATGACTACATATTATGCGTGCAAATATGCTTACAAGCACAAGCTTACAATAGATTTTCAATTCAAAGAAGGCCATGATTCTCACCATCCTGGAGTTAATGATTTTAGCTATTGACCATATAATATGAAAAAAGTTTAACTTCTCTAGACCAAAGCTGAATCCAACCTTCATCCTCTTTTTTTTTTTTTTTTTCTCATTCTGCTCCTTCTTCGAAAGAAGTAAAAAGTATAAAATAATCTAACGTTGTAGTGTAATATAAAACTTTCAACTTCCATGTAGATATTACTGAGAGTAATAGGTGTGTTTGAACCTGTTTCTTTACTGCACATCGTTGGCTGTATTAAATTTTCAAACTGCACTTGTCTTAATGATATTTCTCCATTTTATCAGGGGATTCAAAGCTCTAAAGCAAACTGTCAAGCTCTATTATAGGTTAGGGAGGTTTAAAGAGATGATGGATGCTTATAGGGAGATGCTGACATACATTAAATCAGCTGTAACACGTAATTACAGCGAGAAATGTATAAGCAACATAATGGATTTTGTTTCTGGGTCAGCTAGCCAGAACTTCGGTCTTCTTCAAGAGTTCTATGAGACCACGCTGAAGACCCTTGAAGAGGCAAGGAATGAGGTCAGAAGTTTATCTTGGCAGTTTGGCTGTCATTTTAATGTTTCCAATGTCAAAGTTTGATATATTTAACCTCTTATTCTGCCGAGATTGTGGTTTAAGGCAAATCTAAAGCTTTGCAAGATTTGGTTTGACATGGGTGAATACGGACGAATGAATAAGGTATATTGTTGGATCTGACATTGTATTATAGCTAATTCTCTCCTCCTGTATTGTGTGTTAACGAGTGTAATAATTTCTTCACATTGGATCTTGAAGGAGCTTCACAAATCTTGTCGAAGAGAAGATGGTACAGATGATCAAAAGAAAGGAACACAACTTTTGGAGGTCTATGCAATTGAGATTCAAATGTATACTGAGACCAAGAATAACAAAAAACTCAAGGTAAGTTCATTTTATAGTTCTTGTTTCACGTAATCACTTTAGAATTTGTATGACATGCAACTATTGCATACACTATATGATGATTTGAAACTCGTAGTTAAACATTATGCATCAGATATTTGAAATCAAAATTTTGCGGATCCAAACAGTAGATGAGATCTAGATCTAATCACACGTTTCTAATCTGAATCGGTAAAATATCCATAATAGATCAAAATAACTGGAGATATCATATAGCTGTCCAGACTACGATATAGTAACAGCCTTACAAACTGTAGACACCCCATTTTTGCACTCGCCTGATTAATCAACTCGTTAATCCGATTGCAATGATTCCCAATGATGGATGTGTATTCCATTGCTTTATTTTGTTACCAGATATGTTTCAGAAATCCGGATGAGGTATCTCGAACTGACAAAACCTTAGAAACCACGCTACGCTAGGAAAATACGACCCAGAAACATAGAAACCATCATCTTGCAGACCAAAAAGAAACTTCACGATAAAAATCACTAAAAATTGACCAAATTACCAAAATACCCCTAACATCAAAACAATCCTAGAGCCTACGTTACGCTTAGGAAAACTCTCTCAAACACATAAAATAACAAATCAAAAACAAATAAATCATTTCGCCAATTTTAACAGAATTTGACAAAATTACGAAAATGCCCCTCATAAAGTTTACAATCATTTCACACAAAAAAAACTTCATAAATGACACAAACTAATATTTCCATTGAATTCCTTACGAAAAATCGATTCTAAAACATCCTGGAATATAAAAAACCGACTTAAAACGTGAAAAGTCCTCTCCGGGGGCAAAACAGTAATTTCACAATTTTCATAATTAAAAAATTCGAAATTAATAAATAAAACATTAAATAATTAAAGTGAAATATTAATGAAATTAATTTAAAATTTTGAGTCAAAGAAATCGATCAATCGAGCTCTCAAGCAAAATTGTTGAGGGTTCGTGGGATATTTCTTTAAGGACCCCTCCATTTGGGGGTCCAAAGAATTAAAGAAATAATGGAGGGGGTTCTCCAAAAATTTAAAGTCAATCAAGCAAGGCTAAGGTCAAGGTATTAAAGTCAATCAAGTGAGACTGAAGTCAAAATTAAAGTCAATTAAGCAAGACTGAAGTCAAGATATTAAAAGTCAATCAATTAAGACTAAAGTCAAAACATTAAAAGTCAATCAAATAAGACCAATAAATAATAACTCTACCTAATAGAGTTCTAACTAAAAAACAATTCCACCTAAAACAATTTGAATTAAAACACAATTCTACCTAAAACAGTTCTAACTTAAAAACAATTCTACCTAAAACAATTTTAACCAAAACACAACTCTAATTAAAAGATCTCTAATTAAACACTAACTCTATCCAAATCAACCCCTAAAAACATCTATAACTAGAGGTGCTCACACCCTATTTTCGTATCAAATCATAAACCCTGAGAGAAGTAGGTCTAGAAGCTCCGCTAGCCCCCCATAAACCCTAGTTTTGGAGTCCCAACTCCTTACCTAACATCCCCCCTTCGATTTTAACATAAGAAACGCCTAAAATACTTCCAAAAACACCCCCAAATCCGCAACAAACTTGAAGAGTTCAGATTCAGAAACAAGGAGATACCTTGATCTAGGAGATCCGAAGTCAAATCCGGAGACAGAACGAAGCAAGGGAACACGGTACAAGGAGCTCTTTTTGTCAGATCTGAGGGAACAAAGTCCTTGCTATCGGAAAGGTAAATTTTTATTTTTATTTATTTTTATCTAGGTTTTAGCAATGTAATTTACTTGGGAAGTTAGTAGAGACCGGCTTTGGCCGGGCGGGGTTGGTGCCTAACACCTTCCAACCCCGTAATTTGATCTCCGAATTCAGATTTTTTATGGTAGATTAGTTATTTTTATCCATGTTAGAGTCAGTTTGGTTCCTAGACCACAATAACTAGGTGGCGACTCCCAAACCTCAAGGGTCAAAAGCGGATCCGCGCACCCCGCGGATCGAGGGCGCTTTCACAAACATGTTAACCAGTCCAGTCGAAAATAATTGGACAGGTACATAGTTAACCACACAACTAGTATAGAGATTCTCTGGTTAAATATAAATAATCTTTTATATTTAAAACTGCTCATAACTAATTCCATTGCATTGAACTTAACTAACTAGAATATATTTAACCTGATCCCCTGGAATTGGATCAAAACTTACTCATAATAATCGGATCATAATTGAGTCCTATACCAATTACCTCTATCAATATCATTTTGCAATCCAATGAATAACAATCCTAATTAGCAATTGCTGCAACTGATCTCTAAATTCCAAAATGACGATTCACTTAGGTAGATCAAAATACTTTTAAAATACCCGTAGATCCTTTCAAACCAGCTTAAGTAGATCAATATACTTGAATTATCAAATTTCAAACAAACTAAACTTTTAAGGAAACTAGTGGGCCCTGCACGTGCGATGCATGTGCAGGCTGTATGGTCATACATTTTTCAATCATCTCAATCCCAATTCATGTGTTGCATGCCAAATACATGATTAAATTGCAGTACAAGGTCAAATGGTTGTCTAGGTGTGCAAATAATTGGAAATAATAGCAACAAAACCTACACAATGAGTTATATTTTCAACTACAGTACCATTAATTTTCTACAGTATTGTCAGAATACAACAAAAAATTAACTTATTTATGACAAATGAACTAAAATATTGGATTGAATTTTTTCATTTAGAATTTTCTTTCCCAATCGAAAGTTATTATCTTGGAATGCAGACATCATAAGGTAGTGGTTGAATGACCTCCCCCTAACCCTTTTTTGGCTGCCATAGATTTACAAACAAATATTAAAAAATATAAAAAATTATTAGAAAGATTGATAATATATACCAACCTGCAACATGGGCCAAGATGGGAAACCAATGTAAAAGTTGACACTTTTTGGTACTAAAAATTGAATAATACTCTTGTTAACACCATACAAGGAGTGAAATTAGCACCAATTACTGAAGGAGACATCAAATTAAAACACAACTTATAGTTTCAAATCAAATCTTGAGCAAATTTTATGCAACTTATTGGTAGTTCTATGTTTAAACAGTCTCTATCTGTACTGTGAACCATAACCCAAAGGAAAATCTAGAGTTGCAATGGAATCCAAAAAGCATGATATAAGCCTTCACAAACTATCATTTCCTAGTGCTGCATCTCTCTCTCTCCTACAAAGTGTCACCCATCACTATTTTGAAGTTTGGAGGTACATTCCAAGGTTTGTCCATCATGTTTGAAGATAACTTGCTAATGTATAGAGAAAAAAAAGAAGAATATATGAGGTCCTAGTCATGAACAAAGATTTTTTGGTGATCATTCATGAATGGTAAAGGGACCACTATTAACTTAGTAGAATTCAAATGTACTTTAAGAGTTCTGCGAAAGTAGAGAAATAGCGTGAGGGACTATTCAAAACCTAAGGTTCTAATAAAAAGGAATAGCACTTGAGCAGATAAGAAAGTTTAGAATGGAATTCTAGGCATGTAGAAAGATGCAACCAAATAAGTTTTTCAGAATCAATGTTCCTCACATGACCTACAGAAGGCAAACTCCAACTGCTATAAATCACCAATAAAGGACCCTAAAGATTATCAACATAGTAGAATTATGTATGTGGGACTGATTTTTTTATATTGTATTTTTGTAGAACCTATAAAGGATGGGCCTGGCATTCATATCTTAGGATCCCAAAGCCTTATGTCGTGTGGCATGGAATTGTTTCCCAACTGGTGCAATACAATGCGTATGAGTAAATGTAGTTCAATCAATACAAGAAAAATAATTAGTTAAATAGTAGACATATCCAGTACATGAAACTTTTATTGTGTTCTTGCTTATAGAATCCATAATGAAAACATTGATCCAAAAAGGAAAGCAGCAGAAATGAAAGTTTTGAAAAAATTTGCAGGTTTGATAATATAAATGAAAATTTTGGAAAATGTGCTATAGACCGATTTATTGGATTTTGATGAAGGTCGAACTTGAATGCTAACTTAAATTTTAGTTCAAACTTAAAGGAAACTCACAAAAGCTATGGTCAAAATATAGTTCATGATTCTCCATTCCAGGTATCATAGAGAAAATCTAGCTAACTGAAGTTTTCATTGATGTGATTGAAACTTACTAGTAACAATATCACAATTGTTAGAAAAAGTAATTGAAACTTACATCTAACAAAGAATCTAATGACCCGATTAGTTGATATATGAAGAAATCCTATAGATAGGTTGACTGAAATGTTGTAGTTCTACTTTGAAGAACTAAAATTCTTCTGTGTATCCTAATGCACTTGGCTTTCATGGAGAAGCTAAGATGATTGGAGGGAGAGTAGGGTGAGAGATTTAAGGTTGGAATCTTTTATGGGTTTCGAAGATAGGGAGAAACTCATATCATTTTCTTCATCAACACAGCCATCATGAAAATTAAAAGAGTGTTCTGAAAAATATTCAATCCCAAAAATGATTATTAGAAGAGAAGTATTGTAACTACTACTTGGTAACCTAAAAAATGTTTTCATTAAGCATCATTTCATTAATAGAATAATACAGTATATATGGAATAACTTACCATCTCATATCTATCAATCAATACAAAACATTCATTAAAGCAAGATTAAGAACAATGTTGCTAAATAGCATATGCGAGTCCGTGCGATCAACATAGGCTGTTTGCATATGCAGAATTTGTTTTTTTGGAAAAAAGCAGAAAACATTAAAAAAAATGCTAAAAAATCCAGAAAATACATAATAATTAAGTACTGCACAAATTTCATATTTTCATTCATAAATCATAGTTCATACACCAAAACGTGTAAGTAAAAGACAAAATAGTCTATTATCAACGAAACAATATGTCAAATAGCCAAATTAGAGCTGTCAATGGGCCAGGGTTTACCCCGATTTGGCCTGCTGTGGACTGGGTTTTGGGTTTAGTTATTAAGTCCATTTAGCTATCGTGCTGGGTCGAGCCGGGCTAAGCCCGTTTGATTATATGACCGGTTTTGGGTTTTGAATGTAGGTCTGATGGGTGGTTAGGCCCACCATACTAAATTAAATATGGTATATAATAGTTTTATTATAAATTAATAATGATCCCCTTACCTTAGTGTCTTTGAAAATGGGTTTGGCCCGGTCTAGCCTGCAAATGGCCCGAATGTAGGTGGAAGTGGATTGGGCTTGGACTAAGGTTTTATTTTTCATGCCCGGCTTGGCCCAGTCTGGTCCATTGACATCTCCAAGCCAAATAGTCATATATGCTTGACATGTATAACAGCATTGAGATGATTTGACATATATTTCGTTTCAAATTTTTTTGAGAGGACACGTTTCCAAGGGATAAGATCGTACCTGAATGAAATTGGGGTATAGAAACGTTGAGGTGTTGTTCATAGATATCTACATCATGTATTTGCAATTGAGTGAAATTTGCCCGGTAGCTATTCCTTTTTATATAGGGTATAGATAAAAAGTCTACTTCCCATAATTTAACCAAATGCAACTTTCCAATTTTCTAACATCATTTACATATATACCGAAACCCTTAGTAAACATCTGTGAGTCATTGATTAAATATAAACCAAGTTCTTTAGATAAATTTGGTTTCAATGCTTTATTGATCTTTGATATTATAAGTAAATTTTTATTAGAGGAAAATGCTCATCCCAATTCCCTTTAAACTCTAAAACACATGTTTTGAACATATCTTCCAGAATCTGGTTAGTCCTCTATGATTGTCCATCTTTTTGAAGATGAAAAAGTTACTTTCAAATTTTGTACCAAGAATTAGATTTCCTTGTGGGAGAACACTGACCTAATGTTATTGTGTTTGTTTCTTTATACCTCTTGCTGGTCGAAGTTATGCTTGTAACCAGATCCTTTGGCTTCTTTGGATAGTTGGAGTTAGTTGGTAGATCGAAAGTTTTGTTGACACCATTTGGATCCGTTTTCAAAATTCAAATTGGAATGAGTTAGGGAAATTTTCAACCTCCCGTTCGGTTGGGGAAAAAAACCTTGGAAGGAAGAAGACAGTCAAAAGTTGCCTTGGGCTGATAATTATTTAAAAATCATCTTCCCGGGCAGGATTCATGGAGGTGTTTGTTGAGGAGGCTTGATGGCTTCTTCAGGTGTATTCGAAAGTGATCAATGCCTCAAAAAATAAGGTAGTGAAGAGAAATCATGTCTTTTGCCACATTAGAGTTGTCTAGAAGGGAAGTTATAGGGGGACTTTATTAGATTTTCGAATTTTGCAACCACTAACCAGGCGAGCCCCACTAATTTTCCTTGATTGTTTTAGATTGACTAATTGGAAATCATTGGTGACATGTGTTGAGAAGGTTTTGTTGGAGCGGTTAATAGAGGTGTCTAAGAAAACCGTTGAGCCTTAGAGACACTTGGACACATTTGCACTTGGAGATGGGTTGTACTTGCCCCTTAACACTTGCTTAGTATCTATTCTCTTCAAAGGTTTTGGAGATTGGCCGAAAGTTATTATTTGCGAAAGATCCTCGGAGACCATAAACAAGGTGGGTGATCCAAGGGGAAATTTCTCAAAAAAAAAAAAAAAAAAAAATTTATGATGATTTGAATACTGTAGAGGATAACAATGATACGTTATCTAGACCGTACATGTGTCTTGGCCAGGTAAGTGGTACTTGGAACGAGTCAGTAAATCCAATCCTGCCCAGCACCAGGGAAGACCAAGTTAGTAGCGTCTAGTCTGACTGATACCTGGCCTAGTTAGCAGGGTAGGCTTAATCTGAATATCTGTATAAGCTTGGACTACGCATGTCAAGTCTAGAGATCTCGGAAGAGATCTCCCAATAATCTTGGACTCAATCTCAGAGATTCAAATTCCTTCTACGATCCTTGTAATAAGGGGACTCACTGTAATCGAATCTCGATTAATGGGGAAATCCTCATTTGAAGGAAAAACCTATAAATATAGGGAGCAATGGAGGAAAGAGGATCTGTTTTTGGTCGAGAGAGAGAGGGGACTAAAATTGTTTTTCTTTAATACTGTTTTCTCAACAACTCTAACTTGGTCGTTAGAGGATTATTGGCAGGTATCACACCGGTGCTTACAGGAGGAACTTAGGAGCTACTTTGGTTCAGTAGAGCAGAGTCGATCAAGGTAAAACTCGATTCCGCCTCTACAAATTTGACGTGGTCTGTGGGAATCGCTATAGCAAATTGATTTCAGTCGAAACAATGGTGAGAACCACCAGGTCAACTGAGGGGAACGCTCATTTGCTTGTTGCGCTACCATAAAGACTATTATCTTGAATCAGCTAGAAGATATGAAAAAATAACTAGTGGAGATGCAGAAAAGAGTGGATGACTTAGTTGAACAAAATCGAGAGGTGAGTCAATGCATAGAGAACCATCAGAAAGAAAGGTAAGACTTCCCACTTCCTTACGGAGATGATCACGATTCAAATGCAGAAGGCAGTTCTTGATCGCAAGACCTAAGTGAGAGGGAAGACGCTAAAATCGCGACCGCCACAACAACTCGAATTGAGCCCATGATAGGTTTGACGCGAAAGGAAGTCAGAAATATGATTTAGAAGGAAAATGAGGTGGTAAAAAACACGAATATCGGCTTGGTGGCTGCATAGGCTGTTAAGGGAATTTAAAAATCACCCTTCACAACTGAGATCTTGTCTGAGGAGATCCTAAAGAAGTTTGTAACACCATGTTTTACCCCTTATTTAGGAGCAAAGGATTTGGTTGAGCATTTGTTCTACTTTCGACCAATGTTAACTTTGTAAGAGGGGAACGAAAACTTAATGTGTAGGCTGTTTCCTTCTAGTCTACAGGGAAATACCCTGACCTGGTTCCACAAGCTACTGAGTGGATCAATAGCTTTTGAGGACCTCTGCACTGCTTTTGTGGCACGGTACATTGGCAACAGGAAAGTTGGTAAAGATGTGGATGCTTTGCTCAGCATGCGGATGCAACGAGGAGGAAGTCTCAGAGATTTTACAAGGAGATTTAGAGAAGAGGCCATGGCCTTGGAGAGCTGTGATGAGAGAACTATAGTGGTGGTGTTCTAGAACTCATTGCCGTTTGGCTCAGGGTTATATAGATCACTGGTGAAGAAGAGGCCAAAAACGCTAAGTGAGTTATTTGAAAGAGCAGAGAAGTATATCCGACTAAAGGATGACCATCGAAATTCGGTCGGAAAGGGTAAGGTGATACACATAGTGGCCAAGCTTGTTAAGCAGCAGCAGCAATTGAAGAAAATAAGAGTACAACATGAATAGGGCAGAGGACAGAAGAAAGAAGGGATGTATTTCTTCATGCCCCCCGGCGAGATCCTGTCCCTTATTGTAAACGAGTCTTATTTCAAATGGTCAGGGCCATTTCCACGAGATCAGATAAAGCAGGATGAGAGATACTGTGCATTTCATTAGGTTTGAGCTCATGCTACCAATAAATGTCATGCTTTGAGAAGCCCGTTATAGAGATTAACGGAGCAGGGTTTGTTGGGAAACATAACGAGAATAGAAAGGCCAGATTGTCTTTGAGAAGGGAATCAAATATGAGAGCAACCTCTTGCGGAAGGTGAAGATGGAGGGGTTATAGTGATTGATGTTATCTTAAAGTAGGAACCTAAGAAGCTAGGGCAGAAAAATAACAACAGGAGAGTAAAGATGCGATGGATAGAACATTTCATGCACGTTTACAAAACTAGGAGTAGACCTATAGAGCAGAGCGAGACGAACAAGGAACAGATGACGGTTTTTACTGAGGACTTGGAAGGCATGGTTAGGCCACATTACGATGCTTTGGTGGTAACCCTTCAGGTCGATACCTTTACTCTTAAGAGAGTGTTGATTGATAGTGGCAAATTAGTCGACATCTTGTATGCCTCAACTTTCCAGAAAATGGGGCTGAATAGGAGTGCACTAACCCAAGCTGGAGCCCTTTTGATCGGATTTGATGGAAGATCGGACTAGCCCTGGGGGTAAATAGTTTTACCTGTTTAGGCAGGACCTGTGATCATAATGACCAGGTTTATGGTTGTTGAAGCAAGCTCACCGTATAACGTTATTCTTGGGAAATGGTGGACGCATGAGATGAGGGCTGTCCTATCAACGTTGATATAGGGGAAGGAAGGCAGATAGGAGGAGTAGAGTTGGGTCCGAAAGAGTTATAGGATCTGACAGATTGTTTGAAGAGAAATAAAGATGTCTTTGCTTGGTCGATAGAGGAGATGCTAGGAATTATTTTTGAAGTGATTTGCCATCACTTAAATGTCGAACCAGGCATGAGGCGAGTAAAGGCCAGAGCAGAGAGCTATACCCTCTTGGATGGGCAGTTGTACAAAAAATCCGTGGGTAGGCCATTTTTACGTTGCCTAACATTGGAAGAGGCAAAAGAGGTGCTCAATGAAATCCACGAAGGAGACTGTGGGAATCATTTAGGTGCTAGGTCGTTAGCACATAAAATATTCTTCCAGGGGTATTTTTGGCCGTATTTACAAAAAGATGCTACCCTGCATGTCAGACGTTATGACAATTGCGAGAGACATAGGAGGATCATCTACCAACCAGTCGTTCAACTCAACTCAATTGTCAGCCTATGGCCTTTTGCGCAGTGGGGAAAATATTTGGTTGGTTCATTGCCTAGAGCATCGGGAAATCTAACCTTCTTACTAGTGGCAATAGATTACTTCACTAAATGGGCAGAAACACGTCTTTTATCCATGATTTGTCAGTAAGAAGTGCAGAAGCTCATCTAAGAGAACATAGTTTGTCGGTTTGGTCTGCCTCATACAATAGTATCAGATAATGAGAGGTAGTTCTCGGATGAGCAGATCAAGTCATTTTGTAAGGAGCATGAGATAACGCAGTTGTTCTCTTCATTGTAGTATCCGGAGGGAAATGGTCAGGCTAAAGCCACAAATATGGTACTGATTGACATCCTAAAGATAAGGTTAGGAGAGGCAAAGGGTAGGTGGACAATAGTGTTGCATGGAGTGTATGGGTCTATAGGACAATTGCTAGAACTTTTACTGGGTCATCTCCGTTCGTTATGTCTTATAAAATGGAAGCAGTGATACCTACCGAAAATAGTTTTCCAACATCATATTCAAAGGTGGTTCAGACTGACTAGAACAATAAACAGATAGTAGCAGAGTTGGACTTGCTTGAAGAAAAACGAGAAGTAGCACTGGTAAGACTAGAAAGTTACCATTAGAGGTTACAAAGAATACTTCAACACGAAAGTTCGCTTAAGATAATTCAAAGAAAGAGAGCTAGTACTTTGTAGGATTTTCCAGAATACAGAAGAGTTGAACAATGGGAAGTTAGGACCAAATTGGGAAGGGCCTTACAAAGTTATAAAAGTTGGTCACAAAGGCATCTATTATTTGACCACCATGTTAGGTCAAGAGTTGCTCAGACCTTAGAATACATGTAACCTCAAGAAATATTATCAATAAAAGGAAATTCTTTTAATTATGTGCGTTCTAAGTTCGGCCTTGTGTGGCTAAGGATCCCGTGTGACCTATGCTATCCTGAGTGACAGTGAAGCGTATGTGCCAAAGTGAAAAGTTCAGCCTTGTATGGCTCAGGGTCCTATGTGACCTCTGCTGTCCTGAGTGGTAGTGTGGCCTATATGCCAAAGTGAAAAGTTCAGCCTTGTGTGGCTTAGGATCCTATGTGACCTTTACTGTCGTGAGTGGCAGTGTAGCCTATGTGCCAAAGTGAAAAGTTCAGCCTTGTGTGGCTCAGGATCCTGTGTGACCTTTACTGTTGTGAGTGGTAGTGTAGCCTATGTGCCAAAGTGAAAAGTTCAGCCCTGTGTGGCTCAGGATCCTGTGTGACCTCTGCTGTCGTGAGTGGCAGTATAGGCTGTGTGCCAAAGTGAAAAGTTCAGCCCTGTGTGGCTCAGGGTTCCAAGTGACCTTTGCTATCTTGAGTGGTAGTGTGGCCTATGTGCCAAAGTGAAAATTTCAGCCCTATGTGGCTCAGGGTCCTGTGTGATCTCTACTGTCCTGAGTGGCAGTGTGGCCTATGTGGGTTCTGTGTGACCTCTGCTGTCCTGTGTGGCTTATGCACTTATCATCTCACAAGGGTGCTACTCAAGGTAAAAAAAAAAAACCTTAGGTAACACCTGGGGGAAGAAATAGGGTGCAAGATTGAACAAATATTGTTCAAATAAGAATTTCAAGATTGAAATTTAGTATGAGTTATAGAATAAGAGTATTGCAATGGTTCAACAAGATAGAATAAGTTAAAATGAAAAGCAAAATTTTTCAGATGAAAAATAAAATTTTCATTAACTGTGAAGAATCATTACATAGTGAAGTTATGAGTTACATAATAAGAGTATTGCAATGGTTTAACGAGATATAACAAGTTAAAATGAAAAGCAAAATTTTTCAGATGAAAAATAAAATTTTCAGTTGTAAAGTCTCAAAATTGGAGATTACATAAGGAAAGGCAAGCATAACAAAATCAGAGAGAAGGCGTTTGGTCCTCAACAGAAGGGGTCTGATCAGAATGAGAAGGCAGGTTTTCAGCAAGGTTGGTTTGATCGGCTAAATTGGTCTGATCAGGAGCATGAACCTGACCAGAAGCATTGTCCTGGCTAGGGGTTGGTATATCTTCCTAGTTCAACTGGGGGTGGGGGTACTTGTTTGAATGAACCCATCCATTTTGGTTGATGCTCGAGAACAAGAAGAGTAGAACCATTGTTAGAATCATCTTTTTCATCGTCTCCATATTGCAGTCGAGCTGCCTCAAAATCTTCATGGTAGGCCTTGTGGCTACTTTCTCCGCGACTTAGGAGTAACGAGTCTACAGTTGACCCAGTAGCTTCTTGGTCTCTGCCTTGTCTTCCTTGGCCTGTTCTACCCTGGTTTTTACCTGCATTGACTCGAGTTGAGTCGTCAGAGCAAAACTGAGGGCAACTTCCAAGCGCAATTCCAAGTCAGCCTTGGGGGAGCCCAGCTCAAGGTCTTACTCCTTCGCCTTTTGATTTTGTTGCTTTACCTTTTCCTGGAGGTCTACCAACTCTACGTCCCTCCTTTCTACTCTCTCCTTGTAAATCCAGTTGGAGATACTACTGGGAGCTCACAAACTTTTTATTTTTTGCATCCAAGGCGTCGTTTACCTTGGAAACTGAGCCAAGTTTGCCTCGAGGTCCTCCATGGCTTCCTTAGTGGCATGATTAGAGGAGGTTAACTCGTCGTTAAGATGGGCCAGCTTCTCTTCATACTCCCTGGCTAGAGCAACTGCATGGCTATGAGCTTCACGCCATCTAAAGAGGGCCAAGGATCCGATCATGTTGGCTTGTCAAGAAGAAAACAATCAGAAAAATTGATAAAATATAAAGTAAGATATATGAAGATAGAGAAGAATATTACCTGGTAGAGGCCCTGGATCAACTTCCCAAAGGTCAGATTAGGTTGGCCTAATCAGCAAGTTCCATGTCCCTAGGAGGAATGGAGTGGGAGAAGAGTGAGGCATTGATCATAGGGCCCTCACTTTGCTGTCCTTATTGCTGACCAGGCCAACACCCACAGTGAAGTTAGGCCTCTAGACTAGGTTCTCATTCCTTTCCTCGAGGAGTTCTTCCTTGCCTGACCAGTGGAAGGTTAGATCCTTGAGGGGGGTCTTGTAGCTAGTGAGGCCCTCCTGATCTAGTTTTTCCAGGGGAGGAAAATGGTTTTTCCTCCTAAGCATGCGCCTCTTGCGCAATTGGAGCTCAGGAGCAGGGCTGACCTCCTTGACTTCGTCAGAGCCCTACCCCTTCTAGACGAGGGCCCCGTTAGGCATCTCAGTAGTTGCCGCCTGTTCACTGCCAACCAACGCCAATTGCTCAGCTCCAGTAGCTTGTGTGCTGCCTTGCCTTTTAAAAGGAGCTAGATTCTTCTTCTTCTTGCTCTAACTGCCAAGGGGTGAGTGGGCTTTGGTAGAACGAGGGAGGGAGAGGGGAAAGTTCAAGAGGTCGATGTTCATGGCGTCAGAAGGGGGGTTTGGTGCAAGAAAGTGGAATTTGGTAGATAAGAGGAGTAGGAGGTGAGGGGGAGTTCTCTGCGACTTGCTCAGAAAGATGAGCAGGAGCACGCCGTACAAGTGGACGAGGCTGAAGAGAGGGAGAAAGATGTGCCTTATCCCTTTCAATCTCCTCGTTTGGGGTTCCCTGGTTTCTTCCTTCTTTTCCTTGGCCGCTCTGCACTGCTTTTTCCTAGCTTCTACAGTAGAAACGACAAAAGAATCTGCAAAAGAGCCAAAATCAGATTAGACTGACTCGCACAACCAAGTGTAGTAGAAAAAACAAGTATTACCAGAAGCCAAAGGTGTGGCTTACCCTAGAAGACCTAAGGAACCCTAAATCTCTCATGAGGGACACCTGGGCCAAATTCCCAATCCTCAGAGATGATCGGGGGATCCTTGTACCACCCTTTGTCAGCATTGGGAAGGGAACGTACCAGGGCGACAACTGCATTTTTAATAGACAGTGAGTAGTACTTAGGGCGCTGAAGGATGGCTTTCAAATTGTACTTGGAGAGAAAATGATTGAGGGTTATCCCCAATTCCTCCACCTTCTTTACTAGGCGAAAGAAATTGCTTGACATCTGGCTTGGGACTCGATTGATTTTACTTAGCACCTTCCTAATGAAGGGAGAGAGAGGGAAGCTTAGGCTAGTTTTAATTTGGCTAGTGTAAACTAAAATTTTCCCTTGATGACATTCGTTAAGGTTGTTAGGGTTTTATCAAACCCTAACAGACACAGAGGTGGGGATCAAAAAATCCTTATGAAGTCGAGCAATGTTGATAGCCATTAAAGAGTTGGAAATCAAAGAAGAGTAAAAACGTAAAATGGAAAGTAGAAAATTACCTCTGAACGAGAGGTAAAAAAAATGGCTTAAGGTCTGGAAGGCTTCAGAGGCACCAGAAGACAAATTCGCAAAAGGTAGAAGAACGATAAGAAGGGAAAGGTATTGGGGATTCCTTATTTATAATAGGGCAAGGAGGAGGGCGTATGCCTGCGGAGGATAATCTCTTCTTACCTAACCGTCGTAGCCCTTGAGTTTAGTGAGGATGTTAATGGGGCATTAGTACGACTACAGATGAGAAACAATTCGTCTTAGTTCTTTAAAAGATATGAAACGACGTTTCATTTAATGCATTGAGATGTTAACGACAGAAGTAATATTGGAAGATAATGCCAACCAATCAGGAAAAAAATACGTCTCAAGAAGACGGGGGAGCTTCACGTCTCCTCGAAAGCAGGTAAATGTATAGGGTATCAATGGTATGTTATCTAGACTGTACACGTGTTCTGGCCAGGTAAGTGGTACTTAACGAGCCAGTAAATCCAATTCTGCCCAGCAGCAAGGCAGACCAAGTTAGTAGCGTCTAGTCTTACTGATAGGGTAGGACAACATAAGGAGAGACCTGACCTGCTTAGTAGGGTAGGCCTAATTTGAATATCTGCATAATCTTGGACTACACATGTCAAGTCCGGAGATCTCGGAAAAGATCTCCCAAGAATCTTGGACTCGATTTCAGAGATTCAAATTTTGTTTACGATCTTTGTAATCAAGGGATTCACCGTAATCGAATCCCGATTAATGGGGAAATCCTGATTTGAAGGAAGAATTTATAAATAGAGGAAGCAATGGGGGAAAGAGGATCTTTTTTTGGCCGAGAGAAAGAGGGGACAAACTTTTTTTCTTTAATATTGTTTTCTTTGCAACTCTAACTTGGGTGTTGGGAGGATTATTGGCAGGTACCACATCGGTGCTTACAGGAGGAAGTTAGGAACTACTTTGGTTCAATGGAGCAGAGTCAATCAAGGTAAAACTCGATTTTGCCTCTATAGTGACGATTTGCCCAACCTAGAGGATTCTGATACCAATTTCTTTGAAGGATCTCAAGTGGTCCGTTCGGTCAGATTAATCTCAGTAGGAAGCCATTTTGTTCGCTTTTGTCGTGGTGGGGCTTGTTGAACAGTCGCTTAGATCTCTGGGAGAGGCCAATCTTGGATTGATATTTTGGACTCCCATTCTATCTTTAGACATTGAAAACTCAATTTGTAAACCTTTTGGGGGATTAATCCAAATGGATAATCCTGTTTGCAATGTAAGAACTATTGCAGCAATAAGAGTTTTGGTCAGTACCCTAGGATTTGCTATTCCAAGATAATTAATTATCGTTTTTTGTTTCTCTTTCAGTGGTTGGAGTTGATTTAGATCAGATTAATCATGTTATGCAAAGAGCCAAGATTCATTTCAATGGACAACAAATGGTTTCAGGGTCAGATGAATGTTCAAATATTGGAATCCCGTATCCTAACAACGGGATGGAAGGGTGGTCTAGTGGCTCTTAGCCAAGGAAGATGATTGAAGCGTTGGAGAAGTTGGTGGAGTCTAGTCAGCCAGGTGGGTAGGTATGGATTAGACAAGGGTACAATATGGCCAGGCATGAGTTGAAGAGGATAGAAATTTGTCTGAGATGAAAGGATCTCCTTGGACATGTGTCTCGAACGACTGGTTGATCCCTCCACACCTAGCTCATAGAGTGTTTTTGTTGTTGCTATGGCTTAGGAGTTGGAAGTTTAGGACAATGGATGCCATTTGTGATAATCAGCCCTAGCCAAACACAATTATAGATTCTTCAAAGGCAGAGATTAAACCATTTGATTCAAACTCCTTGGGATCATGCAAACTCACTATACAACCCGATAGAAGGGGAAAAGGTGTGTTTGTCAGGGGAAGGAATTACTAAGGTAAGGAATAAGTGTATAGGCACAAGTCCCGAGGAGACAAGGCATAATGAGAAACACCAAAAAGCTGTTAAACCTTTTTCTATGCATAGGGTCCACTCTTCAAGGGTGGTCAGGAGATTTGTTGAGTTATTAGCCTCCAATTCTAAAAAAGTGGAAAGAAGGGAAGGTAGGGCGGGGACACGTGGATCAACCAACGAAGCAGAGGGGCTTAATGGATATAGGTTTCAAGTCCTTGGGTTTGGGCAATTGAAAGACCAATCCCAAGAGTGTCTCCTTTCCAAAGAAGCTCTAAATCCTCAAAAGAGCTCTTTTTGTAAACAACTCCCAGGAAGTTTGTTGGGAGAGGTTGAGGGGCATTTGCAACGTACGATCTTGACCTAGAAGTGTCGTGTGGATGAAGAGAATCATCAGAGCATGGTGTTCCTGTGGAAGAAGGTTAAGGATTAGACATTGGAATCGAATCTTCAAGGGTTGTAGGAATTGTACGAGGAACTGATTGAGGTATAACTCTTTTTTTTTTTTTGATAAGTAATTGAGATATAACTCTTACTCATTGCACTATTCAAAAACTTTATAAGCCCCTGCGAAGGTAAATGCTTGTTGGCTCATTTGGAACTTTTTTTTATGCTAGTAGGTGTTGGTGGATTGTCAAGTTTGTTTCCATTGCCAATTCTTCCATTTTCACAGTAGTTCCTCCTTCCCTTTCTTTGAAATGTTCAAATCGGCTTGGGTTTGTTCAAACTTTTGTTTGTATGAGATTGAGTTGCTTTTTTTTAAAGGTTTTTATTGCCTTTGGCATTGCTTTTGCATACTGTTTCTTCCTTGCTAGGTGGATCGAAGAAGATGGGGGTAAATCGAGGAAGTTTATGGCTATGTTGTGAGAGATTCCAGTTGCTTTCAACTAATAAATTCTCTCTAGTTTATCCTGGGGCTAGGAATCAAGAAGGTAGAGTGAGAGTTCTGGTTCTCTGAGTTGGGGATTATCTTGCTATAGTGTCATCCAAATCTGGAAATGAGGTTGAGAATTGCCTAGAGGTTCTAAGTGAAGAGAAATGGGTTGAGTCCATCCATTTGAGAAGGAAACAAGTTGTGGAAGAAATGGCAGTCTGGTTTCTTAATAATATTCTGATCCAAAAATTTGTGGTGGATTTGGATCGAAAGGCTAAGTGAGTCTTGTGAGGGTAATTTCAGCATTTTTCCAATTTTGAGGGTATTTAGGTTAAATATTCTATTTGGAGTTTGGGTGTGTGGTTACAGTCATTCCTAGGGTTTTTTGAACTTCTGAATCTATTGTTAAAGCTTTTTCATCGAAGAACGATTATTTGAGGTCGGATGTGGTTCGGTCAAGGGCATTTTTAGTAAGAGAGATCACTTCTTGGGGAGGATGATGTGTCGTCTTATTGGGATGAATCATGGTGTTCAAGAGTGGACTTTAACTCTATCAGATTTTCTTTCGAAAGAAGCAAAGTTTCAAGAATTACTAGGGGAATGAGGAAATTTGCAGAGTGTGTATAAGAATGAGTTAGTAGACTTTTTTCACACCCCAAAATCTTAACGCGCATCCCCATGATTGTGTTAGAATCTCAAGGTGTGAGATATTTCCCATGTACTGATAAATATAATATAACTCAACAATTTTAAACTATGATCAGCGGATTCATAACTAAATAAGATACATAAACAAAAGAAAAAAATCTTATCTAACAACTCCATTTATTTATGTATAATAGAAAGAAATATTGGCATGTACTACCAAGAATATACTAACCAGCTCTCTCAACATAAACCATTCTACTCTATCTACTAATACTCACAACACCCAAACCTACTGATCTTGAAACTGCAACAGCCCTAAAGTTGATCATTGATCATCGATCACTCGAACTTCTTGAAAGTGAGATGATTGGTAGGGTGAGTAACAAGGGAGTTACCCATCATGAAACACATATTTCAAGATCATAGTCCTAATATGCATATTAATCACACTAAAAGCAATTTTCCAATTGGAGGAAAACGATTTTAACTTGGTCCAACAATCAGAATTTCCCTATCTTGTCTTGCCTAGATAGATTCTTAGTGTCCCCTAGTTGTGAAAGTCTGTCTCTATCATCCAAAAACCAATACAAAACCTTACTTCTGACCATTCACCTATTTTTCTAGAAGGTGGGTTGAGTTGAGGCGACAAACCCCATTTGGGAACAATGTCGAACTCTTAGGGAAACCTAGGGCTAGGTAAAGGAAAAGATTGAAAACTTTGAAGGTGTGGAACAAAGAAGCATTTGGGACAGTAGAAGTTAGGAAGTTAATCCTGTTAGAGGGGATTAAGGAGATGAATTCAGCGGAGGAAGATGGTTGCTCTCTTTGGAGGAGAGGGGTGCTTGGGCCAACCTAAGAACAAAATTTCAGAAAATATATCGTTGTCAAAAGAAATAAGTTGTAGGCAAAAGTCCTCTAGTGACGTGGCTTTAGGAGGGTGACAACAACACCGAGTTCTTCCACCAAGTGGGTAACTCCTATAAGAGAGCCAACTTCATATCTTCTTTAAGGGTTAATGGAAGTTCGGTAGAAGATGAAGAGTGCATAAAAAAAGTGTTAATGGAGTTTGATAAGAATCTTTACTCTATGGATTGCCACGAACGTCTTTTCTTGGATAATTTGGGTTTATCTTGCAGGATTTGAGTGATAGGATGAAGAGGCCTTTTGGTTAGGAGGTAATTTTTTAGGCTATTGATAGCATGAGTGGAGATAAGGCTCTAGGTCCAAATGTTTTTTCTATGGCATTCTACAAGTTTAGTTGGGAGTTTATTTAGGAAGATCTGATGATGGCTCTGTGGGACATTAATGATTGGAGCTTCTTGGACCATAATTCAAACTCCACATTTATAGCCTTAATCCCAAGAAAGAGGGAGTTGAGGAGCTATCAGATTTCAGACCTATTAGCATGGATTATTCTGTGTACAAAATATTTGTAAAGGCTTTTCGCTTTTAGGTTAAAGATGGTGATTCCAAATATACTTGGTAAAGAGTAAGGGGCTTTCATCATGAGAAGGAAATTTTGGATGGAGTGTTGATCGCTAATGAGTGTATTTACTCAAGGATTAGGGAAGGGAAGCCTGGTTTGGTGTGCAAATTAGACATTAAAAAGGCTTACGATCATGTGAGTTGGAATTTCCTCCTATATCTCTTGAGATACCTCTTCTGTTTTATTCTCAGTTTTGGTTAATGACAATCTAGTGGGATTTTTTAAGAGATTGAAAAGCTTAAGGCGTGGTGATCCGCCATCTCCTTGTTTAATATCATGGTCGAGGCTTTGAGAAGATGATCTTAAGAGCGTCGAGTGTGGGGGCCTTAAGAGGCTTCGGGGTTGTTGATAAGGGTTTAAAGATATCTTCATTTTAATTCATCGATGCCTCAATAAACTAGGTTTGCTTTCTTAGTTGTTTGTTGAGTTGCTTTGAGGTTGTGTCAGGTCTCCCTATCAATTTTAGGAAGAGTTAGGCTCCCTCCGAAGTGTGTTTTTTTTTACTTGGCTATTTGTTCTAGACAAGTTACCAACTCTTGATCACTTAATCAAATGGGGTTTTGTGATTCCAATTTTTTGTTTCCTTTGCAAAGCAAGTGGCAACTAGCAAGTCAGTGGACCACATCTTTCTTCATTGCGTGTTATCTTCCTCTACTTGGTCTCTTCAAGGTCCTTTGGGTGGTCCCAAGTGTTTTGTTGTCTCTTTTTCTAAGTTGGGATCCTTCTCTATTCTCTTGGAGAAAGAAAACCCTATGGAGGTTTGTTCCTTTTGCCACTTGTTGGGGGTTATGGATGGAAAGGAATGGCAGTTTTCAAAGGCATTGAATCAACATTTCAGGAGCTTGTGCTAAACATTCTCAGGTTGATGTTTTTTTTGTGTACAAATTATGTCCCAAATTTAAGGGTGTTTTCTTTGACGATTTTGTAATTAGATAGGATACTTTGTGTGAGAGTAGTGTTTTTGTTGTTTTCTTTTGGTTGGTCATCTCAACCGCCTTTTGTACCTTTTATGATTTTAATAAATTTATACTTCAACAAAAACATATGTAAGAGAGGTGTTGGACATCCAAGCTTGGGTGGATTTTCTGGATTGCCAAGTAAAAAAAAAATTGTGAAGACAAATAACAAGCTTTTCATTGCGTGTTGTACATCTTATTTGTGTTTACCTCTCGGGGTAGCGTATAGATCATTGAGCATCTGTGATTCTATTATTAAGATAATTAGGTGAAGATTGAGCTCATTGAAAGCTTGGTATTTGTCTAAAGAGAAGAATTGTGAAGTCTCATAATAAAAGCTTATATATATATTAATAAATATTATTTCCAATACTCCCCCTCAAGTTGGGGCAAATATATCAACTAAGCCCAGCTTGACAAGATGAGAGTTAGTGACAGAAGGACCAACAGACTTCGTAAGTATATCGGCAAACTGATCTGAAGAAGATACAAAGATTGTTTGAAGAGCACCAAATTAAACTTTCTCCCTGAGAAAGTGAACATCAACCTTTATATGGTTGGTCCTTTCGTGAAGAATTGAATCAGACGCAAACATGATGTCAGATTTGTTATCATAAACTAAAGTTGAAGAACAGAGACAGGAAATCCCAGTTTCATCCGTAAAGATTTAAAGCCAACTAAGCTCACTAGTGCCAAGGGCCATAATTAGATATTCAGCTTACAAGTACCAAGTGCCAAGGGCCATAACGGGAAAGTACATTATGCTTTTTACTTTTCCATGAGATCAAGTTATCATGGAAAGTACAGAAATCAGAGGTAGATCTCTTATCTATAAGAGAACCAGCATAATTAGCATCAGTGAAAAAAGAAAAATGTGGCTGAGCAGTAGACGAGCAGAAAATCCCAAGACTAGGGCAATACTTTTAGTAGTGAAGAATATGATAAACGGTATTAAGATGAGAGGTACACAGAGCATACAAGAATTGACTGACTACATTAATCGGAATGGTTGAATTCGATCTAGTGTTAGTCAGATAAATCAGACAGCCTATGAGTCTCTAATAAGAAAGATCAGATAAAAGATCACTAGATTCGGCATGAAGATGATTCTGATCCATAGAGGAGGAGGTAGGACGACAACCAAACATCCTAGTGTCCTGAAGAAGATCCAGTGTGTATTTGCGTTGAGTTAGGGAAATATAACGGCAAGAGTGGGCCACTTTTATCCCCAAGAAATAATTGAGGGGACCCAAGTCCTTAACCTCAAAAATTTGACCCAATAACATACTAACTTTGTCAATTCATTGTGCATTATCTCTAGTCAAAACAAAACAATGATGCAACGACCATTCATTCCTCGACGAACAAAATAAGTATGATTTGAGTGGCATCTAAAAAATTCCGTAGATAAAATAACCTCAGATTAACGTTGAAACCAAGCTCGTGGGGACTACTTTAAGCCATACAGAGATTTGAGAAAGCGATAGACATTCCTCGAATACTCCCCCTGAAGATAAAACCCAGGAAGGGGATCCATGTAAATAACCTCAATTAGATCACCGTTCAGAAATGCATTCTTTACATCGAGTTGGTGAAAGGGCCACGAGTGATATGCAGCTAAAGAGATAAGGAGGTGAACAATAGAGAGTTTGGCTACAAGGGGCAAATGTAGCACCAAAATCTTTTCTTGGAGTCTGCGTAAAGCCTTTAGCAATAAGGCGTGCCTTGTACTGATCAACAGTGCCATCCACGAGATATTTAATAGTGAAATCCCATTTACAACCAACAGTCCGCTCCTCAGAAGGAAAGGGAACAAGCTTCCAAGTGTGATTTTTGTGCAAAGTATCCATCTAAGCAATTATGTCTCTCCCCGAAATGCCTACACGAATCCCTATGATTCATTAGTCAGAATATCAATGTGTGAGGTAACCAATTACACAACCTGATAGAACATTCACAAGCAATAATACTTATGAAAAAGAAAATATACGCAGCGGAACAAACATTTGACTAACATCTAAACAAAGGTCTAGAATAAACGGAAACAACCGCCAAACACTGATATCATCAAAATCCTCAATCTCATAATACATAAGATTTCAAAAATTTATAAAATAACATAGTTCTTATTTACAAGCAAAATCGTTAGGATCCTCTACTAATCCTCAAAGACACAGCGGTGGCAAGACATCAATTTGGTCCTCCTCAAAGGACTCCTCAAAGAACAATTCCTCAATAGTTGAATAATATGTAAGGGGAAGGATAGGGTGAGTAACGGGAGAATGTAACTCAGCAGGATGAACACCGTTCTAATAATGAATCATACATGCGCGAGGAATCATTTGAACAGTTAAATAATGCAAGTTTTTCATAATGTAACATACGATAAATGTCTAAGCATACTCAATAAATAATTGCAATAATTTCAATCTATCATTTCTATCATTTAAAGTAACTTATGTATTTTTCAAATAAAAACATCTATCAAACATCACAAAATAAAGAAAAGATACATAATAAGAACACGGTGGTGTAGTCGATAAGAGAGCAGAGGAACACGTCGATATAACCGCCTTGGCTAAGACAATTCGTTATTCTAGACTTCCAATACGACGTGGAATCCCATCGTTATAATATGATTTTGTGGCCGGTCTAGCATACCACAGTTGGATGATCATTTATCCAGCTCAGACTGGTCGTTGACCAAGAACCCAATAGTGAGTTCAACTAACGGTGAGGTCAACCGTTTGCCAATTATAGACTAACAGTGATTACTAACTAGTCCCAGGAGACCCTTCGTGTCGAAGCCTATTGTAGATACACCATTTTTGATTCCGCCTGATTAATCAACTCGTCAACCCGATCGCAACGATTCTCAATGATGGATGTTTATTCTAATGCTTTATTTTGTTACCAGATATGTTTCAGAAATCCGGATGAGGTATCTCGAACTGACAAAACTGTAGAAATTGCGTTACGATAGGAAAATATAACCCCAAAAGCTTATAAATCATCTTACAGATCAAAAAGAAGCTTCATGATAAAAATCATTAAAATGACCAAATTACCAAAATACCCTTAACATCAAAACAACCCTAGAGCCTACGTTACGATTAGGAAAACTCATTCAAACACATAAAATAACAAATCGAAACCAAATAAATCATTTCGCCAATTTTCACAGAATTCGACAAAATTACGAAAATGCCCCTCATAAAGTTCACGATCATTTCATACAAAAAATTTCATAAATGACAAAAACCAACATGCCCATTGAATTCCTTATGAAAAACTGATTCCAAAACATCTTGGAATATTGAAAAACGACTTAAAATGCAAAAAAGTCCTCTCCGGGGGCAAAACGGTAATTTCATAATTTTTATAATAAAAAATTTCGAAATTAATAAATAAAACATTAAATAACTAAAGTGAAACATTAATGAAATTAATTTAAAAATTTGAACCAAAAAAATCGATCAATTAGGCGCTTAGGCAAAATTATTGAGGGTTGCCAAGATATTTCTTCAAGGACCCCTCCGTTTGGGGGTCCAAAGAATTAAAGACATAATAAGGGGGGGTTCTTCAAAAAATTAAAGTCAATCAAGCAAGAGGAAAGTCAAAAAATTAAAGTCATTTAAGTAAGATTAAAGTCAATCAATTAAGACTAAAGTCAAAATCTTAAAGTCAATCAATTAAAACTAAAGTCAAAATCTTAAAGTCAATCAAATAAGACCAAAAGTCAAAACCCTAATAGAGTTCTAATTAAATAATAACTCTATTTAATAGAATTCTAACTAAAATATAACTCTACCTAAAACAATTCTAATTAAAATACAACTCTACCAAAAACAATTCTAACTAAAATACAACTCGAAATAAAAGAATTCTAATTAAACACTAATTCTATCTAAATCAACCCTTAAAAAAATCTATAAATAATGGTCCTCACACCCTATTTTCGTATGAAATCAAAAACCCTAAGAGAAGTAGGTCAAAAAGCTTTTCTAGCTCCATAAATCCTAGTTTTGAAGCCCCAACTCCTTACTTAACACCCATACTTCGATTTTAGCTTGAAAAACACCTAAAAGCCCTTAAAAAACACCCCAAAATTCATAATAAATTCGAAGAATCCAGATCCAAGAAAGAGATACCTTGCCTCAGAGATCAGAAATCAGATCCGGAGATAGGACGAAGCAAGGAGTACGGTACAAGGAGCAGTTTTATCAGATCTAAGGGAGTAGAATCTTTGCGCATCGAAGGTAAAATTTCCTTTATTTTTTTTATCTAGGTTTTTGTTAGTAATGTAATCTTATTTGGGATAAGTAGAGATCGGCATTGGCCGGGCGGGGTTGGTGCCTAACACCTTCCAACCCCGTAATGTGATCCCCGGATTCAGTTTTTCTTTAGTAGATTAGTTTTCTTATCCGTTTAGAGTCAGTATTCGGTTCCTAGACTATAGTAACTAGGTGACGACTCCTAAACCTCAAGGGTCAAAAGCGGATCCGCGCACCCCGCGGATCGAGGGCGCTTTCAGTGGCGACTCCACTGGGGATTATTGAGGATCAGACTTGAAAAGCCCCAAGTATGGGAGCATTGCCAGTAGGACCTAGTTTTTTATTTTATTTTTAGTTATTTATTTTTTTTAATTTGATTTTTTTGGCTCTATTGGTGATCATTGATTGGGATGTTGAATATTTTTGTTTGGCACATCTTTGTTATGGTTCAATTTGGGGTCATTCAGAATGACCCTAAATAATGCAGATGAAAGGTTAATGACATAGGGAATGACCCATTTTTTTATTTGAATTATTTTTGGGTTTGTATTATCCTTTATTAGTATCTTTTAGTTCAATTTTGGATACTTTGTTTTGGTACTTTTTTTTTTATGGTTCAATTAAGGGTCACATTTTGATGATTCCTAAATAATGAAATATTCAAATTGACATAAATTGAGGATGGAATGATGGTGTTGGGATGAGAGTTATGATATTTAAAAAAAATATATATATATAATTTTGGATGATTTTTTGGCACGTTACTAGGCATAGGCGGCGAGTTGTGAAAAAAAATTATTTGTGAGTGATACACTAAGAAACGAAAAAATTTCTTTTTTTAATGTTGTTCGTGATGAGGAGAGAATTCCAAGAAAAACAATCAGAAAAAAATCGCAAAAAAAAAAAAAAAATTTTACTCGTGGGGTGCCATTAGTAGAAATCCGTTTCTACTATTGTTTATCTCCTTCTCCAAAATAAAAAACTGAAAAACAGCAAGAAAGAGAGGACGTCACTCTCTCTCTCTCTCTTTCTTTCTCTGCTACAACCCACCATTTCTTCTGCAACTACTCTTCAAGCCTTTATCCATGGCGGATGGATGTCTAACCTCTTTACCAGCCCTCTTTACCAAAACCTACTACCCCTTTTATTTCTCTACCTTCAAAACCCATAAAACTCCTTCAAATCTCTCCCTCTTCTTTTCCTTTATGGGTTTCTATCATAAACAAGAATTCTTCATCGAATTTAATCGCTTTGGTTGCAACTACCTCTGATTGGGTTCAGCAAGGGGAGGAAAAAGAAGTTAAAGAAAGTGGGTTTAAATGGAAAATCAAGAAAATGAGAAAACCTGAGAGACTGTTCTCTTAAACAATTTTGGGAGAAATTTGGAGATTTTTGTCAATTTCCTACTCCTAATTTGAAGATTTGTGCTGTAATTTCATGTCGGATTTTTGAATTTCGGTTCTTATTTCTCCAATTCTTTATAAAAAAAATAGAGATTTTGCCTACCTAACCACGGGTAGGTCATCAAATCAGATCTCATAAAGGGCTTATTCGGCGCAGGTTAACATCAAACTCGACTCCATCTTCTCTGAGTTCTCTTTCAAAATCCTAAAATTCAAAAAAAAAAAGGGGGCTCTTGATCCTAGTTAGTATTCTCTGTCTCGTTGTCGTCTTAGCCTTCATCACTCGACTGATTCAGTGATCTTTGCCACAAAAGCATGATCCTTGAGTTCGATCCATACTCCAATCACCGTATCACATTGTTCCTCACCAAGAACAGATTCTATGATTTTTGGAATTTCGATTTTGAAAGTTGGTATCCATTAGATTGAATCATTGATGGAACCCTATATCAAGGTCTCATGGTCTCAACTGCCATAATCTACTGGACTACGAGATTTCTCCGACTCACGGTCCACATTTGTGAGCGGCATTGATTGCAATTTGCCCCGGTTGCATCTCGAGGTCCATTGCGGGATCTCGTGATAACGAAGTTGAGCTGGCGGTTGTTGAATCAGTCCATGGGTTATAAATGTGGTGATCTCTGTTTAAATGTACAGCTTATGTATCCTGTTTTGCTTTTTTCTTTCCAACAAAAGTAAAAAAAAGAAAAAGAAAAAAGAAGGATTGCATTGTTGGTTATGCTGAAAGTAAGGGACGAGAGAATGAGTGTGGTGTGCATGTGTGTGTTTGTTTTTGATGGCAGCAATAAAATAATGAGAATTTAAAAAAAAAAAAACAAATGAGTTGAGTATTTTGTATGCTGCCAGCTATATATAAGAAAAATAAATGATTGTGTTTGTGACATAATGTGACTTATGTGGCTGGCAGCAACATATAAAAAACAGGTTTTTTTTTTTGTTTTGTTTTGTTGAGAGTATTATATGCTTTGTTGAGAGTATTGTGTGTGCTACCAGCAAAAAAACAAAGAAATGCATTTCTTTTGGGTGTTGTGCTGGCAATAATAAAACAATTTTTTAGGATGTCATTTGCTTGCATGCAGCAATTTAAAAAAAAAAAAATAACGAACAGGCTGTGTTGCTAATAGCAATATAGAATTTTTATTTATTTTTGTTAGTCTTACTAACTTAGTGAGATTTAATTCTTACTAAGGGTCATTGACCTCACCACGTGGCACCCAAAGAGGTCATCCAATACTACATGCATGTGGCGGATGAAATTGTGAGAATCTTTTTATAAAAAAAAAAATTTGAATTAATTTTCATTTTGAATTTTGATTTTAAATTTGATTTCATAGTTCTCATTCTCAAAACGTTGGATCAAAGTAAAATAATGTGAATTTTATTTCCGGATCCAAAATTTTCCATCAAAATCTTTAAGGTTGTGACATTGGATTGTCGACATGAGGAACCACATGGCCTAATGACCCTTAGTAAATTTTGAAACCTTATGAGTTGGTCACGCTAGCCTGTGTTCTCAAAAGATTTGCCATGCGTGTTTTTCAAAAAAACAAAAAAAACAAAAAAAAAACGAAAAAAAAACAAAAAAAAAATAAAAAAAATGTGTTCATCACTCTATACCTTAACAATTATCAATATGTCCTCAATTCAATGTTCTTTGAGAATCTCGATTTGTGTAGGGTCACCTCAAAATAACCTTGATTGGAGCATAAAATTTATTTATTTTTTGGTTTGGACTAAGAATTATATGCTTGTTTTAATGATCGAATCTGATTATTAGTGTTTGTGTTAATCGCCTATCTAACATGCTATGATCTCGATTTGAATATACGTTTGATATGCTTATGTTGATCTTGATATGATGGGTTTGTGTATTATCTTGATTAACATTTCTATGATACCCATGTTGATGATCTAATCTGACCCACGGGCCCATTTATTTGAAAAAGGCCCCGGGCACACCCCACTCTATTTTGCACACACCACTAGCACGTTTATCGCTTTGCACGTTTGCATGTCCCTTATAGCCAATGTGGCACTAGTGCGTGGCCCGGTCTCTTTAGAGATGCGATGTCATTCATGAAAACCACGACTCCAGTCACGTACCTTAGGGTATATCAAACTGGGGCATCAGTACCGTCTGATCAGGTGACTCTAAAAGGTATATCGATGCACCCAGGCTGGAGCGACCTGAGCCTTTGACCTATTGTAAGCCACACAGTCACATGTCCCGATTGCCAACGTAGTACTAGTATGTGGTCGGTCTCCTCGTGATATGCCAAACCATTTACGAAAGCTACAACTCTTGACTCGTACCCGTAGGTATATACAAGATAATCCAAGTATATCAATTGCACTTCTTGGTCAAAACCGGTGCCTAAGCGAGATCCTACCCCGCTGTACCCAACTGTACGAGGGGGATAGACTACGTCTATTCTATACGAGAGGTATTTAAGTGGGCCCTTGCTCAGCATCGTGTACCACCTCTCAACTGGGGATCAAATTGGCTGTTTTTGGCTTCAGAGAAGTGAGTTGAGGTTTTAGATTATCACCTATACGGTATATCAAACCAAGTCACCACGTATCGAGAGGTATATCGGTGTGCTTGGGCAAGGGTGGCCAGATAAAAATGCATTGCACGTAGTAAGCTTAGAGTCTAGAAACCTTCCCTGTAGGTCATGATTCGAACTTATCGTGGGTGTTCCCGGGTTGTTCATTGAATGAGACATTGTGAATGATGAATGTATGTGAATGATAAGATCAGAATGCATGTGAATAATGAGATGAATGTATATGAATGATGAGATCAGGAATGTGTGGGTTTGTCTTCAAGGATAAATTTTTTGTTGTTTAACCTGATTTGAAATTACAGTATCACTGGGTACACCAACCCAATAAAAAATCCATTTTAAACTTGACCTAGTCCATCTCGATCCAACGATTATTATGGGCCGAGCCATTTGAATCAAAATGAAATTCAAAGTAAAATGTTTTTCAAAAGAGATGCTTTTCAAAAGTAAAATGTTTTCCAGAAGAATAAGATTTTCCAAAAGGAAATGCTTTTCCAAAAAAGTTTTCTAAAAGAAAATGTTTTCCAAAAAACAAAGAAAAGAAAGAAAAATATTTTTCAAAAATAAAAAATGATTTACAAAAGATCTATTTTTGCATGAAAAATTATTGAAAAATATTTGTGAAAATTATTACTCAATAAAAACATTATTTTTCAATAATTTTCAAGAGTGTAATAAAATTATTTTCCTTTTATGGATGAATTGTTTAATGGATTGGTGTACATAATTCAATAAAATCTAAGGGTTCATTTAAAATATTATCAAGGGGGTAACACTGGAATTGATAATCCACATTTGATGGGGTTAGGTTATAATTGTATCTAACTCAATCGTCCATTGTCTAGCTAGGGTTGTAAATCTGGTCAGCGTCAATATCAAGTCAACAGTTAGAAATAATCTCATAATTTCTCAACATCGCCCAGTTATTCCCTGAAGATCATAGTGCTTCAGTCTTGCCGTTCATAAGCATTGTCTCGAATCCTCAGTCCATAATCAATCCCGTTGTGAGTAGTCTTGAGTTTTCATGAGTCATCTGGGTTAGCTCGAGTCCCATTTTTTCAGCAAGGTCATGTCTTCTTTTCGAGCCGACTCTTTTTTCTGTTGAGTTGACTTAGTTTGTCGAGTCATAGAGGTGTTTGTCGCCCCTTCTGAATTTGATTGGATAAAGAAAATTTTTGAATACCTCGAGCACATTAATGAACTAACTAATAATCTAACTTCAATGATATATTTTCTCTTGAACAAGAAGATAAGAGTCGGGCTCAAGAAAGCAAAGGTCATTGACCTCGGAACAAAAATTAATTCCTAAAGAGATTCAAATAGAAACTATCTTATCCCTAGAGGAACACAAGGGGATAATGAATTTTCTCATAAATTTCAAAAGACTTGTTCACGTGGGCTTATGAGGATATGTTAGGTGCAAGTTTGGGTGTTGTCTGACATTGATTAGATATTGACTTGATAAAATGAGATCAAGAAAGATGTTACAAAATGTATCAGTGCTAAACTTCTCAACATGGTAGAGCTCCCAGAATAGATTACATTCTCAGACTAATGAAATGGTTGAAGCGAAATTGATCTCTGATCTATGTTCATGATTTGGCATCATCTCCCTATCGTCCTCAGATTAATAGAGCGATTGAAGCAAGTAACTAATAAGAGTCTCAAAATAACCATTGTGAAAATGTGTCAATCGCACCAGGATTAGTCAGAGAAGCTACCATTCACACTATGGAGGTACATAAACAGTCTTACTAGTTGAAAGGGAATTTCATATCTCAAGGTCTTGATGGAAAATCAATTACTAGAAACAGACTAGGTTCGTTATTGGGTATGAAGAGCTAAACTTGATTGAAGAAAAACAACTTAGAGTTTTGTACCACGTGCAAACTTAACAGAGAATAGTTACCCGCATGAAGGTCAAAGTTCACTACTTACAAGTTAAGGATTCAACCATCAGACTTTGAAGAAAATTGACCACCCCTCATCGACCATATGAGGAAGTCTGAACTTAATTGGAGAGATTCATCCATTAGCAAGGAAACACTACTTTGGAAAACCATCAGATTTCAAAGAAAATCGAGTACTTATTTTTGACCCCAGAGGGAAGTTCAAACCTAATTAGATACTCATTCATTAAGAAAAACTGTCTTAAAAAATCGTCAGATTTCAAGATCATGATAGAATTGAACTACTAGAGTCAACCAACTTTGACCAGATCAAGCGGTACTACATTTAAGGAGGCCATCTTTAGCCGAATCAATTTTCTTGCTACCCAGTTCAATATCTCCTTTTTTAGCCCTTTACAGCCTTTTCAAAAAAAAAAAAAAATGATGCATTTTTCTTTCTCAGCCCAATCACCTAACCTAGGGAAGGAAAAATTCGAATTACGTTTTGGTCTGATCCCAAAATTCTGGGGTACGTAGACAACTTGGGAAGTTACTTCAGGCCCAACCACATCAAAATAAAAAAAATATATATTTCCCCACACAATAAAAAATCAAGAAAAAATTCAAAAGAGAAAAAAATATCTTCAAAATGGGGAAGAAAGTTCAAGGCATTCGGGTTTTTGAGCCTCAAAATCCCTTTCTTTTTATACCCAGTCCTAAGCTTACCTATAAAAGTCCTCCTAAGTACCGTGTGAAAAGTTAAGGAAGATAGCAAAGCATGATCAGATAGCAATTCCAGAAAAAAAAAAAAAAAAAAAAAAAAAAAGCCTGCTAGGTTGAAAACCCGAAAAGGGCTACTTAGGCAAAAATTAAGGCAAGCTTGCAAGGTTGAAAATCCGAAAGGACAACGTTGGCAACAATCAGAGCAAAAAAAAAAAAAAGCTCGCTAGTTTAAAAACCTGAAAAGGCAATCTAGGCAAAAGTTAGAGCAAGCTCGCTAGATTGAAAATCTGAAAAGGCGATCTAGGCAAAAGTTAGAGCAACAAAGAAAAAAAAAAATTCTCCGGGGAGTTTAAAACTAAAGAGCGGTCCAAGCTGAAACATCAGAAGTCCGAATAATCAAGTTCAATACTTAGCTTAAATTAGGCACAGACTCAGAAGCCATAAGTATCTTGTTTACGATCGATCTGAAAATTTTTACTTCTCCAAGTGAACCAAGGAAGAGAATAGTGAATTCTATGATGAGTCTCACAAGAAAATATTTTGTTCTCTTGAACCTGACTCAAAATCTTCAATAAATTTAATCAAAATTAAAAGTTGGATCTTTAGTGCGCTTGTGGTAATCAAATATTTCAGACCTTCATACAAGGGGCATTTTCTTTTCCCTTTATTTACCCCTTATACCAGGGGTATTTTTTTTAATTTTTGCATGATGTGTTCAGTTATCTTCAATGCTATGTTTATTGTCAAATTAGGGGCATTTAGTTTTTGAGCAATGTTAATCCTAAAAGATAATAGGAACCCTAAACTTAAGGTTACCCTCTTGATAACAGTTTTTCGAAAAATCCTTGAGGTTCAAAAGAAATAAAAGCTCACGTTTTAAATTTATAAAACTTTTAGATAAAACCTTGAGGTTCAAACAAAAGCACTTCGGATCTCACATTTGACTGTGCCCAGAGATTAACTAATAATTCATTTACCTAGACTAGGAGATATGACATTCTTTTGTTCCCAGATTCTTTTTCAGATCCATTCATTCTTGGATTCGATCATTCTCTTCCAGATTCATTATCTTTCAGATTTATTCGATTCATTTTAATTAGTCTTCTCCAAATTCATTCATTTTTTCCCAAAATTCATTCATTCCTCTACCAGTTTTGCTCAGTTGCCACCAAGAGTTATCTAGGATTTTGCTCAGTTGCTACCAAGGGTTAACTTGAATTTTGCTTAGGGGCTGTTCGTTTGAAATTTAAAAGCTGTTTTTTTTAGCTTTTAAGCCAAAAAAGCTCTATGAGCAATGTTCGTTTGACATCTTTTAGCTCCAACGAAAATCAGCAAAAGCCAAAAACTGGCTCTTATTTAGAGACGTTAGAGAGAGGCTTTTTTAATTTGCAGCTGTGCAGAGTCGATCACCGAAAACGGTAAGGTATAATGACCGAAAAGCCCTTCATCTTTATTTGTATTTCCAACGAAGAAAACTTAACCCTATTTCGTTATCGACTTCGAACGACTGTAAACCCTTCCTCGTCGCTCTCCACTCTCACTCTCGGTTCACACAAATCGATCTCTTAAGGGTAAACCCCTCCTCGTCACTCTCTACTCTCACTCTCGGCTTCTTTCTTCGTTTAGATCTCTCTCGGCTCACACAAATCGGTCTCTCAACACTCTCTACAGATCGCGAATCTTGGGTTTCCTCATCTCTCATGAAGGTAAAATCTCTACTCTCTGCTCTCGATTTTGTTGCCTCTGTATTATACTCTTCTCTCACCCTCTCCACTCCAAATCTGAACAAAAAAATTCAGTTTTTTATAGAGAAATAAAACTGTGGGATCTCCTGCAACTAATTTATAGGTCTTGTTGGGGTTGGGTTTGATAGAAAAAATGAACAACTTGCAACTTGTAATTCGCTTCTTGTCTTGTTAATTTTGTTTTATAAACAATCTAGTTTTGTAATTTTCACGAATTTTATTTTATTTTAATGTTTTCTGTCAAAAACTTGAATTGGTTTTGCTATCGGGATTGAATATAAAAGCATGGAAATCTCTTTTGATTCTATTGGGTTTTTGTTGTGGGTGAGTTTATTTATATTGTTTGCAACTTTGGATGACGAGTTATCTGATTTCTATTGGATTTCTAGTTGTTTTTGTGTATGTTTAAAATTGTAATTGGATAGGTGTGGAATGGATAAAAAAAGCTGGAAATTGATGATTGTTATATGTTCAGGATTTGTGGTTGAGTTTCTTCATGATGTTTGAAGCTTTTGCTGATTTTCTGATTGAATTTGTTATTTTCTTCAATGATTCTGTTGAAAACTTGGATTGGATTGGTGTGGGATTGATAAAAAAGATAGGTTGTTCTACTATTTTTGGGTTGTTGAGTTCCTTGTTGAGATTTGAAGCTTGGTTTTAAGTTATGGTTTTTGCTATTCTTCTCCATGTATATCTTCGGACAATCTGGAACTTATGGGGAGGTAGGTGAACCAAATGCATTGAAAAGAAAATTGGTATTGGAGAGAATGCACCAACAATGATTAACCTTACGTGCAAAGCTTATGAACAAACTCTTTAAGAGTTTTAATACAAAATACCAACAAAGCAAAACAAGTTAATTCTGTGCACATGGGTTGTTCAATACTTATATAGAATTGGGTTCGGCTAAATAAGCTCCTAACACTTGCTAATAACTGTACTAGCTAAATTACATACATTCAGACAGAATTCCTCACATGACAATATCACTTTTTAAAGTAAAAACTATCATTGTCTCCTAACACTAGGTCTCGACTCTTCCTACAATTTTTATTTTATTTTTTGAAGTTGGGTTCGATTTTAATTGGGTTTAAACTTATCATTGCTGGAAAAGATTTAAAACCATGCTTGGGTTATGCTCAAGTTGTCTAGTTGTCTCAGTCTCGGAAGAGATTTAAAACCATGCTTGGGTTATGCTCAAGGTAGAAATTGTACAACTGTTTCCTTTCCATCAAATTTGAAGTAAGGTGTAGGATAATGTGGTTAATTTTATGGATCTACCACTTTGGGGATTCATCTCTTTCTTTTTATTATGAGGATGCAAGCTTACAATCTTAGCTAAGGTATAACTAAAAGCCTTCCTATAGTGACGACAAATTGACGTAGATTTCCAACAGCATTCCAAACAACAAAAAATGACGAATGCCGTTATGTTGGGACGACAAATTGAGCGTTTAGTTGAAGCAGTTTCATCTAGGACAAGTGCGAGTAGTGCAACACCTCCACCACCACCACCTACACAACCTGGTAGCATTAGGGAGTGTATTGATTTGTTGGATACAACAACAGAAATTATCCCTAATAGTGATCGTTATCGGTTTGCACTGAAATTATTCAGTATGAAAAAGGAGTACAGGCAAATTTGGTGCATGTTGAAAACAAATGAACTTCGTGTTGGGTGGTTGGATGGCGAAATGGAGGATGCTCGAGTTCATCATTCTAAATAGTGTGTGATTTTAATGTGATTTTAATATATTTGTGTATTACCATCTTTCATTGATAGTTATGACTATATGCCACCTCTATGGTGGTATAACAATTACTGTTTATGATAGAGCTTGATATATTTTTGATTTGTTATTAATAAAAATTATATTTCTCTTTTTGTATGACATTGTAATACTTTTGATTTTTGTATAATATGTATTTGTTTGAATGTTAATGTGTATGAGATGTTATGTGGATATCAGATTGTGTATGGGATATTATGTGGATGTCGGATTTGTGTATGGGATGTAATGTAGATATTAGATTGTATATTATGCAGGTATTTTCTTTATCAGGAAAATTTCATATGTCCATTTTTAAGAGGAGATGTTGCCGAAATTTCGATAAAATCATAAAATTTATACATTTATTTAAATTGAAAATAATTATTTTAATAATTTATATATGTATTTTAATAATATTTATTTAAATTTATATATATATATATATTTATTTATTATATTCTGATTATTTTTTGTGCATTTTGGGTGCATTATCAACATGAAGGGTATTCTGGTCATTTTACTAGAATCCAACAATAAAAAGCTGTAAAACGAACAGACTTTTCTGATTTCTGTGCTTCTGTAACGAACAAGCTTCTGCTGAATATTGCTTTTCAGGCTTCTGGCTTCTACTTCTTCTAGAAGCCAGCTTCTGGAGCTAGAGCTGGCTTCTGTAAAGAACAGACCCTTAGTTTCCATCAACGGTTATTTTGGATTTTGCTCAGTTGCCGCCAAGGGTTATCTTGAATTTTGCTCAGTTGCCGCCAAGGGTTAACTTGGATTTTACTCAGTTTCCGCCAAGGGTTATCTTGGATTTTGCTCAGTTGCCGTCAAAGGTTATCTTGGATTTTGCTCAGATGCCGCCAAGGGTTTGCTCAGATGCCGCCAAGGGTTATCTTGGATTTTGCTCAGTTATCGTTGAGGTTTTTCTCGGAATTATGCTCAGTTTATGCTCAAATTATACTCAGATTATCATCAGTTGCTCAGTTTATGCTCAGTTTATGCTCAGTCTATGCTCAGTTTATGCTCAGATTATGCTCAAATTATGTTCAGCTTATACTCAATTTATATTCACTTTGTAATCAGATTTTACTCAAACAAACTCTTTGAAATCTATCTCAAATTTTAAGTCACACACTTGCACAGTTATTACATTAGTTAAGGAGAATTTTCTAAAATTCAAGGATCTGACACTGTCAGTGAGAGCTCGCGCTCAAGAACCTGACATTTTTTTAAATTCGGGGAGAGCTTTACCCTCAAGGATCCGAACACCCTGACGAATTGCTAAATCAGGCTGCAAAATGAACTGTCACTAGCTTTGGCATTCGGATATCGCACTATCTAACAAAATAGATTTGCTATCTAGTTTGTTTCAACCCTCTGCCAAAGAGGGGCATCTGTAAACACCCCATTTTTGCATCCGCCTGATTAATCAACTCGTCAACCCGATCGCAACGATTCCCAATGATGGATGTTTATTCCAATGCTTTATTTTGTTACCAGATATGTTTCAGAAATTCGGATTAGGTATCTCGAACTGACAAAATTGTAGAAACCGTGGTACGATAGGAAAATATAACCCCAAAAGCTTATAAATCATCTTATAGACCAAAAAGAAGCTTCACGGTAAAAATCACTAAAAATGACCAAATTACCAAAATACCCCTAATCTTAAAATATCCCTAGAGCCTACGTTACGATTAGGAAAACTCATTCAAACACATAAAATAACAAATCGAAATTAAATAAATCATTTCGTCAATTTTAACAGAATTCGACAAAATTACGAAAATACCCCTCATAAAGTTCACAATCATTTCATACAAAAAATTTCATAAATGACAAAAATCAACATTCCCATTGAATTCCTTATGAAAAATTGATTCCAAAACATCTTGGAACATTGAAAAACGACTTAAAACGCAAAAAAGTCCTCTCCGGGGGCAAAACGGTAATTTCACAATTTTTATAATTAAAAATTTCAAAATTAATAAATAAAACATTAAATAATTAAAGTGAAACATTAATGAAATTAATTTAAAAATTTGAACCAAAAAAATCGATCAATTAGGCTCTCAGGCAAAATTATTGAGGGTTGCCAAGATATTTCTTCAAGGACCGCTCCATTTGGGGGTCTAAAGAATTAAAGATATAATAAGGGGGGGTTCTTTAAAAAATTAAAGTCAATCAAGCAAGACTAAAGTCAAAATTAAAGTCATTTAAGTAAGACTAAAGTCAAGATATTAAAGTCAATCAATTAAGACTAAAGTCAAAATCTTAAAGTCAATCAATTAAGACTAAAGTCAAAATCTTAAAGTCAATCAAATAATACCAAAAGTCAAAATCCTAATAGAGTTCTAATTAAATAATAACTCTATTTAATAGAATTCTAACTAAAATATAACTCTACCTAAAACAATTCTAATTAAAATACAACTCTACCAAAAACAATTCTAACTAAAATACAACTCTAACTAAAAGAATTCTAATTAAACACTAATTCTATCTAAATCAACCCTTAAAAAAATCTATAAATAGGGTCCTCACACCCTATTTTCGTATGAAATCAAAAACCCTGAGAGAAGTAGGTCAAAAAGCTTCCCTAGCTTCCCATAAACCCTAGTTTTGAAGCCCCAACTCCTTACCTAACACCCATACTTCGATTTTAGTTTGAAAAACACCTAAAAGTCCTTCAAAAACACCTCAAAATCCATAACAAATTCGAAGAATCCAGATCCAAGAAAGAGATACCTTGCCTCGAGATCAGAAATCAGATCCGGAGACAGGACGAAGCAAAGAGTACAGGACAAGAAGCAGTTTTAATAGATTTGAGGGAATAGAATCTTTGCGCATCGAAGGTAAAATTTCATTTATTTTTTTTATCTAGGTTTTTGTTAGCAATGTAATCTTATTTGGGATAAGTAGAAACCGGCATTGGCCGGGCGGGGTTGGTGCCTAACACCTTCCAACCCCGTAATGTGATCCCTGGATTCAGTTTTTCTTTAGTAGATTAGTTTTCTTATCCGTTTAAAGTCAGTATTCGGTTCTTAGACCGTAGTAACTAGGTGGCAACTCCTAAACCTCAAGGGTCAAAAGCGGATCCGCGCACCCTGTGGATCGAGGGCGCTTTCACCTATCAAGAGGCAATGCATGTGAACCCCGCCTACCTCTACACTATACAGAGACCGCCTTTACATACAACATTCTCCAGGAAATAAATAAGAGAAATTCCCAGATCTCATAAGCTATAATATGCTCTAAGGTATCCCATACTACCGAAGAGCATATGATATCTAACACTATCCTAGATTGATTTGCCGCTTCCGAATGTATAGCAACGTATCACTTTTTATGGGTTTTTTACGAACCTTTTCAGGTAAACAAAATAGTTTATTTTTTTATATAGTCTATAATTTTTTTTAATTGAAAATACAAACAAGGTTTGGCAGTGCCCTCCAGTGACAATCATTTGTTATTTTCATCCATTAACCATCCCATCCCTTTATCCATCAATCACGTTTTACGTGGCATGGCCACTACGTAGAACTGGAGGCATTGTCCCATCAATCAGTCGAGAACATATGTTCTTTCTATCCATCTATCAATCTATCATCTAATTTCCTATATATTTATCAAAGTAATTTTGCCTTTAAAGTAATTCGAAACTCATAAGGCATCAACCAATTCCATTTGATGAATTTGATTGAATTGAAGGACTCGGAAAACACGATAAAATCATAAGGCATAAAAAACTGGAGATCTGTGAAAATTTGGCTAAGTGTTAAAAAAATGATTTTGCGAAGTTGTCGAAATTGCCCCGACAACATGAGAAACACTATAAAAAAAATTTCTTACTTAATTCAAAGGAACGCTTAAGATATCGTGTTTTGAAAATTAGGAGAAAACGTTGAATTTTATGTTTTTTTGAAACAAAAAATCACATTTCGATACGATGAGATTTGGATCTTAAAACCATTCCCAACGTTTCGAAATGGGGGGTAAAACCTTAACTTCATTAAAGAACTTAAAGTAATTGGAAATTACTTCAATGTTTTTAATGAAATAAAAGTAGAAAATGGCTATACATACTATATGGAAGCAACACTAATAAAAATTGGAACTAAACTCAACATTTGGATTTATTTATTTTTTTTTTTCGAATTGCTAATTTTTGTGTCGAAACTTGACAAAAATCGATACAAACCTTATACTACTCATAAAATGCATAAAATACATCAAATAAATCAAATGAACTAAAATAAATAAAAAATAACCATGCAAACATGATCTAATACTTTCAAATATGTATAAATGTGATGAAATAGTCGATCTATCAAAGTTCGTATGGATTTTCTATGAAATTACTGTATGACTAGAAGGTAGAAGGGAAGGCAACCTACTTCGAGCTATATTCGACGGTTGAACGGAGTTTAAGATCGCCTCCGGCCAATCTCCAAATTTTTCCTCTGACGAAAATTGAATTTCTTTGCGTCCATGCATAGTCCTTGACGACATGCACGACTTTCCTTCTTGCGACAAAGTTTGAATCGTTGTAGTTCGGTGTAGATCTGAGTTACAATTTTGAGGGAAAAGGGATGAGTTTTGTTTGGAGAGGAGAAAAAGAAGAAATCAGATTTTTCTAATAGAATTCAGATATTTGTAACTTAAGTGAGACGTAAGCGTCATTTCGGGAATTGTTTTTTCCGAATGTAGATTTTGATATCTTGTACTCTATTTTGGGTTTATTTTTCGATACGAATATAATGGTATGATCGGATTCCTCAAATTATTTCTCTAAAGTGTCGTTTACCTACTTGGTAAATATCTAATGCGGAACTCGAGGATTTAGTGACTTTTCGATCGACTTCTGATTAAGTTGTGTTTACAGACTAAAGTATGTTTTTTGATCATTTTGAATCTAATGGCAAAATCAGATTTCGTTAAAGATGGATAGAACAAAATCTGAGTATTTTACCTTAAGTCCCTCTATTAAAATTTCTCCAAATTTCACTATTTTATTTTCTCGAGATACTAATTAGAATTCGGGATATTACATTATGGCTCTAGTCCACTGAGGATTTAGCAATGGCTCTGATACAGACTGAGGAACTCGAATAGAATTAGTAGCGGTAAGGTAAGCTTGATAAGAATGAGAGTCTCTGATAAAAAACAAACTAGGCAATAGGATGATTAGTAACACATCCCCGCTTACCTTTGCGAAGCGCAATAGGCAAGTGAGGTAGAAATAGAAAAAAAAAAAGTAAGAGTAGAATAAGTATACCTGAGTCCAAGGAGAAGATCGAAAAAGGGCGAGGGTGACAAGAGTAAACCTTAAGCATCAATGAAGATGAAAATGGAAAGAAAATCAAATATGGTAGCACTATAGGAGAGGAACCCTACAAAGGAAAAGAGTCCTGCAAAGAAGATATAGGACAAAAGTAGGAAACTTTTTCAAAAAGGTGACATCCAAATAATGAATTACACGATGAGAAGGGATCATAACAACGATACCCTTTTGACATTGACGAGTAACCCAAGAAAACACATCGAATGTCTTTGTCATCTAATTTCGAGCGATGAGGATGAAGAGGCACCTGTCCCCATAAGGTGCGATTCGGAACAGGGTTAAGAAGAAAAAGCCGTAGTGGGGATTGTCATATTCCAGTACAACTTGGGAACATGCATCCCTCGAAAAAGACAGTAGACAATGTTCATGAAGTGACGATTCTTGCGTTCTACTATCCTGTTCTATTTAGGAGTGTAGGGACAAATCAATTGGTGAAGCATACCATGCTCATGAAGATGGGATCGAATCCCATTAAAAATATATATTCCCCTATTATCAGACCTAAGAGACTTAACAGTGATGTTATATCAAGTCTGAATCATGTTAAGAAAATTAACAAATAGGAAGCACCTCAGAACAAGACTATTCAAAATAGCAACAGGGGAAGGCCCCTACACATCCATTGAACTAAATCAAATATTGCTTTAAACCGATGCTTGCGAGTAATATAAGAAGTACGTGTGTGTTTAGAGAGCTTACTCACTGAGCATTGAAACTTGTGTCCACACCAAGAAGTTTTTAAAGTAGGAAATAAATAATGTAAGTGTTAAAAATTAGTATGGCCTAAGTGAGCATGCCATAAATCTAAAGTTTGAGAAGAAAAAAGTATGGCTCCCAGAGAAAGGAAGCACAGAAATCGAAACAGCAGTAGGTTAAGATCCAAATAGGTACAACCCATCCCTTTCATACCCCTTGCTAAAAATCTTCTTCAAAGTCAGGTCCTGAAAATACAATTAGGAAAAAAATATTACTGAGCAATTCAGGGATTAAGTAATACTACTCACAAACAACAGGTTAAGAAACAAGTAAGGAATATGAAGCATAGAGTCCACAAAAAAAATTAGACGATAAGGAGATCGTACCCTTGTTGTGGATAGGTGTGAGAGATCCATCAGCAAGACGAACCTCCCTATAAGTAGTAGGAAAAGTAGAAGTTTGGCTAGACGTACCGGTTATGTGATTAGAGGCACCAGAATCAATTACCTATGTCAGGGGAGCAAAACCAGACTAAGTGACATAGAATGTAGAAGATGTATCTAGAAGTGTGGTAATTAATGCCATAGTTGATGATGAGTGAGTGTGAGCATGAATCTGATCATGTACAATAGTAGCAATTTAGGTTTGAAGCTGTTGCAAATCAATAGTGCCAAGCAAGGCCAGAGATTCAATGGTAGGAATTGATGAGGACTCCACAATAGTAACATGAGAAATAGAACTCCTCAAAGAGGAAGTAGTAGAAAAGTATAATAGGTGGGGATAGAGCTGAAAACAACAGGTCTTTTCATGGTGAATCTTCCCACAATGGCTGCAAGTAAGACTATTCCCTTTACCACGACTACGACTTCCACGATTACGACTCTCAGAGCCCGAGGCACAAGAGTCAGAATAACACGAATTGGTTGCTAGAACCATCTGATCTGTAGTTGGAGTAGAATATATACCCTTGCCCGATTCTGAGAAGAAACTATACGACGACGACGCTCATCACTATCAATTGTTGCAAATATCTCAAATAAGAGTGGTAAAGGAGTGGTGTTAAGAATTTGGGTCCGAAGTGCATCAAACTCAAGACGTAAACTCATGAGAAACTGGTATGTCTAATGTCGAGCAAGTTTCTTAACCACATACCTAGTTGCTTTGCAGACAACTTAGCCATAGACTCGTAATGAGAGAACTCCTCGTGGAACTAAAAAAGCTCAAAGTAATCAGCTACACTTTGAATCCCTTAGGTAGCTTGGGCAATGTCCCGATAAAGCTCATAAATCCTCGAGTCATTCCTAGCATGCGCATATGTCTGAGTGAGCACTGACTACAAAGATAAGATAGTCTCATGGTACATGAACATAGTATAGATGCGTTATTCCATGGAATTAAATAGCTACCTAAAAATAGTGCAGTTGTCAATTTCCAATTGTTCAAATTTGGGATTAGTGAGGGTTGACTCATTTACGGTGCCCAAAAGTCATTCTATCACTTTTTTACAATCTCGAAGAAGGTAGAGGTGCAAATAGAGGGTATGATCAATGGTTTCTTGTGGAATGACAAAGTGGGGAATCGTAAACTCCATTTAGTAAGCTAGAGGATTGTTTGTCGTAGTAGGAAAAATGGGGGGTTAAGGATCACAAGACTCAAATTGATTAACCATGCTTTGTTAGGAAAATGTTTGTGGCGCTATTGAGTTGAGAAAGATGGGTTGTGGATGAATTTAATCACAGAGAAATATGGGAAGGAGCCTATGGGTTGGGAGTGAACCAAACGAGCAGATTGTCGTTTGGCTGCAATCTTTGGAAAGAGATCTAAAAAATGAGTCCCAATTTCGGAAGCATATCCATTTCAACGTGGGTAGAGACTATGTTCGGTTTTGTGTGAATCGTTTGTGTAGCAATTCCCTTCTTTAGAGCATGTTTCCTATGTTATTCTCGCTATCGTTAAGGAAAAAGAGACCTATCTCTTCCATTTTGATTCCTAGTGATTGAGAGGTATCTTGGAGATTTGGATTTAGAAGAAGATTTAATGACTAGGAGATTAGCGAGGCAACGTCTTAGATTGACCTCCTTACCCTCTTCCTCTTTCTATTTGCTGGATGATCACAGAATATGGAAAGGCAATAAGGACGTATGTTCTTAGTAAGGTCTTTGTACTTTCTTCTAAGTACTATTTTGGATTCATCTTTCCTAGTTACATTAGTATCCCTAGTACCCTCGAAAATCCCTTTCTTTATGCGGGCAACAGCCCTGAACAATTTTTTTACCATCAATCATTCTAAATCAAGGGGCTCATTCTTGTGGACTTTTGCTATATGTGTAGCAAATGGGGAGTCTGTTGATCACTTGCTTTTGTATTGTAGTTTTTCCTACGTACTGTGGTCCCACTTTTTCTCCCTGTTTAATGTTGCTTTGTGTCATCCCGATTCTATGCTCCTTTTTTTTCAGTGCTGGCAATCCTCATCATTTTTTGACAGGAAATACAAAGACCAAGAGCCCAGCATTACACCGAAGTAATTGTACACACCCCAATCCCATTTCCCCAAAAAATCATAAAAAGTACCCCCATAAACTCTTTAAACACTTTATCCAAAAAAAAAAAAACCCATAATAGCGACAATAACATCTTGAATCGATAAACCATTGCCCTAAAAAATCCACCAATTCCTTTACTTCTACATCCCCCAAATTGGTGAAAAGAATAATAAACCACTAGATCTTCTTAGATAAAGAGAAATTAGCCCCCAAAAATAACCAAGACCCAAACAAAGACACCATCAAATGTGGGAAGCAGGAGCAAATGCTGAACAACTTCAAGAAATAAAACATAAGCCTCATCTGGCTTTAAGTTAATTTCTAATTACTTCTTCAACTGATCAAAATTTTTTATTTTATAAGATTTTTTTTTAAATGCTCATCAAAGGGTGGTGGAGCTAATCGTTGTGACATTGCTCTATCTAATCAGTTCACAGAATATTGGAGAAGTTGTCACTTATCTTTCCAATAATCTATCCTTCTTGGGTGAATCATACCCGTCTTTCTAGGCTTGATTGAAAGTTTTTCCCTATTTGCACATGAAATATATTTATTGAATTGCTTTTTATTTCTCTCACCTAATTGCTTCCCATTTTTCCTATGTATGGTGTATAAACCATTTCTCAAGTATGAATTAATTGCAGCAATTATATCAGAAAGCACTTTCAATTAAATCTGCTATTCCCCATCCGCGGATCATGGGGATAATTCATGAGTGTGGTGGGAAAATGCATATGGCAGAGCGTCAATGGGCGGAGGCAGCTACGGATTTCTTTGAAGCTTTTAAAAACTATGATGAAGCTGGGAACCAGCGGCGTATTCAATGCCTCAAGTATGGTTGAAAGCACATTACCTTACGTTTCTGTTTTTTTGTTATTTTTATCACATCCAACATCCAACATCTACTCTTGTACTCTCATTTTGCTTCCCCCCCTTTGTACATAAGAGATTATACTCCAAAAATATTTCTCTTTTCATTTTTCTGTTCAAATATTAGGAACTGTGTGAGATGGTAACCACACCAACTTTTTTGTTCCCTAGAAGAGTGGTAAAGGTTTCACTGTGCTCGTGTTTCTTTCTACCATCTGTTCTCTTCTCTTTCACTGGTAGATCTCATGTTCTCTCTATCTTTATGATGCTTCATGTGCAGATATTTGGTTCTGGCAAACATGCTAATGGAATCTGAAGTGAATCCATTTGATGGGCAGGAGGCAAAACCGTGAGTTCTTTGAATTTCACCATTTCATTTTAGATATTAATTTATTTGAATATTGGTTTGTTTCATAGGTATACAAGGGTTTTTTTTTGGTTGGCAGATACAAAAATGATCCTGAGATCTTGGCCATGACAAATCTGATAGCAGCGTATCAACGGAATGAGATATTGGAGTTTGAGAAAATTCTCAAGGTTAGGGATTTTCATCCTATCTTTGACGTGATTGCTCTCTTTGTTATTATTATTATTATTTTCTTTTGTGTGTTTTTCTGTCCCTTTTCTCATGTAGGCTGCTCTCACAAACCTGTTATTGTTCAGAGTAACAGAAGGACTATTATGGATGATCAGTTCATCCGTAATTATATTGAGGACTTGTTGAAGAATATCAGAACCCAAGTACTGCTCAAGCTCATCAAACCTTATACAAGAATAAGGATCCCTTTCATATCAAAGGTGATCGTCATAAATTCTCCAAATGGTTTTTTTTTTTTTTTTTGGTGGGAATGCATTTACTTTTATGACCACTTTTTAGATTCATAAAAATCCTAGACGTTTTAGATTAGCTTAGCTTGGCTAGTTGTATTCAGTTCCACAGATTTTTTTATTTTTATTTTTTCCCCATATTTGCTAAACGCATTTGTGAGCTACATGTCTTGAAGTTAGTTAGTGAGCCCATTTGATGATTTACAGGAGCTCAATGTGCCAGAGAACGATGTTCAGCAGCTGCTTGTCTCACTAATTTTAGATAACCGTATACATGGGCACATTGATCAAGTGAACCGGTTGTTGGAGCGTGGGGACAGGTCACCTATTTTCAACTTGTTAAAACAACCTCTCTTTATATGAATTTTATTAAATTATTATATTTATTTTGGAAATTTTGCAATTCAGGTCCAAGGGGATGAAGAAATTTGCTGCCATAGATAAATGGAACACTCAACTCAGGTCCCTTTATCAAACTGTCAGCAATAGAATGGGGTGAGATTTATATAGAAAACAAAAGGTAGGAGGGTGGTTCTCTCTTAATTCAAATAGCTCACAGTTTTGGTTGAAGTATAACGTATAGAGTGTACGTACTAGCAAGTAAAAATTAAAAATAACCTCTGTACCTGTTGTTGGTTGATAGATCTGCTTAGTCCCACTTCAAAGTTTGATCCCTCCACCTTTTATTGAATATTTGAGATGCCCTGAAACTGATGATGATATCCCTTGACCTAAGTTATTATGGAAAATTACCTAAATGTCATGTTAAAGTGCAATAAATACACTTTGGAAATTGGAATCTAAGGGTATTTTGGTAAAAAAAATTACTTTTTTTAAATGCATTTTCGGTTCAAAATCCAATTCCTAAATTGTAGTATTTCACTTTAATGTGTGCCCTTAGGGCACATGACGTTAACAAAATCCACACTAAAAAAAAAAATACTTGGAAAACTAAGGGTATGTTCTTTTTACAGCTTGTAGTTTCAATTGCAGGTTTTTGTGCTTAGGAGAAGTAGAAGCTGTTTCCAGAGAAAAATTGTTTATTACTAAAGTTGAAAAGTATTGGGCTTCTTAGAGAAGTCTGGAATTGATGTTTGTTTGATAGTTTCTAGTTGTTGGCTTTTGACAAATTTACCAATTTGCCCTTACATGTACGAAAACTATCAAATGATATATTTTTTACATTAGCACAAATAATATTAAATACTTAAATAATAACTAATTAAACATTTGAAAATTAATCAACTAACTTATAAATTAACATCTAAACAATATATAGTCATCTACATTAGCATTGTAGAAAACATATAGGTCATACAACATATTTTAGTATGTTTAATCGTAGATTAAGTAGAAATGCTACTAGTAACACTGTAAATAAAATTAAAACAAGCATTAAATTTTACTTGATTGATTTTTAGCTACTAACTATGTCTTTGTATCTATTAAGAGGGGGTATGAAGTTTTGTTATATGGTTAATGGTGTTCTTAAAATGAGCTAATGAAAGCTTGTCACTATCTCATTATCGAAAGAGAAGTTTCTGAAATGAAAAATGATGACAAAAAATGATTCCTTCAGGATAATAAAGGTCATGCTCTTTCACTATGCAGTTCGACAAATCTACAAAATTGATTGGGTCTACTGGATTTAACACCCACAATACTCAAAAATCTTTCCATAACCTTTGGATCTGTGATCTACATTAAAACCTACAACGAATAACGACTTATGTTGAGATCGCCCCCATTAGATCATCAAATCAAGGAAAACCAAAGAAGCTAACCCAAATAAAACCTAACCTGCTTGTGAAGAAGAAGAAAATCGAAAATCTTCAATTATTGCGCAATGTACTTGATTGAAAGTCTATGAAGGTGCTTTGCGATATCTTCAAGCAAGGCCTAATGGCTTTTGTGAAGAGACAAAATAGAAAAGGGTTTTGTTCTTAACCAAGGAAAAAATCGATGGAAATGTGTGATTTCATCAAGGGTACGTTAGACATTTCAGCTGAGCCATTTTTCAGTGATTTGAGAAGTGCAAGTGCTTCAATGCGAAGCTTATCTAAGGTGACTTTATTTTGATGTACATTTTGCATAAAAAAAACTACATATGCATACAAAACCAAATCGAATGGCGACATAAGCATACAAAACCAAATCGAATGGTGATAAAAGGGCTTTTGCTTTTCAAAAAAGCCATGAAAACAATAAAAAGCCACACACAAAAGCCCAAACGAACAGGCTTTGACTTTTAGGTTGTACGTTTAAGTATAGCTTACTCATCAAGAGAAAAAAAAAGTAAAATCATTAATTTTTCTTCTCATAACTGTAGACATGAGATATTCATTATTTAAACCTAATGCTACGTTTTTTAGAGTTGCCACCATTCTTTGTTGGAAATGAGTGTATCTAGGTAAGGAGATTCGGTTAAAGAATGGAGAAGGTATTTAACACCCATTCTCTCTACTTAAGGTAACCACCTTTTAAATTTGACTATTTTTAAAAAGAATATCATAACAATAAAAATGCATGAGATGTATGAAGTAGGTGTGTGCATATGGTGAGTATATTATACCTCTTTGAAAGAGGATTTAATGTTAATATTGACATGAGAAATATCCTATAGAAGAGTATCATAGAATCATCACATTTTACATGAGTTAAAATGTTGGTTTAGAATTTTAAAGCAATTCCATGGATGGAACTCCCTTAAAGCTATAACCTTAATGCATGCATGTTTGGTTAGAAGGTTATTGTTTAAACCTTATTGAGTGAGTTACACTTTTCTTCATCGTGGTCAAACATGTGTGGTGTGTGTATAGTGTACATATGATGCATAAGAGAAAATAGGTTAAGAAGGACTTCAACCTTCATCCGTTCGATCAAATTGTATCAAGCATTCCATGTTTAAAGTTGAGGTTCAATTTACTTGGGATGAAGGAGGGTTCTCCGTTACCTCCTAAAGGCTACAAAAAAGAAAAAGAGAGGGATGAAAGAAGAAGATGCAAGTTAAAAAGAGTTTTAAAAAATAAACTACAACACCTACCTTGCCCCTGTGATATTCTTGAATGATCTGGAATCTTGGAAGATGAACTTGACGGTTAAATGATTTAGTTGAAGATAGAAAATGAGAGTTGTTGAGTTGAAGGTAACGAGATTAGAGAATGAGTAAGGATTTTGGTAGAGTTTTAGGTTGAGAGATGGGGGCTTAAGAGCATGCCTTGTTCATAGAAAATTAGGTATTTATAGAGTTTTTGAAGAACTTTTGGGGATAAAGTGGTCCCACCCTAAAAATAAAGAGAATAGACATGAGGTTTAAGTTATTTCTTTTTGGATTTTTCATTTGTATGAGGGTAAATGTGACTTTTGTAAATAAATCCTATAAGCATTCTTTGATCTTTATTTTTTTGGTAAATAGATGTGAGAAGACAAAGTATTTTTTGGAGAGTGAGTTAGGGAGTGACATGTGTTAAGGTGGAGTGGTAGGTGAAAAGTAAACCTTGGTTCATTTGTAAATAACTCATAAAGTAAAGGTGAATGTATATTTTTTAAATGGACTACTTGGAGAACAAAAGTACTTTTGGGAGGGTGAGTAAGGGAGTTGCATGTGTAAAGGTGAAGTGGTAGGTGAAAAATAGACTTTGGTTCATTTGTAAATAACTCATAAAATAAGGGTGGATGTATATTTTTGAAATTGACTAATTGGAGAACTCTATGTATGTACTTGAAGATTCTCACGTTTTGAAGGTATGATTGGAAGTTCCCTAAATTTTATTTGATTTTTATCAAAAAGACCAAATAACCTTTTTGGTTTGACCATCGTTTTTGGGAAGGGTATTCTTGGATTTCCACAAGTAAGAGTTGACTCTCCCATTAGATGAAGCATTGGGTATTGAGGGTATGGACACAAGATTCTTCGTTTCCTAAATATCTCTCCTACTTTGAGACATTTTGGAGTCGTCACCATTCTTTTTGTAAAAGGGTGTGAATGGTTACCCATGATGTACTTTTTTGAAAAATCATTTGTTTTGACATTTAGTGATTCTCATACGGATGTGGCTCATTGGTCCAACTTTGGATTTAGGTAAAAGGGTTCATGTTAGGGAGTAGGGAAGGTATTAGGCATCCTACTCCCGACACCGTTGGTGCTAACCTCGGATTCGATCATTTTTTGAAAATAAAATAAAATGAAAAGAATCGGAAAGATTCGACATGTGCTCTCAAGGTGTTAGGCATCCTACTCCCGACACCGTTGGTGGTAACCTCGGATTCGATCATTTTTTGAAAATAAAATAAAATGAAAAGAATCGGAAAGATTCGACATGTGCTCTCAAGTATGAGATACTTTCGATGTTGGTTCAAACCATTGATGGCATCCTTATTGAAAAAGGGACCCTATGATGGTTCAAGCCATTTGTAGTGTGTGCATAGGTATAGAGAAATGAGAGAAGTAGAAGAGGAGAAGTTGGAAGGGGAGAGAAGGGGGGAGAAGAAGAGTGTTTCTCTTTTTCTTTTTAGTCCATTCCTACCTTGCTCTTAGGTTGACCTTCAAAAGATGAGTCCTTGACTTGATCTTGGCTTATTTGAGAGAGTGTGGAGAGTTAAGAGTGAGTAGTGAGTTGAAAGTAGAGAGTTGGGAGTAAAGGGTTTAGAATGAGAGTATTTTTTTAATTTTTCATTAGGTGAGAATTTTATTGAAGATTGAGAGATTTTATAGAGTTTTGAAGGTTATTTTAGGGGTAAAATGAGATAAATTGATGAAAGGAAGTAGAATGACTAGGGGTCTGTGAAAGGGGGTGTGTAAATTGAGGGTGATGGAAGGGTATTTGTGTAAAGGGGCTAAATGGGTTATTTATGACCAAATGTATTTGATCTTTCAACCCATTTGGGTTAAGTGTTAAGTAAAGGGGAATGAGTGGTGTTTGGTTGAGAGAATGGGGTTATAAGAGGGTGAGGGATTGGTTAAGTGTCTGGTGAGGTAAAGGGGAGTAGTATTTAGTTTGAGAGAATATGGGGTATAAGAGGGTGGTTGATTAGGTTTTGAGAGGGTAAGAGAGAGATGATGACATGTGTCAAGATGTGTGAAGATTAGAGGTTCAAATGGGTTGATTGGAGAGAATGAGTGCTTGATTTGAAAGGAGGGGTATGGGTTTGGATTGTAAAGAAAGGTTTGTAGGGAATGATGAAGGTAGGTTAGTGAGAGGTATGGGTTGGAGATGTGGGTAGATATATTTTTTTTAGAGAAAAGTGACGATGGTAGGTAGTTGGATGAGGAAGATGAGTTGAGATGGTGACATGTGTCCCACCTTAATAATCATTGTGATTGGTTATGATCATTGGGTTGGGTTGAAAGTTGGGCTTAGGTAATGGATTAGATAGGTACAGTGTTTGATGAATGATTAGGCTTAGGTGGTAGGTTAGGCTTGGGTATAGTAATGGCTAGGGGGTTGACTTGAATGGGATTAGGTGGTAGGTTGGACTTTGCTATAGATTTGGGGTTGAGTTGAATAGTAATGGATTTGGATTAGGGTTAGAATGGGTTGAAAGATGAGAGGAGTAGTGAGGAGTTTTTGGTCCATGGGCCACGTGAGTAGGGCCTTGGGCCATTTGTTGAAAGAAAATGACGAAGTATATTGGATTTTGAAGGTTTGGGCCTTTAGGATCCATTCCAATTTTTTTGGGCATTTGCATCAAGGGCCCAGTCAAATTTGAGTGTCTACAGTTGTCCCTCTTTGCAGGAATTACGTGCAAAGAATAGATGAAACTGTGATTTGTACGGGTCCGAGGATTTTGCTCAAACATGTTTTGAAAACATCGATTTGATTTGTGTATTTCAGGACAAGGAGTGGCTACCCAAGCACAGGGTCTGACAGGGTGAGCTTTTTGATTTCCTCAACCTCGTGGTGCGGAGCTCGTGTGAGGTCTCAGATTTGGGATAGATTAATGAAAAACTTTGAAATGGTAGTTTTCCAACGATTCTTAGACAAATTTGAATTTGTATATTTCCTGACAAGGAGTGGCTACCCAAGCACGGGGTCTGATAGGGTATTCCTTTTAATTTCCTCAACCTCGTGGTGCGGAGCTCGTGTGAGGTCTCAGATTTGGGATAGATTAATGAAAAACTTTGAAATGGTAGTTTTCCAACGAGTCTTAGACAAATTTGAATTTTGCTTTTACAAACATGATACTTTTATTTTTGTGATTTTTTTGACTTTCTGACTTTTTTTTATTTTTGTTTTATTTTATTTTTTATTTTATGATTATGGTCCGTTAATGGAACACGGACTAACGAAGCATTCCTCGTACTTTCTTGTCATAAGAACTTTTCAATTGCTGCTGATACCATGTAACCCTCTCCATCACTCACTCTCGAGTTTCATCTAACCAATCTAGATTTCGTGTTATCATTTCCTCGTTCATGTTTGCCTCAGAAACTTGCATTCTTGTTATAGGGAGTTGTACCTCTGTAGGGATGACAATCTTCATTCCATATGTTAACGTAAATGACGTCAGCCCTATGGCCCGTCTGGGTATTGTTCGATATACCCACAATACACTATGCAATTCTTTCACCCATTTTCCTTTATGCTCGGCCAACCTTTTCTTCAAGTTATCCAAAATGGTATTGTTCGAAACTTCTATCTGTCCATTTCTTTGCAGGTATCTCGACGATGATTTGAGCAAGTGGATCTTGTGCTCTTTGTAATATGACTGCACTTGGCTTCCCTTAAATTGTTTGCCGTTGTCTGAGATTACCGTATAGGAGATTCCAAAGTACGTTATGACATGTTCCCATGTAAACTTAATAACTTCTTCTTCCCTTATCCGAATAAGAGGAACGGCCTCTACCCACTTGGTGGAGTAATTCGTTGCCGCTAGTATGAATTTCTTACCCCTTTTTCCCCGGGGTAGGGGTCCAAGAATGTCCATTCCCTAGATTGCAAAAGACTAGGGAGCTGTCATTGGGTGAAGCTTGTTAGAAGGTCGGAGGTTCAGATGAGCATATCTTTGGCATGTATCGCACATTCTGATGTATCTTTTATAATCTTCTTGCATCTTAGGCTAGAAATATCCTTGAGTTACTACCTTATTCGCTAGTGACTGTCCTCCCGAATGATTATCGCATATTCTTTTATGTATTTTTGCCATTGCTAGCTCAAAGTCTTTTGCATTTAGACATTTTAAGAGGGATCCCCTGAATGACATCTTGTACAGTTCTTCATTGATTAGCGTATACCTTCTGACTTTATAGAGGAGGTTCCTAGCCTTCTTCTTATCTTGAAGAAAGGTTCTTGACTGAACGTATTCTATGTAGTCGTGCATCCACCCTAGTGTCAGGTCGATCTGCATACATTTATTTGACTTATAGTTGATGCTTGCTATTTTCTGGTATTCCACGAGTATCGCTCGAGATTCTGAATCTCTGAGTATTGAAGCAATAAACGCTAATAAGTCAATGTGCCTATTTTCATCCCATGAAATTCTATTTATATTTACCTTGGTGAACCCGTTGATTTCTCCTTTTACCATTGCCAAATATTTCGCCATTCACTCATCCTTGGCTTCGTACTCTCCACTGCATTGATTTGCAACTAACTGCGAGTCTGTAAGCACCAGAAGTCTACTGATCTAGAGGTCCCTTACCATTTTGTGCTCGTTTATGATGGCTTTGTATTCTACTTCGTTGTTTGAAGCCTCGTACCTGAGCTTCAATACTTTCTCGAGTCTAACATTGTTTGGGGTCAACAATACTATGTCGACGCCTAACCTAGTATAATTTGATGATCTGTCGACAAACATCCTTTATCCTGACTGACTCCATACGTCAACTTTTTCTATTACTTCATCCCCTTCCTCTTCCTAGTTGGGATTTTCAATTGGAAAATCTACTAGGAAATCCATCAACACTTGCCTTTTCAATGTTTTTCAACCTTCGAACTATAGGTCGTGTTCTCCAAGAGTTATTGCCCATCTTGCCATTTTTCTGGACTTATCCGACCTGTACATCATGTCTTTCAAAGGGTGGTCGGTTACTACTCGGACTCGATGAGACAAAAAGTACGGTCAGATTTTTTGGGGGATATGTAGACTTTCTCGATTTTGTGTATTTGACCTCTGATGGGCTTAGCGGTTTGTTGATGTAATAGATATGATATTCTTGCCTGAGGTCCACCTTGAATAACACCGAGCTTATGAATTGTGTTGTAGCTGCTTGATAGATTCTCAACTCCTCCCCTTCCTCTAGAGTGGTGAGTATGGGTGGTTGTCCCTAGTATTTTTTTTTGGTTGTGAAAGGTTGTCTTGCATTTTTTGCTCCACATGAACCCTTTTCCTTTTTCTAACAAGTTAAACAATGGACGACACCTATCCATGACTCGAGAGATGAGCTTGTTTAAGACCATTATCCTTTTAGCTAAATTCTGCGCCTGCATCATATTTTTCAGACTCGGCATCTCAATCAAAGACCGTATCTGACCTAGGTTTGCTTCAATGTCTCAATCCCTCTCTTTGTAATGAAATGCCCAAGGAACTTTCCGGAAGACACCCCAAACGCATATTTCTTCGGGTTTGACCTCATTCAATATCCCCTTATGCACTCGAATGTCTCCTCAAGATCTCTTAGGTGGTCTTCTGTTTTTTTATTTTTTACTAGCAGATCATCAATGTACACTTCAACTATTCTCCCAATCATGTCCTCGAACATTTTGGTCACTAGTCTCTAATAGGTTGCCCCTACATTTTTTAATCCGAAAGGCATGGTTTTATAATAGAACAACCCTTGCTCGATTGTGAAAGATGTCATCTCCTAGCCTTCTACTACTAGGGGGATCAGGTTATATCCTGAGTATCTATCTATGAATGACATTGTTTCGTGCCCCAAGGTGGAATCAACCAATCTATCGATTCTCGACAAAGGGAAGCTATCCTTTGGGTAGGCTTTGTTGAGTTTGGTGAAGTCGATACAGATCTTGACCCTTCCATCCTTCTTTGGCACTACCATTATATTTTCCATCCACTCGGGGTACTTGACTTCTTTGATGAACCCTGTCCTCAAGAGTTTGTTGATTTCCTCGTTTACCCCCTACCTTAGACGTGAATACAATCTCCTCGGTTTTTACCGAACTAGTCGCAATGCCTCATCGACATTTAATTGGTGGCACACAATGAGGGGATTTATCCCCAGCATATCATCGAAAGTCTATGCGAAAACATCTTTATTGGCCTTCAGGAACTGCACTAGCATATCCCGTTCTTCCTTTGGTAGTATTGTCCCAATGCTAATTAGTTGTTCTCCTTTAGTAGCGAGATTTATTGGCTTTACTTCCTCAACCACTGCTACCCGTTCTATCTGTGATTCTCTCTATAATTGTTATAACTGCTCGATTTCGACAGGTGGCTCTTTCCTTTTCTTTTTAGGCTCGATTCTATCATGTTTCCCAGACTTAAGTGCCATTGAAAAACACCTCTAGGACATGTTTTAGTTTCCTATAATCTCCATCATCCCCTCTTTACGTGGGGCGGGAAGACTTTCATCTTATGTATCCTTCTTTTTCTGAGAATGGCATTGTACACCAAGTCGACATCGATCACTATGAATCTTATCATAACCACCCTAGACCCTGCTGCTACTAGGAGGGGTATTTCTCCAAATTGAGGTAGTCAGGGTTCCGCTGAATCCGAACACAGTAGTTGGTTTAAGGCTTTCTAAGATCCCCATCTTATTCGTTGGTTCCAAAAATAGGATGTCCACTGCGTTGCTAACAGCCACCAAAATTCTCTTGAGGTCTACGCTTCTGACTAGTAATGCTATTATGAACATGTCTTGGTGAGGCATATCGGAGGTCATTTTCTGTGAATACTATTTCCATACTTCGCCACCCCCAGAGGATACTTGGTTGACGTTGATTTCGTGGCGTATCTTTCTTCGATTGCCTTTCTAATTCATAAATCCCCAAGGTAGTATGTACTACCCTACGCCCCTTAGGTTCTTGTTGTCTATCGCTTTTGGGTTGTTGAGGTCATGGTTTCTGATTTTCTTCGTCTTTATCTGGCTATGGTAGCACATATCTCCTGAGTTTCCCATCCTCAATCATATCTTGTACAATATGCCACAGTCTATAACAATCTTCAGTCGGGTGGTCCTCTTCTCCATGGTATTCACAGTATGGTTTTCCCAGTTTTCCTCAATAATCATGAGGTGGTTCTATGAAACCAGGGTCGCTACGGATGTGCCTCAATATTACTGATAGCTCCTCGTTGAGCGGGATGTACACTCACCCCCTCTTCCACCTCAACTACTTCTTCTAGTCCTTATATCTCTTCCTACTACCCCCATCACTTGGTTTGATTGAGACTTTCGGGGCCTCAAGATCTACCATACTGACAACGACTATCTGCGTTATTTGCCCTCTACTCTTTAGTGACTCCTCTACTAAGATATATTTTTCAACTTTCACTTATAGGTTTTCAAGTCGTGAAGGGTCAGACTTGATCAATGACTCATTCAATCGAGTTTCGAAGATGATTGTCGCAACATAAGCCGTGCAAATGGTCGCCTCGTCTCTCGATGTATCTTTGTCTGGAATCGAGTCACAAAAGAATGTAAACTCTCATCGACTTCTTGTCTAAGGTTAAAAAGTATGTTCATTCTGACATTTTGTTTATGTAAGTTGATAAACTATCCGACAAACGCCTCCTCCAACTTGGAAAAACTTCTTATTGATCCAGTGGGCAACCCTTGGAACCATGACTTAACTCTTTACCTCAGAGTTGATGGGAAGAGTTTGTAGAGTAATGAATTATCGTTCTGGTACAAAACCATTTGACACCTGTAATGGAAGATATGGTCCATAGGGTCCCTCGTTCCGTTGTCTGCTTCAAATTTTGGCAAATGAAATGCCATCGGGGGCTCAGATCCCATTATTGTTGGTGAGAATGATGTCCCCTGAGTTCTCAGATTGCATTTCGAGCTCTTTGTTACGGATCCCTTCCTCGAACAAGTTCCTCATATCTCATTCTCAGCATTTCTTCAACTTCTCCCATTGTCATGGGGTTCTAAGCATCAGAGCTTCCTTGCTTTGTTTTTGTTGCCATTGAGTCCATGGTGCGATTTTCCTCAGTTAGTTCCGTCGTGCAGGGTAGGTGTCCCTGACTACATTCCCCTTCCAGATTTCCTCATGTCTCAGCTCCCTCACCCACTCTTTGCTTGAGTTCTTTTTTTTTTCTTTATTGTTGTGATCTCATCATTTTGCTTCTCTAGTCCCCTACGCATCTCTTCTCTCATCTCCGTTAGCAAATGATACATCGCAAGCATTGGCTCTGGCGATAATGGAGTTGGGTCCACTGTAAGGGGTTTAATGGCTCTCCACGTCCTTCACCTCTTGTTCTTACCATGCTAGTTGTTTTTCTCTTGTACGGATCCCACAGACGGCACCAAATTGTAGATGCACGGATTCACTCTACTTTGTGATCCTCCCTGGAAATTCCTAAGCTTGGTGGATAGCCTGAAACAAAACCACTCCAACATCCAAGTTAAAATTTTAGTGCCGAGTTAGTAAAGTGTTCTCAAGAAGAATTTTTTATAACTTTTTGGGTGTATTGCCTCCCTGTATTTATAGAGCTCTCTATCTGCAGATCTCTTTAGGTTTTCTCTGCGATTCTTGTTGGGGTGGTTTCATCTACTTCAAGATCTGCCTTGGTGTCTGCAAGAGTAGTTACACCTAATCCCTCTATTGCAGGTACAACTATACCTAATCCCGCAGGAGCAGGAGTAGCTATACCTAATCCTGCAGCTGCAAGTGTAGTCGAACCTAATCTTGCAGCTACAGGAGCAAGTACACCTAATCTCGTAGCTATAGGAACGGGTATACCCGACATACCAGGTTTCACGGAGCTTTCCACAACCTACTTACTAGTATAATTTTTAAAGGTCGGTCGTAATGTAGCTCGATTGGTTCACCACATAATTCAGTAAGTTGGTTACGATTCCTTGAGATTGTCACGTGTCACTTACTCCAAGAAATACTCTCCATAGCTCCTATCCAGTCTTATCCATGGAAGACACTCTGATAACAACTGCTTTCCCCATGCTTCCAACTTTGGTAGATGCTAACTCTAACCCCCTTCCACTGATCTTATTGATGTATCTCCTACTTAGGAGAATATTTTGCCTATTGACCCAGTTGAGGTCTAGGATTGTTGTAATTAATTTTTTTTGTCTACATTAATGAAACATGATCTCCCTTTCCCTTCCCACCTTTTTTAAATGAAGAATATTTCTTGACTCTCTAATTTGATCTGACTTCTGACCTCTAACTTTGATTAAGCATTTTGTACTTATGACTTTTAACTCTTATAAAAAATAATGATTTACTTACCTCACTGAGTGAAGTTTTGTTCCCTCAATGAATTGAACATTTTCACTTATAAAAATAATGTTTTACTCACCTATAAAGATAATGCTTCACTCGCCTCATTGAGCAAGGCTCAGTGCCCTTAGTAAACCAACCATTTATAATTATAAAAATAACCACTCACCTCATTGAGTGAAGCTTGGTTCCCTCAATGAATCAACTATTTACAATTATAAAAATAGTGTTTCAGTTGGGTCAGCATTTGTTTCCTCCATCCGACCTTTTTGTTATTTTTTTTTATCATGTTAGCAACGTAGTTCTGAGCCACCACCTAATCACCTCTAATTTCCATGGGTCTTTGGCTGGTCAAGAAAGGTATTATTTGGTGGTACGTTGAACACACGACTTGTATGGAATGTATCCACCTCCTTCCTAGTGTAGATTTGTACACCAAACTCACCTCTATGAATACAAACCTAGTCATTACCACCTCGGGCCCCACCACAACAAGTAATATGAGTTCTCCTGTTTGGTTTATCAGGTTCCTGTTAAATCCATAAACACTAACCTTAGCCTTTCCCAATCATTCGAGGAGTTATATTTGTTCAACTATCGAGAGGAATAAGATGTCTATTATACTCCCAACATCAATGAGGATTCTCTTTAGATCCACTATCTCCATGACCAGAGCATTGTTGTGTGGTCTTGTTACCCCTATCAAGTCTTTTTGCGTAAATATAGTCTCTTTACTTCTCTAGATCAATTCAGGTACCCGATTTACTATTGCCCCAATTGAGACTTGGTAGATCTCATTTTCATGCTATGTCTTTCTAACTTTGAATCGATGAAAAATTCTGACCATCCTATCATAGCCAAACTTTCCAACTATTGTATTAACTACACTCCAACCTCGTTCCTCCTATGCTAGAAGACTTGTCAAAGGTAAAGGGGGTAGCTCTCATCTCATGGGCTCCTCTATTATGGTTGATACAAACCTTCTAACCTTCTCTTGATCGACCATGTCCTGGATGATATGTTTTAACCTCCAGCAATCATTAGTTGGGTGATCATCAACCTTGTGGTATTCGCAATACGATTTTCCCAATCCTTCTTGATAATTTAGGGGAGTGGCATGAAGCTAAGGTCATTATTGATGTATTTAAGGATTTTAGAAGATCTCTAAGTTAGAGGGGTAAAGACCCTTTTTAGTTTCCATGAATTTCGACCCTGAGTTTGTCTCACCATTTTCTTTTTTGACCTTTTTTTTTCATCTTTCCATCTACCCCATGCTTATATTTTGTCTAGCATCACAGTGTTCACTGTTGGTGTTGTTTCTTATGCTCTACTTCTTAGAGTTTCTTCCAAGATGATGTACTTTTGAATCATCACATATAGGTTCTCCAACCTTTTTGGTGATTCAGTTATCAGTTCCTTATCTAGCTTTATGCCTATGGCGATTGCATTAACGTAAGCTTGAATTACCATATCATCATTAGTGTTTTCCACTTGCATAAGTTGGGTTTAGAATCAAGATGTAAATGCATAGATGTTATCCCTATCCCCTTGCCTCAAGTAAAACAGCACATTGACCTTGATCTTCCTATGCCTATTGTAAATATAATGAGCCACACTCCAGTTATTAGAGGTTCTTGATCGAGGCTAGTGGCAAGCCCTGAAACTATGTGATGGATCTCGGCCATAAGGTTGATGGGAACATCGTACACGTTGGTGCATCGTTTCCTTGGTGGAGGACCATAAGGCTTTTTTATTAGTGCATAACGTGTTCCACCAAATCCTTAATTCCATCGAAAGAATCAAATTTGTACATGTGGAACTTCTTGGGTGGCTTAGAATTCTAAATGGCCTCTACGAACGATGACACCCTCAAGTCTCTAACGATTGATTAAGCTAGTTGACTGACCAGTTCTCTTCTGATTCCGTTGTCTTCCTTTTGCCTCAACATATCATCCACCTCCCCTAACATTAGAGTATAGCTTTAAAAGATTTATATATACATACATGATGAAACTCCAAAAATATATATACATTAAGTACTCAAAAGAAAACATCCGAGATTTACAAAACTCCAAAAATAAATCCCCAAAAAGTAATCCCAACCATATAAACCGACATGTCTACTATACTACTAATACTCTATAGTAATCCATATCTTGAGATTTATATTAACCAACTCATCCTCCTAGGCTTCTACTGATATCATATAGACATAATCGACCACATTCTCTCATTATCTGGCAGAGACTCGAAATACCTTCTCGCAAAGTCTTCTAACACATTTATCCAGACTGACATTTTATTCATATTTGGATTGGATCAGATATAACAAATCTTACACTGAGGTATAAAACGAGTAGGTAATGATCAGTGTCAAAAATTACTAATTTATCCGTACTTTTCCCAGGCATTTATCTTGATTTTTGTTCTATTTCATTAGATTAGATAAATAATCATGCTAAGCCTCAAATTATCTTATTACATGTCCTACCATGCTAAATAGACTTAATTGCATGAAACTAATGAATTTATCAGATGACTGATTACGTGTGTTCATCTTACAGGTCAACTATCAAATCATAAGGATGAACAACCAAATCAATTAATCAAGTGTACATTACAATCTAGAAGACTAATCAAGCAACCATGCAAAATTGGAGATCCAAAAGTCTCAACATCAATGTGGTGCAATCAAGAACCAAATGTGGAACGCCCTAAAATTCTTCGAGTGTGCTCCTCGCATGCTTTTATGTGCAAGATTGATGATGGCTCTTTTTGGGTCCTTCTAGAGCACCAAATGTGTATAAATAGACATGTTTCCCAATTAAAAAGGGTCCTTGTGCCTTCTCTCTTTTCTTCTCTACTGTCCTTAGCATTTTTTCTTGTAATTTTTCATTTTTTAGATAGTTTACATTCTACAATTTTCTGTAATTTCCCCAAGAAGAAGATAGTGTTCATTGGTTAATCAATGAATACAAGTATTGGTTTTATGACTTCTCTCTATCTCCTTGCAATGACCATAGGCTAGACTCCCTTCATTAGTGAGAGGAGGAAGTTTAGGAGAAAGCTTTTAATCTTGTATTTTAGTTCTTATCCTTCCATGTTTCTATGATTATTGGGTTCTTTTCAAAGTTTTATCCAACTCTGATAGATCAAAGCTTTAGATGAATCCTTACACCTATTATGCTTAATTTAGATGTTTTATATTTAGATTAGATCAAGATAAAATATGTTTAATCTAGATAATTGGTAGTATGGGCTTTACACATTAGTGAGTAAAGAAGCTCTAACTATTGTGTTATTCAAGCTTCATGTTATATCTTCCAATCCAATGGACTCACACCAAGCCCTTGGAGTTGAGTTAGAAGGATAAAAATTAGATGTGGGTTGAAAGCGCCCTCGATCCGCGGGGTGCACGGATCCGCTTTTGACCATTGAGGTTTGGGAGTCGCCACCTAGTTATTACGGTCTAGGAACTAAATTTTGACTTTAAAAGGCAAATAAACTAATCTACGAAAGAAAAATACAAGTCTGGGGATCACGGTACGGGGTTGGAAGGTGTTAGGCACCAACCTCGTCCGGCAAACGTCAGTCTCTATTAATTCCCAAATAAAACTACATTGCTAACAAAACCTAAATAATAATATAAAAAAATAAAAATACTCACCTTTTCCGAATGCAACGATTTTGTTCCTTCAGATCTGATAGAATATCTTCTCGTGAAGTATTCCTCGTTTTATTTTGTCTTCGGATCTGATCTCTGAGCTCCGAGGCAAGGTATCTATTTCTTAGATTTGGATTCTTCGGATTTGTTTATGGATTTCTGAGTGTTTTTTAAGGGCTTCTAGGTGTTTTTCAAGCTAAAATCGAAGTATGGGTATTAGGTAAAGAGTTGGAGCTTCAAAATTAGGGTTTATGAGAGGTTTGGGGGATTTTTTGACTTACTTCTCTTATGGTTTATGATTTGATATGAAAATAGGGTGTGAGGACCCTTATTTTTAGATTTTTTTAAGGGTTGATTTAGATAGAATTAGTGTTTGATTATAATTCTTTTAATTAGAGTTGTATTTTAGTTATAATTGTTTTAGGTAGAGTTGTATTTTAATTAGAATTGTTTTAGGTAAAGTTGTATTTTAGTTAGAACTTTATTAAATAGAGTTATTATTTAATTGGAACTCTATTAGGATTTTGACTTTTGATATTATTTGATTGACTTTAATATATTCACTTTGGTCTTACTTAATTGACTTTAATTTTGACTTTAGTCTTACTTGATTGACTTTAATTTTGAATTTAATCTTATTTGATTGACTTTTAATACCTTGACTTTAGTCTTGCTTGGTTGACTTTAATTTTTTGGAGAACCCCCCTCTATTATATCTTTAATTCTTTGGACCCCCAAATGGAGGGGTCCTTAAAGAAATATCTTGCGAACCCTCAACAATTTTGTCTGAGAGCCTGATTGATCAATTTTTTTAGTTCAAAATTTTAAATTAATTTCATTAATGTTTCACTTTAATTATTTAATGTTTTATTTATTAATTTAGAAATTTTTAATTATGAAAATTGTGAAATTATCGTTTTGCCCTCGGAGAAGACTTTTCGCGTTTTAAGTCGGTTTTTTATGTTCCAGGATGTTTTAGAATCGATTTTTCGTAAGGAATTCAATGAAAATATTGGTTTGTATCATTTATGAAATTTTTTGTGTGAAATGGTCTTGAACTTTATGAGGGGCATTTTCGTAATTTTTTCAAATTCTGTTAAAATTGGCAAAATGATTTATTTGATTTCGATTTAATGTTTTATGAGTTTGAATGGGTTTTCATAAGTGTAACGTAGGCTCTAGGGATATTTTGATGTTAGGGGTATTTTGGTAATTTGGTCAATTTTTAGTGATTTTTATCGTGAAACTTCTTTTTGTCTGAAAAATTATGATTTCTATGTTTCTGGAGTCGTATTTTCCTAGCGTAACGTGGTTTCTACAGTTTTATCAGTTCGAGATACCTCATCCAGATTTCTGAAACATTTCTGGTAACAAAATAAACTAATGGAAATAACATCCATCATTGGGAATCATTGCAATCGGGATGACGAGTTGATTAATCAAGCGAGTGCAAAAATGGGGTGTCTACATGGGTTTAATTGCTAGCCCTAAGTTACTCTAATCACTAATGATATTATTTTCTTACTTTTTAGTTTAATTTCCATTTCTATTGCTTTACTTTCCAGTAATATTTACTTTTATTTTTTGTTATACAAAACACAAAAACAACGTTTAAAATAGTGACTTAGATTACTTCATTTTTCTTTAGCTTGGTAACAACCCATTTTTTCTTGGGTTCGATCCCTTACTTGCCCCATAAGTTAAGGAAAGTTGTAAACATTATTAATCTCTCTATTACCAATCATAATTTTGGGACCGTTGCTGGGAAAATGTATAGTTGTTCTAAGTTTTGTTTGAAATTATTTTTGTTATTTTTTTTCCATTTTATTTTATTTTTTGTCAATAAAAAAAAAAAAAAATGGCATGCTTATTACAACCAAGAAAATCATTTAAGATCTGTGGGAAAATTATGGATATAGATCCCTAGATTTCACTATGGCACGGTGAATAGTGACTATTATTTTACCATATTTCTTAGTTTGTCTTCAGGATTGTAACAATCAGAAAAGAAGCAAGGTCTACATCTTTACTATTATAATGAGAGAAGGTGTAGTAGAAATGGTCCAAGTGTCCGACACCAAAATTTGGATCTCACCAATGCCCCACATTTACATTTAAGTTTAATATAATCAGGGTCATTTTAATCAAAAATCAAGAAAATTGCAATCCCAATATCCTATGATTACAATTAATTTTTAAAATTACAAAAATATCCCTTTTTTAGTATTTATTCTTCAAAATCCTTTAATAAATATATTAAATTACAAATAAATCCTTCTAATATATGTGCATTTGTGCATGCCACCTTCTCTAGTCACAAATAGTTTGAGGGAATAGATGGTCAGAAAAGATCTAGATACGCAGGAAGGATGAAGTATTTTCTCGAAATAAAATAAGAAAATGCTGAAGTAACATTGAAATTGACATCGTTCCAGACATTGCTGAGATATGAGTGAGAATCATCTATGGTTATGTGCACAACAATGTCCGAGCAATGTCAATTTCAATATTATTCCAGCACCACTCACAAGAAAAAAGAGCTTAGTACAAAAGTCTATATAAATCCCAAAGATCTACCAATATGGAAACTGGAAAGACACAACGTAATCTACCTAATGGATCTTAATCTAAATCGTTAAGATATACGATGAGATGGCACCAGAGCAATGATACAGTGCATCACATGCACATTCTTACATTACATCTAACATGTAATTATCATCCCAAACATCTCTATCAATGTGGTATTGTATAACTATAATAATTGGTTCTTATATTATTGGGATAAATGTTAACTTAGTGGTAAAATTTGATGGTCTACCTCAAAAGTGGATTGAGAATAGCCAAGTCGTTACATAAGACACACATGAGAAAAAAAGAGTAATTAAGGAAAAAGAGACTTTGTGCTTAAAATTAGCAAATTATGAAGTCTACCTAACCTCAATAATCTTTGCCATGAAGTGTTAAAATATCTGTTGTTATTCTTTGTCGAGTGTGAAGCCTGTCTCATCACCATTTCAAAACAAGAAGGCTAGTGAGGTGGTGGCCATCGTCATACCTTTGAAGCAAGATTTTTCACCGACAAAGCATGTGGCCAAGTAGTCTGTGTGGCTAATACATGTAGAAAAATGTTGGAAGCTTTAAGAGGAATGTGTGGTGAGCGTTTATTGCCTCGTTGTACCTCCCATACCAACCACTCAAAAGATAATATAGGAATATTATAAAAAACTATCTAATTATTAATTCTTTTAGAATTATGTAGCTCCCCATAATCTTCCTGTCGGGGCCAATAGATCATTTAATAAATACTTTCTTGTTATAGATAGAAGGCCCACTGTTTATAAATTCCATGCCAATATCATATCATACCATGGCATACCATGCAAAAATAAGTCATTTTTTTATGATTATTTTTTTATTAACATTTTTTAATTTAGTTGCTTTCATTTATTTTTAGGGTGTGTATGATTGGAAGGAAACTTTATCGGAATATAATTTTATCGAGATAATGCAATTTGAAAGTGTTTGCTTGTGCATTTTCCTAAGAATACCAATTTTCTAGTCTTGGCAGAAAATATTCTCCAGCCCGGAGTGTTAGGTTATGCTTTTCTATATTTGGTGGCTCCCAAAAGTGGATAAGGATCTCCTCATCAGTTTGTTTCTTTCCAATTTATAAATGGTTCTGCCCTATTTTACTATGCCATCTGGCAAGGGTGAACCCTAATCCACGTTGACATCATCAATTGATGAGTACAGGTGTCGCCTCTGCATTGAGCCAGCTCTACTTTGGCCGGTCATGTTGGATTCTCTTCCACGTGTCGCCTATTCATTAGATGGTTCTTAATTCGCCTACCCATTACTCTGTGCGCTCTACCTGTCCTTCTTGTCTTATCAGTAATGGTATGGTATTGGCCTTGTAATGACTTCACAAATCATCATCACGTCACGTTAGCACGATCGAGCCACGTGTTTCTCTTCTACCTTATTATGCAACGTCACCATCCTCCGTGGCATCCTCATTTTACCTCCATGTCGTTGTGCGGATTTGGTCAGTTTTGAATGCTCTACGTACCAAATTACTGTTAGTTTCATGTTTTGTCAATCCTAAGACATATGTTGAGTGTCGGATCGATTTGCCATTGAAAACATATGAAGACTCTGATAAAATTACTCAACTGCATGCGCTTCAACAAAAAGTACTTATGTGCGTGCACAAAGCCCAAAAGGTAGTGAGACCACCTAAGACCATTTCCCAATATTTAGATGATTGATAGGTCAATCTGTAGTGATTAGGAAAACTCTTTCCTCGACCCATTCACTCATCGGACTTTTCGAAAATCGAAAATGATCATGTAAAGGACACTAGAGATTTGACCACCCTAAGACCATCCTTTGTCCTTGGCGATTTTTTAGAGACATTAAATAGGTAATATCTATCACACTTTCGAACCGTTTCGTTACTGGACTTCCCAAAAGCTCGTTTTGATAAAAATGGATAAAATGGTATTTTAGTTATTTCTCCCACTTTTTCCAAGGACCAGCCCGTAGTGGTAGTTTATGGATGTTTTACACATTAATATCTATTAGATCCCTGATCAATGTGTGAAACAAAACTACCATTTGAAAGTTGTACTTGAAATACCTTTAGTGGCATTTATGTAATTTTCCAACGATGCCACCGTTGGATTTTGCTGTGGCTAATGGCGACGCCGCTGCCATCAGAAAGTGCAATAATGGTCATTTTTTTAATCGTTGAGCTCTGAAAATGACCTCTAAGGCTTTAAGACTTATTCTTGAATTCATTAGAGCCTTCGATTGATCCTTAAAGAACTTGTGTTCTTCTCTCTCCCATCTAGAGAGCATTATTTAGACATTAGAAGGTCCAAACCTTAGTTGAAATTCCATTCAACCTATTCATTTCCTTTGGATCAAACCCTACAGAAAATTGTCTCTCCTATCTCCACACTTTGAGAGTCTTCTCTATTCTCATGAGAATCTAACTTCAGTGAACCCTTCAACTTTCTTAGACTTCTCACTTGATTCTACCCCAACTATCAAACCTTACCTTGCACACATATTAGTACATTCATAGAACAATAAGCAAAAGGAGACGATGGTAGAAGTAATCATAAGGAGCTGGTAACCTTAAAAGCTTAATTGAAAAATCCAACCGTCGAGACGTACTTGTGAGCTCAAGGACTTGAAGAACATAAGATCGCCATTGACAAACCTTATAGAATTGTGTAAGTCTTTAATTTTATTTTTATTTTCAAATTTGATGTGCTTAATTGTATTTTATAATAAATTATACGTGGATGGGACATTTCACTAGGTTATTTATGCCAGTTTGGTCCTGTGTACTACTCGGTTCTCGTTTTGCTCCAATATTTATAAAAAAAATTATTTAAATGATAAAAATAAATTTAAAATTTTAAAAATGATTTAATATTCAACGAACTGATACTGAGTGGATGAATATCAGAACATTAATGATGTGTTCAAAAAATTAAAAAGTACGAAAATTGAAAAAAAGAAAAAAGGTGGTGATGTATGCATTTTACATTGTGACTTGTATGTTTATTTACGATTATTCGTTGTGTACTATTATTTATTTTAGGCCATTGGGCTACAATTGCATGGTAAGAAACTGGATATCCAATATCAACTCTGTAATAATAATTTGTTATTTATTTTCAAAAGAATGATATATATATGTAGTTATTTTGTGAACTATTAAAGAATTTGTGAATACTTGTAGGGATAGTCTGTCATATCATCCGTAGTGATATACTATCTTGAGATGTATGATAGGGACAACAAGCTCATATGTGGCATGGGACGCGTATGAGAGTGGAGTCACAATTGGAATCTAGATTTATTCCTTTCTATCTTTACTAGTGAACTTGTAATGTAAATGTGGTCGTACACGAATGGGGTTATATAATGGGAATCACATGCATGCCTAATAGGCATAGACGAAGATGATTATTCAGTGATCACTAACAATCTGTAGTAGTCGAATATTTTGACACATAGAAAAGAGATCCATTGCTTATGATCATGTCAAATAGCTAACCTGAGCTAGATAAATGATCAAACAAGTGTGGTATAAGCATCAACCAATCGCAAAATCAAGAATTAAAAGTTAATAAAGTATCGTAACATCATGTCTCAACTAAGAGCAATCCAATCGTGAATCCCAAATCTCTAATTTTACTACTCTACTATTGTGTATTATGTATTTGTGGCCTTATGTTGAATTATTAAATGAAAAGCATGTTTACTATTTCAGTTTTGTCAATTAGATTTGTATAAAAAAGAAAATGTTATAATGAATACTATTGATTGATGTAATGTGAATTCTGAATGTTTAGTTGCTCATCCTTAGCTATATGTTCCAGTTAATCATAATTTATTATGTAAAATGTTGCACATATTGAAATGATTCAGAATGCTTACTCCCTTCTAGGATGATGCTATTGGTAGGAATTATTTCCTTCCCTATTAGGTAACAATTGTTACTCATCCTTTTCTTTTCAATTTTTTTAATTTCAGATTTAGAACTTAGCGAGGCAAGTGTAGAGCACAAATGAGGATTATTTAGTAGGTAAGATAGATGAGTAAAGTCATTTTCATGGTGTGTACTAGGCTATACCCTAGCAGTGTTAATTCATCCAGGTAACACTATAGATTTTGGGTCGAGTGTTAGGATTTTTGTTAAAGAGATGAGTTCACTAAAACCATGTATATTAATTACTTCTTCCGCTCTTTGATTTACCATACATTGTTTTATGTATATAGGCTTCCACTATTATTTCCATTTTATATATATACAGGATATAATGTATATTGTTGATCAGATAAAACTGGTATTTAGTGCCTTAGAATGTTAACTTAAACAGAGGAAACCATGACAAAATTTTGAGGTGGCATCTATTATTTCAAGATTTGACATGAAACTTTGTGTTAGTATTTCGGGGGCACCGTAAATGGTATCAGAGCATAGCATTAGATCCGTATGGGATATAGATCTACTATATTTTGAAGAGTTAGCTGCTACCATAGATATCAGAACAATATTAGGAATCCAATATCTGAGCTCATTAGTAGTTATGTATTGAGATTATGAGTTCTTTTGTGTCTAGAAATCTGTAGAGCCTGCTAAACCTACGATAAGATTCTAGGTTCATTTTGCTAGTAATCAAAATGGTGCCTATTATTACGTTCTAGGTTACGGTAGCAATTTATAGTTATGTAAGAGCGAGTTTGACTTTAGTCTGATAAGTGCTTTTTTGAGGATAAAACACAAACAAGATGAGTAGATGAGGCAGAGGTCGAGGGAGATGCTGAACCAGAACAGAGACAAGATAGGTTTCGAATCAGACCACTGACCCGATATCATAGCTAATGTCATTCATAAGACAAATGGTTGAGCCTCAGGCCAAGTTCATAGTAGAAATAGTGGAGTCACAACCAAGATAGCCTAAGAGGTGGTTGAATTGAGAAAGCGCCAAACTTCTTTACAAGGAATAGATACTATTCCACCCTAGGTTCCACCATAAGAACTGATGAGACTATCGTTGTTCTTCTCACTGGAGTCAATTATAATCTTACTTTTACCTTACTTGTGAGGCAAGTAGGGGATCGAACCCAAGAGAAAGGAGGAATAAAGTTAAGCTAAGAAGATAAAATTCAAATTAACTAAAAGGAATTAAAACTGTTTTTCTTTGTATTTTTGAACTTATAAGAGGATGTAAAATTGCTAGAAAATAAACTAAAGTAAATGAAATTAAAAGCAAATAAACTTATAAAATTAAAACACCATTGGAGGTGGATCTACCTAGAAATTTTGATGAGCAATTCTTAGTTTCTAGCCTTTTTATAACTCAATCGTAAGGGCTTGGTGTTAGCTCCTTATATCGGAAAGTTTTGCAAATGAAATGAAATAAGGGAACATAAACAAAGTAGAATTCTTTGAAAACTTCCTACTACCAATTATCTAGTTTAAGCATACTTTATCTTGATCTAATCTAAGCATAAAGTATCTATATTAAGAATAAAAGGTGCAAGAAACTTAAAGAGAACTCATAAGCATTTTAAATAAAAGAAAGGCATGAAATTAGAAATAACACAAGAACTTGCTCTAGGCTTTTCCACTCTCCAATGGAGGGGAACCTAGCCTAATGTCATTGCAAGAGAGGAAAGCTAAGAGATGAAATAACTTTTCTTCATTTCATGAAGAAACTTACAACTTCTTCTTCTTCTTCTACTTCTTACAAGACTATTTAGCCAAAAAAAAAAACTAGAAAATGAAAATACAAAAAATAAGAGAATAGGCTAAGAACCTTAGATTAAAGGAGTCTTGGATAAGAGAACCAAGATGAGACCCTTTTTTTAGAAAGGGAGGCTCTATTTATAGAGAAAAATGTGTGTAGAAGAGTCTAAAAGTAGCCTCCACTTTTCTTTGCACAAGAAGACAAAAGATGAGAATATGAGTTAAGGATTAGGGCATTCCAATGTGGGCCCAAATGCTTTTGTCTTGAGATTTTGATTTCAAATTGTTGATTTTTTGCACAAGAAACACACGTAATTAGATTTATCTAGTAAATGAATTTATTTATATATAATTAAGCCTAATTAAAATGCAACATGGTGTTTTGAGGTACTAGGTGGCACCTCGAAATTTCGGCATGGTCTCCTCTGTTTATGTTAGCATTCCAAGACGTTGAACCTGCACCTGATAAACGACATACAATCCTGCATGCAAACAAATAATATATAGTACTAGCGGAAGCCTATATACATCTAATAACGTACAAAAATTAAAGTGCGGAAGAAGAAGTTTATATACACGATTATACAGGAATTTCTCACTCTAACAAAATTCCTAACGCTCAAAATATGATCCACAAAACTACCTGGAGGAACTGACACCACTAGGGGTAATAACCCCAATACTCACCAGGTAATGGACTCTGGTCGTCTATCTGACCCACCAGATGGTCCTCATTCGCTGGTTTTATGCCCGCCTCGCCAACTGCAGGCTCTGAAGCTAAAAAAAATAGAAAGGAATGGGTGAGTAACAATGGTTACCTAGTAAGGAAGAACACAATTTCTGCCAATAACCTTTTCTAACATGAACGAATAAGCATACTAAATCATTTTAAAATATGTAAAATTTTACAAAAGAAACTACGATTAACTGGTACATATAGCCAGGGATGAGTAACTAAATATTTTAAAACTGACATTACATCAATCAACAGTACTCACTATAACATTCTCTTTTTATACAAATCTAATTGATCAAATGGAAACATTAAACATGCATTTCATTTTATATATCAAAATAAGACAACAAATACATAATACAGAATGATGGAGTATTGGAATTAGAGAGTTGGGATTCACGACTGAATCGCTTCCAGTCGGGACATGATGTTACAATTCTTATCTGGTTTTTAGTTCCTGATTTTGTGGCTGGTCGCTGTTTACCACCCTTGGTTGACCATTTATCCGGCTCAAGCTAGCCGTTTGACGTGACCGTAAGCAATGGGTCTCTTTTCGATGTGTTAGAACGTTCGACTACTATAGATTGTTAGTGATCACTGACTAATCATCTTCGTCTATGCCTATCAGGCGTGCATGTGATTCCCAAATATACAAACCATTCGTATACGACCACCTTTACATTACAAGTGCACTGGTAAAGATAGAGAGGAATAACCCGGATTCCAGTTGTGACTCCACTCTCATACGCGTCCCATACCACGTATGAGCTTGGTGGTCCCTACAGTACATCCTAGGATAGTACACCACTCCGGATGATATGACGCACTATCCCTTCAGGCATTCACAGACTCTTTAACAGCTCACAAAATAGCTACATATATATTATTTTTATTTGAAAATAAAAGAGAAATTAACAATACAAGGTTGAGAATGGATATCCAGTTTCCTACCATGCAAGTGTGGCCACTCGGCCTAAAATAAATAACATAATGGAAAAGTAAACAGCGCCTCGCGCTAATAGAAATTTAAATAAACATGCAACCAATAATATTATCTCTGGATATCTGTTCACCAACCTACACACAACACAACAACGTAAAATGCAGATATCACTCCTCGGGTGTGACTTTGACATTTTACTGTTTCATACCTTTTTTCGATTTTTACAATTTTCAATCTCTTCAATAAAATATTTATTTTCTGATATTCATCAACTCAATATGAGTTCATTGAATATTAAATCACATTTTCCAACTATAAAATTTATTTTTATCAATAATATTGAAAAAGAATACAAATTTTATATCAAAATGGGGTCCGAGCAGTGCACAAGACCCAATTTATGAAAATAACCCGTTAAAATACCTTACCCACGTATAATTTGTTAAAAATACAATTAAACATATCAAACATGCAATTTTTGGCGTGAATTTTTTTGAAATAACAAAATAATTCTATATTTTGGAAATACATCCAAAATTTTTCTGATAAAATCATAAATGCAATTTTCACAATCTACAATTACTAATAGAAATTGAGAGTTCCTTACAATGTCTAGGCAAAAGGATCGAAGCGTGTGCACGGAAATCAAGGCGATCTGCACAAAAATCGAGACAGAGCAAACTTCAAAATGGATAATTTTTTAAACCAGCCCGGTGATTTCGAAGATCTCGACGTGGTCGTCCTTTCTCCCTTCTGCGACGGAGGACGGTTTGATCCTGAAACGGATGAAATCCGAGGTCGAAGTTTCGAAACTCCCGTATATGTATATGGCTGATTTTTGACGATATGGGGTGAAAGAGAAGATGAAATGAATGGATCTTGGGTGGGTTTTATAGATGTCGAAGCTGCGGATCTTTTTCCCTTCTGCGACGATCGTTGACGGTGGATTGTTTGTCGTAGATCTGCGGTTGAAATTTGAAGAAAAAAATGATTTTTTTCGTTTAATTTTCGTTGACTGTATTTTGATGGGTTGAGAAGGATGAAGTGAATATAAAAAAAATTTAAAATTTTATTTATATAAAATTTGGGACGAATTTGGTATTTTGTCAATTGTTTTGATCGACGATAACTTGACCGTCCGGACTTCAAAAATGAAGAATGAATATTCTATTTCGCCTAATTTTTCATTCTGAATCTAATGGTGTAGTCAATTTCTACAAATTCTGTCTCTAACAAAAATTTACATTTTTGGCCTGAGGTGACCCTAAAATTGATGTCGTTTTCATTTTTGACGATAATTCAACTTTCTGGTCTCCAAAAATGATAAATAAATAGTCCATCTTCATTAATTTTTCATTACGATTCCAATGGTGTAATCTAATCTTAATAATTCTTGCTCTAACAAAAATTTACTATATTTATTTTTTTCCTTTAGATACGAATTAAAAATTTGGGGTTTTACACGCAGGCACCTCGACTGCATTTAGCGAATGCAACAAGCCTTTGAACCATTAGGTTACCCCTAGTGGACGAGTTTGACTCGTGAGGGTTTGCAGAAAATATACCCACAAAATTTAAAAATAACTTTGAAGTAAAAAAGTCAAAATCAAAACTTATATTGAAAAGCACAAGTTTTTTTTTTCTTTGGTTTTGTCAATCAATTGGAAGTACTGCTTGGTATAGAGTCCCAACCCTTATTTCTCTACGACAAAACTTAGACTTAAATTGACCTTTAAGCGATAGTGGTTCTAACTCAGAAATTTAAGAGATTCGATTTCCTAGAATAAGTTTAAACCTTCTAACTACTCAAGAGTAGCTAGAGTAACTTAGGGTTTAATTCTAAACTTAGTATCCTTTCTGAGGTAGTGAGAAGTGTAGATATTCACTTTAATACCTCTAAGGGGCTTCATCTGTGATATTCTAGTATACTCACATTTTTACACTTGATGGCTTTTACCCTACTAAAACTTTACACAAACTTTTGAATCTTTTTATTTTTATTTTTTTTATTTACTTTTCCACTCTTTTTCTAAGAAAAGTAGGTAGCCTTTTCAAGGTACCCAGTCTAATTCAATGGTTGCTGTACAAGGTGTATACAACCCAGTTCTGTTTTTCTTCTAATCAGCCAACCAATTGAACAAGGAAGTCAAAGTTCATCAAACCTAGTTTTTCCTTAAACTCTAGGTAGAAAAAAGGTAACAAGTTCTCTTAATACAATCTAGACTCTTGGTAACCTTATTAGAAGTGACTATAAACCAAAAGATAACCTTGCTCTAACTTTTGCCTGAGAAACACAAATGGGGACTCTAGATCATAACTTCCAATGAAAGACTGATTAAATATTTTTGATCAAGTGCTTAAAGATACAAGCTACGATTTTGAGCAAAATACAACAAAGTCGTCAATTTTTTTTTTTGAAATAAAAGAAGAAAATAATAAGTGGAAATCCGACCCATACACCCCCAAACTTAAACATTATATTGTCCTCAATATTTCAACATATACATGCAAAGGTAAAATTGAAATTGACAAAATGAAATGAAGTGGGTTAGATAGCACCTGAGAAAGACCTTACAGTCCTGTTGATATTTAACACAATGTCCCCTGAAACGTGTGGGTTGCCTCCTAGAAGTGCTAAGTTTAACGTCTTTAGCCAAACGAAACAAAGTTAATTTTGATAGACGGGGTCATCGAGGAGAAGAACTTCCTCATGCGGAACATACTCAAGAAAAGGTTTGAGACGTTGATGAAAGCGCCTTCGATCCGCGGGGTGCGCGGATCCGCTTTTGACCCTTGAGGTTTGGGAGTCGCCACTTAGTTATTATGGTCTAGGAACCAAAATGACTCTAAAACGGATAATGAATTAATCTGCTACAGAAAATCTGAATCCGAGGATCACGTTACGGGGTTGGAAAGTGTTAGGCACCAACCCCGCCCGGCCATTGCCGGTCTCTACTTATCCCAGATAAATCTACATCGCTAATGACAAACCTAGATTAAAAAATAATGAAATTCTTACCTTCGATCTGCAAAAGTGTTATTCCCTCAGATCTGGTGAAAACGGCTCCTTGTACCGTATTCCTTACTTCGTTCTATCTTCGGATCTGATTTCTGATCTCCGAGGTAAGGTATCTCCTTATTGGATCTGGGTGCTTCGAATTTGTTATGGATTTTTGAGATATTTTTGAGAGGTTTTTGGGTATTTTTTAGGATAAAATTGAAGCAGGGGTGTTAGGTAAGGAGTTGAGGCTCCAAAATTAGGGTTTTAGAGAGGTTGTGGAGGCTTCTTCACCTACTTTTCCTAGGGTATTTTCTTTGATACGAAAATAGAGTGTGGAGGCTCCTATTTATAAAGTTTTTTAGGAGAATTAGGGTTTGATTAGGGTTTCTTTTGGGATTTCAATTAGGGTTTAGACTTTGGTCTCATGAGATTGACGTAGTCTTTAGGGTTTTAATTTAGGGTTATGACTTTAGTCTTATGAGATTGACTTGATTAGTTTAGATTAGGGTTTTGATTTAGGGTTTTGATTTTAGTCTTATGAGATTGACTTAATTAGTTTAGATTAGTGTTTTGATTTAGGGTTTTGACTTTAGTCTTTCTTGGTTGGCTTTTAATATCTTGACTTTAGTCTTACTTGATTGACTTTAAGGTTGACTTTAGTCTTACTTGATTGACTTTAATGTTTCACTTTACATTATTTAATGATTTGTTTATTAACTTCGAAATTTTTAATTATTAAAGTTGTAAAATTACCGTTTTGCCCTCGGAGAGGATTTTTTACGTTTTAAGTCATTTTTTAATGTTTCAGGATGTTTTGGAATCAGTTTTTCGTAAGGAATTCAATGGGAATGTTGGTTTTTGTCATTTATGAAATTTTTTGTGTGAAATGGTCGTGAATTTTATGAGGGGTATTTTCATAATTTTGTCAAATTTTGTGAAAATTGGCGAAGTAGTTTATTTGATTTTGATTTGTTGTTTTATGTGTTTGAATGGGTTTTCCTAAGCATAACGTAGGTTCTAGGGTTGTTTTGATGTTAGGGGTATTTTGGTCATTTGGTCATTTTTAGTGGTTTTTATCGTGAAGCTTCTTTTTGGTTTGCGAGATGATGATTTCTATATTTCTAGGGTCGTATTTTCCTAGCGTAACGTGATTTCTAAAGTTTTGTCAATTCAAGATACCTCATCCGGATTTTTGAAACATATCTGGTAACAAAATAAAGCATTGGAATAGACATTGGGAACCGTTGCAATCGGATTGACGAATTGATTAATCAGGCGAGTGCAAAAATGGTGTGTCTACAGATGCCCCTCTTTTGCAGAGGGTTGAAGCAAACTAGATAGCAAATCTATTTTGGTAGATAGTGCGATATCCGAATGTCAAAACTAGTGACAGTTCATTTTGCAGCCTGATTTAGCAATTCGTCAGGGTGTTCGGATCCTTGAGGGTAAAATTCTCCCCGAATTAAAAGATTGTCAGGTCCTTGAGCGCAAACTCTCCATCCACACTCCCCATCCATTTTGGACTCGAGTGGGGATTAATTCGTTGTTTTGGTTCACTACAACAGTGATACCAGATTTCTTAGGAACTACTTGTATGGGACTCACCCAACGACTGTCAGAGATAGGATAGATAATACCTGCATCTAACAATTTCATCATTTCCATCCGAACCACGTCTTTCATGACAGGATTTAGCCGTCTTTGAGGTTCTAAGAAAGGTTTAGCAAAATCCTCTAAACAAATGTGATGCATCACCACAGATGGACTAATTCCCTTGATGTCAGCTATGCTCCAGCCAATAGCTTCTTGATATTCTCTTAGTACTCCTAACAACTTTTCCTCTTGAACTTTATTGAGGTGAGAAGAAATGATCACAGGCAAGGTTTGATTCTTGCCAAGAAATGCATATCTCAAGGTCTCTGGAAGCGACTTGAGTTCTAATTTCGGAGGCTCGACATGAGAAGGAACAAGATTGGATGTGTGCACAGGAAGACTTTCAGCTTTTGCGTGCCACCGCACAAAATCTAAGAGTGGAACGGATTCAAGCAAAGCATTGACTTCACTTATAGACTCTTCTACGTCCAAGTCAAGGCCAAAGTTAGCCAAACATTTCGTTAGGGGATCAGAGTACCCTAACTCTTGATACGTTTGATTGACTAGCGTATCTATCATGTTCACCTCCTCCATACCATCATCTACATGAATTCTTTAAAAATTATGGAAGACGTTCAGTTTCACTTTCATATCCCTAAATGCTAAAGTCATAATCCCATTTCTACAACGAATGACTGCGTCAGACGTGGTTAAGAATGAACGTCCTAAGATGATAGGAATATGACTGTTCGAATTGATGACTGACTCTGTGTCTAAGACAACAAAGTCAATAGGGAAATAGAAATCGTTGGCTTTAACTATCACATCCTCAACTATATCCTTTGAAATTTTTATGGACCTATCGATTAGACTCAACGTGATATCAGTGGGTTTCAAAACCCCCAAACCTAATTATTTGTAAACCGAATATGGTAAAAGGTTCACACTGGCCCCTAAGTCTAAGAGACATTTTTTGACCACTTGATTTCCAATATGAATGACAATTGTCGGACATCCAGGATCCTTAAATTTTGGTGCAATCGTTTGTTGGATGAGCGACGAAGCTTGGGCTGCCATGATGACTTCTCGAGGAAACGATGTTTTCCTTTTAGCTGTGGTCAAATCCTTTAGGAATTTCGCATAAGAAGGTATCTGGTTAATGACATCTAGGAATGGGATATTGATATGCACATTTTGGAAGACTTCTAAGACACCCTCAAATTGCTTACCTTTTTTAGAATCTCTAAGGCGATGGGAAATGGAGCTTTTGGAATTGGCAAAATGATGGGAGGATTCTCCAAATCTTTCTCCTTCTCTTTTGGAGACTTTATGACTTCTTTTTGAACTTTGTCCTTCTCTAGGACTTTTTCTCCCTTGTTAATAGGTTGGATCTTATTGTCCACCTTTTTTCCGAACGCAAGCTGTGGATAGCCTGGACTGAGTCTTGTGGAGCTCCAGAATTGCTTCCTACTTCGTATTGACCTTTCGATCCATTTGGAATCAAAGGTTGACCTCTAGGGTTAGGGATAGTCAGACAAGGAAATTGACCATTCTCTCTCCCACTCAAGGAGAGAGCTAACTGCCCCAACTGAGCTTCCATCTTAGCTATGGATTGCGCAGTGACCTGGTTAATCTGAGTTTGATTTTGATGGGTTTGTTGTTGAGTTTGGATGAACTGCTGTTGTTGTCTCATCAACTGAGCAATCATAGATTCTAAGGGCGATTGTTGTTGGGCAGGCTACTGGTAATTGGTCATGGGATCTGGTATGATGACTCTGCAATGTATAGATTGTTGGGGTTGATAAGGGACTTGAGGAAGAATGGCTTGGTTTGTGGAAGAACCAGATTGCCTAGGAAAACTCTTATTATAACCTGACGGACCACTAGATTGAATAAGTTCGTTCTGTCTGTACGAGAAATTAGGATGAAATCTATTATCTGGGTGATATGTTTGACTAAAAGAATTTGGAGATGGCTTCCTAAAAACACTATAGCCATTAATCGCATTTGCTTGTTCAGCTTTGATTTGAGGCAAGGTGGGACAACATTTGACCAAATGGTCGTTGTCGTCGTATATGACGCACAAAGAACTCGGTTCAACAGTCACTTGTGAAATTGTACGAGAGCCTATGTGAGGTTTGGATGCTGAGATGGTAAAAGCATCTAACTTTTTCGTGAGATTATTCATTCTACTCACTAGACTAGACATAACATTTTTGAGATCAGGGTCTGCCTTCATCTCATACATGCCTGTTTTCTTAACCGGAGCATCTCTATCAAACTCTTCTTGGTTAGTGCTCCAATTTTGAGTACTCTCGACTAACTCTACTAGGAAATCGTACGCTTGGTTGGGAGTCTGGTTCATGAACTGACCTTTATGCATTGACTCGACTAAGGTACGTTGATTCATTGTTAATCCTCTATAAAAACTTTGCACCAACTGTGCTTTGTCAATGCCATGGTGTGGGAACTTGACCAATAAATCATTGAATCTTTCCCAAGTTTGAGAAAATTCATCATCAGGACGGGCTCTAAAATTTCTAATGGAATCCTTCATTTTCTCAGTTTTGGCCACGGGGTAGAATTTGACCATAAATTTCTTGGATAAAACATCCCAGGTATATATGGAATTGGGTGTTAAGGAGTTCAACCACGCAGCTACGTGGTCTTCCAGGGATAACGGGAACAAAATAAGCTTGGTACTCTCCTCATCTAGATTTTGATTTCTAAAAGTTTGACATATAGTCAAGAATCGATTTAGATAGGTGTAAAGTTGTTCACGCTCTAAACCGTGGAACTTAGGGAGCATATCAATAGTGGTAGTCCTAATTTCAAACTGAGGTGTATTGCTTAATGGTAAAACAATGCATGTAGGAGGAGATGCGGAAGCTGGAGCGAAGAGCTCATTGAGAGTTCGCTCTCGATCATCCATCATAACTACTGATGGTGTCTTGCGTATCCTACTAATGGTACGTTCGATCTCAGGATCAAATGGTTCTAACACGATGTTTTGTGAACCTCTACCAAACATACAAATCACACAGTCGATCAAACAATCACAAAAAGAAAAGACTGGACCTAGATAGGTTGCCTAAAGCTAGACAGCTCCTAACTGGGAAGAAATAGCACAACTAGCCTTCCAACTCGTTTCGTTGGAAGTTTATCATCTTGGAATCGGAGGTTTGTCAGCACGGAGTTAGGTATTGGTTAGCACGGAGCTATAGATATGTTGACATAAAGCTAGAGGTTTGTAAGCACAGAGTTGGGTATCAACATGGAGTTGGAAAAACATTTTGTAAAGACAGATTAGTAAAAATGGATTGAGTTGGAAAAACTTTTTTGTTAGCCTCCAATTCAGTTATCTGAAATCAAGATCGACAATCAGATCCCCAAGGAAGAGGTAGCGCACAATGCCTTAGTAAGGGCACTCTTAAGTCACCTCATTTCCTTGAATATACGTGGTCTATTCTCCTCATATTAACAAGGCAAGATCATTCTTAGGCATTAACTTTGATCAAAAATTGCAATTGGTACTTTGAATCATAATATTTATTTTATTTGTAAATTTTTTTTTTAAATATAATTTGTTGAAAAATGATTGGATTCATTTGGATTGATTGCTAGATTGTTGATCTTAATGGATCACATATAGATCATGGTTAGGGTTGAAATTATATAATAGGCTTTGTTTGCGTGAAATATGGATCGTAAACCTGATTTGAGTTGAGTAGGGATCATGGACCCCGTTTGGGTCGGATTTAGATCGTTGACCCGATTTGGATTGGATATAGGTCGTAAACCCAATTTGAAATGGATATGGGTCATGGACCTGATTCAAATTGGATACATGTCGTGAACTCGGTTTGGATTAGATATGGGTCGTAGACCTAATTGAAATGGATACGAGTCGTGGACTCGATTTAGTTTGGATATGGGTCGTGGACCCTATTCGAAATGGATACGGGTCGCGAACCCGGTTTGGAGTGGATACAGGTCATGGGTCCGATTTGAAGTGGATATGGGTCATGGACCTAATTTGGGTTAGATTCAAGTCATGGACCCGATTTGGATTGGATAAGGGTTGTGGACCCTATACGAGTTGATCCTCGATGATGGATGACAGTGAGTTTGATTGTGATCGAGGTCGAAGTATGCCTTGTTATGTTGAAATCAATTTTGATCGGTAGAAAGTAGGTGAACTCCATTTGGATCAAATAAAATGTAGAGAGTGGTTGGCCCTAAACTTAATGATAAAAGTGATTCAATTAATAATTTTTAGGCCTTAAAATTCAAAACAAAAATAATGTCTATGAAAAAAGTTGTCAGGACTAAAATAAGGGACAAAATGAGAAAAATTAAAAAAATTATTTTTTAAGTTCGTATTTAATGCATGGACCAAGGTATTTTTATACAGTCTGTGCTTTAAATATGGACCAGAACGTATATTTTTGACCAAAATTTTTTTTTCTTTAAGATGATGCAAAACATCAAGAAAAAATAGATTTCCCTATTTACCAAAGGGTACATATACGAAAACAAAAAGGAAATAAGGCTTAAATCTATACAATTTTGCCTTTTTGGACATTACAACTTTGCCTTCAAGGGCTAAAAAAATACAAGATACCATACATCTTGAAGCACTTGTGTCCTATGCTTCTAGTCGTATTGATGCATGCGGCTATAGATGGTTTGAGGTTACTCAATCTTCAAACCTCCATGCATATTGAAATGTACACTTTTTGGTTGGTGATTGAGGTGGATGTTCTCTTCCTAACTGATATCCAGGGTTAGATTTTAAAATAGGAGTGAAAGCGTCCTCGATCCACGGGATGTGCGGATCCACTTTTGATTTTAGAGATTTGGGAGTCGCCACCTAGTTATTACGATCTAGGAATCGAGCATTGACTCAAGATGGATAAAGTCAACTAATCTACAAAAAGAAACTAAGTTCGGGGATCATGTTACGGGGTTGGAAGGTATTAGGCACCAACCCCACCCGGTAAAAGTTGGTCTCTACTAATTTTCAAGAATATTACATTTCTAAAGTCCTAAAATAAATAAAAAGATAAAAAAAATTATACCTGTGACGATCGTAACGACTTGTTCTCTCAGAAATGGTAGAATAGCTTCTCGTATAAATTCTCCTCGTTTTGTTCTATCACCGGATCTGCTTCGGATCTCCAAAATGAAGTATTTCCTCCGTAGATACGAGTTTTTCCTAGTATTGTGATGGGTTTCTAGGTGGTTTTTGGAGAGTTTTGAGATTCTTTTTTATGAAAGTTAGGGTTTGGATGATAGGTAAGGGGTTAGGGCTTCAAAATCAGTGTTTTAGGAAGGATAAGGTGGGTTTTTGACCTACGAAATTGGGTTGTGGAGGCTCATTATTTTTAGAGTTTTTTGGGTAGAGTTACTATTTGATTAGGTTTCTTTTAGGCTTGTAATTAGGGTTTTGACTTTAGTCTTATGAGATTAAATTGGTCTTTTTAGATTAGGGTTTTGACTTTAGTCTTATAAGATTGATTTGGTCTTTTTAGATTAGGGTTTTGACTTAAGGTTTATGAGATTGACTTGATCTTTTTAGGGTTTTGACTTTTTTCTTATGAGATTGACTTGATTTTTCAAATTAGGTTTTTAATTAGGGTTTTGACTTAAGTCTTATGAGATTAACTTGGTCTTTTTAGGGTTTCAATGAGGGTTTTGACTTAAGTCTTATGAGATTGACTTGATCTTTTTAGGATTTTAATTCGGTTTTGACTTAAGTCTTATGAGATTGACTTGGTCTTTTATATTAGGGTTTTACTTTATATAAATTAATATTTTATTTATTAATTTCGAAATTAAAAATTTTAAAAGTTGAAAAATTACCGTTTTGCCCTCGAAGAGAACTTTTGCTTTTCAAATCGGTTTTTGATGTTCCAGGATGTTTTGGAATCGATTTTTTATAAGGAATTCAATGAGATTATTGGTTTATGTAACTTATAAAAATTTTTTGGCGTGAAATGATTGTCAACCCTTATGAGGGATATTTTCATAATTTTGTCAAATTTGGTGAAAATTGGCGAAATAATTTATTTGATTTTAATTTGTTATTTTATGTGTTTGAAAGGATTTTCCTAAGATTACTGTGGGCTCTAGGGATGTTTTGATGTTAGGGGTATTTTGGTAATTTAGTCATTTTTTAGTGATTTTTATCGTAAAGCTTCTTTTTGTCTGCAAGATGATGATTTCTATGTTTTTTGGGTTATATTTTCTTAACGTAGCATGGTTTCTATAGTTTTGTTAATTTGAGATACCTCATCTGAATTTCTGAAACATATCTAGTAATAAATAAAGCATTGGAATAATCATCCATCATTAGGAATCACTGCGATCGTTTCTTTTCTTCGTAGGCTCACTTATACGAAACCGTGGCCTTCTTAAAGTGGCGTGAGGTTGAAAACTGGGCAGCTATCTTGGCCAGAGAGCAGGACGAAAAAATTACTATACTCTAGGTTAAGCTAGCCTCCTCCAACCAATTTTCCCAAGAGGCTAGAGAGAAGATGGAGGCTAACCTGGTCTAATTCTTCAAAGCCAACCTCGATCTGGAAGCATCCAATAAAAGGTTGACGGATCTGCAGGCTATTCTGCAACTAGAGCTGGCTAGCTAAAAGCAGAGAGTGCAACAGAGAGATGTAGAACTAGTAGAGCTTTGGGGTCAAGTTCGGCATCAAGAACTAAATTTGACCTCCCTAAGAACAAGTGTTAATTCAATTAGGACTACTCAGGCCAAAAAAGATAAGGCTGAGACAAGGAAGTTACTGGAGAAACAACAGGCCTGATACTCTTGACTAGTGGAGGAGTCTTCTGTGAAGGCTTATCATAAAGGTTTCGAGGCTGCATGGCTTCAATACGAGGATGAAGAGGAGGATAGGTACGCTGAGGTAGATGATGCTCCCGTAGTATCTCCTATCCGGGGTGCTTCCTGGACTGGGCGCTTTGGGAGTGTTCTCCCCTTCCAACTGGATGAAGAAGGGAATCCCATTGTTATCCTCACCTGGGCCCTTGGGGATCTTATGAAGGCTAGCACTACCTTAGAATTGAACCTCACTCTAGCAACAAGTTCCTTATCCTAGCCAATCGATCCACCCCCTGTCCAAACATCCACTCCTGTTATCAACGTGGACCAAGCTGGAGCTACGGATTCCCCTCATGCTACTGCTGTAGCAGACCCTCCTAGTCCCATTTCTCAGCCTTCTTCTGAGTGAATACTTATATTTTATTGCTGTACTTTGTGCTCTTTAGACTTATTCCGTCTTTCGGGAGTTTTTCTCTCTACTCTTTCTTTGATTATTAATGAAATTTTTTAACAATTGCTGCTATTTTTGCAATTTCTGTGATTTGTTTTTGTGTCTCCTTACTTATGTTTGGTTGACTGCTTAAACATATTTTTTCTAGCTACGAACAGTCAATTATTCCAACTTACTAGCGCAATGCTATATGGTCTTACATACTCGCACAATGAAATTGTTTTGCTTAATATACGTTGCTCGAGCATACCTTTTTCACACTAACTGCTACTTTACTTCCCCCTAGGTTCTACCTAAAGTAAGTTGTACTTTTGGTGGGGCCTTTTCAGATTAATGATGGAAATGGTCTAAAGCCACTGTCTTTAAAGAAGGCTCTGACTCTGCTTAATTTGAACTAAATTACCCACATTAACGGCTATATAAGTCACTATCCTTGATGAAGACTCTGACTCTAGTCAGATCTTTAACTATAGCACAATTCCCACTGAACTAACAGTGCAGATGGCTATCTAAGTCACTGTCCTTGAGAAAGGCTCTGACTCTGCTCCGATTCTTAATTGTAGCGCAATTCGCATTGAACTAACTGTGCAGACGGCAATCTGAGTTACTGTCCTTGAAGATTGCTTTGACTCTGCTTAGATTCTTAACTGTAGCACAATTCGCACTGAACTAATTACGTAGATAGCTATCTAAGTCATTATCCTTGAAAAAGGCTCTAACTCTTTTCATTTTTGGCTATAATCATTTGGCTAACTTTTTAGTTAATGAACTCATGCTAGAGTAGGACCCCGACCAGCTTCTGCTCTGCCTAGGAGGGCACAACAGACCCACGTAGGTCTGGATCCCGGTGGATCCACACGGCTATTGTTACTCATACTAGAGCTGAGCCCCGACCAACAATCTCACTCTGCCAATAGAGTTAGAGAGACCCACATAGGCTCGAATCCTGACTGGATTCCACTGAAACATGCTCAGAACTCGTGACAGAGTAGGACCCTGACCAACTTCTTGATCTATTATTTAAGGCAGAAAAGATCTATGTAGGTCCGGATCCTGGCTGGATCCACATGGTTATTGTTACTCGTATCAGAGTTGGGCCTCGACCAGCAATCTCACCCTACTAATGAAGACAGGGAAGACCTACGTAGGCCCGGATCCCGGCTGGATCTACTTGTTCAGCTTAATCCTGCAAACACAACTAAGAGACAAACATAACGGAACATCTATTGATAATATCACTTTAAATTATATGCATTCCATGGTCTAGGTAACTCTTGATCAGTCTTGGTGAGTAAGTAATATACCCCCTTTTGGCCTACTTGCGCCACTCTTTAGGGCCCTTCCCAATTTGCTCCTAACTTACCGCTATTTGACTCTTCCGTATTCTGAAATACTCATCTCAATACTAAATCATCTTCCTAAAACTGTCGAGGATGAACTTTGTTACTGAAGTAACTCTATAACTTCTTGTGGTAATGCTCAAATCTGACTAATGATGCATCTCGTTTTTCTTCCAACAGATCCAATTTTACAACCAACTGTCAGTTATTATTCTAAAACTGAACTATCTTGGTTCTTACCATGGGGAAGCTATTCTCTATCGCGATTACTACTTATGTTCCATAAGCCATGAAAAATGGGGACATTCTCGTGGACGTCCTAACAGTCGTCCTATAAGCCCACAAGACTCCATGTAATACAGACATCCACATGCCCTTGGCTTCCCTTAACCTTTGCTTCAAAAAGTCGAGCAGCATCTTATTTGTAGCTTTTGCCTGCCCATTTTCTTGGGGGTACTGGGGTGTAGAAAACATCTATTTTATCCCATATTCACTGCAAAACTCTCTTATTTGCTCCTTAGTAAGCTGCTTTCCATTATCAAAAACTATGGTGCGCGGCAAGCCAAATTTGCAGATAATGTTTTCCTAGAGGAACTTCTGGACTTCCTGCTGTCGAATTTTGGCTAAAAAAAGAGCTTCTACCCACTTTGTGAAGTAATCCGTCGTTACTAACAAGAAAGTAAGATTACCTAGGGCAATGAGCAATGGGCCTACTAGGTCAATCCCCCACTAAGCGAAAGGCCAAGGGCTAATGAGGAAATGAAGTTGTGTTGTTCGTTACCAGATTATCTTTCCATGCCTTCAACAATTATCACAACGCTTGACATACGATTCTACATCTTTCTTCAAATAGGGCCAGAAGTACCCCTGAGAGAGCACCTTATGCACTAAAATTCTCCCCCCTGAATAGTTTCCACAGTCACCCCCATGGAACTCTCTCAGAACTTCCTTCGCTTCCTCTAACACGAGACAGAGTATGAGTGATCCCCTACAGACTTTTTGTACGAAGCCCCATCTAGAACAATGTACTTCTCATCTTTATTGTTAACTTGCCTGGCTTCCTTCGGATTGTTGGGTAGCTCCCTGCGTTGTAAGTAGGCTAGGATTGGACTCATCCACCTTTGATCTTTTTCAACTGCTACTATACTGGCCAACCCACACTCATCTATTGATGGGTGTTCCTGATAACTCAACGGTGACTCTCTCTTGTCCTGCCCGACCAATATCTAGGCGATGTAGGCCAATGCATCTGCAGGTCTATTGTCCGCCCTTGGTATGTGCTCGATCTTAATGTCTCGTGCTCGCTACACAACTACCCTGATTTTCTCCAGGTAGAGTTGCATCCATGGATCCCAGGCCTTAAACGTCTCATTAGCATGGTTTACCACTAACTAAGAGTCGCTGTAGACCGTGGCCTCTGGTACCCCCAATCCCATTAAGGATTCGAGGTCAAGCAGTATGGTCTTATATTCCGCCTCATTATTTGAGGCTTTAAACCCTAGGATCACCGCCTTCTCTAACCTAGCTCTATCCGGAGTGACTAGTACTACTCCGATTCCTGATCCCTCAAAATTGGATGATCCATCCACATAGACTTTTCACCCCGATCTGTGTTGTAGTTCTTGCTCATCTTCTGCCTGCTGCAACTCTTCTACCAACATAACTACTTTCTCATCCTCTAGGAAGTTTTTCAAGAAGTTTGCTACCATTTGGCCTTTAACCAAAACTCTCGACTTGTACTCGAGGTCGAATTCTACTAATTGAACTATCCACTTGGCCATCCTGCCTGATCCCTCTACCTTCCCCAATATTGTTTTTGGAGAAAATTTCGTGATGACTTGCACCCGATATACCTGAAAGTACTTTTGTAGGCGCATCGACGTATAGACCAAATGCTAACCCCACCTTCTCAAGCCTTGTGTAGTGCACCTCTACATCTATAAAGGTCTTACTCAGCAAGTAAATGGCCCATTCCCCTACTGTCCCAGTTCTACCCAAAACTAAGCTGAGTACATGTTCGGAAATGGCCAATTACACTGCTAACTCTTCTCCTACCTCTGGCTTGGAGAATATGGGTGGCTTGCCAAGATAACTTTTCAACTCTGAGAATGCCCACTCACACTCTTCTATCCATTTGAACCGAGAGTTCTTCCGTAATAATTGGTACAAAGGTCTGCACTTATTGGAAGGTTTAGCTATGAAGCGATTCAAAGTAACTATTCTCCCTACAATTTTCTGGACTTGCTTATTAGTCTTTGGGGATGGCATCTCTATCAATGCCCTGATCTAGTCTGGGTTGGCCTCGATTCCCTTTTTTGTCACCAAATAACCTAGGAATTTCTCTGAAGTTAACGCAAAGGTACATTTCTCTAGGTTGAGCTTCATTCCGACTTTCGCTATCCTAGAAAAGACTTCTTCTAAATCTCCAATGCGGTTTTCCCTCTTTCTACTTTTGACCAGCAAGTCGTCTATAAACACCTTCGCTATCCTTCTTAGTAGATCTCTGAACAGCTCTGTTACTAATCTCTGGTAGGTGGCCCCTACATTCTTCAATCTGAAAGGCATTACCTTGTAGCAATAGAGACCCTGTTCATAATAAATGTCATTTTCTCTTGGTCATTCAAGTAAGTTGTATCTGGTTATAGCTTGAGTAGCCATCCATAAAGGACAATCTCCCATGGTCAGAAGTCGCGTCCAAAAGCTGGTCTATCTTTGGCATTAGGAAGCTGTCCCTGGGGTAGTCTTTGTTTGAATTTGTAAAGTCTATGTAGACTCTTGACTTCTTAGACATTGCCACAATGTTGGCTATCCATTCTGAAAACTATACGTCTCTTATGAATCCAGCCTCGATTAGCCTATTCACCTCATCATTCATTGCCTCTCAGAATCACATTGCTAGTCTCCTTGGTTTTTGCTTAACCGATCTAAAGTTCGACTTGATGTTCAAATGGTGACAAATAACCTATGGGCTGATCCCCGGTATCTCCTCGATAGACCAAGCAAAGACGTCTTTGTTCCTTTTCAAGCATTCTACTAACTCGTTCAATTCTCCCCATTCCAACTCGGTCCCTACTCCTACTTGCTTTCCCTCTCCTACATCTACCATCTGTATACCTTCCAAGCATGGGGATCCACCAAGCTTGGTCTCCCCCCACTGTAATTGTTATTGCTGAACTCTGTTTTTAACTAATTCTTCCCTGCTCAACGCGCCATTTGCACTGCTACTTGGTCACCTTCGACATCCCACATCCCTTGTGACGTGGGGAGCCTAAGAACTTGATTATAGGTGGACGGGACCACTCTCATCTCATATCTCCTCCACCTCCCCAAAATGGAATTGTATGGGGAACTTGCCTCGATGATTATGAACCAGGTCAACAAAGTTACAGGCCCTGCTCAAACCGATAACACTATCTCCCCCCAAGACTGACTAGATCTTCCATCAAAATCGACCAGCAATACGCCTGCTGGAGCAAGCACACTCCTACTGAAGCCCATCTAAAAGAAGGTCGATGCGTACAAGACGTCCACCAAACTCCTGCTATCTACCAGCACCCTTTTGAGTATGAAAGTGCCCACCTGCAAGGTTATTACCAGTACATCAAAATGGGGTCCAGCTACTCATTCCAAATATTTCTCCGTAAATGCCACTATTTGCTCTCCAAAGGGTCCTAGTTTAGTAGGTCTACTTCTCGTCATAAAGATTTGGGCCAAACGCTCAGCTTTCCTTCTTTTCACTCTCTCAATAATCCTAGTTTGTCCAAGTTTGCTACTCTCCTTCCTAAGGACAACGTATATCATGGTTGCCTTTCCATCTTGTCCTTCTATTAGAGGCTGTTCTATCCTATGACCTCTGTTCTGTAGTAGATCCTAGCTCTGCCTTATGGGCAAGTCTCTCAGCATACCATGTTCTTCCAACTTTCGTAGGAATTTATTTAGATCTTAACATCTGTTAGTGGTGTGGGCCAACATTTTGTGATACTCGCAGTATTTCTCACCCTGGTTGATTTGATCTTGAGAAGCGGCACGGGACACTCGAAAAATGGCTCATCAGCAATAAGGGGTAATATTTCACTTGGCGACATAGTAAAATACGTCCCAAATCTCTTTCTCTCTCTGTCCTGTTCACGTGGACGCTTCCTGTCCTGCCGCTGCAGCTGGGGTTGCTTGCTAGGCTTTTTTACAGCATGTATGACCGTACTCTTTCCCACTGAACTTCGGGGACCATCTTTGAAGCTGATATACTTCTACGCTCTCTCAAACAGCTCACCCAAAATTTTTGGCCTCTTCTTTACAAGGGATCTATACAATCCTAAGTTAAAGGGTAGGAAATTTTTGAACGTCACTACTGCCGTTTGTTCATCACAACTCTCTAGTGACATCGCTTCCTCTCTGAACTTCCTGGTGAATTTTTTGAGGCTCTCACATGATCCTAGCCTTATGCTAAGCAGTGCGTCTACGTCTCCTCCACTCTTTTCATTATCGATGTACCACGTGACAAAGGCAGTACAAAGTTCCTTAAACGAGCTAATAGATCCACACAGTAGCTTGTGGAACCAGGTCAAAGCATTTCCCTACAAACTTGAAGGGAACAGCCTACACATTAACCCCTCTTTCATTTCCCACAATACGAGCATCTGTTGGAAATGAAACAAATTCTCCATTGGGTCCCTCGTTCTAGAATAAGGGGTAAATTTTGGTGATACGAACTTCTTAGGGATTTTTTTAGCTAAAATATTCATTGAAAAGGGAAATCTTTGTATTCTCGGTACGGTTTGTGTTGTTGTTGTGCACACATCTACCTTCTTATCATTTCCTTCTCCTTTCTAATCATCTTTCTAACCTCTTTTCGAGTCAAGCCTATTACAGGTTCAGTTCGAGTGGCTGTCGTAGCAACCTCTGTCTTGTCTTCTCCTATAGGGATCAACGATGGCGTGCTTCCCTCCGCACTAGAGGCATGCCCATCTTTACTTGTTGCCTAGGGATCCTTCAGCATGTTGTCTCATTTTGCCTATTAGAGATCATCGAAACACTGACTCAAGTTCTGATTTTGTTCTACTAAATCATTCATCCTCTTCTGTATCTCTTCTTGTTGTTTCTTCATGGCTTCCAACATCGTTAGAAGCTGTACATCTACCGGGGCCACTGGCAGGGGCGTATTGAGTTTACTCGTTCTTGTGGATCTCATTATTGTTCCAATTGTAATCAATATGCTACTGGTGGTCCCACGAACGGCGCCAATTGTGTATGGTCAGAATCCAGTCGACAGCTCTGATGGATCTCTCACGCACTGATTTCAAAGTAGCTTCTAGCTTTCTCTTTCTCTCGATGGCCTGGTACCTGCCATAGACACTCCGATGTTCAAATTAGAGATACAGATGAACAGTAATTGATACCTTATTGTCGTCGTTCCTCCCAGCCCCCCTTTTACAATAGTGTTTATTGTGCTTTTTAACTCTCTACCTCTTCCTAGGGTTTTCCCCTTTATAAGTTGTAGTGTAGGCTATAATCATGGGATTTCTACTGAGTTAGAGGGGTTGTTTACCTAATAATTAGGGTATCTTGGGATGATCGAGTTTTCTATTATGATTGCATCTGGGATTTTCGAAACTGATATGACACAACAATATTGCGATTCTCTCGAGATCTGATCTGTCTAGCTAGACTAGGAAGGCCTCTGCTCTGACCTACCCTGTTTGTTGGGCAGCACCTTGTAAATTGATTTGTCTTAAGTACCATTTAGCAGGCTTAGATATGTGTACGGCTAAGATTAATGTGTAATTATTTCCCTTTACAGTTAGAATTACTATATCTTAAAGGTCAACCTAAGTTTAAGTTTTGTCATAAAGAAATAAGAGGTGAGAATCCACACCAAGTATTATTGCTAAATAATTGATAAATCTTAAAAGAACTTGTGTTTTTAGATGTAAGTCTTGATATTGACCATTATTACTTCAAAAGTTATTTTGAATTTTGTGGGTATATTCTCTACAAACCCTCTCGAGTCAAACTTGTCCGCTAGGGATAACCTAGCGATTTAAGGGCTTGTAGCATTCACTAAATGCAGTCCAGATGCTTGCGAAAGTGATAATTTTATTTTATAAGGGACTAGAAAAAGATAAGTTTGGGGGTGTGATCAATGTCTCAAAACATTGATTTATTTGTAATTTTTCTAGGTATTTATCTCGATTTTCATCCTTATTTAACTAGATTAGATAAATAAGTATGTTTAGCATCAAATTATCACATTTCATGTTATTCCATGTTAATTAAGCTTAACTACACAAAATAATTATAATTATCAAAAAATTGATCGTGTGTGTTTATTGTACAAGTCAAGAATTAACTCATCTAGATGGACACCACATCACTTAAAGCAATAGTGGTGGCAGTTATATTTGGATCATTCGAGAACACCTCAAGTCTATAAATATATTATTTTTCCAATTTAGAAAGTGTACTTCGACTCTTGTCCTTTCTCTTTTTCTCCTTCAATGCCCTTGGCATTTTTTTTGTAATTTTTATTTTTTAGTTAGGTTTTAAATTCAACAACTTCTGTAATTTCTCAAGGAGATAGTGTATCTTGGTTATCATGAATACAAGTGTTGTTCATTTTACTTCTTCTTGTATTTTTTTCATGATCATGAGCTAGACACCATCCATTAGTGAGAGGAGGAAGCCTAAGAGCAAGCTTTAATTTTGTGTAATTTTTTTATCCTTCCATATTCTTTGTAATGTTTATAAGTTTCACTTTAAGGTTTTAACCAACACTAATAGATCAAAGCTTTAGTTGAATCTCTACACCATATGTGTTTAACTTTGATGTTTTATGTTTTAGATAAGATCAAGATAGAACATATTTAATGAGATATTTGGTGGTTAAGACTTCACACATTAGTGAGTAAAGGAGTCCTAACTATTTTCTCTAAAAAGTTTAATGCCATATCTTCCAATTCAAGGAGCTCTCACCAAGTCCTTGTGGTTGAGTATAAAGAAAGATAAGTTCAAATACAATTTTATGTGCTAATCCTAGGTGGCTCTAATCATTAATGGATGTTTTATCTTTTGTTTATTTAGTATAATTTCCTCTTCTATCATTTTAATTTTCAATAATATTTTACTCTCTCCATTTTAATTTAAAAAAATACAAAAATAGATTTGAACTATAGCTTAGATTAACTTTATTTCTTGCTAACTTGGTAACATCCCCCCTTTCTCTTGGATTCGATCCCTCACTTGCCCACAAACTGAGGAGAGTATAAATTTCTATTGAGATATAACGACAACAACACTTGGCTTGAAAGAAAATCCACCATGTGTCCTTGAGTTCTCTTTCCTATAAAACCCAATAGAGTTAGGTGTCATATGGCTAGTTAGTCACTTGACTCTAGTCAAAACTTGTTGACTGTGTTAATTAACCTAAACAAATTATTTTACTTAAATCATTTGTTACCCTTAGATTGGGTGATGGGACAAACTATTAGATAGCTAAGGTCTAGTATTTCCTAACGTTGACCTTTGTCAATTTTAGTTGACATTATTACCCAAATTTGAAATATCGACCTTTTGAACTCTTGACCGAATTCATTACTTGTTAGACTCTAACATGTAAATAATTTATCATATGTAAGTTGTATTGAAGCTTGGTAAAGTTCATTCATATTTAGGGACCTTCAAATAAAAATTCTTATTTTTTTCAAAATCTTACCATAATATTCCCTTGGTACTTAATAAGATTTAGTCGAGTCTTCACAATCTTCTCTTCAACCAAAAATTCATCCTTAAAATTTCAAAAGATGAGGTTATTTTAAATGAAACAATTTTGGATTCACGTTTCTTATTTAGACCTTTTTTTTCCAAGTAGGTTCTTCCACATCATGATGCGTCCACAATAGTTTTATGCAAGGTATTATGTGGGTTCGTAAAGAATTTTCTTTGAAATCTAATATTTGAATAGGACCTTCTACATATGAGATGTCTTTTTCAAGTTTAATAGACTGTCATTTGATAACATGACTAGGATCTGGATGGTATTTCTTTAGGAGTGAAACATGAAACACGTTTTGTACTTGAGAAAGTTGTGGACATAACGCTCACCAATAAGCTATAGGTCCAATCATCTAGGTAATCTTGAAAGGTCTTGTGTATTTTGGTTTTAGGTTTCCCATAATTCTAAATCAATTGATTCCTTTACGATGTGAAATTTTAAGGAATACTTGATCTTCTTCTTGAAATTCCAATGGCCTTCTTCAAACATTTATATAACTCTTCTGCCAACTTTGTGCCACACGAAATGGTTCTCACATCTTTTTGACTCCTTCCATTGTTTGGAATACTAATTTTGGCCTTAATATGGCCCTGTCTCCTACCTCAATCCAACATATTGAAAATTTGCAAAGTCTTCCATATAATACTTCAAAAGGTGTCATTCCTATACTTGTATGATAACTTTTATTGTTGCAAATTCGACGAGTATTATATGGTTTTTCCAGCTCCCCCCAAAGTGAAATACATATGCTCTTAACATATCTTTCAAGATCTAGATTGTTCTTTTGGACTACACGTTCGTCTATGAGTGAAAAGCGGTGTTGCACCATTGGTGTGATCCAAATTTTTTTTTGAGGCTTATTAAAAAATGAGAAGTAATCGAGAATCTCTGTTAAAAACTATGGATACATGTATGTGATGCGTATAAAAAGTATTTAAAAGTTATAACTATAAATTTGGAGGCAAGTAAGGGTCAAATATTATGAAAAGGGGTAGAATCGTGCCAAGAATACGAAATTGAATCAAACCAAACTATAAAATATTTTAATATTTTAGAGTCACCAAAAGAAAATCAAATATTGTTGGAAAATAAGGTTAAAATTATAGATAGAAGCACCATTAAAGAGGGTTCTACCAAGAGCAAACTATCCTACCAAAATTTGGTTTTTATCCTCTTCGATAACTAATCATAAGGACTTGGTATTAGTTCCTTTGATCAGAAGATTTAATAGTAGGAAATCAAATTAAAGAAGTTAAAGTAGAGCTCCTTGACATACTAATGCATTAAACTCTTGCAAGCAAATATCTAACTTAAGCATGCATGACCTTGAACTTATCTAAGTATGAGGCATCTAATTTTAGCATAAAAGGTGTAATATTTCAACTATAGCTTTAATCCATAATAGTGGACAAGCCTTGAAGTGAACTCATAATCGTTAAAGCAATTAAAGATGAGAGGAAACTAAGCTACAACAACAACATCTTCCTCTAGGCTTCTCCACTCTCCAAAGGAGGAGGGAGTTAGCATAAAGTCAAAGCAAGGAAGCAAGTGAAGGTCATTAAACAAATACGTATTCATTATGAGCCAAAGATACTCTTATTTTCTCTTTCTCACAAAATTAACGAAATTTGGGAATGAAAAATTAAAGTTAAAAATTGAAAATACTAGAGAAAAGGCCAAGGGCCTTCGGTTAAAAGAAGAGGGACACTTTCTTCATTGGGAAGGGTTCTATTTAAAGATGTTCAAGGTTGTGGAAGGATCCTTTTTGAGTTGCCATCAGCACTGTGGAAAAGATCACATGCGGAAAAAAATCTCAAATAATTAGGGGGACTACTTTAATTCCACCATTGTACAATGATGACTCACCATCGTGTGGTGACATCAGTGCTTTTGGGGTTGGTTTTTGATTGGGTTTCTCCATTGGTCTTTCTAGTTGTAATGCAAAATCAATTTCTTGATTTTGGGTTCATCTTCAACGATTTGATATTTTAACCTACAAATTGAACATGCGAGTAATCAAATTTTTGACAAATGCACTTATTTCATGTAACAAGATAATTTGAGGCTTAAAATAATTATTTACTTCATTTAGTAAAATAAGGACATAAACCGGGACAATTACCTAGAAAATGTGTGAATAAATCAATGTTTTGATTCACTAACCACACCCCTAAACTTACATTTTTCTATCCCTTAAACAATAAATTGCCACTTTCGCAGACATCTTGACTGCATTTAATGAATGCAACAAACCCTTAAATTGCTAGGTTACGCCGAATGGATGATTTTGACTCTTGATGGTTTGTAAAAAATATACACACAAAATTCAAAATAACTTTGAAGTAAAAAGATCAAAATCTAAACTTATATTGAAAAACACAGTTAAATTTTGATTTGTTAGTCATTTGGATGCAACATTGGTATAAAATCTCAACTCTTATTTCTCTATGAACAAATTGGCACATAAATTGACCTTTAAGAAGCAGTATTTCTAACTTAAAATCATTAGAGATTCGGTTTCCTAGAGTGAATTCTAATTTTCTATTTAACCATGGATAGTTTAATCAACTTAGGGTTTAATTCTAAACTTAGTATCATGTCTGGAGTAGTGAGAAGTGTGGATGTTCACTTTAATAACTCTTAGGGACTTTATTTTTGATATTATAATGTAGTTACATTTTTTACACTTGACAACTTTTCACCCTACTGAAATTTTAAACTACTTACTTTTTCGAGTCTATATTTTTCTTTTCTTATTCATATTTCGAGGGATTTTTTTCTTTTATTACACTCTTTTGCTTCTTCTTTCTTTTTTCCTTCATTTTCATATTTTTAAAGAAAAGCAAATAGCCCTTTTCAAAGTACCCATTCTAAGTCAATGATTGATGTTCAAGGCCTATTCAACCTAATTATATTTTTCTTCTAATCTGTCAACGAAATGAACATAGAAGTCAAAGTTCATCAAGCCCAATTTTTCATAGTATTTTAGGTGGAAAGAAGGTAAAAGCTTACTCAATCCAACCTAGATTGTTGGTAATCTTATCAGAAATAACTCAAAATTTAAGGTAACTTTGCTTTAATATTTGCCTAAGAGAAACACGAATGGGGAGTCTAGATCAAAGCTTTCAACTAAATATTGATTTAATATTTTAACTAATTACTTAAAGATACAAGCTAATATCTTGCAAATAATACAATAAAGTGAAAGCGCCCTCGATCTACGAGGTGCACGGATCCGTTTTTGACTTTGAGGTTTGGGAGTCGCCACCTAGTTATTATGGTCTAGGAACCAAACATCGACTCTAAACAGATAAGGAAAACTAATCTACAGAAGAAACTAGATTCGGGGATCATGTTATAGGGTCGGAAGGTATTAAGCACCAACCCCGTCCGGCAAGCGTCGGTTTCTACTACTTCTCAAAAATAATTACATTGTAAAATAGACCAAAAATAACAAATAATAATAATAAATAAATAAATAAATAAAAGAAAGTTATCATGAGGATTACAGCGATTCCCTCAACATTGGCGGAGAGTATCCTCGTATGTATTTTCTTACTATTCCCCTATCACCGGATCTGTTTTTGATCTCCGAGTTGATGTATCTTCTTTTTCTTAGATCTGTTAGTTTTTTAATTTTTTTATAGATTTCTGGGTCTTTTGGAATGGTTGTTGAGTGTTTTTTGAACAAAATTTGGGGTTTGGATGATAAGTAAGGAGTTAAGACTTCAAAATCAGGATTTTGGAAAGGTTAGGGAGGTTTCTTAACATACTTTTTCTAGGGTTTTCCTTTTCATACGAGATTAAGGTGTAGAGACTCCTATTTATAGACTTTTTTAGGTAGAGTTGGTGTTTAATTAGGTTTCCTTTAGGATTTTGACTTAAGTCTTATGAGATTGATTTAGTCTTTTTAGATTAGGATTTTAATTAGGATTTTGACTTAAGTCTTATGAGATTGACTTGGTTTCTTTAGATTAGGATTTTAATTAGGGTTTTGACTTATGTCTTACGAGATTGACTTGGTCTTTTTAGATTAGAATTTTTTTGACTTAAGTCTTATAAGATTGACTTGGTTTCTTTAGATTAGGATTTTAATTAGGGTCTTGACTTAAGTCTTATGAGATTGACTTGGTTCAAAATTTTAAATTAATTTTATTAAAATTTTACTTTACGTTAATTAATATTTTATTTATTAATTTTAAAATTTAGAAAATTTCAAGTCGGTTTTCGATATTCCAGAATGTTTTGGAATCGATTTTTCGTAAGGAATTCAATGGGATTATTGGTTTATGTCACTTATGAAATTTTTTGGCGTGAAATGATTGTCAACCCTTATGAGGGGCATTTTCGTAATTTTATTAAATTTGGTAAAAATTGGCGAAATGATTTATTTGATTTCAATTTGTTATTTTTTGTATTTGAAAGGATTTTCCTAAGCGTATTGTGGGCTCTAGGGATGTTTTGATGTTAGGCGTATTTTGGTAATTTTATCATTTTTCAGTATTTTTTATCGTAAAACTTCTTTTTTGTCTGCAAGATGATGATTTCTATGTTTTTGGGGTTATATTTTCCTAGTGTAGCATGATTTCTACCACTTTATTAGTTTGAGATACTTCATCTGAATTTCTGAAACATATACAGTAACAAATAAAGCATTGAAATGATCATCTATCATTGGGATTCGTCGTGATCGGGTTGATGAATTGATTAATCAGTTGAGTGCAAAACTAAAGTATCTATAGATGCCCATCTTTGGCAGAGGGTTGAAGCAACCTAGATAGCAAATCTATTTTGGTAGATAGTGTGATATCCGAATGCCGAAGCTAGTGACAGTTCATTTTGCAGTCTAATTTAGCAATTTGTTGGGGTGTTCGAATCCTTGAGTGTAAAACTCTCCTCGAATTAAAAGTTGTCAGGTCCTTGAGCGTGAGCTCTCACTAGTAGTGTCAGATCCTTGAATTTTAGAAAATTTTCCTTGACTAATGGAACAAATATGCACGTGTGTATTTGAAATTTAAGATAAATCTCATGTGGTCTGAGTAAAAAACCGAGCATAATCTGAGTATAAACTGAGAAAAATCTGAGATAAACCCTCGGCGACAACTGAACAAAATTTGAGATAACCCTTGGCGGCATTTGGGCAAAATACAAGAAAACCCTTGGCTGCAACTAAGCAAAATCCGCGATAACTCTCGGCGACAACTGAACAAAATCCGAGATAACCCTCGGTGGCATCTGAATAAAATCCAAGAAAACCCTTGGTGGCATCTGAGCAAAATCTGAGATAACCCTCGGCGGCATCTATGCAAAATGAATAAATCTAGGAGAAAATAGATGAATCTGAGAAAGAATGAGTAAATCTGGGAATGAATCAATGAATCTGAGAAAAAATGAATAAATCTGGAAAAGAATGAATGAATCTAAGAAAGAAAAAAGGAATCTGAGAAAGAATAAATAAATTTGAAAAATGATGAATAAGTATGGGAAATACATTAATGAATCTGGGAAAGAGAGAATGGCCTATCTCCTATTCTAGGTGAAAAAGTAACGAGTTAATCTCTGGGCAAAATCAAATATGATATCAGAAACGCTTCTGTTTGAACCTCAAAGTTTTTAAAAAAAATTTATGAATTTTTTAATTTCTTTGTACCTCAGGGGTTTTCAAAAAAAATTGCTATCAAGAGGGTAACCTTAAATCCGGGGTCCCCATTATCTTTTAGGATGAACATTGATCAGGCTTGAAATCAAAAATGCGCCTAGTTTGACAGGAAACATTGTATTGAATACATATTGTAAAAAAACAAAAAATGCCCTAGTATAAGGGAGAAACTACATATCAGAGAAGAAAGAAAATGCCCCTTGCATGAAGGTTTGAAATATTTGATTACCACAAGCGCAATAAATATTCAACTTTTAATTTTGACTTTTTATATTGAAGATTTTAAGTAGGCTCAAGAAAATAAAACATTTCTTTTTGAGACTCATCATGGAATTCACCCTTCTCCCCCTTTGATTTACTTGGGAAAGTAAAAATTTTCAAATCAATTTAGAAAAAATAGTTGTGGCTTTTGAGTCTTTGCCTGGTTGGGTTGGTGCACCCATTTTAATTTTTAAAAATAAAATTTCTTTGATCCTTGAGGACAGTCATACACTTTGATCTCATCATTCACATCACTCACATACATTCATCAATCACATGCATTCATTCAATAAACAACCCGGGAACACCCACGATAAGTTCGAGTCGTGACCTACTGGGAAGGTTTCTAGACTCTAAGCTTACTACGTGCAATGCATTTTTATCTGGCCACCCTTGCCCAAGCACACCTATATACCTTTCGATATGTGGTGACTTGGTTCGATATACCGTATAGGTGATAATCTAAAACCTCAATTCACTTCTCTGAAGCCAAAAACAGCCAGTTTGATCTCCAGTTGAGAGGTGGCGCACAATGCTGAGCAAGGGCCCACTTAAATACCTCTCGTCTAGAATAGACGTAGTCTATCCCCCTCGTACAGTAAGGTACAGCGGGGCAAGATCCTCCTTAGGCACCGATTTTCACCAAGAAGTGCAATTGATATACTTAGATTACCTTTTATACCTACGGGTACGAGTCAAGAGTTGTAGCTTTCATAAATGGTTTGGCATCCCACGAGGGGACCGATCACGTACTAGTACTATGTTGGCAATCGGGACATGTGACTGTGTGGCTTACAATAGGTCAAAGGCTCAGGTCGCTCCAGCCTGGGTGCATCAACATACTTCTCAGAATCACCTGATCAGATGGTATTGATGCCCCCAGTTTGATATACCTTAAGGTACGTGACTGGAGTTGTGGGTTTCATGAATGACGTCGCATCTCCGAACAGTAAACGTTGGCTAAATGGGACGTGTAAGTGCTCAAAACAGTAAACGTGCATGTGGTGTGTGCAAAACAGGGTGGGGTGTGCCCGGGGCCTTTTTTCAAACAAATGGGCCCATGGGTCCTGATCATACTATCATATATTCAATCAAGACCAAAATTATTCAAATCATATGAATATTCAATCAAGATCACATTATTCCAATCACATAAGCACAAAACATTACGATCAACATCAATCATGTATCTCAAGCAAGATTATGGTATGTTCGATAGGCAATCAACATAACCTAACAATATGGTCCGAATCATTGAAATAAGCCCACGGTTCCAAATCTTGCAAAAAAATTTTATATAGTCCAATCAAGATTGTTTTGGGGTGACCCACAATAATTCAAAATTTTAAAGAATATCGAATTGAGGGTATAAATATGATTGATGAGATAAAGAAGATGTTTTTATTTTGATTTTTGATTTTTAATTTTTTTTTTTTTTTAAAAGTCAAGCCCTATCAAAAAAAGTTTAGAAAGCACAACCAAAAGACAAACATATGTTGCTGTTGGCAACATTTAAAAATTGATTTGCTTTATTATTATTATTTTATTTAAAAACCTTTTAATCTCTTATTTTTTTTTCCTTTTTTTTTTTTAAAAGAAAAACAAATGAGATCAAGAGTGGAAACCAAACACCATAGATTTGTCGAGGTCATCATCGAGATAAAAATCTGAAACAGGGGGTTTGGAAACGTTGGTCCAAATCAGAAATTTTTTTCAAAACAACTTTCTGATTCAAGATAAAAGAATTTTCCTTTTTCGATCTCACCCAACTCAAACCAGATTTTTTATTGCGTTGATCAGGGGCTTCGAATGGGCGTATCGGAACGTAGATATTCTTCGATTCTCATCCTTAAAATCCAATCTTAACGACCTGATTAAAAATTTTCCACCGAAATAATCCAATTAGTCGATTTTGGTGACGAAGGAATTAAAAACGAAAACTGTTTCTGCCCCCTTTTTTGCAGATTGATACTTCAACCGATGAGAACGCTCGATTACAGCAATCACCCTTTCTCACAAACTAAAATAAAACCGAATTTTAAAAGGAAAAGAGAAGAATAAAGAGCCAACATCTTGATCAGCCACCATTAACGCTCTGTTAGAGCTTGAAACCGAAGCGACATTATTTTCCAGCTAGAGAAAAAAAAAACTCCATGGAACAATCTTCTGATGGTTCGAATCTATTAAAAGAAAGAGGGTGAGAAACTGAGCTTCAACCTATCTCCACAGAGATCTTCATGTTCGAACTCGAGATCAGACGCACCAATCTTACAAGAACGGCTGACTGGAAAAAATAGCCATTAAACTGAATAGAAACGTAGAGATTAGGCTCAAAACTGAGTTTAGGCAAGTGATTACTCGAACCGTTCATTTCACGTAGCAGATCGTACTCCCTACCCGATCCTTAATCCATCGTTCTCGTTCGATCAAGCGATAAAGGATGACAGCAAACTCCCATCATCCAACCTCTAGATCATTCGAGATTCATAGAATCGATGCATGGTTTTAGAACCCTCAAAGAGCAGAGTTCTTGGGTCTGTTGAGACCGACAGAATTGATGGGGACGAAGAGATACATTTTGTTCTCTTAAAAAAATGATTAAAGAATAAGTGAAAAAAAAAATCAAAGAGATTTTCACTATCGGCACCCCATTTATTGCGAAATTAATGGTTTAACAATTAGAATCCGATTTTACTCAAACACCCCAAAAAAACGAATGGGAACTTTACTGTTGCTGTCCCCAACAGTATACCCCAAAAAAAACTTTGTTATTTTTTCTATTTTTTTATTTTTATTTTTAAAAAGAAAGGTTTAAAGAACAAATCACACATGCTGCCCCAAAAACGGAAAAAAATAAAAAATAATAAAAACTAAAATAAAAAACTTCTCATGCTCAATAATCATTAAAACCATCCCTAAAAAAAACCCTTTCGAAACCTTGTATTATTTTAGGGTCACCCCGAATGATCCTTGATCGGATCATGAAGATTAACGTGTTAGATCAAAGTGCTCCGAGTAGAATCAGATAATTAATGATGTACCAACAACAATAAACAAATAATAAAAAAAAACTAACTAAGAATTAAACAAAATAAACTAGAACAAAACTAGGTCATTGGCAATGCTCCCATACTTGGGGTTTTTCAAGTTTGATCCTCAAAGTTCCCAGTGGAGTCGCCACTGAAAGCGTCCTCGATCCGCGGGGTGCGCGGATCCGCTTTTGACCTTGAGGTTTGGGAGTCGCCACCTAGTTATTGTGGTCTAGGAACCAAACTGACTCTAACATGGATAAAAAGAACTAATCTACCATAAAAAATCTGAATTTGGGGATCATGTTACGGGGTTGGAAGGTGTTAGGCACCAACCCCGCCCGGCCAAAGCCGGTCTCTACTAACTTTTCAAATATATCACATTGCTAAAAACCTAGATAAAAATAAAAATAAAAACAAAAACAAAAAATTTATACCTTCTCGATAGCAAGGATTTTGCTCCCTCAGATCTGACAAAAAATCTCCTTGTTCCGTACTTCCTTTCTTCGTTCTGTCTCCGGATTTGATTTCGTATCTCCGAGATCAAGGTATCTCCTTGCTTTTGGATCTAAACTCTTCAAGTTTGTTACGGATTTGGAGGTGTTTTTGGAGGGCTTTTGGGTGTTTTTTAAGCTAAAATTGAAGGAGGGATGTTAGGTAAGGAGTTGGGGCTCCAAAACTAGGGTTTATGGGGGGCTAGGGGAGCTTCTAGACCTACTTCTCTTAGGATTTATGATTTGATACGAAAATAGGGTGTGAGCACCTGTATTTATAAATGTTTTTAGGGGTTGATTTGGATAAAGTTAGTGTTTAATTAGAGCTCTTTTAATTAGAGTTGTGTTTTAGTTAGACTTGTTTTAGGTAGAATTGTGTTTTAATTAGAATTGTTTTAGGTAGAATTGTTTTTAGGTTAGAACTCTATTAGATAGAGTAATTATTTAATTAGAATTCTATTATGACTTTTGGTCTTATTTGTTTGACTTTTAATATTTTGACTTTAGTCTTAATTGATTGACTTTTAATATCTTGACTTCAGTCTTGCTTAATTGACTTTAATTTTGACTTTAGTCTCACTAGATTGACTTTAATACCTTGACTTCAGTCTTGCTTGATTTACTTTTAATTTTGGAGACCCCTCCTCCATTATTTCTTTAATTCTTTGGACCCCCAAATGGAGGGGTCCTTAAAGAAATATCCCACGAACCCTCAACAATTTTACCTGAAAGTCCGATTGATCGATTTTTTTAGTTCTAATTTTTAAATTAATTTCATTAATGTTTCACTTTAATTATTTAATTTTTTATTTATTAATTTCGAATTTTTTAATTATGAAAATTATGAAATTACCGTTTTACCCCCAGAGAGGACTTTTCACGTTTCAAGTCGGTTTTTAATGTTCTAGGATGTTTTAGAATTGATTTTTCGTAAGAAATTCAATGGAAATATTAGTTTGTGTCATTTATGATATTTTGTGTGTGAAATGGTCATGAACTTTATGAGGGGCATTTTCGTAATTTTGTTAAATTTTGTGAAAATTGGCGAAATGATTTATTTGGTTTCGATTTGTTATTTTATGTGTTTTAATGAGTTTTCCTAATCGTAACGTAGGTTCTAGGGTTATTTTGATGTTAGGGGTGTTTTGGTAATTTGGTCAATTTTTAGTGATTTTTATTGTGAAACTTCTTTTTGGTCTGCAAGATGATGGTTTCTATGTTTCTGGGGTTGTATTTTCCTAACGTAGCGTGGTTTCTAAGGTTTTTTTAATTTTAGATACCTCATCCGGATTTCTGAAACATTTCTGGTAACGAAATAAAGCAATGGAATACACATCCATCATTGGGAATCATTGCAATCGGGTTGACGAGTTGATTAATCAGGCGAGTGCAAAAATGGGGTGTCTACAGGCTCGTTGGTAAGCTGCCCCAGCATTCTTGAGACCGAATGGCATGACCTTATAGTGAAAGGTACCCCAAGGTATAATGAACGCAGTCTTCTCTTGATCTTCTACTGTCATTTTTATCTGGTTGTAACCCGACAAGCCATCCATGAAGGAGAACATGTCGTGCCCCGCTGTGTTATCGACCAAAGTGTTGATGTGTGGTAATGGAAAGTCATCTTTAGGACTGGCTCTATTCAGATCCCGGTAGTCTACACACATGCGTACTTTTCCATCCTTCTTTGGCACAGGAACGACGTTAGCAAGCCACTCAGGGTAGGTGGATACTACGAGAAACCCTGGTTGGAACTGCTTCATTACTTCGTCCTTGACTTTAAGTGTCCACTCAGGTTTCAACCTTCGTAATTTCTGCTTGACTGACTTGCTTCCTGATCTGATAGGTAACTTGTGGACGATAAGATCTGTGTCTAACCCGGGCATGTCTTGATAGGACCATGCGAAGACATCTTGGTACTGTTGTAAAAACTTTGTCATCTCTTCTTTGTGATCAATAGTCAATAGGGCCCCGATCTTAACGATGCGTGGGTCATTTTTGGTGCCTATGTTCACTGAATTTGTATCCTCTATATTTGGCTGAACACCCTTCTCGTGACGTTCCATGAGTTCTTTGATTTCTTTTGGAGGATACTCAACCTCTTCCTCTAACTCTTCTTCGATCCCCATGAGATCAAAGTCGAGCTTGAGGTCAAAGTCGTATTCATCTCTTTCATACTCTGTTCTATCACAGGATTCATTCAACTAAGGAAATTCTTTGAAAACCTTTGGTATTTTGAAGATTTCTAATTTTTTTGATTTTTTGAAGATATTTGATTTTTTTGAATTTTGCAGAGTTTTTGATTTTTTTTGAAATTTGAAAGATTTTTAATTTTTTTAGATTTTGAAAGATTTTTGATTTTTTGGATTTTGAAAGATTTTTTATTTTTTTGGATTTTGTGGATTGTCTGTGTTTTTGAAACAAGATAAAGAAAAATCATGCAAATTCATTTGCAACTGAGGTGAGCCCCCAAAACATTTTTGCTCCGAGGACAAGGGCTCATTATGGTCCTCGGGCACATGAGATTCTGCTAGTGGCGTTTTTTTTTAGGCCGTAGGGATTTTGGACCCCATGGCGGCCTCGTAAGTGATTGGGTATTCCTCCCAATTCTTGAAAACTTGCCCTTCTTCTCTAGGGCAGATAAGTCCGGAGAATGGCTCCCTTGACGGTTCAGATATGACCATCACTTCCGGATGATTGTCGTCAAATCCGGGTGCATGCATTTGTAGGGTGAGTGGAATTACGATAGATCCCCAATCGATTTGAAAGGGGAACAATGATTTTTTTTCTTCATACATTGGGACTTCCGCCTTGGCGGGCTCTCTTTCTTCTTCCTAACTTCCTTCGGAATTCCCTCCAAACAAGATGTCCATGCCATCTGTAAAGGAATGTGGGGACTCAACGAATGAGTCTTCTTGCGATTGAACGGGCTCGATACTTACAACTCTTGGTTCTCCTGTGTGGTTTGCTGACAATGATTCTAACAAATCATCTGGCCTTTTTTGTGATTGTGGGAAGTTGAAGCTGATGTGTGGTACTTTGCCCAAGTTCCACACGTTAGGCTCTCGATTTTGTCTTCGTGCAAGTCGAAGTTCCCTTTTCTTCTCATTCATATCGGAGATGTCCTTTTTTGTAGGCTTGAACCCGAGGTCGAAGTAGGGAGTGTGTCTTTGATCATTGATCAGAGTAGCTCGGCCTCTTCCTTTAGGTCCTAGCCCTTATTTCGGACGGTATCCCACCTTCTTCATTACCCTTCTGATCATCATATTTGTTTTTGATAATTCTACTTTTGTCTTCTCATTTCCCCTCGGGATATGGTTGACAGATGTGAATTGGAAAGCGTGATATCCCTCTTTGTCCCCAATCATTTCCACATCTATATAAGGTATATCTGGAGATCGCTCGACGGGTATAAAATTCTCGACGAGGACGGATATCACCCTCTGTCCCATAATGAATTTGACCCGTTGATGTAAGGAAAAAGGAACTGCTCCAACGATGTGAATCCAAGGTCTTCCTAGGAGGAGGTTGAATGCCAAGGGTATGTCCAAGATCTCGAATGTCACTTCGAATGTGCATAATCCGATGGTAACAGGAAGATCCAGTTCTCCTAACGACTCTGTTTTTCTGCTATCAAAAGCTTTAACGGTCCTCTTAGTTGGCCTGAGGTGAGACAAATCTGCATTTAATTTGTGCCAAGTTTGTAGAGGACAGACATTAAGAGCCGAACCGTTGTCGATTAGTACCCTTGCTACCATCATACCTTTGCACATTACCATAATGTGCAATGGCTCAATGTGTCTACGCCCCCCGTTGATAAATTCATTCTCTGTGAAGGTGATTGGATTGGGGGTCATGATCTGTCCCATTGTCTTTTCCAACTCTTCTGGCGAGGTGGTCTCAGGTACATATGCACTACTAAAGACTTTGAGCAATGTTTCCCGATGATGTTCTAAGTTTAATAGCAAGTCAAAGATGCTGATTTTAGCTGGCATTTTGTTCAGCTGCTCTACTATGTTTTACTCATTCTTTCGAATGAGTTTGAGGAGGTCAGCTGCCTCCTAGTCAGTTACTTTGCTCTTCTTCTTCTCTACTTCCTTTTGTGGTACTTGTTCCTCTTTCACAAGCTTTCCTTTTCCCTTTTCTTTCCTTCTTTCTTCCTCCTTGTTCTACTTCTTCTATTCTTTTTTCGGTATTTTGTAATATCTTCCCGATCTGGTCATATGACCAATGTCCGTTACCATGGTCTCTTTTGGCTTCTCAACCCCTGCGGATGTCACAATCATCGTCTCATAACTTTATGGGACGATTTGATTTGAGCGTTATGGAAATGGTTTAAGGAACATGATGGCCATGGGTTGAGGGTCCGATTTTAGATAAAGGATGAGAGGTGGTGGATTGGATTTGGCGGTTGGTGTAGTTATATTTGGGATTTGTGGATTGGTATAAGTAGGATGAGGGGTGGTCGGGAGGAGAAGCTTGAAGTTTGAGGGGTCAGTGTAGTACAAGATATGATAAGAGGTGGTCGGGAAGGAAGGCCTGAAGTTGGTATGGTGCAAGGTATAATGACAGGTGGCCGAGAGGAAGAGCTTGAAGTTGGTAATGTGTAAGGTATGATGAAAGGTGGTCGTGAAGGATTTGAGGTTTGGGAGTTGGAATGAATGGTGAGATTAGCCAAATTGATTGGAAATTGGGATGATGATTGGTTGGTTGTATCTGGTGGTAATGCATTGATGCTTGATGATGTTGATTCTTTCCTCAGATTTACTCTAACTTTAGAGCCAATTGGTGCTATCAGAACTGAAGGGTTGAAGCTTGGTTCATCACTCTCTATGGCATTGACTGTTGGCCCACTGCCTCCCCCATTATGCGTCGGTAATGGGTTCTGATTGATATTCTGCTGAGGTGCTTGGGTTGCCAGACCATCCAAGATGATTGTTTTCCTGTCGATTAGATTCTGAACTTGGTGCTTGAGTTGCCAACATTTGTCGGTGGTATACCCTGGTGCCCCCATGTGAAACTCGTAGAATTGATTGGGGTTGTACCCTGGTCCCTTAATTGTCTCAGGGTTCGGCTGTCTTTTGGTGAGATATTCTCCCCTGAGTAGTGCTGGGAGTAGTTCTGATAGAGTCATAGGAAGACGAGTGAACACACCTGGGATCCTGTTGGGTCTACGCTGCTCGGTTTGATGAGTTTGGAAAAACTGTGGGTTCTGACCAAATACTGGATTTTGCCCAAATTGAAAGGCTTGCAGAATAGGTGTTACTTGAGGTGGATTAACTCTGAACGAGACCTGAGGACTTGGTGGCCTTTGGAGACACATCCTTTTTGGATGATGTCAAACCACGCCCCGTCTAGATGGCATTTACGAAAATTTTCAAGGGGATGGGTAAGTTGTATAAAGGGTAAAAGGCATTGGAACGACAACTGGATGATACTGAACAACACAAGTAGGTGCGAGAGCTTGAGACAACCACTATTAAAAGCAGAGCTCATAGGGATTAGACGATTCATTAGATATTTCATTAGGATTTTTTTTAGTATTATATTAGGATTTTTATTAGAATTTGCTTTGTTAGCAATTTTCTTGTTTATCCGAATGTTGTGCTATCTATGTTTTATTTCAAAAATATTTTTTTTGCAATATTTTTTAGAAATCATTTTCTTTTCATAGTTATTTCATCTTGTGCTAGTTTACACAATGTAGGTTGAAAATATTCGTTTATATTTTTCCAACATAGCATCATACAATATGATCACAATTAATATAGTAGATACAATCGATGCTGCAACAATGATGAGTGGTGTGTTGTGTGACGCCCCTAAAATACTAACACAAAGCCACTTGTCAAGTCTCGAGGTACTAGGTGGCACTTCAAAATTTTGGCATGGTTTCTTCTATTTATTTAGTATTCCAAGGCATTAAATACCTATTTCACCTGATAAACAATATACATTATATCCTGCATACATACATATAAAATATAATAATAACAAAAGCCTATGTACATCTAATAACGTACGATAGTTCAGAGTATGGAAGGATAAACAAATATAGGATTATACAAAAGTTTCTCACTCCAACAAAAGTCCTAACACTCTACCAAAATCTACAATACAACCTGGGCTTACTGACGTCACTAGGGGTTATACCCCCAGTACTCACCAGATGGTTTCCACTCGTCGATTCTACGCTCGTCTCACCAATTACAAGTTTTTGAGCTAAAAAAATAGGAAAGAAGGGGAGAGTAACAATGGTTACCCAGTCGAGATGTAAATAATTCTTGTCAATAACCTCTCCTAACATGAAAGAATATGCATACTCAATCATTTTCATATATGCAAAGTTTTACAGAATAAACTACAATTAATTGGTACATATAGCCAGGGATGAGCAACTAAATATTTTTAAACATACATTACATCAATCAATAGTTATAACTATAATATTTTCTTTTTATACAAATCTAATTAAATAAATAGAAACATTAAACATGCATTTCATTTTATATATCAAAATATGGTAATAAATACATAATACACAAAGGTGGGATTCAAGACTAAATCGCTCCCAGTCAGGACAAGATGTTTCATAATAAAGTATTAGTTTTTTATTTTGTAGCTGGTCGTTATTTATCACACTTGGGGGACCATTTATTAGGCTTAGGTTGGTTGTTTGATGTGACCGTAAACAATGGATCTCCTTTTGATGTGTTAAAATGTTCGACTACTTAAATTGTTAGTGATCATTGACTAATCATCTTCGTCTATACCTATCAGGCGTGCATGTGATTCCCAAATATACAATCCCATTCATGTATGACCACCTTTACATTACAAGTTCATTGGTAAAGATAGAGAGGAATAAACCCAAATTCCAGGTGTGACTTCTCTCTTATACGTGCCCCATACCACGTATGAGTTTGGTTGTCCTTACCATACATTCCAAGATAGTATATCACTCCGGATGATATGACAAATTATTCCTTCAGGTATTTCCAAGCTCTTTAATAGTTCACAAAATAACTACATATACATATAAATAATTTTCTTTAAAAATAATTAAGAAATTAACATTACAAAGTTCAGAATGGATATCCAATTTCCTACCATGCAATTATGACAACGCGGCCTAAAATAAATAACAAAAAAGAAACATAAACTGCACCTCACATAACAAAAAGTAAATAAATATGCAACCAATATCATTATCCCTGGATATCCGTTCATCCACCTACACACATCATTACAATGTAAAATGTAGACATCACCTCTTGGGTATAATTCATACATTTTACCGTTTCATCATCTTTTCCTCTTTCTTCTATTTTTTCACTTTTTACTTTTTGAAACACATCATTTATTTTTCGATATTCATTCACTCAATATGAGTTCATTGAATATTAAATCTTTTTTCACACTTTAAAATTTATTTTTATCATTTCAATTGAAAATTTACAAAACTTATATCAAAACAGGATCCGAGCAGTGCATAGGACCCAACAAACGAAACTAACCTAGTGAATGTCCTACCCACATATAATTTTTTATAAAACACAATTAAATCTATCAAAAATGAAGATTTGGCGTGAATTTGAAATAATAAAAAAATTCTACATTTTTAAACACATTACATTCTTTTTATTAAAAATCCTAAATGCAATTTTCACAACTACGATTATCAATAGATATTGAGAGTCCCCAACCAATCTCTATGCGATAGAATTGAAGTATGTGCGCAAAAATTATGATGATAAGCACAAAAATTGAGGTGGATTTGACATTGAAATGGCTACTTTCTGGATTGGGCCTGGTGATATCAAAGAGCTCGATGCCGTCGTCATTTCTCCCTTTTACAGCGGAGGACAGTTTGGAGTCGAAATAGATGAAATCTAAAGTCAAAGTTTCGAAATCCTCGTGTATCCTATGGCTATTTTCAATGAAATGGGAAGAAAGAGAAGAAAAAAAAAAAATAAGTGGGTTTTGTAAAGGTCGACATTGCGGACATTTTTCCCTTATTCGTCGGAAGTCGACAACGTCTTGTTCGCGATGAATCTCAAGTTGAAAGTTGGAAAAAAAATCATTTAAAACTCTCAACTAGTTTTGGATGATTATAAGGGATGATGAATAGTGAATTTTATTTAAAAATTATTTATATATGTTGACGGGACAAAATCGATATTTTTAATATTGTTTCGTTTGACAATAACTTGACCATCCAGAATCAAAAAGTGAAAAGTGAATATTTTATTTTATATCTAATGGCATGGTCAGATTCTATAAATTCTATCTCTAATAAAAATTCACTTTTACAGCCTGATAGGAACTCAAAATTGATGAATAAATACTCTATTTTCTATAAATTTTTGTTGTGGATACAATGGTATCTTCGAAATTTAAAAATTCTCACTTAGAAAAAAGTTCATTTTTTTAGCTTGGTTTGACTCAAAAATCGAGGATTTTGTAACTTTTCTATTCAGACTTGCATTTGGCCTTGTTTATAAGTTAAAGTATGTTTTTCAACCATTTTGAATCCAATGGTGAGACTAGATTTTATTTAAAATGACTAGAATAAAATTTTAAAGTTTTACCCTAAGTTCCACTTTTAGAATTTCTCAAAATTTCACTATTTATTTTACCTCGAGATACAAATAAAAAACTAGGGGTATTACATGTTGTCTCATTTCAAGAGACATTGGTTTGGTATCTCAAGACTGTAGGATCATTTTCAAGTGCAATCTAATCCATTTCATTTTCTTTTGCAAATTTCAGTTTGTTTGTGCATGTGCATACTAAAATATTGAGGACAATATTATGTCTATTAATTTGATTTTCTAGCCAAAAAGTCACAAAATTTTGAAAAATATTTTAGTGGCAACTTTGTTGTATGTTGTTCAAGATCTTAACTTTTATCTTTAAGCACTTAGTTAAAAATACTTGATCAGTTTGTGGTTGGAAGATTTGATCAGGAGTCTCTATTCGTGTTTCTCTTAGATAAAAATTAAAACAAAGTTACCTTTTATTTATAGTACTTCTAATAAGATTACCAAGAATCTAGGTTGAATTGAGTGAGCTTGTTACCTTCTTTCTACTTAAAGTTGATGAACTTTGACTTCCTTATTTATTTGGTTAGCTAATTAGAAGAAAAACAAAACTGTTTGAATATAGTATAAACTACAACCATTGAATTAGACTGGGTACCTTGAAAAAGGCTACCTACTTTTCTTAGAAAAAATGAGTGAAAAAGGAGTAGAACAGAAAAGAAAAAGAAAAAGATCTTTCGAAGTAAAAAATAAAGAAAGATTCAAAAGAATCAATGTATAAAAGTTTAGAATTTTAGTAGGGTAAAAGTCATCCAGTATAAAAATGTGAGTACGCTAGAATATTAAAGATAAAGCCCCTTATAAGTATTAAAGTGAACATCCACACTTCTCATTATCCTAGACTGGATGCTAAGATTAGAGTTAAATCATAAGTGATCAAATTATTTTGTATTAGTTAGAAGGTTGAACTTCACTCTAAGAAACCGAATCTCTAAAGTTTCTTAGTTAAAATCACTATATTTTAAAGGTCAATTTAAGTCTAAGTTTTGTTATAGAGAAATAAGAGTTGAGACTCCATACCAAGTATTACTTCCAAATGATTGAGAAATCTTAAAAGAACTTATACTTTTAGATATAAGTGTTGATTTTGACCATTATTATTTTAAAAGTTATTTTGAATTTTATCTGTATATTCTCTATAAACCCTTATGAGTCAAACTCGTCCACTAGGGATAACCTAGAAGTTTAAGGAATTGCTGCATTAGTTAAATACAATCAAGATGCCTGCAAAAGTGGCTAAATTATTTTTTAAGAGACTAGAAAAAGATAAGTTTGGCAGTGTGATCAGTGTCTCAAATCACTGATTTATCCATACTTTTCTCAGGCATTTATCTCGATTTTCATCTTTATTTCATTAGATTAGGTAAATAATTGTGTTAAGCTTCAATTTATCACATTACATATTATACCATGTTAATTAGGCTTAATTACACAAAATAAATGTGTTTATCAAAAATTGATCACTTGCGCTCATTGTATAGATCAATGATCAAATCATCAAGATGATTACCAAATCAATGTGGCGCAGTCCTTTTTGAATGGACCACCCTAAAATTGCTTCAATGTGCTTCACATGACAAATTATACACAAGAATGATGGCGACTATTTTTGGATCATTCTAAAGCACTTACAATCTATAAATATATCCTTTTCCCAATTAGGAAAGAATCATTGGGCCCTTATCCCTTATTTCTTCTCCACCCAATGCCCTTGGCATTTTCTCTGTAATTTTCCATTTTTAAGATAGGTTTTATTTTAGTGACTTTATATAATTTATCAAAAAAGAAAATAGTGTACATTGGTTACCATATGAATACAAGTGTTAGTTTTTTGAATTCTTCTTGTATCCTTGCAATGACCATAAACTAGTCTCCTTTCATTAATGGAAAGAGGAAGTTTTTAATTCTATGTTTATATTCTTTATCCTTTCATGTTCTTTATGTTTATAAGATTCTTTTAAAGGTTTTATCCAACTCCAATGGATCAAAGTTTTAGATGAATTCCTACACCTTTTATACTTAACTTAAATGTTTTATGTGAGTGCAGGAGTCCTAACTATAATCCCAAATTATACAACTCCATTCATATATGCACCTTTACAATACAATTTCACTGGTAAAGATAGAAAGGAATGGACCCGAATTCAAGTTGTGACTCCACTCTTATATGCTTCCCATACATGTATGAGCTTGGTGGTCCCTACCGTACATCCCAGGATAATACACCACTCCGGATGATTTGACACAGTATCCCTTCAGGCATTCATAGACTCATTTGAAAACAAAAGAGAAATTAATCATATAAGGTTGAGAATGGATATCCAGTTCCTACCATGCAATCGTGGCCACCTGGCCTAAAATAAATAACAAAACTTGGAGCCTCTACGCCAATAGAATTTAAATAAACATGTAACCAATCATTATCCTTGGATATCCCTTCACCAACCTACACATAACATCATTGTAAAATGTAGACATCACCCCTCGGGTGTGATTTTGACATTTTACCATTAAATCCCTTTTCCCATTTTTTTATGTTTTCACTCCTCAACTTTTCAAACCAAATCTTTATTTTCAAGCTTTCAATTTCATTTTGATCATCCAATCGAAAAACTATCAAATTTTAGTTAAAATGGGATCCCGATAAGTACGCGAAGTCAAATTGTCAAAACTAGAAAAGTTAGTGAAAATTTGGCTAAATGTTGGAAACTCAATTTTTTTCAAAATTCTTGAAATCAAAAATGGATTTTTGAAAATGAAACTCTTGAATACGAGATTTGACATCATGTAATTTTATATCTTAATTCAATGTAATGCGAAAGGTATTAACCTTTAAAATTTTGTCGAAAATATCAAAATTTACGTTTTGTTCTTAAAACTAAAATATTCTTTGAGATTTGGATCTCAAAACCATTCCCATTATTCCGAAATGGGGGTTAAAATATAATTTCATTACAAAACTTAAAGTAAATGGACTTAAATATTTTTAATGAAATAAAGGGTGGAAAAACATGTATAAGTAATGAGGAGAACAACTCAAAAGTCAGAAGTCAGTTAAGTCAGTTTTGATCAAAAATTTCTGACAGTGGTTGTCGGTGGCAGAAGCTTGATTCTAGCGGTGGAACCACCAGAATGGCCAGCTGCAGGTGGTGGTGCCATCACCTCCTCCTACCGATAGCACTGAATAATTTCACAAATTTTCGATTTTTCGATCCATTTTTCGAGTTTTCATCCATTCTTCAAATCCTTCGACCCACCCACGAATTTAACATTTAAACTTGATAAAAGCACATCAAAACTCTATTTCTAACATGGATTGTAAATCAAATAAAGATTTCTACGATTTATAAACTCGACACATATTTGATAAAATTTTCTAAATGCATAATTCAAAAACTACAATTATGAATAGGAAGTAGAGTCCCCTACCGAAGTTCGTGGATGCCAAGGGTGATGAGCTAGCATTACAAATCAAGGTTGGATGGCACGAGAGTTATGGTTGGGCTGACTTTGATACAAAATGAACGAGGGTTTGCAAAGCATCCGACCACGTCACTCTCATTCTCTTTTATAATAAAGATAAACCTAACTCCTAACTCGATGAAACCTTCGAATGGAATGTGCTGAGGTTCACTCGAACTACATTTCTGGTTTTTGATTGAGAATGGGGAAGACGAACAAGAATGAGCAAACCAAGATGGTGAGGTTGTAGTTCTTGTCATAGCCAACAACTTTACCTTCTTCGTCGGCAATCAACTTGGACTTGTTTGCGATAGAACTCGACAAGAAAAGGGTCGAAATGTTGGATTGAGAGTGGACTGTTGTTTGATTTTTCTGAGAAGAAGAAAAAAAAATAAAAGAAAGCTAACTTTTTTTTAAATAAAAAGTGTTGAGGGTACATTTGTAATTTTTTTTCTATTGTTTCTAGTTTCGGTAGTAATTTGACTATTCGGACTCGAAAAATGACAAATGAATATTCCATTTTGAATATTTTTTCGTTGCGGACCTAATGGTGCAATCGAATTATTCTAATTCTCACTCTAGCGAAATTTCATTATTTTAGATCCCACCCAACATGAAATTCAAGGATTTTAGTACTTTTTCATCCGAACTCGAATTCAAACTTGCTTACAGGCTAAAGTATATATTTTTGACCTTTTTTTATCCAATGACGAAGTCGATTTTCATTGAAAATAAATATAACAATATCCAAATATTTTACTCTAAGTCCTTTTTTTAGAATTTTTCTCAAAATATCACCATTTGATTTCTTCAAGATATGAGTTGAAAATTCGGGATAATACAATGTAAGACCTTAGTTTTCCTTCTTTCTCTCAATTTGAACTCACCAAGAAGGGGTACAAGAGTTGAAAATATCAAGAATTTTTCTTACGAAATTTATTTCGTTGAATTTTTCAAGGGAAAAAATTTAATTTCCTGGAAAAATATCATCCAAAATTAAACCCTAATTTCTTTATCATTCTCTTCTTCTCCAAGCCAACTTTCAACCAAATTAGTCAACAAGTGCTACTAAGATCTGCAGACTGGTCAACATTTTGTTGATTGAGTGGTAGAGATAGATGTTGGCCTATATTGAAGAGAAGAAGGCACATGCGAGTGCTCGAGCCACTAAAATTTCAGATTCAAATTAAGATTAGTTTAATTATTAAATTAGGATGTTTTTAATTTCTTAGTTAGGTTATTTTTTAATTCTTAGGTAGGATTTCATTTATGCAAAACTGTTTTAGAAATTATCATTGTTATAACTATTTAACTTTTTAAATCAGTTGTAACAAGACTTTGCATATTAATCTCAAATCTATTTCAGGTGTGATCTAACCTTTATCTCTTTTTCCTTATTGTTTGCATATTGAGAACAATATTTAATTTAGGTTTGGGGGTATTCGGTTAGCTCAAAATTGCATTATTAATTTATTTTCAAGTTTTGAAAAAAAATTTAAAAATAAAAAAAAATACAACACCTTTTAAATATTTTCTTCAAACTCTCTATATGTATTGTTTACATATGAATTTAAAATCTTAAGCTCATGTCCTAATTTTTTATCATAATTTCTTTTTGGTTATTCCTCATTAAGAAAATCATAAAAAGTTTAATAAATTATCTACATTTAAAATTCTTTTGGTCGACATGCCTTGTCAATAGGTAACTTTGAATCTAGTAGGATTAATCAACCAAACCTATCAAGAAGGTTCCTAACTTTGAAAATGATAAAATTACCTTTGATGGGGTTTCAGGACACTATTGCTCCAAAGTTAAAGCATCTTACACCTAGTTGGGATTGAAAATATCTGGTTTCATACTATGTTTAGACCTAAAGGGAAGTGGCGGCGGGGGGGGGGGGGGGAGATAAATAGGATAATTAAAATTTCGTTTGATTTATCCAATTTTAACTTAGATTGATAATATGCCTATTTATTCTAAGTCATTCACTTATCCTCTATTTTTCACTTATGTCTCTAAAACGCATTTAATGAAAAATAAACTTGGAACTTAAACATTCATTTCTTCATGTCATTCAATGGTCCATTCATATAAGATTTACCTATTCGGCATTCATTGCATCTTATAACATTTGCATTCAAGTGTAAGTTACAAAATCATAAAACATGCATGAGACATTAGACTTATAATGGTTTAGCAATGTACCTACATCCATTCTCATGGCAAGTCTTTAGCTTGCAATGTAATAATTGTTCACTTAGAAACTAAGCATTTATAGTATGCCATACATAGCATAATATTCATTCATAGCATGCATTCATCTAAGTGTAAATAAATAAAGGTATTTCCACAAACACGAGACAAGTATTTTATAGTGGATCGGCAATGTGCCTACATCCACACTCAAGGGTCCTACTTGGGAACTTGGTGTTCACTATTAAGAAAGTTTATAGTTCACCTCGAACCTTTTACATAAAATTTATATATCAAGGTTAAATTCTACAATCTTAAGATTGAGACAAACACATCCTTTCGAAATTGTGAATTTTGTTCATCGAAAATTCATGAACCTCTTCTTTTAGCAAGAGTTCTAGACTTTAACAAGAACTTGGTTTTTAATGAACTTAACTAAGTAACCTCATACATAGTTTTAGAAATGAAAAATCAAAATAACAAGGATTCACTCAACACTTTAAGGTTTGCCAATGGCGATCTTGAGTTCTTTGAGTCCTTGAGCTCACAAGTACATCTCGACAGTTTGATTTTCTAAACAAGCTTTCGAGTTCGTCGGCTCCTTGTGATACTCCTTCTATCTTCTCCCTTTACTCTTTTCTTCATAAATGTACCAATGTATATGCTAGGTGAAGTTTGATGGTTGAAAATGATTCAAATGAGAAGTCTAATTTGAAGGGGTTCAAGTAAGTTAGACTCTCATGAGAGTAGAGAAGCTCTCTAAGTGTGGAAAGGGGAAAACTAAACGTCTTTGGGGTTTGATCAAACCCACAAAATGAACTCAAGAGATGATTTTTAAAAACAGTTAGAAAATAAAAAGTACTTACTAGTGGCGCCGAAAGCTCCAATGATCATATTTTAAAATTTTTGGACAATTGGAGTGACTCAGCCGACAGCCCTAGTGAACAGTCCAAGAACCCTGGTAGGCACTTTGACGGCACCGGATAAATTACCAAAATGCCTTTTTGAATCATTTTGAGCTCTGTCTTATTCTTGAAAGCTTCGTTGAACAAACTGTTTGAGGATTTTATATATATTACTAAATAAAAAGCCTACAAACTTTCACCAAGGGGTGGGCAATGGCCTAAGTAGGTAAAATTACCAAAATACATTTTTTGCCATTTCGAGCCAAATTGAGCTCTCAGGAAGTTCAGTGATTAAATGATTCAGCAATTTAGTAGATATTTCCTATATAAAATCCCCAAACACTTACCAAGGTTGGATGATGGTCTAAAGATGGTCAAATTACTAAAATACCCTTTATAACCAGTTAGGGCTCCCAAAAGCTTCGTTAAATGAATGGATCAAGGTATAAGATTTTCTTTCCAATATAAGCTAACCTAACAATCATCTAGGTATTGTTGATTGGTTTATGTGGTCTAATTACCTTTTAGGTTTCGTACATACACATTATAAGCGTTTTGTCGATGTGCTTAAGATTGAGTGGCTTTACCGGGGTCTTCATATGTCTTCAATTGTAAGTCGGTCTAACATACAACTTAAGTCTCAAAATTGATAAAATGTGAAACTAACAATTTTCCCCTTTGTCAATTACAACACAAAACCTAATCTAGACCAAATAGACTAGGAAATATTCTTAGAATGACTAACACACCTACATCCAATTAGAATCTTACAAAAGTGTTTAAAAATAAAAATCTAACTACTTCGCTCCTCCTTAGGTATTGTTTCCCCTGTTCCTCCTAAATGGTTTACCTGTAGGATTCAACTAGGATAGTACACAAGGGTAGAAACTATTTTCCTCCTTTTTGCCAATATTTGACAAAAGGCATAATCAACCCAATGCTGACATAATATATACCAATAAGCATGGGGAAAAAATAAACATGCAAACAATAAATATGACTATCAAAGCAGGATGCAAGGCGGAAGAAAACAGAGACATGCCAAAAATGATATAACTATAAAATATAAGTATGAAATGATGAACGATGCATAAAGATATTACTCAATGAATCATGGTCGTAACATGCAAATGTGTACAAAATAATATGCCAATAAATGCTCAAATGCATACATGACTATTGTAAAAGATTTAACTATAGAGAACAACTGTATGAAAAATAATTGACAAAAACATTTTACTATTGAAACATTGGCATAACATGCTAACAAGTTAGTAAAGATATACAAATAAGAACTTAACAATTGTAGCATGACAAACGTGTGAAGAATTTAAACTCTAAAAGTAGAAATCATTCACACGAGTAGTTTAACAATACATTAATTGTGTCACATGACCATGTGTGGCCATTATGCTCACCAAATAATTTAAATATGAGAAATAGATGAAGAAAAATTAAGTTTGGGAGCTCGAAAGGCGAACAAAACACATGAGAGAAATATTATTTTTTCATATGCTTGTTGCTTGGGCAACTGGGTAAAAAAAAATTTAACAAAAACACTTTTGATTTTTTTTAATGATTTACATATTTTGGAGATGCCAAAAATGATTTTTTTCACCCTAACTCTCTGTTAAGAAGCCTTGAAAACTTTTTAAAGATCGTGGCAATTTGAGGAATTTTCGAGAATCCAAGAGATAAAACACGCTAAAAATGATCTAAAATTTTGAATGAACTTTACTATGGAACTTAGATGGGGTCCATTTACCCAAATATAGCAATAAAATCAAGTTCCATGATTTCTCAAGTTTCGACGAAGTTGGCCACAATGGTCAAAAGTTACATGAAAAATTTTCTTATAGGAAATTTTTCATCAAAAAATGTCATAACCTCAAGTTTGACAATAAAAATATTGAATGAGTCTTATTATTCAAAATTGCGAATATTGACTCAAATTTGGTGGACCAACGGAGTTGTGTGGTGCACACTACCATCCCGTCAAATTGTGACCGAGAGCACAAATGCTTCAAATTCCTTAAATATACCAATAAAAGTAACAACAAAGGTTTTCACACAAGATATGCAAATTTGACGCAAAAACTAAAAGTAGAAAATTATCCAATGTATGTATGTTTACTTTGGTAATTTGTTGACGGGAAGTAGTGAGGCACCATCATCCATAAGTGGACTCATTTTAAGAATAGTGTGAGGATGCCCATAAGTGAACTAATAAAATTTTGGATGACGTAGCTATATTGACTCCAACAACATGAAAATTTCTAAAAAGAAAAATTCATGGAAATAAGGTCTTAACCTCAAATTTTACTTAAAGACACAAAGTAATAAATCAATAATTCAAATTTACTAATTAAGCCCAATTTGTGAGTTTTTGGACTCAAGAGTGAACATCTCCAGTTGCATTGATTTGAAATCGTCTCGACACCGCCGTCCGCTAAATAACGAATAAGGGTCCGATTACTCCAATCAGGGATTTTTAAAGACTAGGGAGTCACCACCTAGTTTAGGTGTAGGAATCATAGATAACTCCAAAAATGAATCGGGTTGGCTTAAGAGTAATGGATAAGGGGTCAGATTACGGATTTCGAAAGGTGGTAGGCACCAAACCCGCCTTATCAAGATGATTAGTCTCTACTACAATCCAAAAATATCTTTTGGTCAACATTCAAAGACTAAAGGTCAAATTAGGGTCCAATCATCATCAAATTGCACCGAATTTACTAAATAAATCTTATGGCTAAAATAATTATATTATTTCTCGAATTTTGCATAATGAAATCTCACGATTTAATAAGGCTTACGTGGCACCAAAAATTAATGGATCAATTCGGTCATATTTTGAAGAGTATGAAATCGATTTTCAATGCCACGTATACAAAAATTAGTGAGTTGACTCACATGCCTAATTTCCTAGGAAAATTCAATTTTAAACTTTCAATGTACGTAAAATTAGTGAGTCGATTAGACAATTTTAATCAAAGAAATTTGATTTTTTAAATCACCACGTGCATCAAAATCATTGAGTTAATCCACACATTTTTAATCATAAAATTTGATTTTTTGAATCGCCACATGTACTAAAATCAGTGAATTGACTCATATGCCCAATTTCATAGAAACTTTTGATTTGAAACTTCCAATGCACACAAAAATCAGTGAGTTGACTCACATACCCATTTCATAGAAAATTTTGATTTTAAATTTCTAATTTACACAAAATCAACAAGTCGACTCAGATGCCCATTTCATAGAAAATTTTAATTTTAAATTTTTAATGTACACAAAGTCAGCGAGTCAACTCACATGTTCATTTCGTAGAAAATTTCAATTTAAATTCCTAATGAACACATAATCAGTGAGTCGACTCAACAATTTTGATCAATGAAATTTTGATTTTTTAACTCACCAGGTGCGCCAAAATTTATGAATTAGCCCATACATTTCACAAAATCAACAAGTTGATTCATTAACATCACCAAATGAGTAAATCGATCCGATAACATTAGTAATCAATGGGTAATCCATTAATATCCCAACATCAACGAATCGATCCAATTTTAAAAATTAATGAGTCGACTCTTACCAAAAAAATGAATTGATAAATACCCATTAATATCTTAAAATTAGTGAGTCGACTCAATAATTTTGATCAAGAAAATTTTGATTTTTTAACTTTCTATTTGTGTCAAAATTAATGAATTAGCTCATACATTTCGTAAAATCGACGAATTGATTCATTAACATCACAAAATGAGTAAATCAATCCGATAATATTAATAATCAATGGGTTGATCCATTAATATCCCAACATCAATTAATCAATCCAATTTAAAAAAATTAATGTGTCAGCTCTTACCAAAAATTGAATCGATAAATACCCATTAATATCCCAAAAATAATGAGTTGATCTAATTTTAAAAATCAATGAGTCGGCTCTTTAATTTTGTATAACATTTAACTAGATTGATCTATCGACATTAAAAATCAATAAATTGATCCACTAATATTTTGAGAACTAAAGGATTACTATTAGTGCCACGTATACCAAAAATTGACGAATTAATTAAGATGCATTCATAATCAAGAAATAATAAAATAAAATAAAAATATTTATCTTCATCGAATAATTTCAAATACTTGGATTCCTTCAAAAAAGAATCTAAAATAGCTTGTAAGTAGTATCGTGATCTTGCAAGCTATACCCAAAAAGAAGGAAAATAAAAACATGGCTGTTGTCCGCATGGTTTATGAAAAATTGAACATGAGAAAGAGGTTGCGATAATAATGTGAGGACGTTGGAGATGATAAGGGCAGTAATGGATCTGCATTGTAATGAAATAAAGAGGCTGTGTAGTAAGGTTACAACAAGATGAGATGAAAAATCGTGATTGGAAGATAAGGGGTCTGAGAGAGAAAGGAGGGCTGAAAGATGGCTATAACAACGACGTTTTTTGGAAAGGAGTGTGGTGTAGTTGTTATCCAACATCAAAGAGCTCTTTTCTTTTTACAACGCAGTGAGATGGAGAGATGGGAGTGGAACTAGCAAAGGTGGAGGAGAGGGAGCTATTTTATGGTGGTTGTTACAATAAAACATGAAAAAGGGTTGGGACCTCGATGATGAGGATTGTGTTGCAAGTTTAATGGTGGAGAAGAAGAAAAAAAAATTTGCTGTGAAGAACAGAATGTCTATCAACTGAGGGAGATGATGAGTGAAGGTATCATGAGGGGGTAGGGGCTGTTAGAGAAGAAGGTAATAGTGGAAACGTTGGCTTTTGGAAAACAAAGTAATGGCAGAGAAGTTGGTTGGTTTTTAATGAAGAAGAAGATGTGGCTCATATTTTTTTGATGAAGAAGAAGGTGTGGTTGGTTTTTAATAGTGAAAAAGGGGAGACTTGAGGATGATGAAGAAGAAGGTACTGGTGAAATGTTGGCTGTTGGAGACGTTAATGGAGAAGAGGTTGCTGGTTTTTAATGGAGAAGAAGAAAGTTGCAATTTTTTTTAATGGGGAAGAAGAAGGTTGCTATTTTTTTTTAAGAGCGGCCAAAAATGTTTTTTTCTCCTCCTCTTTTCTTCCAAATGGTTGCTTCTACTACTATTTTTATGGTGGTTCTCCAATAAAATGTGAGAGGGAGAGATGGGAGAGAGGACGTGTGGTTAGGGAACAATTGTAGACATTAGGGGAGAAGAAAAGATGAGGACGTGGGGTAGAGGAGTATGTTGCGGTTTTTTATATATATATGTAGAATGGGGGGTGGTGATCCTACGTTACTCACCTTAATGGTCTCTCATAGATCATTTTTTAAATTGATTTGTTGGTTGGAACTCAATTTTAATTCGATCGGATATGGATTTCAATTTGATCGAGTGGATTTTAATTTTGCTTTTGGTTGATCGATTTAATTTTGAATTCGATGGGTTGATTTTAGTTTTAATTTTGATTGGTCGATTTTAATCTTGAACATTGATTGATCAATTTAATTTTGCTTCTGGTTGATCGATTTTAATTTACTTTTGATTGATTGATTTTTATTTTGAATTTGGTTGATCGATTTTAATTAGTTAATTGGATTTTACTTTGACTTTTGTTTGATTATGATTTGATTTTAAATTTTTTTTTAATTTGATTTAGAATTTCGATTTGATTTTAGTTGATTAATTACTTTTGATTTTGATTTTTAAATTAATTTTGATGAAATTCTAATCGGTTGAGTAATTTTTAATTTTTAATTTTCATTGAATTTTGATTTTTAACTTAAGTTTCATTTTTAACTTGGATTTGATTTTCATTTGATTTTGATTTGATTTTGAAAAAATTTTATTAGATTTTCCTAAGGATTAAGGCCGCTAAGTCAAATTTGAACATTGAGGGCCATTTTGGTGATTTTTCTTGAATTTCTCTGTTTTCATCGATTTGAGTCCTAGAAGACTCGAAACACATTCTGAGTGCAATGGAGGTAGTTTCGAGATTTTTTAGAGGTCCAAAATTTATGAGGGGTATTTTCATTATTTTTGTGATTTTTTGAGGTTTTTACTACTTTTAGTCTCTGTCTAATTATTTCTAAGTCTCAAAGTCATATTTTTATAGCATAACGAAATCTCTAAGTTATCGAACTGTGTATCGAACCTAAGAGTACGTGCTTGCTAAATCGAGCGTAAGATGTAACAATCTTAAGCGTGCGTAAATTTCTATATTGAGTCGTGACGAGTAGGGGGATGAAAAAAACTAAAAACAGAAGGAATCCAGAACAATACTCACAGGATTTCGAGTTTTTTATGCTCATCATTAGGAATCCACAACAATCGGGTGACGAATTGTTTAATTAGGCAGATGCAAAAACAAGGTGTCTACAGTATTTTACACACTAATGTGAGGATCTCTAAAGATTTGACTAAGAGGATGATGATCCCTAAGTATTGATGAGTTTTTTGGCACAAGAAACGATGACAACGACAAGAAAGGGTAGGAAATACTTCTCCCTTAATGTTGTCGAATTTGTTGAACCTATGTCCTTCATTGGTTGATCGTCAAGCACAACATTTATGGACCTTTGAGTGAATAGGTTCTCTGATTGATGACTAGATAAAGGCGATTATAAATATACTAACATATAACCTCGCCATTTCTCAAGTCAACATTTTCTAGGTTTTCATGGTCTCTGAAGAGTATAATATTTATTGTTAAACACTTTGGAATACAAAATATTGGGAGATAAGCTGTTCCACATATCATAGGTTGTCGATCTGTTCTACTTTAAGATATACACAAGAAAAAAGTCTCAAGAAGTGTCTACAATCATAACTCAAGTTTTACTATGAAGCATAACTAACCATGTCCTATAGAACATAATTGATCCTCTTAGAAACTTCGTAATGCTTATGGATCTCTAAAGTTAAGAATTTCTGTCAGATCCTGTGATTGTCACAAAATTCAATGAACTGATTATTCTCAAAGTCTCCACCATGATTACTTCAGATCTATCCCACAATAGACTCTATTTTTGTTTGAAATTACGTAACGATGTTCTTGAATCCATCAAATGTATCTAATTTTTCCTTCAAGAATGCAACCAAACAAAATCTAGAATACTCATCTACTACTAGTAGAAAATGTCTCTCACCTCTTAAAATTTGAATTCTTGTGGGATCCAAAAAATTCATATGAAATAATGTAAGAGGATTTAAGGTAGCTAAAGTGTTTATCTTTTTATGGGTACTACGAACTTATTTACCAATATGTCACTTCCTATGGACACTTCTAGTTTTACTTCTTAGTTACTGCAATCCTCTAACTAATGTTTTGTGAAGCATGTTGAGACGGGGACGACGATGAGGAAGGGTAGGAAATACTTTCTCTTCAATGTCATTGAATAAATTGAACATATGTCCTTTGTTGGTTGATTGTCAATCTCAACATTTATGGACCTTTGAATGGAGTAGGTTCTCTAATTGATGACTCGATAAAGGTTACTATGAATATACCAACATATAGCCTCGCCATTTCTCAAGTCAACTTTTCCTAGGTTTTCATGGTCTGTGAAAAGTATAACATTTGTTGTTAAAAACCTTGAAATACATAACATTAGAAGATAAACTATTCCACAGATCATAGGTTGTCGATTTGTTCAACTCTATGATATACATAAGAATAAGGTATCAAGAAATGTCTACAACCATGGCTTAAATTTTACTATGAAGCATAACTACCCATTTCCTATAGAACTGAGTTGATCCTCTCAACAATTCCATAATGGTAAGGGATCATTAGGGTTGAGAATTTATATCAGATCCTATGATTATCAAAGAATTTAGTGAATTGACTATTCTCAAAATCTCCACCATGATAACTTTAGATCCGTCCACCAATGAACTCTATTTTTGTTTGAAATTTCTTAACGACGTTCTTGAATCCATCAAATATATTCAATTTTTTCCTTCAAGAATGCAATCAAACAGAATCTGGAGTAGTCATCTACCACTACTAGAAAATGTCTCTCACATCTTAGAATTTGAACTATTGTGGGATCCACAAGATCCATGTGTAGCAATGCTAGAAGAATTGAGATAGCTAAATTACTTATCTTTTTGTGGGTAATACGAACATATTTACTAATATGACACTTCCCACAAATATTTCTAGCTTTACTATCCAACTTGGGCAACCCTTTTACTAATACTTTTTAAAACATGTTGAGACAAGTTCTTGTAGTGAGCATTGTCAAGATGTTAAAGCCACAGCTAAATCTTGTCAACTTGAGCCATATTACTTACACACGAAATGGTGATTTTTCTAGTGTCTTCGATGGAGACCTCTTATAATTAATTTTCTATTAATATTTGAGATCTCACACATCTTGTGGTTGAAACTCACCGATTGTTTTTTGTCGCACATTTGAGACATACTTAGGAGGTTATATTTCAAACCATCCACACAAAAGACAATTTCAACCTTGGGCATCTCCGATCCACTGATCGAGCCATACCCAACAATCCTAGCGATACAATTATCATAAAAGGTGATAGAGCCTCCATTAAACTCTACCAAGTGACTGAATTAGCTTAGGTCACTATTCTTGTCTTTCAAGTGATCACTATCCAAATACCATTTTGTGAAATTTCTTACCTTAGGAAGGGTGTAAATCACGAGGTATGAGTTATCTCTAGATTTAATTTTTTTGTTTAAAACAGATTCTTTGGGATAGAGTATTGTTATTAGGAGGAGAATGAATTTTCCTATAAAACTCATATTTCTCCTTCCTCGGTGAGTTTTAAGTGGGGGATTTACTGTTCTTAGGTAATCTTGAAAGTGATATCATCTTCGAATTCCTTCCTACACCTTGATTACTTCCACTTAATTTGAAAGACTCTTGGGCTTTCAGATTTAGAAAAACAACCTGATTAAAGAAGTACCTCACAATACAATTCACTATAAGAGGTAAAGAATTCCTCACTTCTATTAGTTCCATATTTTTTTCAATCCTGATACTAATGTTGAGTGTTGGATTGGTTTGCATTTGATGACGAATGAAGACTCCAGTAAAGTAGTTCAACCTCACGCACCTCGAAAAAAATCCCTAATGTGTGTTCACAAAGTCTAAAAAGTAATGAGACCACCTAAACCATTCTCCAATACTTAGATGATTTTTTTGTCAACCCATATTATTTTGGTAAACCCATTCCTCGACCCTTTCACTCATCAGATCTTTCAGGAATAAAAAATAGTCAAAAAGGAGACATTAGAAATTTGACCACCCTAAGACCATCCTTCATCCTTGAGATTTTTTGAGAGACTTATATAGGCAAAATTTAATATACCTCTGAATCGTTTCATCATTAGAGTTCATGAGAGCTTGTTTTGACTAGAAATGGAAAAAAGTTATTTTGATAATTTTACCCACTTATGAGATGGCCCACCCCTTAGTGACAATTTGGGGCCTTCTACTGTGTAAGATATACAGGATCCCCAAACGATTTTTCAATCAGACCTTCCAAGAGAAAGTTAAGGTCAAAATGGCTGAGAGTAGCATTTTGGTAATTTTCATGGTGTCGTCAGCAACAAGTGTAAAACATATATTCAACCATTAAGCTCTGAAAACCCTCCAAATCCCTTTAAAACTCAATCTTGAATTCATTTGTTGGTTGGATTGATCCCTAGATAACTTATGCTCTTCCGTTTCCCATCTAAAGAGCATTATCTACACATTGGAATGTCTAAACCTTAGTTGAAACCCCATTCAACCTATGCCCTTCCTTCTATTTGATCCTTTCTTCATATTCCCTCAACCCTTGCACACATTTGTATATCTATTAGACTAAGAAACTGAAATTGAATGAAGGAGTAAAGCACAAAAAGCCGAAGAACTTGAAAGATTAATTGGAAGATCTAACTATTGAAAAGCTCTCGTAGACACAAGGACTTAAAGAACTCAAGATTGACATTTGTAAATCTTAAAATATTGAGTAAGTCCTTATTTACTTTGGTTTAATTTTTTAAAAAGATATGTAAGTAGTTACTTGATTTAGGCCTCAAAAACTAAGCTCTTGTTAGCATTGAGGATTCTTAACAAGAGTAGAGGTTCATGAGTTTTCAAATAAAAAACTCATAATTTCGAGAGGATGCATTGTCTCAATCTTAAGGTTTTATAATTTAGCCTAACTATAAAAATTCTATGTAAAAGGTTCAAGGTGAACCATAAAGATCTTTGATAGTGAACGCCAAGTTCCTAGGTAGGAACCTTGGGAGTGGATGTAGGCTAATTGTCAAACCGCTATAAAATGTTTGTCTCATGTTTGTGGAAATGCCTCTATTAATTTACACTTATATGAATGCATGCTATGTATGAAATGCCATAATTATTTAGATTCTACATGAACAACTATTGCATTACGAACTAGAGGCTTACCGTGAAAATGGATGTAGGCACCTTGTCGATCTATTAGATGTCTTATGTCTCATGAATGTTTTGATTGTCATACGATTCCATAAATGCTGAATAGGTAAATCGTATATGAATGTGTCATTGAATGAGATGATTAAATGAATGATTAAATTATAAGTGTATTTTCAATAAATGCATTTTAAAGACATAAGTGCAAAATCGAGGTTAAGTGAATGACTTAGAACACAGTCAAATTATTGATCTAAGTTAAAATTGGATAAATCGAAAGAAATTTTAATAATTCTATTCAGCCCCCTCTAGGACTAGACATGGTATAATCTAGAATTTTCAATTGGTATCAGAGTAGGTTACTCTTGATAGGCTTACCATCTTAGAGTTGATCCCAAGACTTTGAACCATGTCTAAGTCGGACAATGGTCATCATCTAGACCTCTATTTATTCATTAGTTTAAATATGTTTATTGGTAAATTAGAATGATGGTATGTATCAATTCCCTTGAGGTTTGATGTATGGAACAAAGTATAGGAAAGAGTATGAGCCACCCAAAATCTTTGAAGACCAAAAGTTTCAATAATATGAAAACTTTAAATACAAGTTACATGGTCATATCACACGATAAATTTAAATGAATATGCTCATAATGGTTGGCTAAACAAGTTTGGATTTCCCTAGAAACCTATGTTGTTGAAACTTCAAACTTCAAATATTAACAAATTATTTTGATAATATTAGGTTGGAGTAAAAAAATTATGTCTAAGCATTTTATGCAAAACTTAGAGACTATTGTATTTCCATGTACTTTTTAAGATAGCCTATTTCCGAAGGACGAATTTATTCTAAATTTTTTAGGTCCCTTTCTAAAAGGTTTGCTTCTAATACGACCTCAATTGTAGTTTCAAGATGTGATGATAGTAAGTATTAAAGAAATCATTGGATTGCTCACTATGGATGATCTCAATCTCAAAGGTCTTCCCTAAAAGGGGTAGACTGTGGTCCTAATTCTCTTCTTCAAAGATAACCTCTAAATAGTTAAATCGCATGTTATCTCATTCCTCATCCCATACTCATAATAAAGTTTATTAAGGAAAATAGTGAGAGTAACCCAGATGTTAAGAACATAACTTTGATGGGGTTAAATTTTGTCTGTAAGAAGAGAAGATCACATAGCTTCAGTAAAATGAGCTATCCAGGTGATGAAAGCAAAACCCACTAGTAAATCTCTATATAAGTCAGAGGATAATATTGATAGCTATAACTGTGGAAGCATTGTCCACTTTGTCCACAGCATGTCCCTCAAAGCCTAGAACAACTAATTTTCAAAAATCTACGTACAAGGGAAAAATTGGCTGTAAAAACCATGTAGGATGACTCAAATAAGTTAGAGAGTGAGAAAAAATCTTCAGGATCCATATGTCATCCACCACGATCTCCATCCCTGATGTGGATGAAGTTGAGGATGAAAAGATATTGGTAAAACAATCTTCTCCTCAAGTAGCCTTCTCTTCTGATGATAAGAACAAGGAAGACATACATGATGTCATGGAGCTTCAATTTGCCTTCAATTAGTTGTCTGTGAATTATGTTGCACTCAATAAGAAACATGGTCTAGAAAAAAATAGAAAATGAGAGATGAATAGAGCTCCAAGAACAAGTGGTTGTACTAAAACGCTCCCTAGAGATTGAGTTAAAAAACTTGAATCATCCTTACATAATGGTCTAGTACACAAGAGTTGTTGGATAGATAGAAAAGTGAGTTGATCCCTAAATCTCAACATTTGAGAACATAACTTGATTTGTCTAGCTCAACTATATCTTATCAAACTATTGAATTGGTAAATCTATAAGATGAGAGTAAAAGCCTAAAATTTGACAAGATTAAAGCCACCGGCATGATGAAAATCCCAAAAAGGGCATCGATGCACAAAAATGTGAAAACCGGGTTTGGTGAAAATCATGATTGGCACTAGGAGTAATAAGTGCAAACAAAAAAAAATAAAAAGGGAACTCTTGGCCCACAAGAATATAAACTGTGAACGAAAAAATCTTTTCACAAATCCCGAGGCCCGAACAGATAACAATCTTCCAATACTAGGGCACTAGGGATGACTCTAAAGAAACTAAAAGAACAATTCACGTTTGTATCCCCCTATGCTTGGCAAAAACACCAAGATCGTCACAACCAAAGATTTTACAAACTCTGAAGTTATCATATTTATTTGATAAAGACATTTCATAAAATTTCAAAACAAAAACTAATGTTTTGGCCAATAACGACAAATCTAGGATTCATTCAACAAACCTTCGTGTTTTCAAGAACAATAGATATACCTGAGGCCAAGTAAGTACAAAACCTATTTTCTTTGCATTAATCTTTCAACATTTTTGCATACATTCATATAATGTCAACAAAATACAAAAAAAATGGGATTACAACATATAACTCGTCAAATGTCATGGAAAGAAATGAAAAGAGAGTCAAGGTGTTCCTCCAAAGCACAGATCCGGGCAGCCTGGTGAAAGCGCCCTCGATCCGCGGGGTGCGCGGATCCGCTTTTGACCCTTGAGGTTTGGGAGTCGCCACCTAGTTATTACGGTCTAGGAACCGATCAATGACTCTAAACGGATAAAAAACTAATCTAAAACCAAAAAAACTGAATTCGAGGATCAAGTTACGGGGTTGGAAGGTGTTAGGCACCAACCCCGCCCGGCCAAAGCCGGTCTCTACTAAATTCCCAAGTAAATTACATTGCTAAAACCTAGATAAGAAAATAAATAAAAATAAAAGGTTTACCTTTCCGATGGCAAGGACTTGGTTCCCTCAGATCTGACAAAAATAACTCCTTGTACCGTGCTCCCTTGCTTCGTTCTGCTTTCGGATTTGACTTCGGATCTCCGAGGCAAGGTATCTCCTTGTTTTTGAATCTGAACTCTTCAAATTCGTTGCGGATTTGGGGATGTTTTTAGAAGGCTTTTGGGTGTTTTCTAGACTAAAATTGAAGGAGGGATGTTAGCTAAGGAGTTGGGACTCCAAAACTAGGGTTTATGGGGGGCTAGGGGAGCTTCTAGACCTACTTCTCTTAGGGTTTATGATTTGATTCGAAAATAGGGTGTGAGCACCTCTATTTATAGATGTTTTTAGGGGTTGATTTGGATAGAGTTAGTATTTAATTAGATATCTTTTAATTAGAGTTGTGTTTTAATTTGACTTGTTTTAGGTAGAATTATGTTTTAATTAGAATTGTTTTAGGTAGAATTATTTTTAAGTTAGAACTCTATTAGATAGAGTTATTAATCAATTATAATTCTATTATGACCTTTGGTCTTATTTGATTGACTTTTAATGTTTTGACTTTAGTCTTAATTGATTGACTTTTAATATCTTGACTTTAGTCTTGCTTAATTGACTTTAATTTTGACTTCAGTCTCACTTGATTGACTTTAATACCTTGACTTTAGTCTTGCTTGATTTACTTTTAATTTTGGAGAACCCCCTTCCATTATTTCTTTAATTCTTTGGACTCCCAAATGGAGGGGTCCTTAAAGAAATATCCCACGAACCCTCAACAATTTTGCTTGAGAGTCCGATTAATCGATTTTTTAGGTTCAAAATTTTAAATTAATTTCATTAATGTTTAAATTTAATAATTTAATATTTTTTTATTAATTTCGGAATTTTTTATCATGAAAATTGTGAAATTACCGTTTTGCCCCCGAAGAGGACTTTTCACATTTTAAGTCGGTTTTTAATGTTCTAGGATGTTTTAGAATCGATTTTTCGTAAGGAATTCAATGGAAATATTATTTTGTGTCATTTATGAAGTTTTTTGTGTGAAATGGTTGTGAACTTTATGAGGGGCATTTTCGTAATTTTGTCAAATTCTGTTAAAATTGGTGAAATGATTTATTTGGTTCCAATTTGTCATTTTATGTGTTCGAATGGATTTTCCTAAGCGTAACGTAGGCTCTAAGGTTGTTTTGAGGTTAGGGGTATTTTGGTAATTTGGTAATTTTTAGTGATTTTTATCGTGAAGCTTCTTTTTGGTCTGCAAGATGATGATTTCTATGTTTCTGGGGTCGTACTTTCCTAGCGTAGCGTGGTTTCTAAGGTTTTGTCAATTTGAGATACCTCATCTGGATTTCTGAAACAAATCTGGTAACAAAATAAAGCAACGGAATACACATCCATCATTAGGAATCCTTGCGATCGGGTTGACGAGTTGATTAATCAGGCGGATGCAAAAATGGGGTGTCTACAGATGCCCCTCTTTGGCAGAGGGTTGAAGCAAACTGGATAGCAAATCTATTTTGGTAGATAGTGCGATATCCGAATGCCAAAGCTAGTGACAGTTCATTTTGCAGCCTGATTTAGCAATTCGTCAAGGTGTTCGGATCCTTGAGGGTAAAGCTCTCCCTGAATTGAAAGGTTGTCAGGTACTTGAGCGCAAACTCTCACTGACGGTGTCAGATCCTTGAATTTAAGAGAATTCTCCCTGACTAAAAAGTACAAATGTGCAAGTGTGTGCACTGTGTGAAACTGAGTAAAACCTGAGCATAAATTTAGCATAATCTGAGTATAAACTGAGCATAATTTGAATATAAACTGAGCATAATTTGAATATAATCTGAACATAGTTCCGAGAAAACCCTCGGCGGTATCTGAGCATAGTTCCGAGAAAACCCTCGACGGTATCTGAGCATAATTCCGAGAAAACCCTCGGCGGTATCTGAGCATAATTCCGAGAAAACCCCCGGCGGTATTTGAGCATAGAGAAAACCCTCGGCGGTATCTGAGCATAGTTCCGAGAAAACCCTCGGCGGTATCTGAGCATAGTTCCGAGAAAACCCTCGGCGGTATCTGAGCATAGTTCCGAGAAAACCCTCGGCGGTATCTGAGCATAATTCCGAGAAAACCCCCGGCGGTATCTGAGCATAATTCCGAGAAAACCCTCGGCAGTATCTGAGCATAGTTCCGAGAAAACCCTCGGCGGTATCTGAGCATAATTCCGAGAAAACCCTCGGCGGTATCTGAGCATAATTCCGAGAAAACCCTCGGCGGTATCTGAGCATAGTTCCGAGAAAACCCTCGGCGGTATCTGAGCATAATTCCGAGAAAAACCCTCGGCGGTATCTGAGCATAGTTCCAAGATAACCCTTGGCGGTATCTGAGCATAGTTCCGAGAAAACCCTCGGCGGTATCTGAGCATAGTTCCGAGAAAACCTTCGGCGGTATCTGAGCATAGTTCCGAGAAAACCCTCGGCGGTATCTGAGCATAATTCCGAGAAAACCCTCGGCGGTATCTGAGCAAAACTGGTAGAGGGATGAATGAATTTTTGGGAAAGAATGAACGAATTTGGAGAAAAACCGACTAGAACAAACCGGAGAACGAATAAATCTGGAAGATAATGAATCTGGAGGAGAAATGATTGATTCCAAGAATGATTGAATCTGGAAAAGAATCTGGAGACTGAAAGAATGTTATATCTCCTATGTGAGATCCGAAATGCTTTTGTTTGAACCTCAAGGATTTATCAAAAAAAATTTTAAAACCTGAATTTTTATTTCTTTCGAACCTCAAGAGTTTTTTGAAAAACTGTTATCAAGAGGGTTACCTTAAATTTGGGGTTCTCATTATTTTTTAGGATTAACATTTGCTCGAAGACAAAATGCTCCTAGTTTGACAATGTACTTGGCATTGAAGATAATTGAACACATCATAAAAAAATGCCCCTAGTATAAGGGGGAAAAGTTACATTAAAAAAGAAAGAAAATGCCCTTTGTATGAAGGTTTGAAGTAATTGATTACCACAAGCGCAATAAAGACTCAACTTTTAATTTTGATTAATTTTATTGAAGGTTTTTGAGTCAGGCTCAAGAGTACAAAATTATTTCCTTTTCGAGTTTCATCATAGAATTCACCCTTATCCCCCTTAGTTCACTTAGGGAAGTAAACATTTTCAGATCGATCATAGACAAGATACTTGTGGCTTCTGAGTCTATGCCTGGTATAAGCTAAGTATTGAGCTTGATTATTCGGACTTCTGATGTTTCAGCTCGGACCGCTCTCAGCTTGGGATTTTCTTCTATTTTTCTTTGTTGCTCTAACTTTTGCCTAGATCGCCTTTTCAGGTTTTCAATCTAGCGAGCTTGCTCTAGCTTTTGCCTAGATAGCATTTTCAGGTTTTCGATCTAGCGAGCTTTTCTCTTTTTCTTTGCTCTAATTGTTTCCAAAGTTGTCCTTTCAGATTTTCAACCTTGCGAGCTTGCCTTAATTTTTGCCTAAGTCGCCCTTTTCGGGTTTTCAACTTAGCAGGTATTTTCACTTATCTTTTTCTTCTCCTTTGAACTTCTAGAATTTACTATATGATCATGCTTTGCCACCCTCCTTGACTTTTCACACGGTACTTAGGAGGACTTTTATAGGTAGGCTTGGGACTGGGTAAAAAGAAAGGAATTTTGAGGCTCAAAAACCCAAATGCCCCTTGTGTGGCATTTCCTTTTAAATTATTTCTTTTTCTTTAAATTTTCTTCCCCATTTTGAATTTTTTTTCTTTTGAATTTTTTTCATTTCTTATTGTGTGGGGAAATAGATTTTTTTTTTTTTTTTTTTTGATGTGGTCGGGCCTGAAGTAGTTTCTCAGGTTGCCTACGTACCCCAACATTTTGGGATCAGACCAAAACGTAGTTCAAATTTCCCTCCCCTAGGTTAGGTGATCGGGCTGAGAAAGAAAAAGGCATCATTTTTTTTTGAAAAGGCTACAAAGGGCTAAGAAAGGAGATAATGAACTGGGTAGCAGGAAAATTGATTCGGCCAAAGATGGCCTCCTTAAATGTAGTACCATTGATCCGATCAAGGCTAGTTGACTCTGGTAGTTCACTTCCATCATGATCTTGAAGTCTGACGACTTTTCCAGACAGTATTTCCTTAATGAATGAATTTTTCCAATTTAGACTTTTCCTATAATCAAGGAGGAGTGTTCAATTTTCTTTGAAGTCTGATAGTTAAATCTTTGACTTGTAAATGATGAGCTTTGAACTTTTTGTCAAATGCACGGGTGACTCTTCTTAGATAAGCTTGCACGTGGTACAGGGCTTTAACTCGTTTTCTTCGATCAAGTTTAATTCTTCATACTGCTGACGAACCCAATCTGTTTCTAACAAATGATTTTCTAACAAGACCCTGAGAGACGAAATTTCCATTTCAACTGGCAAGACTGCTTCCATGCTATATACTAAGGAGTAGGGAGTAGTATCAGTAGAGGATCGAATTGAAGTTCAATATGTCCATAGCGTTATTGATAATTTTTCTGATCAATCTCGATGTGATTGACACATTTTCCTAATGATAGTTTTGAGACTCTTACTAATTGCTTCAACCGTTCCATTGATCTGAAGACGGTAGGGGGATGATTTGTGCTTCTGGATCTTCAACTTTGAACACAGAGTAATAATTTACGACCCATTATCAGAGATCAGTTCAAAAGGTATCCCCATATCAATGGATAATGTGTGATTTGCAACTCAAGATGTAGTGAGGATAGCACTGATACATTTTATAATATCTTCTTTGATTCCATTGATATAGACGAGTATCTATTTCATGTTGAACAACACCCAAGCTTGTACCTAACATACCCTCATATGATCACATGAACAAGTCTTTTGAAATTTCTGAGAGAATTCATTATCCCCTTGTGTTCCTCTAGAGATAAGATGGCTTCTATTTGAATCTCTTTAGGAATTTATTTCCGTTCCGAGGTCAATGACCTTTGCTTTCTTGAGCCCGACTCTTATTTTCTTGTCTTTGAAGCTAGATTATTAGTTAATTCGTTAATGCGCTCGAGATATTCAAAAATTTCTTTTGTACGATCAATTCAGAAGGGGTGACAGACACCTCTATAAACTCGACGAACTAACTTGACTCAATAAGAAAGAGTAGGCTCAATCTAAGGAAGACATGACCTTGCAAGAAAAAAGGACTCGAGCTAACCCAAATGACCCATGAAAACTCAAGACTACCCAAAACGGGCTTGATGAGAACTGAGACATTACTTACAACCGGTAGGATTGAAGCACTATGATTTTCAAAGAACAATTGGATGATTTTGAGAAATTTTGAGGTCATTTCTGACTGTTGACTTGATATTGACGTTTACTCTAACTGACCGGATTTACAACGCTAGCTAGACGATAGACGATTGAGCTTAGATACAATGAAAACCCTTAAACCTCTTTGAAGGTGAATTTAACCAATTTCAGTGTCACCCCCTTGATAACATTTTAAATGAACACTGAGATTTTATTGAATTTTGTGCACCAATCCATTAAAAAGTTCATCCATTTAATGATTATTCAGAAGAAAAATAATTTTATTGCACTCTTAAAAAATATTGACAAATAATGTTTTCATTGAATAACAACTTCAAACATATTTCAATAATTTTTCATGCAAATATATATCTTTTGTAAATCATTTTTCCTTCATTTTCTTTTCTTTTAGAAAATATTTTCTTCTGGAAAACATTTTTCTCTGAAAAATAGTTTTTATTTGAAAAACATTTTCTTTGGAAAATCTTGTTCTTATGGAAAACATTTTTTAGAAAATATTTTTTCTAGAGAATATAACACTTTTTCTGGAAAACACTTCTTTTGGAAAACATTTTTTCTTAGAAAATACTTTCTTTTTCTTCTTTGAAAATTCGATTTCCATTTTGATTTAAATGGCCTGGTCCGTCATGATTGTTGGATCGGGATGGACTGGGTCATTATTGTAAAAGAATGGATTTTTTTATTGGATCGGTGCACCCATTTTACTTTTCAAAAGCAACATTTTTATCCTTGAGATCAATTATGCACTCGGATCTCATCATTCACATCACTTACATACATTCATCAATCAACGGACTCCATTCAATAAACAACCCGGGAACACCCACAATAAGTTCGAGTCGTGACCTATTGGGAAGGTTTCTAGACTCTAAGCTTACTACATGCAATGCATTTTTATCTGGCCACCCTTGCCCAAGCACACCTATATACCTTTCGATACGTGGTGACTTGGTTTGATATACCGTATAGGTGATAATCTAAAACCTCAATTCACTTCTCTTAAGCCAAAAATAGCCAGTTCGATCTCCAATTGAGAGGTGGCGCACAATGCTGAGCAAGGGCCCACTTAAATACCTCTCGTCTAGAATAGACGTAGTCTATCCCCCTCGTACAATAGGGTACAACGGGGCAAGATCTTGCTTAGGCACCGGTTTTGACCAAGAAGTGCAATTGATATACTTAGATTACCTTTTATACCTACGGGTACGAGTCAAGAGTTGTAGCTTTCATAAATGGTTTGGCATCCCACGAGGGGACCGACCACGTACTAGTACTACGTTGGCAATCGGGACATGAGACTGTGTGGCTTACAATAGGTCAAAGGCTCAGGTCACTCCAGCCTGGGTGCATCAATATATCTCTCAGAATCACCTGATCAGACGGTATTAATGCCCCCAGTTTGATATACCCTAAGGTACGTGACTGGAGTTGTGGGTTTCATGAATGACGTCGCATCTCCGAAGAGACCGGGCCACGCACTAGTGCCACGTTGGCTAAATGGGACGTGTAAGTGAGTAAAGCAGTAAACGTGCATGTGGTGTGTGCAAAACAGGGTGGGGTGTGCCCGGGGCCTTTTTCAAACAAATGGGCCCATGTGTCCAATCAAGCCAATCAAGAGAGGATATTAAATCATACAAGTGCAAGCAAACATCGATCAGGAACATACTCATATGGTTTAATTCAAGCTTTAAACGTGCACATCTCTAGCATTCATCAATTAGCAAATCAATTAATAAATAAGGACCTATAATAATTAATTAGATCTAATCATCGCAATAGGCACAATTTTTATAATTTTTAAGGTCCAATCAATGATCACTTTTAGGTGATCCAAAATAAATCGAGATTCCAATAGGTGTTACATTGATGATAGAATGACAATGGTTGAGATGAGCTCACTCTCAAGAACATTAATTGTGCAAACATTAGATAAATTCAGATTTTCTGTGAATTAGGAAAATACAATCTGAACTTGCATCGATGATATCTAAGGCTCTCGATAACGAAATCGAGTGAACTCAAGTTCTAAATTAATCTACTCGATGAGGTCTACATTTTATTAATAGATGTTTAGACTTAGTTCTCACCAGAATGTTCTGTAAAAACGTTTTAACGTTGCTGTCCCAACTTTCATTCAGAAAAAATTCCAGATTTACAGATTGAACTTGCATCGATGATATCTAAGGCTTCCGATAACGAAATTGAGTGAACTCAAGTTCTAAATTAATCTACTCGATGAGATTTACGTTTTATTAATCGGTTCCTAGATTTAATTCTCACCAGAATGTTCTGTAAAAAAGTTTTAACATTGCTATCCTAACTTTCATTCAGAAAAAATTCCAGATTTACAGATTGAACTTGCATCTATGATATCTAAGGCTTCTGATAATGAAATTGAGTGAACTCAAGTTCTAAATTAATCTACTCGATGAGATCTACGTTTTATTAAGAGGTTCCCAGACTTAATTCTCACTAGAATGTTCTGTAAAAAAAATTTTAACGTTGCTGTCCCAACTTTCATTCAGAAATAATTCCAGATTTACAGATTGAACTTGCATCGATGATATCTAAGACTTCCGATAACGAAATTAAGTGAACTCAGATTCTAAATTAATCTACTCGACGAGATCTATGTTTTATTAAGAGACTCTCAGACTTAATTCTCACTAGAATATTCTCTAAAAACGTTTTAATATTTCTGTCCAACCTTCATCATTCCATCAATTTGAATCTTTCATTATTTATGGGTCATCAAAAAGTGATCCTTAATTGAAAAAAAAAAAAAATGCAATACCCAAAATCATCTACAATCAAAAAATAAAAAATAAAAATAAACAGAAAAAATAAATAAAATAAATCCAACTAAATAATAAAAAAACTAGGTCATCTTGGCAATGCTCCCATACTTGGGGTTTTTCAAGTTTGATCCTCAATAGTCCCCAGTGGAGTCGCCACTGAAAGCGCCCTCGATCCGCGGGGTGCGCGGATCCGCTTTTGACCCTTGAGGTTTGGGAGTCGCCACCTAGTTATTACGGTCTAGGAACCGATCAATGACTCTAAACGGATAAAAAACTAATCTAAAACCAAAAAAACTGAATTCGGGGATCAAGTTACGGGGTTGGAAGGTGTTAGGCACCAACCCCGCCCGGCCAAAGCCGGTCTCTACTAAATTCCCAAGTAAATTACATTGCTAAAACCTAGATAAGAAAATAAATAAAAATAAAAGGTTTACATTTCCGATGGCAAGGACTTGGTTCCCTCAGATCTGACAAAAATAACTCCTTGTACCGTGCTCCCTTGCTTCGTTCTGCTTTCGGATTTGACTTCGGATCTCCGAGGCAAGGTATCTCCTTGTTTTTGAATCTGAACTCTTCAAATTCGTTGTGGATTTGGGGATGTTTTTAAAAGGCTTTTGGGTGTTTTCTAGACTAAAATTGAAGGAGGGATGTTAGCTAAGGAGTTGGGGCTCCAAAACTAGGGTTTATGGGGGGCTAGGGGAGCTTCTAGACCTACTTCTCTTAGGGTTTATGATTTGATTCGAAAATAGGGTGTGAGCACCTCTATTTATAGATGTTTTTAGGGGTTGATTTGGATAGAGTTAGTATTTAATTAGATATCTTTTAATTAGAGTTGTGTTTTAATTTGACTTGTTTTAGGTAGAATTATGTTTTAATTAGAATTGTTTTAGGTAGAATTATTTTTAAGTTAGAACTCTATTAGATAGAGTTATTAATCAATTATAATTCTATTATGACTTTTGGTCTTATTTGATTGACTTTTAATGTTTTGACTTTAGTCTTAATTGATTGACTTTTAATATCTTGACTTTAGTCTTGCTTAATTGACTTTAATTTTGACTTCAGTCTCACTTGATTGACTTTAATACCTTGACTTAGTCTTGCTTGATTTACTTTTAATTTTGGAGAACCCCCTTCCATTATTTCTTTATTCTTTGGACTCCCAAATGGAGGGGTCCTTAAAGAAATATCCCACGAACCCTCAACAATTTTGCTTGAGAGTCCGATTAATCGATTTTTTAGGTTCAAAATTTTAAATTAATTTCATTAATGTTTAAATTTAATAATTTAATATTTTTTTATTAATTTCGGAATTTTTATCATGAAAATTGTGAAATTACCGTTTTGCCCCCGAAGAGGACTTTTCACATTTTAAGTCGGTTTTTAATGTTCTAGGATGTTTTAGAATTGATTTTTCGTAAGGAATTCAATGGAAATATTATTTTGTGTCATTTATGAAGTTTTTTGTGTGAAATGGTTGTGAACTTTATGAGGGGCATTTTCGTAATTTTGTCAAATTCTGTTAAAATTGGTGAAATGATTTATTTGGTTCCAATTTGTCATTTTATGTGTTCGAATGGGTTTTCCTAAGCATAACGTAGGCTCTAAGGTTGTTTTGAGGTTAGGGGTATTTTGGTAATTTGGTAATTTTTAGTGATTTTTATCGTGAAGCTTCTTTTTGGTCTGCAAGATGATGATTTCTATGTTTCTGGGGTCGTACTTTCCTAGCGTAGCGTGGTTTCTAAGGTTTTGTCAATTTGAGATACCTCATCTGGATTTCTGAAACAAATCTGGTAACAAAATAAAGCAACGGAATACACATCCATCATTGGGAATCCTTGCGATCGGGTTGACGAGTTGATTAATCAGGCTGATGCAAAAATGGGGTGTCTACACCTTGATAGTCATCACTCTTTCAGCATCAGAAGCATCACGGCTCACCAAATATGCTGCAAAGTCATCAAAATGAGGACACTGGGCAAGTCTACCCCTCAACTCAGCAACTTTAGCTCGAAGCCTAGCCACTTCACTACTATCACTAGATCTTGACCGGGCAAGTTCGGATGTCAGTCGAGTGATCTCTTTCTACATTTTCTTCTCGGATTTGAGCTAGATAGCCTGAATTCGACTATGATCAGATTGGGACTCCTCCACTCAATCTCGATAATCAAAGAAAGATGAAACACTAGGACGTGTTCTAAGCACTATCGATACCGATGTCCTCCTAGAGATGAGTTCTCGAATCCAATGCAAGTATGACGGGAATAGGTGTGTTGTGAAGATGGGCCAACTCAGAACCTCAACTCAACTCCATTATTTCGCGAGTCGACTTAGAAGTGTAGTTGATAAAGGACCAACTAACTCGCTAAAGTCCTCAGGAATAAGCACACCCTGATCATAGCCAAACTATTGAAGAACCGGAAGTGGTACGTAGTGGATTTCTCCTTTTAAACCAATCAAAACAAGTAAACAAGCCCCATCAAATGCAATCATGGGAGACCCTCGAGGTTGGAATGCACCAACCCATCCACCTCTTCATCTCAAGGTTGCAGATAAAGGCATACCATTCTTCCTTACCACCTGAGGCCAAGGGAGCAACTCACCTCGACATCATGAGCACGAGATCGACATTAATACAAAACGGGCGGTTAACGGCTTCGATTGAAGCCACGTGGTCCATAACCAAATCTACAAGAACAAGAGTATTCTAAACTTTTGAAAAATTAATAAATTTAAATTCAAATTTATGCTAAGTTTGGAGTTTACCTGCAGGAGTGGAGCTCATCCTTGAAAATTTTGATTATGACCAGATGAACAAGCCGTGAGGGATTGTAACATCTCACTCAGAAGCATTGGTGACAACCGGCATCCCTCTCGGACTTGTTGTATCTGAAAGCGCCCTCGATCCGCTGGGTGCGCAGATCCACTTTTGACCTTTGAGGTTTGGGAGTCGCCACCTAGTTATTACGGTCTAGGATCCGAACATTGACTCTAAAAGGCAAAAAGAACTAATCTACGAAAAATAAGAAACTAAGTCCAGGGATCACGTTATGGAGTTGGAAGGTGTTAGGCACCAATCCCGCCCGACAAACGTCGGTCTCTACTAATTCTCAAATAGACTACATTGCTAAAAAGACCTAAGCAATAAAACAAATTTAAATCTTTACCTTTACGAAGACAACGGTCTTGTTTCCTCAGATCTGGTAGAATAGTTCTTCGTACAACACTCATCGCTTCGTTCTGTCATCGGATTCATTTCGGATCTTCAAAATAAAGTATCTCCTTTTAAATTTTTCTAATTTTTTTTATGGATTTCTAGGGGATTTTAGAAGGGTTTCTAGGTATTTTTTGAGCTAAAGTTGGGGTATGGATCTTAGGTAAGGAGTTGGGGCTTCAAAATCAGGATTTATAGGAGGCTAGGGAAGTTTTTTGACCTACTTTTTCTAGGATTTATTTTTTGATACGAAAATAGGTTGTCGGGATCCCAATTTATAGATTTTTTTGAGTGCTTGTTTTGATAGAGTTAGTATTTAATTAGAATTATTTTTAATAGAGTTATAATTTAATTAGAATTATTTTAGGTAGAGTTATAATTTAATGAGAATTATTTTAGGTAGAGTTATTATTTAACTAGGATTGTTTTAAATAGAGTTATTATTTAGTTAGAATTTTATTAAATAGAGTTATTATTTAATTAGGATTGTTTTAAATAGAGTTATTATTTAACTAGGATTGTTTTAAATAGAGTTATTATTTAGTTAGAATTCTATTAAATAGAGTTATTATTTAATTATGATTGTTTTAAATAGAGTTATTATTTAATTAGGATTCTATTAGGATTTTGACTTTTAGTCTCACTTGATTGACTTTAAGATTTTTACTTTAGTCTTACTAGATTGCCTTTAAGATTTTGGAGAAATCCCTTTATTATATCTTTAATTCTTTGGGCCCCCTGATGGAGGGGTCTTTTAATAAATATCTGGGCAACCATCAACAATTTTACCTGAGAACCTGATTGATCGATTTTTTTTATTCAAAATTTTAAATTAATTTTACTAGTGTTTCACATTGCATTATTCAATTTTTTATTTATTAATTTTAGAATTTTTAATTATTAAAATTGTAAAATTATTATTTTACCCTCAAAAAGGATTTTTTACGTTTTAAGTCATTTTTCAATGTTCTAGGATGTTCTGAAATCGGTTTTTTGTAAGGAATTCAGTGGGAATTTTGATTTTTTATGAATTTTTTTGTGCGAAATGGTCCTGAACTTTATGAAGGGCATTTTCATAATTTTGTCAAATTTTGTGAAAATTAGCGAAATAATTTATTTGGTTTGTACTTATTATTTTATGTGTTTGAAAAGGTTTTCCTAAGCGTAATGTAGGCTCTAGGGATGTTTTGAGATTAGGGGTATTTTGGTAATTTGATCATTTTTTAGTGATTTTTATCGTAAAGCTTCTTTTTGTCTGTAAGATGATGATTTTAATATTTATAGGGTCATATTTTCCTAGTGTAGCGTGGTTTCTATAGTTTTGTCTGTCTGAGATACCTCATCCGGATTTCTAAAACATATATGCTAACAAAATAAAACATTGGAATAAACATCCATCATTGGGAACCGTTGCGATCGGGTTGATGAGTTGATTAATCAAGCGAATGCAAAAATGGGGTGTCTATAGATGCCCCTCTTTGGCAGAGGGTTGAAGCAAACTAGATATCAAATCTATTTTGGTAAATAGTGCAATATCCGAATGCCAAAACTAGTGATAGTTCATTTTGCAGTCTGATTTAGCGATTCGTCGAGGCGTTCGGATCCCTGAGGGTAAAACTCTCCCTGATCAAAAGGTTGTCAGGTCCTCGAGTGAGAGCTCTCACTAACGGTGTCAGATCCTTGAATTTTAGAAAATTCTCCTTGACTAATGCAACAACTGTGCAAGTGTGTGGACTTAAAATCTGAGATAAATTTAAAAGAGTTTAAGTTGGAACTGAATAAAATCTGAGCACAAAGTGAATATAAATTGAGCATAAACTGAGTATAGTTTGAGCATAATCTGAGCATAAACTGGACATAAACTAAGCATAATTTGAGCATAGACTGATCATAATTTGAGCATAAATAGAGCATAATTCTTAGAAAACCCTCGGCGATAATTGAGCATAATTTCCAGAAAATATCAGTAGTAACTGAGCATAATTCCGAGAAAACCCTCGGCGGTAACTGAGCATAATTCCGAGAAACCCTCGGTAGTGACTGAGCATAATTTCGAGAAATCATCGACGGTAACTAAGCATAATTCTGAGAAAATCCTTGGTGGTAACTGAGCATAATTCCGAGAAACCCTCAGCGGTGATTGAGCATAATTTCGAGAAAACCCTCGGTAGTAACTGAGCATAATTCCGAGAAACCCTCGGCGGTATCTGAGCATAATTCTGAGAAAACCCTCGGTGATAACTAAGCAAAATTTCGAGAAACCCACGGCGGTATTTTAGCATAATTCTGATAAAAATCTCGACGGTAATTGAGCATAATTCAAAGAAACCCTCGGCGATATTTGAGCATAATTCCGAGAAAACCCTTGGCGGTAACTGAGTATAATTTTGAGAAAACCCTCGGTGGTATCTGAGCATAATTCTGAGAAAATCGACGGTAACTAAGCAGTAACTGAGCATAATTCCAAGAAAACCCTCGACGATATCTGAGCAAAATCCAAGTTAACCCTTGGCGGCATCTAAGCAAAACTGGCAAAGGAATTAATGAATTTTGCGAAATAGTGAATGAATCTGGAGAAGAATGATTAAAATGAATCTGGATGAGATTGAAAATGAATCTGGAGAATAATGATTGAATCGGAGAACGAATGAATAAATCTGGAAGATAATGAATCTGGAAGAGAATGATCGAATCCAATAATGAATGGATCTGAAAAAAAAATCTGGAAACAAAAGAATGCCCTACCTCCCACTCTAGGTAAATGATTTATTAGTTAATCTCTAGGCACAACCAAATGTGAAATCCAAAGTGCTTTTGTTTGAACCTCAAGGTTTTGTCCAAAAATTTTATGAATTTAAAATCTGAGTTTTTATTTCTTTTGAACCTCAAGGATTTTTCAAAAAACTGTTATTGGATAACCTTAAGTTTGGGGTTCCCATTATCTTTTAGGATTAACATTGCTCAAAAACAAAATGCCCCTAGTTTGACAATAAACATGGCATTGGAGATAATTGAATACATCATGCAAAAAATAAAAAAATGCACCTAGTATAGAGGGGATACTACATGTAGACACGTGATTTCGCCATTACGATGACCACATCTACAATGGTTTGGAGTCGCCACCATTCATTTTTGTAAGTGGGTGTGATGGTCACCCGATATGCATTTTTTTTAGAAAATGTGACATTTTTGGTATTTGGTGACTTTTGATGGATAAAGATGAATCAACCCTTGAGATTTGGGTAAGCGGCTCGGTTGGAGAAAAGTGAAGGTGTTAGGCACCCTTTTCTCCCCACTAGATAGTGGTAACCTCAACTCAACTCGGTCATTTTGATTAAAAAAAATACGAAAAACGATGTGCCACGTGTTGTGCATTTGTACCCTAGATAGGGGTTCATTTTCGGCTTGATCATAGGGTCATTCCATTGATGGAAATGACCCTTATAGACCTTTAGCCTTGGGGTCCATTCATCCTAAAAAATAAAATGAAGGGGAGAAGGTGATAGAAGACGGAGGAGGAGAGGGTGTAGAAGAGAGAGGGGGGGATTGCCTTGAACCCACCTTGTATCTTCTTTCTTCTTTTCTTCTTCTTGAGTCCTTAGTATTTTATGAAAATACAATTCTTGTATGGTTGAAGGAGTAGAGAAGAGATGATGAGAGAGATGAGTGGAGTATAATATATTTTTTTTATATGAGACTTGAGGAGGATTGGTGATGGTTGTTAGTAGTGAGAGTTGGAGATAATTTTGTAGTGAAAGTTGGGGGCCATTTTTGGGAAGAGGAGGAGGGTATTTATAGATATTGAGGAGTTATTTTAGGGATATAATGGGGTGAAGTGAAGAAAAAGGATAGAATAGTTAGGAGTTTGAGAGAGAAGTGGGTGTAATTTAGAGAAAATTGGAGGGTATTTAGGAAAGGGGGGTTAAATGGGTGAGTTTTGACCCAAATGGTTTGGATCCTACCCAACCCATTTGGGTGGAGTGTTTGGTGAGGTGAGTTTAAGATGGTGGTTGAGATTAAATGGTATTTGATTTAAGAGAATGGAGGATTTAAAGAGGTGGTTGATGATATTTTGGGAGGGTGAAGGAGATGATGCCATGTGTCAAAATGGTTGGAAATGAAGGGTTGAGATAGGTTGATGGGAGAGGTTGAGTGTTTGACTTGAGAGGATGGTGTAGGTTTAGGTTGTAAATGTGGGTTTTGTAGGGAATGATGAGGGTAGATTAGGAAAGGTATAGGTTAGGGGTGTGGGTAGATGTGTTTGATTTGAGAGAAAAGGTGATGGGTTGATGTGTGGGTAGATGGGATTTAAAGCAAATTAATGGGGTAGGTAGTTGGGTGAGGGAGGTGAGATGGGGTAATGACATGTGTCATCTTTGATTATCAAGATGGTGATTGGTTGATGTGGGTAGTGGTTGATGGGTTAGGGTTGTGGGTTGGATATGAATTGGATATGGATTTGGGCTTAGAGGCTTTGGAGTGTTTTGGGCTTGGGTTATGAAATGGTTTTGGATTTTAGGAATTGGTTGGGGGTTATTTTGGAATGGATTTTGAGGGTGTAGGTTGGTTTTAGATTTTTAGGTGATGTGGGATTGAGTTTAGGTTAGGGGGGTAAGAAAAATGGATTTTGAAGAATTAAGGATTTATGGGCCTTAGGTGGGTTTAGATTTTTTTGGATTCGGAGATGGAGCGGTGGAAGGTATAGGAGGTGGTAGGCGTCCCAAGTCTCGTTTTTTAATTTTATTTATTTTTTTGAAATTTTTGAAATCATTGGTTTGATCGAGATGCTACGTGTTGGCGAATCGGGCTTTTTAGGCCCGTTGGTGAACTTTATCGAAAATTTGGCGTTTTTGATTTTGGAAGCAGAGCGGTGAATATTAGGAAAGCGTAAGGTAGGCCGAGTCCTTTTGGTGGGCCTCCTAAACCATTGAGAGGTCTTAAGGGCCTCGGTTTGGTAAAAATGTCATTTTTCAATGACTTGGGCCCTTAAGGTCAGTTGGCCCATTTATTTGGAAAATCGATATTTTTGGGGCTTTCGAGAAGTGGCCCGTTCAAATTGAGGTGTCTACAGCTGCCCTTCTTTGCAGGAATTGCGTGCAAAGAACTGCAAAGAATGAACTAAACCCCTATTTGTACGGGCCAGAAAAATTCTGTAAAAACACGATCTCAAATTATCGATTGTATTGAAGATTTTTGTGGAAAATGGCTACTCAAGCACGGGGTCTGACAGAGTTTTACCTTATTAATTCTTTGATCTCGATGGCGCGGAGCTCGTGTAAGATCTTGGATTTGATGAAAATTTGATGAGTTTTGAAATCCGACTATTTCTTCGATCGTGTTTTGACAAATCAGAGTTGAGTGCAACTCGAAAGATTTTTGAAATTTTTTTTTGATTTTTTTGATATTTTTTTTTGTTGCCTTCTTTTGTTGATCTTGCTCTGTTTCTATCATAAGCTAACCCTCTCAATTCATGCATTGTCCTTTGATACCTTTGATCCTTTCAACGGTGCAAGCACTGAGATTGTTAGCAGTCGCCACAAATCCAAAAGAGAGTTTTGCAGTTAGAGTACAAGCAATATGGTTGTTAACAGCTGTCACTGATCCAAGAGAGAGTTTTGCTGTTTATAGCACAAGCAATATGGTTGTTAACAGCTGTCACTGATCCAAGAGAGAGTTTTGTTGTTGGAACTGAATCGACCAAGACCTGTTGCATCGGTGCTACTCTCTTACAGTATCAACATACTCTTTCGCACTTCTTGATTCATTATCACACCAATATCTCTAGCTGGCATGTTACTAGTCATAACACTTGCCAGGCGTTCGCACTGTCAATCTAAGGTAGCAACCCATCACTTTGTTCCCAATCCAAGGTCAGAGTTAATCAGTATTCTATATGTACTATGAACTGCTTTGTCATCCACTTCTATATGTTCGACCCATATGACCTCGGAGTGACCATTTGGCATTTCTTGGATTAACCACCCTGATGGCCTTCTTCGACACCTTAATATCGGGCTAGGACACAAATGATCCAAGGAAACATCGAGCACCATTCAAATCCCCTCGGTATGTTGTTTACAATACCTTACAAAGAAATTTTCTCAAATCAGAACCAGAGGTGAAGGGACTTGAAATTCTGCTGTCATCACTTGAAGGGCTCCATTGTAGTTTTCTGCTACGCTTGTTGATACGACCTCAAGAGTCATCGCTCTTGAAACAATGCTAGAAAGTACGGTGGACTACTGATTCACATCCATAAGGATCTCAACAAGGTTAATGTGATTCATGATAACAACGGCCATTTCTCGAGAAGCTTCTGACTTCAATCCAAATGGTTTTAGTCCAATTCCCCTCGGGAATGTTTACATGTATTCATCTTCACTTAGAATCTCATAAGCATGATCAAGACTATGTACTCACAATGGTTTCCTTAGTTGGACCATTCTTATAAACTCTTTCATTGCTGCAACTACGAGTTCGATGATCAATGGTTTATCTGCCTCAGTCAATCCGGAAAGTAATCTTAGAAGGGGCTCGTTCGGGGTCCCTGTTTCGATGCCCTTTGCGTCTTGTCTAGTGAGTCATGATGCTTCGGACGCTGAAAAATTGATGATGAGTCGGGCTGCCTGGATCCGTGTTTTGTAGGAATGCCTTGACTCTTTTTTCATGATGTTTGATTGATCACGTTGTATTAACTCTTTTTGTATTTTCTTTTCATTACAAAATGTTGAAAGATTAATGCAAAGAAAATAGGTTTTGTACTTACTTGACCTCAGGTGTGTCTAATGCTTTGAAAACTTGAAGTTTGAATAAGTCCTAGAATCTTCATCATCGGCCAAAATAGTAGTTTTTCTTTTTTGAAATTTTATGAAATATCTTTATCAAATGAGTACGATAAATTCAAAGTTTGTAAAACCTTTGGTTGCGACGATCTTGGTGTTTTTGCCAATCACAGAGGATATAAACGTCAATTACTCTTTTGATTCCTTTAGAGTCATTCCCAGTGCCATGGTATTGGAAGACTATTTTGGGTCTCGGGATTTTGGAAAGATTTTGCCGTTCACAGTTTATACTCTTGCGGGCCAAGAGTTGTTTTTTTTTGTTTTTTTTTTTGTTAACCTTTATTGCCCCTGATGCCAATTACAGTTTTCATCAGACCTGGTTTCCACATTTTTACGCATCGACGTCCTTTTTGAGATTTTCATCGTGCTGGTGGCTTTGATCTTGCCATAGTCTGATTCTTTTACTCATAGCGCCCTTTCAGGTTTTCACTATGCCCTTTCAGACCATGCTTGTGTTTTTCTAGATTTTTCATTACAATTTTGCTCGGAGTCTCTGTGTCTTTGTGGCTTGGTGACTTAAGTTGAGCTGCAAGATCGACGACTCTACTCTTGTAGTGGCACTTTTTCTTGAGTAATAGATCTAGATTCCCCTCTCGAGCTTGCTGACGACTATTCGTGGTTCGACAACTCAAGTTGAGCCGCGAGATCGACTACTCTACACTTCGAGTACTCTTTTTTTTTCGAATATTCGATCTGGATTCCCCTCTCAAGTCTTCCAACGACTAACAAGACTTTGAGGTCCGGACCAAGTTGCAAGATCATTGGTGCTGCCACTGTCATTATGTTGCTTTAGAACATTTTCTGATCAAAAAGGACTTTAAGTAGGACGAAACGTTGGCTTAGGCTTATGGTAGTGGAAGGTTACGAAAAGGTTAAGGTCTGGGTCTTATTTTATCTAAAGTGGAATAAACATGGGGTTCGTCTATTTTTATTTCGGAAAAGTGATCTATGTCTCCTCCCAGCGTCTCTCGAACTTGTTTAGGCTGGAGATTTGGGTCGAGCCAAGATCAAGTGTTCGAGTTTTTGACTTTCTTGATTTTTTTGTATTTTTAGTCATTCACAGTTTATCCTCATGTGGGCCAGGAGTACTTTTGATGCTTTTGATTTTTCTATTTCTTTCTGATCTTTTTTTTTTTTTTTTGTAGTTGTTGACTTACCCCAGTCTTATGTTAAGAAATGAACGTGATGGCTCAAAAGGGTTGACTAGGGTGTGATAGTTTGTTTCGGATAGCAAAGATGGCCTTTCGTCATCTCAGGGTCAGATCTTAAGCGTAATATTTCTTAACAGTGTCAGCATTGATCGGTTGCGGGAAGACTTGTCCGTCAATTTCTGTGAGAATCAGAGCTCCTCCCGTCATTAGCTTCTGTACGATGAATGGTCCCTCATAGTTCGGTCTGAACTTTCCTCTGGAGTCTTCTTGGATTGGCAGAATCTTCTTTAAGACCAGGTCTCCTGGCGAGAAATCCCTAGGCTTAACTTTCTTGTTATAGGCGCGAGCTATTCGTCGTTGATAGATCTGTCCATGGCAAATGGCTGCAAGGCGTTTCTCTTCAATTAGATTCAACTGATCGAACCGAGCTTGAATCCATTTAGTTTCATCTAACTCTGCTTCTTTTAAGATTCGGAGGGAGGGAATCTCAACCTCTACGGGCAAGACTGCTTCCATTCCGTAGACCAATGAATACGGAGTTGCCCCCGTCGAAGTTCTGAACGAAGTTCGGTAGGCGTGTAGTGCAAAGGGCAACATGCCGTGTCAATCTTTGTATGTAACTGCCATCTTCTCGATTATTTTCTTGATGTTCTTGTTGGCTGCCTCGACTGCTCCATTCATCTTAGGTCTGTAGCGTACAGAGTTGTGATGGGTGATCTGGAAGTCTTCGCACATTTTGATCATATCTTTGTTCTTGAAGTTCTTGGCATTGTCAGTTACCAATCCACTTGGAAGTCCATACCAGCAAATGATGTTGTTCTTGACAAACTTCATGACGTTGCTCTTAGTAACATTGGCATATGATGCAGCTTCTACCCATTTTGTGAAGTAATCGATAGCAACAAGGATGAAACGATGCCCATTTGCAGCTTTTGGCGAGATCTACCCAATGACGTCCATGCCCCAGAGTGAGAAGGGCCAAGGAGTAGTCATATTATGTAGTTCTGAAGGTGGGGCATTAATCTTGTTGGCGTAGATCTGATATAGGTGACATTTGCGGACATGTTGATAGCAATCACTCTCCATTGTCGACCAATAGTATCCCATCCTCATGATCTTCTTAGCAAGCATATGACCATTCATGTGAGGTCCGCAGACTCCTCCATGTACAGTCTCAATTAATCGTTTCACTTCTGTTTCTGCCACACACCTAAGTAAGATCTCATGGTGCGATTTCTTGTACAGAATACCGTTGCTCAAGAAAAATTGTCCTGCTAGCTTATGAATGGTCCTTCTATCATTTGGTGTTGCGTCTGAGGGGAGTGTTCGATCTTCAAGATATGCCTTGATGGGTCAGAATACCATGGCTTTTCTTCAGATTCTTCTACTTCAACGGGTAAGCAATAGGCTGGCTCATCTTGAATTCCAATCTCAATAGGGGATGATTAAGTCTTCCGAGATGTTGATCATAGAGGCAAGTGTAGCTAGTGCATCTGCAAACTGATTCTTAGCTCTCGGCATGTACGTGAATGAAATCCTATCGAAGCGTAAGCTTAGTTCTTCTAGATATTCGTGGTAAGGGACCAGTCTTTGGTCTCGGGTCTTCCATTCTCTAGTCGTCTGATAGACTACTAAGCTTGAATCTCTGAAAACATCAATTTCATCTACCTCGAGATCCAGTGCTGCCTTCAACCCTGCTATGCATGCTTCGTATTCAGCCTCATTGTTGGAACATTGAAATTTTAGTCTGATTGCGACTGGCACGTGGGATCCATCTGGCTTGATCAGAACTGCCCCTATTCCATTTCCTTTCTGATTGGCTGCTCCGTCGAAATATATTTTCCATCCTGGTTCTTCATTATCGTCTTCAACCTTAGTGATCAGTATGGCTTCATCAGGAAAGTTCATTTTTAATGGTTCGTAGTCAGGCAACGGGTGCTCGGCTAGGTGGTCGGCGATTGCTTGCCCTTTGATGGTTTTTTGAGTGACATAGGTGATGTCAAACTCAGATAATAATAGTTGCCATTTTGCAGTGCGAACTGTTAATGCTCGTTTCTCGAATAGGTATTTCAGGGGGTCCATCCTTGCTATTAGCATAGTCGAGTAACTCAGCAAATAGTGACATAGTCGTTAAGATGCCCAGACTAATGCGCAACAAGTCTTCTCAAGCGTTGAATATTTTGCTTCGTACTCGGTAAATTTCTTACTGAAATAGTAGATGGCCTGTTCTTTCCATCCCGATTCATCGTGTTACCCTAGCACACACCCCATTGACATTTCTTGCACCGAGATGTACATCAACAAAGGTCGCCCTAGAGTAGGAGGGACTAAGACTGGTGGATTGAGCAGATATTGTTTAATCTTTTCGAAAGCTTCCTGACAGTCCTTATTCCACTTCTTCAGTGTGTCCTTTCTGAGTAGCTTGAAGATTGGCTCACAGATAGGCGTGAGCTGAGCAATGAAACGGCTAATATACTGTATTCTTCCCAAGAATGCCCAAACATCTCTCTTTGAAACGGGTGCTTTCATCTCGAGGATATACTTGATTTTTTCCGGATCTATCTCGATGCCTCTTCTGCTGACGATGAAACCCAGTAGTTTGCCCGATGTTGCCCCGAATACACATTTTGCAGGATTTAGCCTTAAACTGTATTTCCTCAGCCTGTCGAACAACTTCTTTAGATTTACCAGATGATCTTCTTCAATGCCGGATTTAGCAATCATGTCGTCTACGTAGACCTCCATTTCCTTGTGGATCATATCGTGGAATAGTGCGGTCATTGCCCGTTGGTAAGTCGTCCCTGCGTTCTTCAGCCCAAATGGCATGACTTTATAGTGGAAAGTACCCCATGGCGTGATAAATGCAATCTTTTCCTGGTCTTCTTCAGCCATTTTTATCTGGTTATAGCCTGAAAAACCGTCCATGAACGAGAACATGTCATGCCCTGCTGTACTATCGACTAGAGTGTCGATGTGTGGAAGTGGGAAATCATCCTTAGGGCTGGCTTTGTTTAGGTCCCGATAATCAACACACATGCGTACCTTCCCATCTTTCTTGGGTACTGGGACGACATTAGCCAACCACTCAGGGTACGTAGAGACTGCAAGAAATCCAGCTTCGAACTGTTTCATGACCTTGACCTCGTCCTTGACCTTCAAGGTCCATTCTGAATTTAATCTTCTCAATTTCTGCTTGATCGGCTTACTTCCGAAGGCAATTGGTAACTTGTGCACCACAAGATCTGTGTCCAATCCCGGCATATCCCTGTACGACCATGCGAAGACATCTTGATAATCTTGTAAGAGTTTGATCATTTCTTCCTTTTGTTGTGACGTTAATAAGGCTCCGATTTTGACAATTCGTGGGTCCTCTTCGGTACCAAGATTGATTGAATCTGTATCCTCAATGTTTGGCTGAACACCTTTCTCGTGACGTTCTACCAAGTTTTTGATTTCTTTAGGCGGGTACTCCATTTCGTCCTTAGACTCTTCTTCGATCCCCATGAGGTCAAAGTCGAGTTCAAGATTGAAATCATACTCGTCCCTTTCAAATTCTGTTTTATCTGGGTACTCATTTGATTGAGACATATCCCTTGAAAACTCTTTTTTTGACTTTTGGAAAATATCTATTTTTTTGTAACTTTGAAAGCTTTTTGATTTTTTTGACTTTTGAGAAATTTTTGATTTTTTTGTTTTTTGAGGAATATTTATTTTTTTGTTGCTTTTCGAATACCTGAAGTAAGAAGAACAATCATGCGAATTCATTAATAAAGATAGGGAGCCCTCAAAATAGTCTTTACTCGAGGACGAGGGCTCGTTATGATCCTCGGGCAAACTAGATTCGTTTAACGGCGTTTTTTTTTTAGGCCTCAACAGCCTCAAGGGTCAATGGGAATTCCTCCCAATTGTTCAGAACTTCACCTTCTCTAAAGGGCGGATGAGATGTGAAAGTGATGTGTTGGGTGATTTGGTTGGTGGTTCGGAGATAACCATGATCTCCGATTGATTTTTGTCAAATGGGGGCATAGTCCCTCCCAAACTCGGTGGGACGACGACTGATGCCCAGTCGATGCCAGTGGGGAAGGGTGATTTTTTCTCTTGGCTCACGGTGGTTTTCATGTCGGTGGATTCTGGAGTTGTTTCTGATAGACTTTCATCGGAATCCCCATTGAATAAGACATCAATGCCTTCTATGAAGGATGATTGGGACTCAACGACTAAGTCTTCTTGACTGTGCTGGGGTTTGAAACTCACTTTCTTCTTTCTGGCTGGCTTTGTTGATAGTGGTTCTGAAGGACTGTCGAGTCTGACTTGTGATTTCGGGAAACTGACGCTGATATGCGGAACTCTGCCCAGGTTCCAAATATTTGGTTCACGGTTTTGCTTTCTCGCTAGTCGAAGCTCTTTTTTCTTTTCATTCATTTCTACAATATCCCTTTTTGTGAGCCTGATCCCGAGACCAAAATAAGGAGTATTCTTTTTGGCTTCAACCGGTGTAGCTCTCCCTCTTCCTCCTGGTCCCAACCCTTGCTTGGGTCGATAACCTGCCCTTTTCATGATCCGACCAACCATCAGATTTGGTCTTGATAGTTTTGCTTTTACCTTCTCCTGCCCCTTTTCAATATGATTGACAGCGACGAATTGATAAGAGTGATAGAGTGTTTTGTCCTTCGTCATCTCAATGTCGATAAATGGCACATCCCGAGCTCTTCCAACCGGGATAAGATTTTATGCCAGCACTGATATCATTCTCTGCCCCATGATGAACTTGACTCTTTGGTGTAGAGAGGACGGTACTGCCCCGGCAATATCCATGGCCTGCCCAACAGTAAGTTGAAGGTCGTTGGTATTTCCATGACTTCAAACGTTACTTCGAATGTACATGGGCCTATTGTAACAGGTAGATCCACTTCTTCTAGAGAATCCCTTCTCGAACTATCAAAACCTCGGACGACCTTATTGTTGGGCTTGACATGTGACCAATCAGCGTTAAGCTTTCAGAAGGTCTCAGGCGAACAAACATTAAGCGCTGAGCCGTTATCAATCAACACCCTAGCAACCATCATGCCCTTGCATATGACCATGATGTTTAGTGGCTCGACGTGCCCTGTTCCTCCAGGCATAAATTCATCTTCAGTGAAGATAATGGGATTGGGGGCCATTATCTGGCCAATCGTTTGTTCTAGTTGCGGGGGTGAGGTAGTTGCAGGTACATGCGATTTTCCCGAAACTCTTAGTAATACCTCTTGGTATTCTTCTGATTTTTGCATCAGACCCAGGATACTGATTTGAGCTGGCTGTTTGTTCAATCTATCCACTATATTATGCTCACTCTTGAGAATGAATTTAATGAAGTCTGCAGCTTCCTTATTCCGTCACTTTCGCCTTCTCTTCTTTCTGTTCACCCTTGTTCATTTTGTCTTTTCCTTTTACTTTTCTTTTCTCTTCATCCGTCAAGCCTTTTGTTGCTTCTTCAGTCTCTTTCCTGATGCTTACCCCCTTTTTTGATATTTTTTTGTATCGCCCTGCCCTTGTCATATGCCCAATGTCGGCCACCATTGCTTTCTTCATGGTTTCAACCCCGGAGGTTGTGGTGATGGTTGTCTCGTAACTCCAGGGAACTACCTGGATAGAGTTATAGGAGAATGGTTTGGGTGAGTGTATGGTCATGGGAGGCAGCTCGGGTTTTACATTGAGAATAAGGGGTGGTGGCGATGATTTGGATGAAACGGTAGTAGGAATAGTTGATGGAGTGCATGGGAGGATGAGTGGTGGACGTGAAGATGCGGTGTATGGTATGTGAAGGGGTGGTCGAGTCATATACTGAGAACCTTGCGATGCATATGGTATAATGAGAGGCGGTCGAGTAGCAGTATTGGGAGCTTGATGAGTGGGATGGATGGTGAGGTCAGACAACCTGAGAGGTGGTAGTGAATTTTGGGATGAGTTTGTCGTGTGGTGGTTGACTATGTTAACCGTAGGTGCTTTTGGTTCCTTTGTTAAGTAGACTTTGATTTTTGCTCCAATAGGCGCTATTAACTATGAGGGATTGATGTCAAGTTCTCCATAGACAACATTTACCCTGTGCCCACTCCCCTCTCCATTGTGAGTAGGTAGGGGGTTTTGATTGATGTTCTGTTGTTGGGACGGGTTGGCAGGTCCATCCAGGATGAGGGCCTTTTTATCGATCAGGTTCTGTACTTGATGCTTGAGCTGCCAGCATTGATCTGTGGAGTGCGCTGGTGCACCCATGTGGAATTCACAAAACAGGTTAGGGTTGTACCCTGGCCCTTTTGCAGCCTCAGGATTTTGTGGACGTTTTACCAGATATTTGCCTCTGAGTAAGAGTGGCAGTAATTCTGATAGTGTCATGGGCAATCTGGTAAATACTCTATTTACCCTGTTAGGTCGTGCCTGCTGGTTTTGCCCATACTGTGGTGCTGGTTGTGCTTGCAGAGGAACTGTCTGAAAGGGATTCTGCGGTGCTGGAGCCCAAGCAGCTCGAGGTACTGGCGCCCAAGGGACTTGTGGTGCCTGCGGCCTCTGAACTGGTGCCTGAATGAAAAGAGATTGGCTGGGTTGTACATTGTTAACTTGGGTTTCCTCTTTCTTTTTGACAAAAGGCACGAACTTTTTCTGTGCCGATGTCCCTGCCGTTGCACTTAGGGCTGTGAAGTCAAATATTAAACCAGTCCGGATCCCGTCCTCGACCCGGTCTGCCACTTGAACTAAATTTGAGAAGGTGCCAGTGATGTGTCCAACCAGATGAGTATAAAAGGCATGCCCTAGTGTTGAGATGAACGTGGTGTTCATCTCTTGTTCAGTCATTGCAGGCCTCACTTGTGAAGCAGACTCCCGCCATCTTTGGGCGTACTCTACTTTTCTTTTACTGTTTCCCTTTGCTTTCTAGTCATCTTGGCCATATCATTTCGATCCAAACCTACATCTATGTTGAACCGATAATTTTGCCAAAACATTTCAGCCAAGTCTTGCCAACTTTTGATAAGCATATGGTCCAATCCGGAAAACCATTTAAGTGCTGGCCCTGTCAAGCTTCTTTGAAACAACTGCACCAGTAGCCTGTCATCTTCGCCGTATTGGCACATGGATCCGCAATATAGTTTTAGATGTGACAGAGGACACCCCACCCCACTGTACTTCTCAAACTCCGGACATTTGAACTTGGCTGACAACTGTGTATTAGGATAAAAGTAAAGGTCCCTGAATCTTGTCCCTCCTAAAGTATTTGTACCCTTCATCCGTCTCATTTCTTCTTGGAGAGACTCTATCTGTTGGGCCATTTTGTTATCAGTGGCATTTTTGGCCTCAGGCACCCTGAAGTCACACTCATCATCTGGGATTACCACCGGAGGTGGTTGATTCTGTGGGATGTAAAGTGAAGGGCCCTGATACATTGGCACAGTAGGAGGTGGGGTAGTCTGTGGATCTGGTCGTGTCTGATCAAGGGGTTCCGGATTTGATCCAGATGCTTGGTGCTGAGCGGCTTGCGCTTGTAGGAAGTTAGTATTACTAAAAACAGCTATCAACATTTGTTCTTGTCTTTTCGTTGTTTCTATTAACTTCGCTATCATTGCATTAGCTTCAGCAAGTTCACTTGTCACAGGTTGTGGGTCCTCTGAGTTGCTCATAGTTGATGTAGATCGAAGGAAATACGGAGGCTTCTCAGGGTGTTTGTACTTCTTTCGTTTGGCCACCTTTGGGTACAGAAGACCAAGCATTACTATCTTGTTTACAAAAAAAAAATGCCTGACATTTTATTAGGTCGGGTAAAAGTTATTTATTTTAAAGCGAACGAGTTTTAAAGAAAGAGTTCTTTGGTTTGGAGCCGACATTAACGCAAAGTTGACATCAACACGGGACTGGCAAAATATTTTGAAAAAGAATTACATCAGCACGGAGCTGGCATCGACACGGAGTCGGTAAAATTAAAAACGATTTCATCAGCACGGAGCTGGCATCGACACGGAGTCGGTAAAATTTAAAAGTGATTTCATCAGCACGGAGCTGGCATCGACACGGAATCGGTAAAATTAAAATGATTACATCAGCACGGAGCTGGCATCGACACGAAGTCGGTAAAATTAAAAAGATTTCATCAGCACGGAGCTAGCATCGACACGGAGTCGATAAAATTTAAAAACGATTTCATCAACACGGAGCTGGCATCGACACGGAGTCGGTAAAATTAAAAATGATTTTATCAGCACGGAGCTGGCATCGACACGGAATCAGTAAACTTAAAAATGATTACATCAGCACGGAGCTGGCATCGACACGGATTCGGTAAAATTAAAAAGATTTCATCAACACGGAGCCGGCATCGACATGGAGTCGATAAAATTTAAAAACGATTTCATCAGCACGGAGCTGGCATCGACACAGAGTCGGTAAATTTTTTTTTTTTTAAATGATTACATCAGCACGGAGCTGGCATCGACACGGAGTCGATAAAATTTTAAAACGATTTCATCAGCACAAAACTGGCATCGACACGGAGTCGGTAAAATTTAAAAATGATTACATCAACACGAAGCTGGCATCGACACGAAGTCGGTAAGACATTTTGAAAAAGAAGATTACATTTTGAATTTTGTATACCAACCCATTAAACAATTCATTTATGCCATGATTATCCATAAATAAACTGAAAGAAATTTCATTGAACTATTGAAAATTGTTTGACAAATAGGATTTTCATTGAATAACAACTTTCAATAACTCTGACTTAAACTTTTTTACATGGACGTTTGGATTTGTTTTGATCGTCATCAAGATTGTTAGGACAATTAGGCTTGCTTCTCTTGGTTCTAACAACTAGCTCCTTAAACTCTGCTGGTCCATCTGGATACCCTAAGGTGCGCTTGTTCCAAGCCTTCTCAATGAGATGCACTAACTTTTCAGTCAATGGTTCGGGAGAAAAGAATTGTTTGTGTTGAGGTAGCGAAAACTCTATAGGTACTCCATACTGTTCTGGGATCAAAGCAGGTTGGTAAAAAGATGTCTCATCCAGCCCGATCAAATGGACATAATAGGATCCTTTGGTACCTAAAACAGGGTAGTCCGTCATCCACCAAGGGCATCTCAAACCAATATGACGTGCAAGACGAGAATCCAACCATTTGCCCCAAGCCTTGACTGAGTGTGACGCACTAACATGTTTCTCCTGGAAAAGTGCTCTAGCCTATAATCGAGGGTTGAAGGAATGTCCACAATTTTGAGACGGTTGCAGAGCCACATATAAAGTAGGTGAGGGCTTCCTTTGAAATCCCTTCCCTCACCATTTTTTATGGCATCCAAACCTAAGAAAATTTCGGCTAGAATGAGAGGTACAGGGTTGGCTTTTCTAGAGAGCTGGGAAGCTATGTCTATGAAAGACTCAGGAACAGTTTGACCCTCACTTTTGGAGGTCAGTATGTATTGGGCTAAGATTCCTAAACACAATCGATAGTCTCTAGTGGCTCTCCAAGCTTCTGGCATTACATTGATGGGATGACTACGAGAGTGGTATGGACTCAATAAGGGTACTAAATCCAATCTCCCATTACGAACTAAGGCTTTGGCTTCTTCCTTTGAAATGTTTAGGCCTGTGGCGAGGTCACCCGAATATCATGTCTTCAATGAAGGCCTGACTAGAGGACCTGAAGTAGATATCCCCATGATGCCACAATAGTCTTCATTGGTAGGACACAAGTGCATATGCCCAATGTGGAAGATGTGGAGATAAGGGTTCCAACGCTTAGCCATAGCGCGCAAAAGATTCCAATCTATCTCAAACTCGTGAAAGTATAGGGCGCATCTCAACATGAATTTTGCAAAGTTGAATTTCTCTACAGTGTGCATCCCCGTGATGGTTGTTTTGACCAATTGGTCGATTGGGTTATTGTCTGCAGCCAGCATCCTGAGTTGACACAAGAGAATAGTTCAGTACATTTCCAAGGTCTATGTAAAATTACTTTTCTTTTGAAACACTTTCTTGAAAACACTTTTCTTTTTTGAAAATTTGATTTTCATTTTGATTTAAATGGCCCGGCCTATCATGATCATTGGATCGAGATGGACTGGGTCATTATTTAATTTTTGCAAGAAATGGATTTTTTATTGTGTCGGTGTACCCATTTTAATTTCTGAAAATAAAATTTTGATCCTTGAGGACAATCATACACTTTGATCTCATTATTCACATCAATCATCAGGTTTCATTTCAACAACCTGGGAACACCCGCGATAAGTTCGAGTCGTGACTTACAGGGAAGATTTCTAGACTCTAAGCTTACTACTGCAATGCATTTTTATCTGGCCACTCTTGCCCAAGCACACCTATATACCTCTCAAGCGTACTCAATCAGACGGTACGTGGTGACTTGGTTTGATATACCGTATAGGTGATAATCTAAAACTTCAATTCACTTCTCTGAAGCCAAAAACAGCCAGTTTGATCCCCAGTTGAGAGGTGGCACACGATGCTGAGCAAGGGCCCACTTAAGTACCTCTCGTCTAGAATAGACGTAGTCTATCCCCCTCGTACAGTAGGGTACAGCGGGGCAGGATCTTGCTTAGGCACTGGTTTTGACCAAGAAGTGCAATTGATGTACTTGGATTATCTTTTATATACCTATAAGTACGAGTCAGGAGTTGTAGCTTTCATAAATGGTTTTCGCATCCCGCGAGGGGACCGACCACGTACTAGTACTACGTTGGCAATCGGGACATGTGACCGTGCGGCTTACAATAAGACAAAGGCTCAGGTCGCTCCAATGTGGGTGTATCAATATACCTTTCAGAATCACCTATGTTAGTACCATGTTTTGTCAATTACAAGGGTGGTCGTGTGATGTCATGATGTAACTACTAGAAACATTATTGTGTATTCATAACTCAACGACAAATCCAAAATATATCAAAACCAATCAAGGTCAAGGGTCATCATCATCCGTGGAGCATCAGAACAGGTATACCTCAAGAGGATCAGAAGCTGTCGGCAGGAGTAAATGATCCACCGCCAGCCACCGACCGAATATTTTGAGATATCTTCTATCGGTGGCAGGAGCTCTAATCTGTCGGTCCCACCGATAGAATATTCATCGGTCCCACCGATGAAGATCTTGACGGTTCTACCGTTATCCACCGACAAATTAACATGGGATACCTTCTATCGGTGGCAGAAGAACAATCCTGTCGGTCCCACCGATATATTAGGCATCGGTTCCACCGAAGATCACTTTATCGGTCCCACCGCCATCCACCGTCAGAACTAATGAAGGAATTTTCATTCGGTGGTAGAAGCATACTTCTGGCGGTTCCACCGTAAAAGTACTCATCGGTCCCACCGATGAAGCTTGGAGGTTCCACCGTCAGTACTGCCGAAAATGCTAAACGGTAAGATTTTCGACCGTTATGATTGGTCGGTGCCACCGTTGGAATTCAGGTGCCACCGAAAAAAAGCCGTTAAGAGCTCTTCCTATAAAAGAAAAGCTCTAGGCCTCTTCTTGGTTTGATCAACAACTTCGAAGTTCAGCCCAAGCCAATAAGCATACTTTAAAAGGCTTAACGAAGGAAGAAGAGTCGTGAAGGGTAGTCGAAATCATGCATATCGAACTACCTCATCTTAGTCGATCAAGCTCTACTTACTCCACCCTTCAAGAGTTACATTCTAACATCGAGCAAGGCAAGAAGCCATTGTTGAAGGAAGTAATGAAGAACTGAAGAGCAACACACTCACTTCAATCGTCATAACTATGAGTTTGATTGTTCGTATCTTAAATTCTAAAAATAGACTTGTAATAGTTCACTTGATTTCTTCTTCAAAATCAAGCACTTGATTGAGTTGCGGACTCAAGTTGAGTGACAAAGGTTATTGAGTTTCCTAAGTATAAAACTCAAGGAGTTTGAGTGGATGTGGTCCATTCAATCGTAGGATTGCGGAATTAACCCGAAAAATTCTGTGTGCGGTTTAAGGTGAACCAAAAACCTCAAGTTTTAGTGGACACCAAAGAACCATCAATTTGGGTTCTCTTGGGAGTGGATGTAGGCACGGGTGCTGAACCACTATAAATCGTGTGTCTCATATCTTGTCTCAGATCCTCTTATCTTTATACCAATTTGGATGCACATCATGACTGATCATATCTTGCATGAATATCTTGCTTCATGAATGCTTTAGTGAATGCTCCCTGATCAACTTACTCATTAAAAATTCATTCACATCCTAATATTCACATTCAGTAGAATTATAAAATAGTCCTATTCACCCCCCCTCTAGGTCACTATCTTGTCAAAGCTGGTAATTTCAACATGATCAAATGGTATTGATGCCCCAGTTTTATATACCTTACGGTACGTGATTGGAGTTGTGGTTTTCATGAATGACGTCGCATCTCCGAGGAGAACGGGCCACGCACTAGTGCCACGTTGGCTATTAGGGACATGCAAGCGTGCAATACAGTAAAGTAAACGTGCTAGTGGTGTGTGCAAATAGGATAGGGTGTGCCCGGGGCATTTTCCAGATGGGTGGGCCCGTTGGCCAGATCATAACTTTTTAGATAATTTGTCAATAAGGGTTGCACATTCATAGTTAAGCATCAACCAATCGATTTTTTTTTTAATCATTTTTTTCAATTTTACGAATGAACTAATCATAAAAGGACTTCTCTTTTTTTATTATAGTCCAACCGATGATCACTTTGAATTTTCATTTTGATCAATCAAAAAGTGGCGAGCGGTACGCCCTGAGTTTGAAAAAGATGATCCGTTTGATCTTTTGAAGCTTTAAAACTTAAAATAAAAATAAGTTCCAAAAGGAAAGTTTCCAAGATTGATGTAAGGAACAAGTTGAGCAAAAAAAAAAATTTTAATTTAATTAATTTTTTTTTAATTAATTTTTTTTAATAAAAATTTTTTTGTGCTCATTTTGAGGCACATTGCCTCTGGTTTTTGGCTTGGGCCAAATTTTTTTCTTTTTTTATGCTCTTTTTTTCCTACTCATTTTGTATCGCGACGAGACGTCAAACAGAAATGATAGCGTAAACGATAGTAAATAAGCTCAAAAATCGATTCTGACTTATCAAAATGTTGCTGACTTTGTCCCATTTGGTAGAAAATTTTGTTCTACCCCAATCGATATGCACTAATAGCTAATCGGAGATCGGACAAGAAAGTTATGATCATTTTAAGTTCGATTGTCCATTCGGCCAAAAAAGAAGAAAAATGACTTTTTTTTTTATTTTTTTTATTTTTTTATTTTTTTATACCCATTTTGAGGCACATTGCCTCTGTGTTCTGGCTTGGGCCAAAAAAGAAAATTTTTTTTCATTTGTTTGATGATACGCATGCTTAAAAGGACATAATCGGAGAAATAAAGTGAAAATCGGATTTTTTTTGTTTTTTTTTTTTCAAGTGAGTAAATAAATAAAGGAAACCTACCTAAAAAATAAATACAACAAACACAACAAGTATTGTTAGCTTGCAAAATAAAAAAAAAAAAAAAATTGAAACCTTTCTTTTTTTTCTAAAATAACCGAGTTGACACGAGGGTAGAGCCTTTAGTCCCCAGTGGAGTCGCCAACCTGTAGACACGTGATTTTACCATTACGATGATCACATCTACAATGGTTTGGAGTCGCCACCATTCATTTTTGTAAGTAGGTGTGAATGGTCACCCGATGTGCATTTTTTTTAGAAAATGTGACATTTTTGGTATTTGGTGACTATCGATGGATAAAGATGAATCAACCCTTGAGATTCGGGTAAGCGGCTCGGTTGGAGAAAAGGGAAGGTATTAGGCACCCTTTTCTCCCCACTAGATAGTGGTAACCTCAACTCAAGTCGGTTATTTTGATTAAAAAAAATACGAAAAACGATGTGCCACGTGTTGTGCATTTGTACCCTAGATAGGGGTTAATTTTCGGCTTGATCATAGGGTCATTCCATTGATGGAAATGACCCTTATAGACCTTTAGCCTTGGGGTCCATTCATCCTAAAAAATAAAATGAAGGGGAGAAGGTGATAGAAGAGGGAGGAGGAGAGGGTGTAGAAGAGAGAGGGGGGATTGCCTTGAACCCATCTTGTATTTTCTTTCTTCTTTTCTTCTTCTTGAGTCCTTAGTATTTTATGAAAATACAATTCTTGTATGGTTGAAGGAGTAGAGAAGAGATGATGAGAGAGATGAGTGGAGTATAATATATATTTTTTTATATGAGACTTGAGGAGGATTGGTGATGGTTGTTAGTAGTGAGAGTTGGAGATAATTTTGTAGTGAAAGTTGGGGGCCATTTTTGGGAAGAGGAGGAGGGTATTTATAGATGTTGAGGAGTTATTTTAGGATATAATGGGGTGAAGTGAAGAAAAAAGATAGAATGGTTAGGAGTTTGAGAGAGAAGTGGGTGTAATTTAGAGAAAATTGGAGGGTATTTAGGGAAGGGGGGTTAAATGGGTGAGTTTTGACCCAAATGGTTTGGATCCTACCCAACCCATTTGGGTGGAGTGTTTGGTGAGGTGAGTTTAAGATGGTGATTGAGATTAAATGGTATTTGATTTAAGAGAATGGAGGATTTAAAGAGGTGGTTGATGATATTTTGGGAGGGTGAAGGAGATGATGCCATGTGTCAAAGTGGTTGGAAATGAAGGGTTGAGATAGGTTGATGGGAGAGGTCGAGTGTTTGATTTGAGAGGATGGTGTAGGTTTAGGTTGTAAATGTGGGTTTTGTAGGGAATGATGAGGGTAGATTAGGAAAGGTATAGGTTAGGGGTGTGGGTAGATGTGTTTGATTTGAGAGAAAAGGTGATGGGTTGATGTGTGGGTAGATGGGATTTAAAGCAAATTAATGGGATAGGTAGTTGGGTGAGGGAGGTGAGATGGGGTGATGACATGTGTCATCTTTGATTATCAAGATGGTGATTGGTTGATGTGGGTAGTGGTTGATGGGTTAGGGTTAGGGTTGTGGGTTGGATATGAATTGGATATGGATTTGGGCTTAGAGGCTTTGGAGTGTTTTGGGCTTGGGTTATGAAATGGTTTTGGATTTTAGGAATTGGTTGGGGGTTATTTTGGAATGGATTTTGAGGGTGTAGGTTGGTTTTAGATTTTTAGGTGATGTGGGATTGAGTTTAGGTTAGGGGGGTGAGAAAAATGGATTTTGAAGAATTAAGGATTTATGGGCCTTAGGTGGGTTTAGATTTTTTTGGATTCGGAGATGGAGCGATGGAAGGTATAGGAGGTGGTAGGCGTCCCAAGTCTCGTTTTTTAATTTTATTTATTCTTTTGAAATTTTTGAAATCATTGGTTTGATCGAGATGCCACGTGTTGGCGAATCGGGCTTTTTAGGCCCGTTGGTGAACTTTATCGAAAATTTGGCGTTTTTGATTTTGGAAGCGGAGCGGTGAATATTGGGAAAGCGTAAGGTAGGCCGAGTCCTTTTGGTGGGCCTCCTAAACTATTGAGAAGTCTTAGGGGCCTCGGTTTGATAAAAATGTCACTTTTCAATTACTTGGGCCCTTAAGGCCCGTTGGCCCATTTATTTGGAAAATCGATATTTTTGGGCCCTTTCGAGAAGTGGCCCGTTCAAATTGAGGTGTCTACACTACATATTTAGAGAAAAAAATGCCCCTTGTATAAAGGTTTGAAATATTTGATTACCACAAGTGCAATAAAGATCCAACTTTTAATTTTGATTAATTTTATAAAAGATTTTGAGTCAGGCTCAAGAAAAGAAAATATTTCTTTTTGAGACTCATCATAGAATTCACCCTTCTTTCCCTTGGTTTACTTGGGGAAGTAAAAATTTTCAGCTCGATCGCAGACAAGATACTTGTAGCTTCTGAGTCTGCGTCTGGTTTAAGCTAAGTATTGAACTTGATTATTCGGACTTCAGATGTTTCAGCTCGGACCGCTCTTAGTTTTTCTTCTATTTTGTTTTGTTGCTCTAACTTTTGCCTAGATCGCCTTTTAAGGTTTTCAATCTAGCGAGCTTGTTCTAACTTTTGTCTAGATCGCCTTTTCAGATTTTCAATCTAGAGAGCTTTCTTTTTTCTTTGCTCTGATTGTTGCCAAAGTTGTCCTTTCGGATTTTTTAACCTTACAAGCTTGCCTCAATTTTTGCCTAAGTCGCCTTTTTGGGGTTTTCAACCTAGCAGACCTTTTTTTTTTCTTTTCTTCCTTATGGAATTGTTGTCTGATCATGCTTTACTATCTTCCTTGAATTTTCGCACGGTACTTAGGAAGAATTTTATAGGTAAGCTTAGGACTGGGTTTAAAAAGAAAGGGATTTTGAGGCTCAAAAACTCGAATGCTCTTTGTGTGGCATTTCTTTTATTTTGCCTTAAATTTTCTTTCCCATTTTAAAGATATTTCTTTTTTCTTTTAAATTTTTTCTAGATTTTTTTATTTTGATGTGGTCAGGCCTGAAGTAACTTCTCAGGTTGCTTATGTACCCCAGAATTTTGGGATCAGACCAAAACCTAATTCGAATTCTTCCCTCCCTTAGGTTAGGTAATCAGGTTGAGAAATAAAAAGGCATAATTTTTTTCTTTTTGAAAAGGTTACAATGGGGTTGAGAAAGGATATATTGAACTGGATAATAGAAGAATTGATTCAGCCAAAGATGGCCTCCTTAAATGTAGTACCGTTTGATTTGGTCAAGGTTGGTTGGTTCTGGTAATTCGATTCTATCATGATCTTGAAGCCTGACAGCTTTTCCTGGTAATATTTCTTTGATGATGACCTGACCTCCCCAATTTGGTTTGAACTTCCTTCTAGGGTCAAAGATAGGTTCTCGATTTTCTTTGAGAACCAAATCCCCGACTTGTAAATAACAGGCTTTGATCTTTTTGTCAAATGCACGGGTGACTCTTCTTTGATAAGCCTATACATGGTACAAAATTCTTAGTCATTTTCTTCAATCAAATTTAGCTCTTCGCACCCAATGATAAGTGAAAGCGCCTTCGATCCGCGGGGTGCGCGGATCCGCTTTTGACCCTTGAGGTTTGAGAGTCGCCACCTAGTTATTACGGTCTAGGAACCGAATACTGACTCTAAATAGATAAAGAAATTAATCTACTAAAGAAAAACTAAATCCGGGGATCACATTACGGGGTTGGAAAGTGTTAGGCACCAACCCCGCCTGGCCAATGCCGGTCTCTACTTATCCCAAATAAGACTACATTGCTAACAAAAACCTAGATAGAAAAATAAAAGAGATTTTACCTTCAAACGCAGCGGTTCTATTCCCTCAGATTTGATAAAACTACTCTTTGTACCGTACTCCTTACTTCGTTCTGTCTCCGGATCTGATTTCAGATCTCAGAGGCAAGGTATCTCTTCCTTAGATCTGAATTCTTCGAATTTTGTTATCGATTTTGGGGTATTTTTGAAGGGCTTCTAGGTGTTTTTCAGGCTAAAATCGAAGTATGGGCGTTAGGTAAGGAGTTGGGACTTCAAAATTAGGGTTTGTGTGAGGCTAGGGAAGATTTTTGACCTACTTCTCTTAGGATTTTTGATTTTTTACGAAAATAGGGGGGTGGAAGCTCCTATTTATAGATTTTGTTCAAGGGTTTGTTTAGATAAAATTAGTGTTTAATTAGAATTATTTTAGTTAGAGTTGTATTTTAGTTAGAATTCTATTAGGTAGAGTTGTATTTTAATTAGAATTATTTTAGGTAGAGTTATATTTTAGTTAGAATTCTATTAAATATAATTATTATTTAATTAGAACTCTATTAGGGTTTTGACATTTAGTCTTATTTGATTAACTTTAAGATTTTGACTTTAGTCTTAATTGATTGACTTTAATGTCTTGACTTTAGTCTTACTTAATTGACTTTAATTTTGACTTTAGTCTTACTTGATTGACTTTAATACCTTGAATTTAGTCTTACTTGATTGATTTTAATTTTTTGGAGAACCCCCCTCTATTATATCTTTAATTATTTGGACTCCCAAATGGAGGGATCCTTGAAGAAATATCTTAGCAACCCTCAACAATTTTGCCTGAGAGTCTGATTGATCAATTTTTTTAGTTTAAAATTTTAAATTAATTTTATTAATGTTTCACTTTAATTATTTAATATTTTATTTATTAATTTCAAAAATTTTAATTATAAAAATTATGAAATTATCGTTTTGCCCTCGGAGGGGATTTTTCACGTTTTAAGTCATTTTTTAATGTTCTAGGATGTTTTAGAATCGATTTTTTGTGAGGAATTCAATGTAAATATTGGTTTGTATCATTTATGAAATTTTTTGTGTGAAATGGTCGTGAACTTTTATGAAGGGCATTTTCATAATTTTGTCAAATTTTGTTAAAATTGGCGAAATGATTTATTTGGTTTCGATTTGTTGTTTTATGTGTTCGAAAGAATTTTTCTAAGCGTAACGTAAGCTCTAAGGATATTTTAAGATTAGGGGTATTTTGGTAATTTGGTCATTTTTTAGTGATTTTTATCTTGAAGCTTCTTTTTGTTTGAAAAATGATGATTTCTAAGCTTTTGGGGTTATATTTTCCTAACGTAGCGTGGTTTTTACAGTTTTGTTAATTTGAGATACCTCATCCAGATTTCTAAAACATATCTGGTAACAAAATAAAGCATTGGAATAATCATTCATCATTGGGAACCATTGCAATCGGGTTGACGAGTTGATTAATCAGGCGAGTGCAAAAATAGGGTGTCTACAGATGTCCCTCTTTGACAGAGGGTTGAAGCAAACTAGATAGCAAATCTATTTTGGTAGATAGTGCGATATCCGAATGCCAAAGCTAGTGACAGTTCATTTTGCAGCCTGATTTAGCAATTCGTCGGGCGTTCGGATCCTTGAGCATAAAACTCTCCCCGAACTAAAAGGTTGTCAGGTCATTGAGCAAGAACTCTCATTGACAGTGTCAGATCCTTGAATTTTAAAGAATTCTCCTTGACTAAAAAGTGCAAGTGTGAGTGTGTGTATGGGTGAAACTGAGTAAAAACATGTCAGAGATCTTCTCTCACTGACAATAATAATTCAAAATTGAAATGTGATTATGCAACAAAAGCAATCATGGCAAGATTGAACAATGAGGTAATTTGAATCATAACAATGTAAGAACTTCGTTAAATCCTATTTGAAATTCTTTTTTAGAATTCGAAAAAGTATGAGTCTCGTTTATCGGACTTGAACCTATTGTAGCCACGCTTTTCAAGCTAAAGAACTAAAACAATCCTGTTAATTCAATTTGATTCAAACAAAGCTGGAGTCTCGTTTCTCGGACTTTGGCTTAAGGTTTACAGGAACTTCAAAAAACCTATTCATTCTATGATTCAAAAAGTTGGAGTCTCGCTTCTCGGACTCGACCTTAGGTTTGTAAGCACTTCGAAAAACCTACTCATTCTATTATTCAAAAAGTTGGAGTCTCGCTTCTCGGACCCACACTTAGGTTTGTAGGCACTTCAAAAAGCCTATTCATTCTATAATTCAAAAAGTTGGAGTCTCGTTTCTCGGACTCGAACTTAGGTTTATAGGCACTTCAAAAAGCTTATTCATTATATGATTCAAAAAGTTGGAGTCTAGTTCCTCGGACTCGAACTTAGGTTTGTAGGCACTTTAAAAAGCCCACTCATTCTATGATTCAAAAAGTTGGAGTCTCGTTTCTCGAACTCGAACTTAGGTTTGTAGGCACATCAAAAAGCCTATTCATTCTATGATTCAAAAAGTTGGAGTCTCGTTTCTCAGACTCGAACTTAGGTTTATAGGCACTTCAAAAAGCCCATTCATTCTATGATTCAAAAAGTTGGAGTCTTGTTTCTCAAACTCGAACTTAGGTTTATAGGCACTTCAAAAAGCCCACTCATTTTATGATGCAAAAGTTGGAGTCTCGTTTTTCAGACTCGAACTTAGGTTTATAGGCACTTCAAAAAGTCCACTCATTTTATGATTCAAAAAGTTGGAGTCTCATTTCTCAGACTCGAAGTTAGGTTTATAAGTACTTCAAAAAGCCCACTCATTTTATGATTCAAAAAGTTGGAATCTCGTTTCTCGGACTCGAACTTACTAAGTCATGTTTCTCGAGCTTAAATTTATAGGAACTTAAACAATCCTATTATTTCATTCTACGATTCAAAATCAAGCTCAAAGTTTGAAAGATCGGGCCTTTTTTGGCTTATCATGCATCTGGATTCATAATTATCATTGGACTTCGTCGGACTTTTAAGCTTTTGTAAGATTTTCTTTTTATCATGTGATTAAGAACAAAAACTTTGAAATTAAATGACCTTCAAAAATGCCCCTAGTTTCAAGGTTGGCTTTGACTACGAGACTGATAGAATGGATTATGCTTGAAAAATATGGACTCTGATGTATGACAGATAGAAGAACTGACATTCTCTTAAATTTAAGACTCTTAAGATTATCATATGTGCAATAAAGAATTGATCATTATTTTTGAGAAATGCTTGAGCTGGACTTAAAAAATCTTGATAAATATTAGAATAGAAGATCTTTCTCTTCAAAGTGGTTGATGATTCTGCATCTTCGATTAGCGAATACTTGAACAAGTAAACATACTTTTGAAGATCCTACAATGTTCAAGATGACTTCCGATTTTTTTTTACTTCAACATTATCTTCGTCGGATGTGAGCTCTTAGCTGAAAAACGAATATTGTGGCTTGAATGGTTATGTATTTTCTAGTTTCTACACAAGCTTCCTTCTGAGTTTTTCTTCTTGATGGGACCTTTCCTCCAATTTGATGATGCCTTAATTTTTGCCGAGATCGCCTCTTCAGGTTTTTAATCTAGCGAGTTTTGTTTTTATTTTTTGATGATGCCTTGATTTTTGCTTAGGTCGTCTTTTCAGGTTTTCAACCTAGCAGACTTTCTTTTTTTATTGTTATGCCCTAAATTTTGCCTAAGTCGCCTTTTCAGGTTTTCGACTTAGCAGGCTTCTGTTTTTTTTCTTGATGATCTTGAATAACCAACTCGACAACTTCTTGGTTTCATGCACCTTAACCGAGTCAATTAGCAATCGGGAGGACTTAATAGGTGGGCTTAGGATATGGTTTAGAAAGAAAATATATAAGGCTCAAATTTTCAAAATGCCCCTAGTTTGATATTCTCTCTTTTCTGTCAATTATTTTGATTTTTTCTAAATGCCCCTAGTTTGGCATTCTTTTCTTTTTCTCAATTCTTTTGATTCTTTTTTCTAATGCCCTTAGTTTGGCATTCTTTTCTTTTGAACCTTTCAATAGGGGATTTTCCTTTTAGATGACACTTTTCTTAAGAGAATACACTTATTATTTGCATGACCGAGCCTGAAGTAACTTCTCAGGTTGCCTACGTATCCCAAATATTTTTTTTTCTTTTGGGATCAGGTCAAAACGTAGTTCATACTAAGATTTCCTCCCAAGGTTGGTCGGTGTGATTTAGAAAGAAGAGGCTATTTTTTTTTTAAAAGGCTGCAAGGGGATAAAGAAATTTTTTTTTTTTGGTAAGATAGGGAAATGGTTGGACCAAAGGAGGCCTCCTTTGATGAATGTTGCTCGACTTGTCAAAGTTTCAAGAATTCAATATCTGGATTGCTCTCTCGAGTAAGGTCTTCTTTTGAGAATGAATATTCTTTAGTCTTATTTTGTGAAATCGAGTATGATTGAATTTTCTGACTTTCAACTCTTCTAAAACTTTGCGAAAATCTTTTATTCTCTTATGAATGAAAACTCTCCTCTTTTGAGTGAGAAACATGGTAGATCCACTTGTAAGTCTTAGCGTCTTTTTCGATGCTTTCAGCTATATCATTTTTTACCAATAATTTTTGACTTTGAAATCACTCTTGACTTTATGTCTTGATCTATATTTTTATGCGATCCATCCATGAGACCATGCAAGAAATATTGTTGAGTTTCTCATGTAAGTTTACTATTCTCTCATGTTCTCTTGAGGATAATGTATCACTAATTTGCACTTCTTGAGTGTACTCTTTAATTCCAATATTTATCAAATTTGATTAGTGAGCTTTAAGTCATTTCACATGTTAGATTTTATGTTCACATCATTATTGCACACATGATAATCAAAAGCTTCTTTATTTTATTGGAATTGAAAAGAACATAGACTGACAAACCTTACTAAAACCCAAAATAAAAATGACTAACTAAATTCAAAGACTGACGCAACTGAAGCTAAAAAAAAATAAGAAGACTTAAAAGACGACATCATTCTGAATAGAAGGACACAATTCTAGAGTCTATGCTACTTCAGTTATCTTCGATGGATGACTTGAACTTGTCTGCTTTTACTATCTCTTCATATTCCGATTCAAGCCTGTCATATGCGGGACAACCGATTGCTTCAATGATTTCTCTGTTCTTCAGTTCTGTCACTGCCTTAGGGTAGTTGAGCTCATTCTGGCATGGAGCGAATGCACTGTTAAGACTAATTGGGTGAATGAAGGAAATTGGGTCAATTTATTCGGGTTTGGATATGGATATTAGGTTCAGAGTAGGAGGGGGGTAATTTTGAAAAGTAGGCAAATGGTTAGTCTTAACATTGGGAGTAGTATGAGTGGGTATGGTGACTTTTTCTTACTCAGTAAGGTCTTGGATAGCATGTCGGAGAGTAATAACCTGTCAAGAACATGACCAGACATCTGATGGAATTCACAGAATTACCCATTATCCATGTTTGGGGGAAGAGGATTAGGTAAAGGCTTAGGTTGTAAAGGTGTCAACAATCCCCTTTTCATCAATTTTTGATAAGCAACACTAAGAGACGTTCCAAGATTGGCAAACTGTCTCCTGGGCTTAGTTTGTAAAGGCTGAGTAACTTGAGGAAATAGTGCGAAGGTGGTGTTGGCCACTTATAAGGAATTGACATTAGGTTTGAAATGTTTGGGTTTTGACTCAGACGAGTTACCAAAAAATCCCGAAGAGTAAGCATCCTCAACTTGATTTCCAACCTCAATGAGGGATTGAAAAGTGGGAAGGTACTAAGGCATCAAATACTTGGCATAATTTGGAGTAAGATTCGTGAGGATAATCTTGACTTGTTCCTTCTCTTGAGGTCGATCCCATAATTGAGCAGCTTTAGTTCTCCATCGAGCAATGAACTCAGTGAAAGTTTTCCCGGGTTTCTGTTTAGTAGTTTCTAGGTCTCTTTTTGTCAGTTCAATATCCGTGTTGAATAAATATCGACCAATAAATTCTTTCATCAATTCATGTCATGTTCTTACCCGAGATGAGTCCAATGACATTAACCAGCGTAGGGTAGGACCTGTAAGGGTTCTTTGAAAAAGTTGAGCCATCTGTTCTTCACTCAGACCCTGAGATTGCATTATGCCGACATATATTTTTAAATGAGTCCTAGGGCATCCAATACCGTCAAACTTCTCCATATCTGGCATTGTGAATTTCTCTGGCAGACGGACCGTGGGAAACAAGGTCATTGCCCCTAATCCAAGAGTAAAATCATCGGGGTCTTTAATGTTCTTCAAAGCAGTTTCAACCTGAGTTATTCGATGAGCTAGGATAGGGTCGACGTGTAACTGATCATCTTCTTGGTTTTCAACGAGGTCAAGCACATCTTGAGATTCTATAGCTTTATCTTTTCCCTTTTCAATTTTCAGGGATTCGATTTGTATTTGAACAGAAGTAATAATCTGTGCTTGAAAATATTCTAAAATCTGATGAAGCGCAGCTTCATCCATGGTACTCGTTTCTTCTTGTGGCAAAGACTGACTACTTGGAAATGGTACTCTACAAAGACGATTTTTTTCACGGGCCCAAAGTGGTACAGATGGAGGTTTAGAACGTTTGGGACCAATTATCACCTGATAGGAAGTAAATCAAGGTTAACCATTGACTCTAAAGGTTTGACTCTTAACCACATGATTAAAACTTCGATATAGAATAGCCCAAGTCTGGTGGAAAATATCGAATCCAAATGCACTATAAGTCTATAGTGACCAAGAAAGTGAGAAAGGTTAAATGCGGGTCTACCCCTAATTGGGATTGAACCTTTGATCAGACAAATTAATTTGATCATATGATCGAATCTTTCTATACAAAATGGTCTGGATCTTTAAAAGTGAAACCAATTAGTCCAACTGATTTGGTATTGATCAGTTTGATCCATATGTCAATTGGGACAACTGGTTTAAGTTGTTCAAATTAATCGGTACATTTCACCGATTGGGTCGGACCAATATAGTGAATTTAGTCTGAATAGTCTGGATCAGTTCACCCACTTACCTGTTGGTTGGATTAAATAGAGCAACTCGGGAACACCCATAGTCAGTTCAGGTCGTAACCTATAGGAAGGCTTCTAGACTCTAGTTTTACTACGTGCAATGTAAGTTATATAGCCACCCTTGCCCAAGTGCACCTATATACCTCTCGAGCATACTCAATCAGACGGTACGTGGTGACTTGGTTTGATATACTGTATAGGTGATAATCTAAAACTCCAACTTACTTCTCTGAAGTCAAAAACTACCAGTTTGATCCCTAGTTGAGAGGTGGCGCACGATGCTGAGCAAGGACCCACTTAAATACCTCTCGTCTAAAATAGACGTAGTCTATCCCCCTTGTACAGTAGGGTACAGCGGGGCAGGATCTCGCTTAAGCACTGGTTTTGATCAAGAAGTGCAATTGATGTACTTGGATTATCTTTTATATACCTGTAGGTACGGGTCAAGAGTTGTAGCTTTCATAAATGGTTTTGGCATCCCACGAGGGGACTGACCACGTACTAGTACTACGTTGGTAATCGGGACATGTGACTATGTGGCTTACAATAGGTCAAAGGCTCAGGTCGCTCCAACCTGGGTGCATCAATATACCTCTCAGAATCACCTGATCAGACGATATTGATGCCCCAGTTTGATATACCCTGAGGTACGTGACTGGAGTTGTGGTTTTCATGAATGACGTCACATTTTCGAAGAGACCAGGTCACGCATTAGTGCCACGTTAGCTATATAGGAGGTGTAAGTGTGCAAAACAGTAAACGTGCATGTGGTGTGTGCAAAACAGGGTAGGGTGTGCTTGGGGCCATTTTCAAACAAATGGGCCCATGGACCTGATCATACCATCACACATTGATACCATATGAATATTAGTTAAAACAAATACCAATCCAATAACATCATTAAGATCACCAATAAGCTCATCAACTATATATCTGATCAAGATCAATGACAAATCAATTAATGAACATGACATATAATAATTGATCAAATCCAAACATTGCAATAGGCATAATTTTTATAATTTTTAAGGTCCAATCAATGATTACTTTTGGGTGATCCAAAATAAATTGAGACTCCAATAGATGTTACATTGATGATAGAATGATAATTGTTGAGATGAGCTCACTTTCAGGAACATTAATTGTGCTAACATTAGATAAATTCGGATTTTCTGTGAATTAGGAAAATACAATCCGAACTTACATCGATGATATCTAAGACTTCTGATAACGAAATCGAGTGAATTTAGGTCCTAAATTAATCTACTCGATGGGATCTACGTTTTATTAATAGGTGCCTAGACCTAATTCTAACTAGAATGTTCTGTAAAAACGTTTTAACATTGCTGTCCCAACCTTCATTCAGCAACAATTTCAGATTTACAGATTGAACTTGTATTGATGATATCTAAGGCTTCCGATAATGAAATTGAGTGAAATCAAGTTCTAAATTAATCTACTCGATGAGATCTACGTTTTATTTATAGGTTCTCAGACTTAATTCTCACTAAAATGTTCTGTAAAAATATTTTAACATTGCTGTGCCAACCTTCATTCAGTAACAATTTCAGATTTACAGATTGAACTTGCATCGATGATATTCAAGGCTCCTGATAACGAAATTGAGTGAACTCAGATTTTAAATTAATCTACTCGATGAGATCTACGTTTTATTAATAGATATCCAGACTTAATTCTCACTAAAATATTTTGTAAAAACGTTTTAACATTACTGTCCCAACCTTCATTCAGCAACAATTCCAGATTTACAGATTGAACTTGCATCGATGATATCTAAGGCTTCCAATTACGAAATTGAGTGAACTCAGGTTCTAAATTAATCTACTTGATGAGATCTACGTTTTATTAATAGGTTCCCAGACTTAATTCTTACTAGAATATTCTGTAAAAACGTTTTGACAATGTTATCTCAACCTTCATTTAGCAACAATTCCAGATTTACAGATTGAACTTGCATCGATAATATCTAAGGCTTCCGATAACGAAATTGAGTAAACTCAGGTTCTAAATTAATCTACTCGATGAGATATATGTTTTATTAATAGGTTCCCAGACTTAAATCTCACTAAAATATTCTATAAAAATGTTTTAACATTGTTGTCCCAACCTTCATCATTCCATCATTTTCATATGTCAATTTGAATCTTTCATTATTTAGGGGTCATCAAAAAGTGATCCTTAATTGGACAAAAATACAATACCCAAAATCATCCACAATCAAGCCACAAAAATAAATAAATAAATAAATAAATAAATAAACAAAATAAATCAAACTAAATAATAAAAAAAACTAGGTCATCCTTGCAATGCTCCCATACTTGGGATTTTTCAACTTTGATCCTCAATAGTCCCCAGCGGAGTCACCACTGAAAGCGCCCTCGATCCTCGGGGTGCGCGGATCCATTTTTGACACTTGAGGTTTGAGAGTCACCACCTACTTATTACGGTCTAGGAACCGAATACTGACTCTAAACGGATAAAGAAACTAATCTATTAAAGAAAAACTGAATCCGGGGATCACATTACGGGATTGGAAGGTGTTAGGCACCAACCCTGCCCAGCCAATGCTGGTCTCTACTTATCCCAAATAAGACTACATTGCTAACAAAAATCTAGATAGGAAAAAAAAAGAGATTTTACCTTCGAACGCAACGGTTCTATTCCCTCAGATTTGATAAAACTACTCCTTGTACCGTACTCCTTACTTCGTTTTATCTCCGGATCTAATTTCGGATCTTCGAGGCAAGGTATCTCTTCCTTAGATCTGAATTCTTCGAATTTTGTTATCAATTTTGGGGTGTTTTGAAGGGCTTCTAGGTGTTTTTCAAGCTAAAATCGAAGTATGGGTGTTAGGTAAGGAGTTGAGGCTTCAAAATAAGGGTTTGTGTGAGGCTAGGGAAGATTTTTGACCTACTTCTCTTAGGATTTTTGATTTTTTAGGAAAATAGGGTGTGGAGGCTCCTATTTATAGATTTTTTTAAGGGTTTGTTTAGATAGAATTAGTATTTAATTAGAATTATTTTAGTTAGAGTTGTGTTTTAGTTAGAATTCTATTAGGTAGAGTTGTATTTTAATTAGAATTATTTTAGGTAGAGTTATATTTTAATTAGAATTCTATTAAATAGAATTATTATTTAATTAGAACTCTATTAGGGTTTTGGATTTTGGTCTTATTTGATTGACTTTCAGATTTTGACTTTAGTCTTAATTGATTGACTTTAATATCTTGACTTTAGTCTTACTTAATTGACTTTAATTTTGACTTTAGTCTTACTTGATTGACTTTAATACCTTGACTTTAGTCTTGCTTGATTGATTTTAATTTTTTGGAGAATCCCCCCCCTCTATTATATATTTAATTATTTTGACCCCCAAATGGAGGGGTCTTTGAAGAAATATCTTAGCAACCCTCAACAATTTTGCCTGAAAGCCTGATTGATCGATTTTTTTAGTTTAAAATTTTAAATTAATTTTATTAATACTTCACTTTAATTATTTAATATTTTATTTATTAATTATAAAAATTATGAAATTACCGTTTTGCCCTCGGAGGGGACTTTTTGCATTTTAAGTCATTTTTTTATGTTCTAGGATGTTTTAGAATCGATTTTTTGTAAGGAATTCAATGGAAATATTGGTTTGTGACATTTATGAAATTTTTTGTGTGGAATGGTTGTGAACTTTATGAAAGGCATTTTCGTAATTTTGTCAAATTCTGTTAAAATTGACGAAATGATTTATTTGGTTTCGATTTGTTATTTTATGTGTTCGAAAGGATTTTCATAAGCATAACGTAAGCTCTAGGGATATTTTAAGGTTTGGGGTATTTTGGTAATTTGGTCATTTTTTAGTGATTTTTATCTTGAAGCTTCTTTTTGTTTGAAAAATGATGATTTCTAAGCTTTGGGGGTTATATTTTCATAGCGTAGCGTGGTTTCTACATTTTGTTAATTTGAGATACCTCATCCGAATTTTTGAAACATATCTGGTAACAAAATAAAGCATTGAAATAATCATCCATCATTGGAAATCGTTGCAATCAGGTTGACGAATTGATTAATCAGGCGAGTGCAAAAATGGGGTGTCTACAATGAGTCTAGTCTGTTTCTAGCAATTGACTTTCCATCAAGACCTTGAGATATAAAATTTCCCTTTTAACTGATAAGATTGTTTCTATACCCTTGTAGTGTGAATGGTAACTTCTCTAACATCCCAGTGTGATTGACACATTTTCTTGATGATTGTTTTGAGATTTTTTTATTGGCTTCTTCAACCTTTCCATTAGTCTCAATCTCAGCGCCTCTCCTTCCCAACTCTCCCTCTCCCCTCTACTCAAGCTCTGCAACAGCTCCCATCTCCTACTTTTCTCACTCACGTCCTCTTGGACAGTAATCAAAAAGGAAGAAGAAAGGAACCGGGAGGAAGAAGAAAAAGAAAAAAAAAACGCCCACTGCTGCCCTCATCACCCTCTTTCAATCATCCTTCTACTCCAACAGCCCCATTATCACCGTTCAAAACACCCCCATTATCACGTTTTCAGCCTCCCCGTTCCCTTGGTTTTTCAGCCTGTAGAATAGTCCCATTATCACCTTCTCCAGCAGCCCCAATCACCGTTCAAAATAGCCCCATTATCACCTCCATTAGCAGCCCCAACATTAGCCCAAAAACAGCACCATTACAGTCCCATTTCAGTCTAAAACCAGTCCTTATTTTGGCCAGTAAAGCAATCCACAAACAGCCCCTATCTTGGCCATTAAAACAGTCCACGAATAGCCCCATTTCAGCTCGAAACCAGCAGTCCCACCATCACACTGAACCACTCTCTCTTCTTCCTCGGTTCAGCACCTATAGCATTCTGTTCTTCTTTGTTCAACACCCAAAGTAGTCATCACAGACATCCCTCCTCCACCAATACGTCCTAACAGCAGTCCCACCTTCATTCCATCTCCTCCACACTCGAGTTCCACCATTAATATCATCTCAGACCTTCGCTATTCATCCACCTCTCATTCTCTACGTTTTGCAACCCAGAATACTCCTCAAACCTCCATTGAAACCAACCCCTAACACTCCTCAGCCCTCATAGCAGACTCATTACGTTTTCATCTTCTTCAACCATTTGTTTTTTTCCTTATTGATTGTTCCACAATTGCCACCATCTCATCCTCTCCATGCGTTCGTTGGCGTCTCACGTTATTTCAAGGCTTTTTGAATGGATCCAAGCATCTGAAGTTGTTCGGTGAAGGTAAGCCTTTTCATTTATTTTGTATTTCTAAAGTTTTTTTATTTTTATTTTTATGCATCTGAATTGATTTGCCAACTTTTGTGTACGTGTCGTTAATTGTGATATTTAATATTAGTGGATTAATACGCTGATTTTTGATGTTAATAGATTAATCGAATTAACCCTCATGTACCAAGTTAGTGAGCTGGCTCATTGGTTTTTTATATTATCGGGTCGACTCATTGATTCTTAATATTGTTGGACCTGAATTTGATACACAATGGTATTGCATTTGTTTAATTCCAAAGTGTTTGGTTGAGTTAATTCACAGAATTTGCCGACATAAAAAAAATGATTTTCTTTTTCCAAATTTGGCAAGTGAGTCGATCCACTGATTTTTTTTTTATGTACATGGAAATTTTAAATCGTTTTTTTAACAAAATGAGCATGAGTCAACTCACTGATTTCTATGTATATGGAAATTAATTTACCAATCAATTTATTAACATTTGCCACGTGTCCCCTTTTTAAAAAGAAAATTTGCGTATATGTGTGAGCGGTTGATTCACTAATGTGCCCCACGTCCCTAATATTTTGATTATTGAGGCGCCGATTAGTTGATTAACAACATGTTCGTAATTTGAAATTTTTCATGTTCACAATTCCCATTTTTTGTAAGATTCACTTTTGGACATTCTAATTTTGGAATTTTGTCGTTTTCTAATTTGAAAAATTTTTCTAATCATAATTTCTTACTTCGGAAAATTCATCAACTTCTAATTTAAAAATTCATTAAATTCATGATTTTCTGATTTGGATAATTTTCCAAATTAGAAATCTCATAAAGTGCCAATTTAGAAGTTCCATATTTATGATTTTCCAACTTAGAAGACTTTCACAAATTCCTATTTTAGTTGATTTGGGAAATCTTTGTACAGGTAGGCTTGTGATTGAAATATCTTGTCATGTGAGCTTTGAAGCATGATCACGAATTTAGGCTTTTTTTTAAATGTTTCCATTTTGTGCGAAATTCGAGAATCATGTGATATTTGAGAAAATATTGGCTTCGAGATTCGTTTAGCACATTCGAGTTAATTTGATGATGATTGGACCATAGCCTTGACTTTAGTCTCTACCCATTAACCGTAGGATAGTTTGGATCGTAGTAGAGACTGATCATCTCGATCGGGCGGGTTCGGTGCCTAACACCTTCCAAAACCCGTAATCTGACCCCTTACCCATCTCTCTTACTCGTAGACCGACTTGATCCATTTTGGATTTATTTATGGTTCCTAGACCTAAACTAGGTGGCGACTCTCACTTCTCAAAAATCCCCCATTTAATAAATTGAACCCCTATTCACTATTTGGTGGAAAACAGGTCGAGACGATTTCAGATCCCTCATTGAGTAATATGCCGGCGAGTAGCTTTTTATACTGTACCTTTGTTCCCATTCTCAGACCCAAGTCATATCTATCACACATCTTTAAAAATCCTCCATGGATTCAACAAAATCTCTACAAACCCAACACTGTCCATCAAAATTCAGACTTGAACAAAAAACAAAAAAAAAAAACAACTGGGCCAGTCATTGAGAGAGAGAGAGAGAAATCCGTCCTTTTTGTTTGTTGTTTTTCAGCATGAGTGGAAAAGAAGATAAAAGGTAGAAAAATGTTTTATTTGCTAATGGCACACCATACAAAAAAAATATTTTTTTATTTATTTTTTTTTCTTGAAATCCTCTCCTTATCTTGAACAACATTAAAAAAAATTTCTTATTTCTTAGCACATCACTTAAAAATAATTTATCTTCATAACTCACCACATATTCATAGTAACGTGCTAAACATTCTCATCCAAAAATTTTCTAAAACAAAAAAAGAAAATCATGACTCTCATCCTAACTACCATCATTCCATTTTCTATTCATATGTCACTTTGAATCTTTCATTATTTAGGATCATTCTAAATGACCTTCGATTGAACCAAAAAAAAAATTATATGCAAAATCCAAAATATCAAAAATTGAACCAAATGGTACTAATAAAGGATAATACAAACCCAAAAAATAATCCAAATAAAAATGAGTCAACACCCATTATTTTAGTCCATTACCTTCTTGAAATCCTGCATGATTTTAAGGTCATTCCAAATGACCCTAGATGATTCATAAAAAAATTCCAAAACAAAATATTCAACATCCAAACCAGTGCTCAATAATTGAGCCAAAAAGAATGATAAAAATAAAAATAAACAAATAAACAAATAAATAAAAATAAAATAAAATAATTAAAAAACTAGGTCCTACTGGCAATGATTCCCATACTTAGGGGTATTCTTTTTCAAATTATGTTTAATTATCCCAAGTGGAGTCGCCATTGAAAGCACCCTCGATCCGCGGGGTGCGCGGATCTGCTTTTGACCTTTAAGGTTTGGGAGTCACCACCTAGTTATTGCGGTCTAGGAACCGAACATTGACTCTAAAAGGCAACAAAAACTAATCTACTAAAAATAAAAAACTAACTCCGGGGATCACGTTACGGAGTTTGAAGGTGTTAGGCACCAACCCCACCCGGCAAACGTCGGTCTCTACTAATTCCCAAATAGACTACATTGCTAAAAAGACCTAATCAATAATTTTTTTTTAAATCTTTACATTTACTAAGACAACGGTCTTGTTCCCTCAGATCTGATAGAATAGTTCTTCGTACAGCACTCTTTGCTTCGTTCTGTCACCAGATTTGTTTCGGATCTCCAAAATAAAGTATCTCATTTTAAATTTTTTAAATTTTTTTATGGATTTCTGGGGTATTTTGGAAGGGTTTCTAGGTATTTTTTGAGCCAAAGTTGGGGTATGGATGTTAGGTAAGGAGTTGGGACTTCAAAATCAGGATTTATGGGAGGCTAGGGAAGTTTTTTGACCTACTTTTTCTAGGGTTTATTTTTTGATACGAAAATAGGTTGTAGGGACCCCTATTTATAGATTTTTTTGAGTACTTGTTTTGATAGAGTTAGTGTTTAATTAGAATTGTTTTTAATAAAGTTATAATTTAATTAGAATTGTTTTAGGTAGAGTTATAATTTAATTAGAATTGTTTTAAATAGAGTTATTATTTAGTTAGAATTCTATTAAATAGAGTTATTATTTAATTAGGATTGTTTTAAATAGAGTTATTATTTAATTAGGATTCTATTAGGGTTTTGACTTTTAGTCTCATTTGATTGACTTTAGAATTTTTACTTTAGTCTTACTTGATTGACTTTAAGATTTTTACTTTAGTCTTACTTGATTGACTTTAAGATTTTGGAGAAACTCCTTTATTATATCTTTAATTCTTTAGGCCCCCAGATGGAGGGGTCTTTTAATAAATATCTGGGCAACCATAACAATTTTGCCTGAGAGCCTGATTAATCAATTTTTTTGATTCAAAATTTTAAATTAATTTTATTAATGTTTTACTTTATATTATTTAATGTTTTATTTATTAATTTCAGAATTTTTAATTATTAAAATTGTAAAATTACCATTTTGCCATCGAAAATGACTTTTTGCGTTTTAAGTCGTTTTTCAATGTTCCAGGATGTTTTGGAATTAATTTTTCATAAGGAATTCAATGGAAATTTTGATTTTTTTCATTTATGAAGTTTTTTGTGCGAAATGGTCATAAACTTTATGAGGGGCATTTTCGTAATTTTATCAAATTTTGTGAAAATTGGTGAAATAATTTATTTGGTTTGTACTTATTGTTTTATGTGTTTGAAAGGATTTTCCTAAGCGTAATGTAGGTTCTAGGGATGTTTTGAGATTAGTGGTATTTTGGTAATTTGGTCATTTTTTAGTGATTTTTATCGTAAAGCTTCTTTTTATTTGCAAGATGATAATTTCTATGTTTCTGGGGTCATATTTTCCTAGCGTAGTGTGGTTTCTATAGTTTTGTCAGTCTGAGATACCTCATCCGGATTTCTGAAACATATTTATGAACAAAATAAAGTATTGGAATAAACATCCATCATTGGGAACCGTTGCGATCGGGTTGACGAGTTGATTAATCAGGCGAATGCAAAAATGGGGTGTCTACAATATCACATGAATTAAGGAAAGGTCCATAATGTCCCCACCATCCGAAAACAAAAGTTGACTTACCACCAATAAAGTGAGGTTATTAAAATGAACCAACGGTCTCGAGGGATTCGTAAGATGCTTGACCAATAAAGACCTAGACATTGTCATCAAAACCGATCCACTGTTTGGGATCTTCAAAAACTTGTAGCTCCCCAAACAATAGGAAGTCTTGCTTTGATAACCATCGCGCAAAGGTGGAACAACGACTACACTCTACATCTCCAGACCCAATAACACTTCAAACTCCTCAGTGGTAGGAATCATTTCATGTTTACTAAAACAGAAAGTGTTATATTCGGGAAATCAACACCTCAACATAGCCTCGATAAAGCCCTATTGCAACAGGATCTTAGGCAAGGAGAGTGTGAACCCTAGCTTGTTCAAACCCTATTGAACCTTTTCACCAAAAAAAATAAAAAATAAAAAATAAATAAATAATCCAAAATCAAGAAAATCAAAAGATAAAAAAATTGGAAAATACAAAAAATATAAAAATTAAAAAAATCAAAAATCAAAAAAATCAAAAATCAAAACTCAAAAGAATTTCAAAAACCCTTTCGAGTTGCATTCAACTCCAATTTGTCAAAGCACAACTGAAGAAACATCTGAATTTCAAAACTTATCAAATTTTTATCAAATCTGAAATATGAAACAAGCTCCATGCTATCAAGATCAAGGAATTAATAAGGTAAAACTTTGTCAGACCCCGTGTTTGAGTAACCATTTTCTACAAAAGTCATCAATTCAATCGATAATCCGAAGTCATGTTTTAGCAAAAATTTTCTGACCCGTACAAATAGGGTTTAGTCTATTATTTGCAAGTAATTCCTGCAAAAAAAATGTAGCTGTAAACACCCCAATTTGATCGGACTTTCACTCGAAAGGGTTCAAAAATACCGATTTTTCAACAAAATTTATCAATGGGCCTCAAAGGCCCGAACCAATGAAATATGATATTTTGATCGATTTGGAGGATCCTAAGACCCCCTAAGGACCTAGTTAGCCCCCAAAAAAGAATTGGCATACCCCCACCTTCACCGCTTTACTCCCGAAATAAAAAATACCCGATTTTCAGTAAAAGTCGCCAACGGGCCTAAAAAGCCTAATTTGCCAACACGTGGCATTTTGATCAATTCGATGATCCCCAAAATCCCTAAAAAGATAAATAAATACAAAATGAGACTTCGGATACCCACCATCTTCCATAACCCTCACCGTTCCATTCTCGAATCAAATTATCCTAAAGCCCACGAACCCTCAACACTTAGAAAATGCACTTCTCACCTTAACCCCATAACCTAAATCCAATCCCACACGGCCTAAAACCTAAAACATATCCATCCTCAAAAATCCAATCCAAAATAAATCCTACCCAATCCAAAATAACCTACAACCCTTCTAAAACCCAAACCCAATATACTAAAGCCCACAAATCATTATCCATATCCAATCCATAACCCATAACCCTTTAACCACAACCCATATCAACCAATCACAATCTTAATCATCAAAGATGACACATGTTATCATCCCCTCTCACCTCCCTTATCTAACCACCTACCTCCATCACTTTTCTCTAACAATCCATCTACCCACATCACTTTTCTCCAAAAATCACCTCAACCCATACCCTTCCCTAACCTACTTATCTTACCCTTCTCTAACACAACCAATCGCCCACATCACTACTCATACCCCCTACACCCTAATGCATCACCTTTCTCTAATCACTTCACCAACTCACATCACAACCCATATAAAGTCATTTTCACAAACCTAACCAACACTTCTCCTCTCTAGTCAAACACCTACCCTCACCAATCAATTCATCTAATCACACCATCTCTACATCCTTTTAACACATGTCATCATCTTATTAACCCTCCCAAAAACCTAAACATCTAAACCCTTACATGACCCATTATCCTAAATCTAAACACCTTACCTCTTCAATCAACCTAACACTCAATCAAACACCTTACACCCCCATTCTCTCCAACATATATCACTTATCTCACCTCACTAAACACTCTACCCAAATTAATTGGGTAAGATCTAAATCATATGGATCCAAACACTACCTATTGTCACTCATTACACAATTACCCTCCCTTCTACTCTAAATTCATACCCTTCACCTTCAAAACCTATGTCATTCTCTACTCTCCTAATAATTCACCCCATTATATCTCCAAAGTAACCCCTCAACATCTATAAACACCCTCTTCCTCTTCCCAAAATGGGTTACCAATTCTTCCCTACTAAGTCACACAAAAAAATCTTCCCTCAACTCTCTTCTAATTCACTCTCATTCTCTCAACTCTAATCAAAAGGAAAAAGTATTCTCATATTCCAATAAGAACTCAAGAAGACATAAAAGAAGAAGAAGAAGAAAGGAAAGAAAAGCAACTTTGAAACTTCAAAATGAGTCAAAGGATCAATACCCCCTTTTTTTTTCTCTACCCTATTTATATCCCTCTTCTACTATCCTTTTCCTCTATTTATTTTTTATTTTGGAAAGACTTAGGATGTAATGCTCCCCCTCCCCTATCTTTGGTAGATCGAATTTTGGTTCGATTGAAAGTATAGGGGTTGTAATCCCTTTTAAAATAAAACTGGTTTTAATCCCTAAACTATTTTTGAGGCAACCGGAATCCGGATCCATCTCAACTCAGGAGAATGGATCTGTAACCATTGCCAACACTTTTTCAAAAATATACATGGTCCTCAAGGCAAAGGTTTATAAGGATCATCTTCATCAATGGGATGATCTTATAATCAAGGCAAAAATAAATCCCTACTTTGGGTATAAGTTATTGATGCATGGCACTTTATTTTTATTTTGCATTTTCAATCAAAATTGACCGAGTTGTGTTGAGGTTACCGCCACTTGGCGGGGAGAAAAATGTGTCTAATACTTTCGCTTTTCTCCAAACGAACTGCTTACCCTGATCTCAAGGTTTGGTTAGTACCTTATCCATCGTGAGTCACTAAACGCCAAAATGTCACTTTTCCAAAAAATATACATCGGGTGACCATTCACACCCTCTAAAAATATGAATGGTGGCAACTCCAATCCTTAGTAGAAGTGGCCCTCGTAATCGAGAATCACGTATTTACAAAGATTATAGGAGTATTTCATATAATCGAATCTTGGAGCTCTACAAAAGCATGTACAAACAAGAAAGGGATAAATCGTGGATTCGAGCTTAAATGTTGTCTTGTGCATTGGTAACTTATATAAAGTCAACAATTTATAGTGGGTCATTTTAGATGAGGTCCCATGATCTTTTTTAGAAAGAACTTTCCACGTAAAAATCTAGGGTGTCCTAATTGATTTATTAGGTTGCATTTTTTTTTATTATTATTCTTCCATATATGTTTAACTTCTAGATTAAGTGAATAATTAATTTAATCAAAGGTTTTGTAATCATCGTTGAGAAAACATTGCTTTCAATTTCATCATTTCTATTATTCGAGCCACCAAGGCAAAGATTGAGCCAAGAATTTTTTTTCTAGGGGCAAACTAGATAATGGTAAGGTTGAAGATGAAGGATTTTGGGGAGAAAATTTAAGGTTAGAAGTTGAAGAAATGACATTTAGATCATTTCTCGTTAGCTTATGGGAGAAAACCAAGCTCAAGTCATGCAAAGTCGTCCATTTAAAAATATAGAATATTTTAAATATTCACCAAAGCCTACGTGCCCTTTACTCATCCATTTAACACCTTTAAATCCAAAAAAATAAGATAGGATTTCTGATGTAGAAGATAGACAGATTTTTTATGGAAAATTTTAGGATTTTCTAGAAGGGATTAAGGTGATTTTCAAAAGTATGGAGTGATTATTAGGTTAAATAGATTAAAATTAATTTAATTTAAAGGTTGTAAAGCTTTAAAATGATAAGTATTATGAAGTAAAAAAAAAGTACATGTTTTTTTCTTGTTACAGGTTGAAAATGACACTATTTGGTTTGTTCTTTTGTTAGTCAATAAAAGGAGAATAATGTCAAAGGGGAACATGCAATTAGATTGAAAACATAAGGGTATCTCAAATATTAACTAAGGTATCAAATACGAAAGGAGCAATTCATTAGTTTGATAGCACAAGGGTATCTAAAATATTCATGAAACTGTACAACGTTGTCTAAATCTAGGGCTGTCAATGGATAGATATTCGATCGAATAGTGCTATATCCAAATTCGAATCCAAAATTTTTTAGTGATATCCAAATTCGAATCTGATCGGATATCACTAATGAATATTTGAATTCATATCCAAATAAATTATCGGATATATGATATTATCCGATTCGAATAAGAAATTTACTATTCGAAAATTATCCGAAACTTATTTACTATTTGAACATTATCCGAAATTTATTGAAGAAGTAAAACACTAACCACTACTAGGCGATGTCATTAAGAGCTTTTGAGAAAGAGAGAAAGAGATTCAGACATCGATTCGGCCTGTCAATGGACGCCAATGCCGAAGGTGAGCCGTTGAGAGAGATTTCGATGGTGACCGCGAGGGGTTGAGATCGTGGAAGACAATAAGGGCTATCGATTGTCAAGTTGAGGTTTTTAAACTATAATCGGTTGGACAGAACTATAAAGAGACTGTAATCATTAAGAGTTTTTGAGAAAGCGAGAGACAAAGAGACTCTGATATAGATTCGACCTGTCAATAGACGCCGATGCCGAAGGTGAGCCGCTGAGAGAAATTCTGAAGGTGACTAATATTATTGGTTGAAGACGATGATGGTTGAAGATGATGAGGGCTATCGGCTGCTGTCGGGCTAAGTTTTGTTCAACAGAACTTCAAAGTTCTAACCTAAAAGAAAAAATAAAATAATATTTATTTATTATTATTTTTGAATTGGATATTATCGAATTTGAATTCACCTATATCCGAATTCGTATACAAAACGCTCTCAGATATTGAAAACTATCCAAATCCGAATTCGATATCCGAAAATTTTGGATAATATCCGATTTTTTGAATTTGAATTCGAATTTCGACTATCCATTGACTGGCCTATCTAAATCACCCAAAATACTTTGGGGGAGGGGTGGCGGCAAAAAATTGAAAATGTGGAGGGAGGAGGTTAACAAATGATTAAAGGGTGCTTCTCATGTTTGAAAACAAAAGAGCATCACAAATAACTACCAGTATGTGTAGGGAGGTCTAAAGAAAGAAAAAAAATTGACTGGCTCTGCCCCTACATCAAAGCATTTTCTCAAGGGCAGATTGCCCTTACTATCATTTTTTTATAGATCTTGTTGGTTTCACCATTATTATTACTCCTTAAAAACCTACAATAGAGTATAATTTTCGTTCGCACCGACAACGACAATTCCAAAGATGTAGAGGTCTTTTTTCAAGAATACTAGTACTTTAATAGTGGTTCATCCTTCCTCTGCATAGTTGGGGCACCAGTGTCATACATGCAAAAAATCCTCCAACACTCGAGTTAGTAATTAAATAAGTCAATAGGGGTCTTCTCCATTCACTCATCAAAAGAAAACCCTCGCTTAGGCTATCCCCTTCCTATTTAGAGGTGACTTCCTTCCATATCCTCTTCCCATCACACAGTCTTCTCCTTAGATTCATGGGACTTGGGTATATCCATTCCCTCACGTATAAGATTTAGTTGACTGAGTCAACTTATGTAGAGTTTATGAGTCAGACCTATTTCTTCTCTCAAAGGGATCCTCCCGCTCTAGAACACCTACTTTGCTCGGGCTCTCATGGCCTGTTTGGATTGATGAGATACCATGGCTTTAGCCTGCCTAGGTATTATTCAGCTCATCCTGTATGTCTTTATCCAATGATGACACGTGTGGGGTTAGAATTTACTCCTTTTTTAACCATAAATTATGAAGGGGGAAAAATTATCCATTAATCTTAATTATTTACCGATTTTATTTTGAAAAAAGATTTTTTTTTTATTTTTTTCAAATATATTTCTCTAGGATTGAAGTTTCCTGAACATGGAAAGACGGGATGAGAAATACATGTTTATTAGGGGAAGATGGTACCAGCTTGCGTATAAGGATTAGTATTTCTTCTGTGGATACCTGAAAAATATCTTTAACACAATAGAATTTTTCAGAATCCTATCAACTATAGGAACATAAATGATTATTATTTCCTTATAAAAAAATCACAGCCATTTTGCATTCGCATTCATTGATGCGTGAAATAAAATATTGAAAAATAGAAAAACCTCGAATCACACAATATCTTTCGCACACACCACATTTAGCACTTCAACAATTCAATCTCACAAATGTCTACGTCACGCGTCATTGTAAAGAAAACAGTCACGAGTAATCATGCACGTAGTTCTCACTAAAGACACATCAAAATTGATTCAACGTGTTGTGAGAGTACGCGACATACATTCAGAGTGTGACTTTGAAACAGGTGGCTTACCCGAAGCCCTTAATGCTGTCTGAATTCTTGCTGATTCAATTGGGAATGGTGGGCCGAGACGTTGCTGGTGCTCGGCCACAAATTTCACAGGGTGCGGCCCCACGTTCACTGCTTTCTCACATCGACAGCTCAACAATAACCCGTTCCCCTTCCGTTTACTGTTGTTGTTACTACTCACAGCAACTCCATTAAAGGAGACTTTCTTTGAATCAATCCGATCAAACATGTTAATCTCCTCATAATCTGATGTCTCAGCAAATGAGAAATTCGAGATGCTTCCACGATCGAACCCCTCAGCTGTTGTAACACTCCAATCGATACTCGCCTCGCTAGGTGCATAACAATCCGTTGGAGTCGATGTGTCATCCAAGCTATTTCGCAAATGTACACTGTTTCTAACAAAGTTTGACATCTCATCCAAGGAATCTCTCCTTATGTACATCGGGTACGTTGTTGTTTGAGTCGAGAAGCTTTCGAGCTCGAACAAATCTGAGCTTGCATCGCTCATAACATCATCTTCAACTGATGCCATTCGAGTCTTCGGACTTGTTGGAAAAGCGAAGCTCGAAAGATTGCTCTCTCTCTGATATGGCATCAACACACGCCTTTGAACTTCTATTGATCTTCGGTTCGTTGACTCGTGATCTGATGGTTTGAAGATCTCTAATGAGACCCTTGGTTCTTCTTCCAGTTGAATCGCTGGTTTCGCTGCGATTAATCTCGATTTTCTGGAAGTCTGAGGATTTAATATAGGAAATGAAAATCCAGCACCAGAGGGTGCAACCCGAAGACCGATCTCCCCCGGAAAATGGGTTTCTGACGGATCACTGTCATTGAGTGATTTTTCAACAAAAACTTCTTCTTCTCTGGAACTTTGTTTCTTGGGATTCAAAGAAGCGTTAGAATTTGAATTCAAATTAACTGGAGTTTTGGGTTCAGATAATCTTTTCTCTACTTGAACTGATTTCTTACAGAAACAAGGGCATTTTGGTCCAAAAAACCATTTCGATGAAGACCCTTGTTTTTTCTTCCCATCTAATTGAAGATTTCTCATAGAAACTGCAATTGAGCCAGGAGGATTTGATAGGAGACCAGACTGACTATTCCAACTAGCTTCAGATGAAGCTGTCGGGGTTGCATTAAAGGAACCGATTCTGTAATTGCTTCCACAACCATCAACAGATGACACAGAAGAGGTCCTTGGGATTGGCCGGAAATCGTACCGCCTACCAAAGTGATCTGTACTTATAGCGGAAACAGCTTTTTTGATACCCTTCTGATCCTGTGTTTCATTGAAGTATCTTTCGGCTTGAAAGATGCTGATCTCAGTGTCAGCAACTACTCGGCAGCCGATTCTTTCATGGGCTACTGGTTTGGGTTCTTGTGGTGGGAGGTATGAAGAGAAAGAAACATCTAAGAGTTGGGGTTTTGTTGTAAATGGGATGGAAGGAAGAGAGGGATGATGGTTACCTTTGAAGGTGGGTAGTCGAGATAAGCCTCCATTAGAAGTTTCAGCTGTTACATGGAACTTTTCCATCTCTCTTTAATTTCTCTGTGAACTCTGTGAAGAAACACAAGTACAGGAAGCTTAATTTGGGAAATTCTAAGCGATAACAAAACAATAGGCTTCTATTATTATTGAAGAAAAAGAAGTTGAGAAAGCTTGAAGAAATTCTTAGTGATAGGAACGAAACAGCCTTCAGAAATTCCCCTCTTATGATGGTTAGTATATGTAAAGTTAGTTCGGTGACGCACTCTTCCGTACAGTACCATGTTTGTCTTTATTCTAAATTTCTAATAAAATAAGAAAATGACTTTGTTTTACCAAAACGGCCGACAACTTTGCCAAAATTAAACAAAATAACGGAATTTACAAGGGTAGTTTAGTAATTTCATAGGAATGTTAGGGAAGTACATAGGACTAGTTTTGCACTTTCACTAATTTCTTTTTAGGCAAAACTATGAAAACATCTTATTTACCAAAATGAAATAATATGCATCTTATTTTTTAAAATGGTAAGTGTAAGGGAAATAATTGCATGGTAATCTAAGTCATACACGTGTCCAAATCGATTAAGTAGTATCAGGCGTTGATCAACAGACGGGCACTGTCCTACAAGTAGGGCAGGTCAGAACAGAAACCTCCTTAGCCTAACTGGCAGGGTAACATAACATTAAGCAAGACTAGGTCCACCAAGCAGGATAGGCCAGGTCATAGAGTAACCATAAAGCTGATACGTGTGTGTTAATTTCAGAGATCCCGAAAGAGACCTCTATAGTTTAGTACGATCAATCCAAGAGATCTCGGATTAGTGTGGTTGGATTCATCAGAGTCGTCCATTAGATTTCGATCGCATAGAACTGGCGCCATTCGTGGGAAAACCAATATCAGATTGATTTCAGTCGAAACAATGGTGAGATCTACAAGAACTAATGAAGTCGATGCACCCCCACTAGTGACTCCAGCTGTAAATGCACAACTCTTGGCGATGTTAGATGCCATGAGAAAATAGCAAGAGGAGATGTAAAAGAAGATGGATGACTTAGTTGAGCAAAATCGAAATTTGAGTTAGCGTCTCGATAATCAACAACTGACGAGGCAAGATAGCCTACCGAGAGATCCCCAACCAGCAAGTAATGACGATCGTGCCTCAAGCACGGAAGGGAGCGCACCGTTGCTAATCCCTACATGAAAATTTGAAATAGAGGTTGCTACTACAAGCACTCGATTGAGCCCGTAATAGGCTTAACTCGAGAATAGATTAGAAAAATGATTAGAAAAAATAAGTAGATGATGAAGAGTGCCGATATAGGTATGGCAACAACACAAGCCATTTGGGGGGTTCAAAACTCTCATTTTACGGCAAAAATCTTTATAGAAGAGATCCCAAAAAAATTCCCGTCGCTGCGTTTTACCCTTTATTTAGGGATGAAGGACCCAATGGAGCATCTTTTCTATTTTCGACAGATGCTCACGTTGTGGGAAGAGAAGGAAGGGTTGATGTGCAGGTTGTTCCCCTTGAATTTATAGAAGAACACGCTGACGTGGTTCCACAAGTTGCCATGTGGGTTCATCACCTCGTTCAAGAAGCTTTACACTACCTTTGTAATGAGATACATCGGCAACAAGAAGAGCGGTGGAGACATTGACGCGCTGCTTAGCATGAGGTTGCCATCTAGGGAGAGTCTCAGAGAGTTCACGAGGAGATTCAGAGATAAAAAAATGTCCCTATAGAATTGTGATGAGAAAACAACCATGGTGGCATTCAAGAACTCCTTACCATCTGGTTCAGGGCTGTATAGGTACCTTGTGAAGAAGAAATCAGAAACGCTAAGCGAATTGTTCAAAAGAGTAGAAAAGTACATTGGCTTAGAAGATGACCCTCAGAGTTCCATTGGGAAAACTAAGGTAATGCACGCTATGGAGAAAGCCCAATAAGTAGCATCAGCCATAGCAGCAGAGTAGGAAAAGGTCGCTTGAGCAAGATGGGAAGAGGAGAAGAGGAGGGACATATTTTACTATGTCTTCCAGCGAGATCTTGCCACTCATCGCACATGAACCATATTTCGAGTAGCCTCTGCCACTTCCTCGAGATCAGATAAATTGAGATGAGAGGTATTTTGAGTATCATAAGGCATGGGCACACACCATCAATAGATGCCAAGCCTTGAGAAGATTCCTACAAAGGCAGGCAAAGTAAGGTAGGTTGAAAGATCTGCCCAAAAGACAATGAGAAGATCCGTCCCGAGATAGGAACCATAGAGTTGATCAGCTACCTGTTGAAGGTCAGGATGGAAAGGCAGTAGTGATACATGTTATCCTCAGGTAGGAGATAGGAAAGTTAGAGTAGAGTAGGGTTGGTGAAAGGATTAAAATAAGAAGGGTTGACCACCTGGCTCACGCCTTTGCAGCAAGGAATGGGCCTATATAGTAAATAAGACCCTTCGGTGAACTAACAGTGGCGTTCATTGAGAAGGACTTGGAAGGGGTAATGAGGCCCCATTATGACGTGTTTGTGGTGACACTACAAGTGGGCACCTTTACACTCAAAATTGTGTTGATCGATAGTGGTAGCTCTGTAGATATCTTGTATGCTTCAGCCTTCTGGAAGATGGGCTTCAGCAGGAATACGCTTGCTTCAATGGGAGTACCGTTGATCAGATTTGATGGGAAATCCAATCAACCTTTCGGGAAAATAGTGTTGCATGTGCAAGCAGGACTAATAACCTTGATGACCAAGTTCATTGTTGTTGAGGCGAGTTCACCGTATAATGCCATTCTGGGGAGATTGTGGACGTATGAGAAGAGAGTAGTTCCAACTACGTACTACTAGGATGAAGATGTTTCAACCCATTTAGTAAAGTAATCAATAGCGACCAGGATGAAATGATGTCTATTTGAAGTTTTTGGCGAAATCTGCCCAATGACGTCTATGCCCCAAAGCGAGAAAAGCCAATGAGTAGTTATGCTGTGAAATTCTGAAGGTGAAGCGTTGATCTTATTGGCATAGATCTGTCAAAGATGGCATTTATGAACGTGTTGGTAACAATCACTTTTCATAGTAGTCCAGTAATATCTCATTCTCATGATCTTCTTGGCAAGCATGTGACCATTCATGTGGGGTCCGCAGACTCTACCATGTACGATTTCGATCAGTCATTTTGCTTCTGTTTCTGTCACACATCAGAGTAAGACTTCATGATGTGATTTCTTATACAGAATGCCATTGCTTAGAAAGAATTGTCCTACCAACTTCTGAATAATCCTTTGATCATTAAGCGTTACGTCTGATGGAAGGGTTCGATCTTTGAGGTATGCCTTGATGTCCAAGTACCACAGTTTTTCTTCAGGTTCTTCTACTTCTACGGGTAAACAATAAGCTGGCTCATCTTGAATCCTTATCTCAATGGGGTTGATAACCAGGTCTTTTGAAATACTAATCATGGAAGCAAGTGTTGCTAGTTCATCCGTAAATTGATTCTTAGTCATCGGTATGTATGTGAATGAAATCATGTTAAAGTTTGAGCTTAACTCTTCGCAATACTCATGGTAAGGGATCAATCTCTACTCTCGGGTCTTCCATTCTTTAGTTGTCTGATAGACTACTAAGCTTGAATCTCCGAATACATCGATTTCATCTACCTTGAGATCTAATATTGCTTTCAATTCTATTATGCATACTTCATATTCTACCTCGTTATTAGAATATTTTCGAGCCTGATTCTTCGTCATCGTCCTCAATCTCAGTGAGTAATATGGCTTCATCAAGAAAGTTCGTCTTCAATGGTTCGTAATTGAGCAATGGATGCTCAACGAAATAGTCGGCAATGGCTTGCCCCTTGATGGCCTTTTGAGTAACATAGGCGATGTCAAACTCAGATAATAATAATTACCATTTTGTAGTGTGACTTGTTAGTGCTGACTTCTCGAAGAAATACTTGAGAGGGTCCATTCCAGCGATAAACATAGTCGAGTAACTGAGGAGATAATGGCACAATAGTTGAGAAGTCCAAACCAGTGCACAACAAGTCTTCTCGAGTGTCAAATACTTTGCTTCATAATTGGTGAACTTCTTGCTGAGGTAGTAAATGACTTGCTCTTTTTGTCCTGGCTCGTCTTGTTGTCCCAGTACACAGCCCATAAATGTTTCTTGTACTGAGATATACATTAGTAAGGGTCGTCCTGGCATAGGAGGAATCAAAACTGACGGATTAAGTAAATATTTCTTTATCTTGCCAAAGGCTTTTTGACAGTTTTCATTCTATGCTTTTAGCATATCTTTTCTGAGTAGCTTAAATACTGGTTCGCAAATAGGCATAAGTTGCGCAATGAATCTGTTTATATAATGTATTCTATCCAGAAATGCTCTGACGTCCCTTTCTGACATTGGTGCTTTCATCTCGAGAATGTACTTGGTCTTTGCTGGGTCTATCTCAATGCCCCTTCTACTGACAATAAAGCCTAACAATTTTCTTGATGTTGTTCCGAAGATGCATTTTGCTGGATTTAGCTTCAGACTGTACTTCCTTAGTCGATTGAACAACTTCTTGAGATTTACCAGATGGTCATCATCTATGCCAGACTTAGCGATCATGTCATCCACGTAAACTTCCATTCTTTATGTATCATATCGTGGAATAAAGCCATCATTGTGTGTTGATAAGTTGTCCCTGCATTCTTGAGTCCGAATGGCATGACTTTGTAATGAAACGTACCCCAGGGTGTGATGAATGCTGTCTTCTCCTGGTCTTCTTCTGCCATTTTTATCTAATTGTACCCAGAAAACCCATCCATGAATGAGAACATGCCATGCCCTGCTGTGCTATTGACTAGAGTGTTGATGTGAGGTAGTGGAAAATCGTCCTTAGGACTAGCTTTGTTCAAATCCCGATAGCCGACACACGTTTGTACTTTTCCGTACTTCTTCGGTACCGGAACGACATTGGCTAACCATTTGAAGTATATGGAGACTACGAGAAATCTTGTTTGGAACTATTTCATTACTTCATTTTTGACCTTGAGTGTCCACTCTGACTTGAGTATTCTCAATTTTTACTTGATTGGCTTTGCTCTCATGAGTAATTGGTAGTTTATGAACAACGAGATCTGTGTCTAAGCTAGGCATATCTCTGTTGGACCAGGCGAATATGTCTTGATAATTACGTAGTAGTTCAATCATTTCTTCTTTCTACTGAGGGATTAACAAGGCTTCGATTTTTACAACAGGTGGGTCATCTTCAATGCTAAGATTAACTGAGTCTGCATCCTCAATATTTGGTTGAACACATTTTTCATGTCATTCTAGAAAGTCCTTGATTTCTTTAGGAGGATATTCCAATTCGTCCTCAGACTCTTCCTCAATTCCCATGAGATCGAAGTTGAGTTCGAGATCGAAGTCATACTCATCCCTTTCATATTCTGTTATGTCCAAAGGTTCATTCGATTGAGACAAATCCCTTAAATTCTGAGAAAACTCCTTTCTTGATTTTTGGAATATATCTATTTTTTTTAGATTTTGAAAGCTTTTTGATTTTTTGATTTTTTGAAGACTTTTTTATTTTTTTGATTTTTGAAGAATTTTGGATTTTTTTGGTTTTTGAGTGCTATTCTCCAGACATCTGAAATAAGAAAAGCACCCATGCATAGATAGGGAGCCCTCAAAACCGTCTTTACTTGAGGACGAGGGCTCGTTATGATCCTCGGTTAAATCGATTTTGCCTAACGGCATTTTTTTTGGAGGCCATGGTAGCTTCAAAGGTCAATAGGAATTCTTCCCAATTGTTCAAGATTTCCCCTTCTTTAATGGGGTAGATGAGGTGAAATGGTGGTTCTTTTGGTGGTTCGGAGATGATCATGATCTCTGGTCAAATATTGTCAGAGTTGGACATAGTCCCTCCCAAGCTTGGTGGGATGATGATTGATGCCCAGTCGATACCAATAGGGAAAGGTGATTCATTTTTTTTTGCTTGTAGTGGGTTCCACTTTTGCGGATTCCCTTGTTAGATTCTCGTTGGAATCCTCATTGAATAAGACATCAATGCCCTCCATGAGGGATGGTTGGGACTCAACAATTGAGTCTTCTTGAATGTGTTGGGGTTTGGAACTCATTGTTTTCTTTTTTCTGGTTAGCTTTGTTGGCAATGGTTCTAATAGACTGTCGGGTTTGACTTGTGATTTTTGGAAACTGACGCTGATATGAGGAACTCTGCCCAGATTCCAGATATTAGGCTCACGATTTCACTTTCTAGCTATTCGAAGTTTTCTCTTCTTGTTGTTCATATCTAATATATCATTTTTCGTGGGCCTGAACCCCAAATCGAAATAAGAAGTGTGCTTCTTTGCTTCAACTGGCATAGAAGAATTTGACTCTTTGATGCAAAGAGGAAGGCACTGTCCCAACAATATGTATCCATGGCTTGCTAGCAGCAAGTTGAATCTTGTTGGTATCTCCATGACCTCGAGCGTTACTTTGAAGGTGCAGGGTCCTGTAGTGATTGGTAAATCTATTTCTCCTAGAGAATCCCTTATCGAACTTGTGAAACCTCAAACAATCTTATTATTGGGTTTAACATATAACTAATCAGCGTTAAGTTTTCGAAAGATTTCAAGAGGATAGACATTGAGGGCTGAACCATTATCGATCAACACCCTTGCAACCATCATGCCCTTGCACATGACCATGATATTTAAAGGTTCGACGTGTCCCCGTCCCTCCGGCACAAACTCACTCTCTATAAAGATGATGAGATTGGGGGCCATGATATGACCAACTATCTATTCTAACTGTGCTGCTGAAGTAGTTGTAAGTACATGTGATTTTCCCAGGATTCTTAATAGTACTGCTTGGTGTTCCTCTGATTTTTATAAGAGACCCAGAATATTGATCTAAACTCGTTGTTTGTTCAGTTGGTCCATTATATTATGCTCACTTTTACTAATGAGCTTAATGAAGTATGCTGCTTCTCTATCTATCACTTTCACCTCCTCCTTTTCCTTGTCATCCTCATTCATCTTGCCCTTCCCCTTTTCCTTTCTTCTCTCCTCGTTCTCCGTCCTCTTTGCTATTTTTTTCGCCTCCTCCCTGATGTTTATCCCTTTTATTGGTACCCTCTGACATCTCCTTGCTCTTGTCATATGGCCAATGTCAGCCACCATTGCCTTTTTCATAGTCTCAACCCCTACGGTTATGGTGATGGCGGTCTCGCAGTTCCAGGAAATTACTTGGTTGGAGTTATAGGGAAATGGTTTAGGTGAGCGTATGGTCATTTGAGGTAGATCAAGTTTTACATTGAGGATAATTGATGGTGATTGTGTCTTGGATGTCGTGGTGATGGGAGGAGCTAATTGAGGGGTTTGTGAGGTGTAAGGAATGATGAGCGGTAGTCGTGAAGATGAAGTGTAAGGTATATGAAGGGGTAGTCAAGTGGTATATTGATAACTTGACGATGTATATGGTATAATGAAAGGCGGTCGGGTAGCAGCATTGGGAATTTGATGAGTAAGATGGATGGTGAGGTCAGCCATTTTGAGTGGTGGTTGCGAGTTTTGAGGTGGATTTGTTGTGTATTGGTTGATGGTGTGGACTGTTGGTATCTCTGATTCTTTTGCTAAATGGATCCTGATTTTTGACCCAATGAGAGCTATTAAAGCCGATGGTTTAAAATCGAGTTCCCCAAGAATGACATTTACCTTGTGCCCACTTCCCCCTCCATTGTGGGTAGGTAGGGGGTTTTGGTTGATGTTCTACTGTTGGGCGCGATTTGCTGGTCCATCCAGTATGAATGCTTTTTTGTCTATCAAATTTTGCACCTGGTGCTTGAGTTGCCAGTACTGATCTGTAAAGTGTCCTAGTACACCCATATGAAATTCACAAAACAAGCTGGGGTTATACCCTGGTCATTTTGCAGCCTTTGAATTTGGTGGTTGTTTTGTGAGGTACTCTCCCCTGAGCAAGATTGGAAGTAATTCTGACAATGTCATGGACAACCTGGTGAATACCCTATTTACCTTGTTGGGTTGTGCTTGTGGATTCTGTCTATACTGTGGTGTTAGTTGTACTTGCGGAGGAACTGTCCGGAAGGGATTTTATGATTTGGAGCCCAAGCAGCTCAAGGTAATGGTGTCCAAGGGACTTGTGGCACCAGTGGCCTCTGAACTTGTGCCTGAATAAAAATAGGCTGGCTAGGTTGTACATTGTTGACTTGAGTTTCCTATTTCTTTTTGACAAACGGCACTGATTTCTTCTGTGTCGATGTCTTTGCTACTGCACTTAGGGCTATGAAGTCAAATATTAAACAAGTTCGGATCCCATCCTCGACCCGATCTGCTACTTGAACCTGTGGTGTACCCCACCAGATGAGTATAGAAGGCGTGTCCCAATGTCGAGATAAACGTGGTGTTCATCTCTTGTTCGATCATTGCAGGCCTTACTTGTGAGGCTGACTCTCGCCATCTCTGTGCATACTCTTTCACCGTTTCTCTTTGTTTTCTTGTCATTTTAGCCATGTCATTCCGATCCAGACCAACATCCGTGTTGAATCGATAATTATGCCAGAACATTTCTACTAGGTCTTGCCAATTCTTAATGAGAGTATGATCCAACCCGGAGAACCATTTGAGTGTCGGCCCTATTAAGCTTCTTTGGAACAACTGCACCAATAGCTTGTCGTCCTCGCCATATTGGCACATAGATCCGTAGTATAATTTCAAGTGCGATAGTGGGCACCCCACTCCATTATACTTTTCGAACTCCGGATACTTGAACTTGGTCGGTAACTGAGCATTGGGTTAGAAACAGAGGTCCTTGAACCGATTTTCACTCATAGTATTGAGGCATTTCATCCTCCTCATTTCTTTTTGTAGAGACTCGATTTGCTGAGCCAATTTTTCATTAATTGCACTTTTGGCCTCTGTGACCTTGTACTCGCATTAGTCATCCGGAATGACCATAGGGGGTGGTTGATTTTGTGGAATATAGAGCAGGGGCCTTTGGTATTTCGACACTACGAAAGGCATAGTGGTCTGTGGTCCCTGCAGAGGTTGCTCGGGTAGATCCTGATTTGACTCTGACGCATGGTGTTGCATTGTCTGGGCTTGTATGATGCTGGCGTTGGCTAACATGGCACTTAACATCTTTCTTTTCTCTCAATCATTTTTAATAATGCTACTATTTTGGGATCAACATCTGAAGTTTCGGCTACTATGGGCTGTGCTGGTTCAGAAGAACTCAAGGTAGTAGTGGAAGATCTGAGTAAATATGGAGGTACCTCTGGCTATTTATATTTCTTTTGTCTGGCCACCTGTGGGTACAAAAGACCAAGCATTACTATCTTGTTTACAGAATAAAAGTGCATGATGTTTTTATTAGGTCGGGTCAACTTATTTATTATAAGGTAAACGAGTTTTAAAACAAAGGATTTCTTGGCGTGGAGCCAGTATCAACACAGGGTTGGCATCAGCGCAGAGCTAGATTGTGTATTTTTGAAAATAATTACATCAGTACAGAGCTGGCAGTAATACGGAGTTGACATTAACATGGAGCTTGCATCGACACAGAGTCGGTAAATCATTTTAAAAAGAGATTACATCAACACGGAGCTAACAACGACACGGAGTCGGTAAAACATTTAAGAAAAAGAATTACATCAACAGGAGCTGGCATTGACACGGAGTCGGTAAAACATTTTAAAAAGAAATTACATCAGCACAGAGCTGTCATCAACATGGAATCGGTAAAATATTTTGAAAAAGAAATTACCTCAACACGGAGTTAGCACCGACACAGAGTCAACAAAACATTTTGAAAAGAAATTACATCAGCACGGAGCTGGCATAGACACGGAGTCGGTAAAATATTTTTTAAAAAAATTACATTAGCACAGAACTAGCATTGACACGGGGTCGGTAAAATATTTTAGAAAGAAATTACATCAGCACAGAGCTGGCATCAACAAGGAGTCGGTAAAATATTTTTAAAAGAGATTGCATCAACACGAAGCTGGTATCGACACGAAGTTAGTAAAACATTTTGAAAGGAAATTACATCAGCATGGAGCTGGCATCGACACGGAGTCGGTAAAACATTTTGAAAAATAAATTACCTCAACACGGAGCTGGCATCGATACGGAGTCGGCAAAGTATTTTGAAAAATAAATTACCTCAGCACGGAGCTGGCATCGACACGGAGTCGGCAAAGCATTTTGAAAAGAAATTACATCAGAATGAAGCTGGCATTGACACGGAGTCGGTAAAACATTTAAAAAAAAAGAAATTACATCAGCACGGAGCTGGCATCGACACGGGATCGGTAAAATATTTTTTAAAAATTACATCAGTACGAAGCTGGCATCGACACAGGGTCGGTAAAATATTTTAAAAAGAAATTACATCAACACAAGACTGGCATTGACACGGAGTCGATAAAATATTTTGAAAAAATAGATCATTGAAACAAGTCGAGTTGAAAAAATATCTTTTTATTTTGTTAGGCCCCAATCCAATTCTATGAAATCAAGATCGGCCAGTCAGATCTCCAGGGAAGAGCCGGCACATAATAGCACTCTTAAATCACTTTCTTTCCTTGAATAGACGTAGTCTATCCCCTTCGTATCAATAGGGCAAGATCATTCTTAGGCACCAACTTTGATCAAGAATTGCCATTAGTGCTTTAATATTTTTTTTTAAATAGTTGCATTCATTTAGATTGACCACCCTATTATTAATCTTGATGGATGACATACGAGTCATGGTTTGGATTGAAATCAAAGGATGTGGGTCATGGACCCAGTTTGAAAAGTATGTGGGTCATGGATCTGGTTGAATGTGTTATGGTTCGTAAACCCAGTTTGAGATGGATATGGGTCGTAGACCCATTTAAGACGAATATGGGTCGCAGATGCAATTGGAAGTGGATATGGGTCGTGGACCCATTTGAGACAGATATAGGTTGTAGACCTAGTTTGAAATGGATATAGGTTGTAGACCCATTTGAGGCAGATATGGGTCGTGGATCCAATTGGAAGTGGATTTGGGTCGTAGACCCAATTTGAAATGGATATGGGTCGTGGATCCATTTTCGAAGCGGATATGGGTCGTGGACCCATATTTGATGTGGATACTTGATGATGGATGATAATGGGTTTAATTGTGGGTGAGGTTGATGGTGTGCCACGTTGGGCGAAATCAATTCTGAATGGTAAGCCTTGAGTTTAACCGCAAAAATGAACAATTTAATCATTTTCAAACCTCAAAAAACTTAGAATAAAAATAAAGTCCAGAAGAAAAGTTATCAAGACTGATGTAAGGAACAAAATGAGTAAAAAAAAATTATTTTTACTTTTTTATTTTTTATGGTCCATTTTTCATATACGGACCTAACATTTTTATGCTGGTTCGTGCTTCAAATACGAACCAGAACCTTGATTTTTGAGAGTTTTTTTTTTTTTTAAATCATCACACTGGTTCGTGTTGCATGCACGGACTTAACATTTTTATGCTAGTCCGTCCTTCAAACACGGACCAAAACCTTGATTTTTGAGGTTTTTTTTAATCGTCACATTGGTCTGTGGTGCATGCATGGACCTAAGAAAATTTGTCAAGTCCGTGCTTTAAGCACGGACTTAACCATCTTTCTTGAGTCCATGCTTCAAACACAGACCAGAAGCTTTTCCAGCATTTCGGAATTGATTTGTTTTCGGTCCCCATCCTATTTTGGCCCAAATTTTCTGGATTTTGAGGCACATAACCTCTATTTTCTGGCTTGGGCCATAAAAAGTTTTTCTTTAATAATGCAAATCACAAAGAAAGAACATTTTCCCTATTTACCAAGGGGAACAAGCGACGACAACAAACGAAAAATGGCCTAAATCTATACAACTTACCTTCATGGGCAAAAAAGAAAAGAAAATAAAATTACAACATACCCATGTGGGATGGATACGCAATTAATTTTCGAAAACCTTAGTGCCTTTTGTCTATTAATTACGTTTTGATGCATACGGGTTTATGGGTAGTTTTTTGGATACCCATTCTTCAAACCTCGATGAACACTGGAGTGTCCACGTCTTAAGTTGATGAATGGGGTGGATGTTCTCCTCCTCGCCACCCAAAATAACGATCTTGGGGGCTTGAGAGTACCGACATTCAGGGATAGAAATTTAATAAGGAAGGGGGTGGCTTATGCATTGGGTTATGAATCGTATGTGCATGTGCGTGTGAATTTTTTTGAAAAACATATCCATCCTTACATCCCTTGTCCAACAAAAAATAAAACAAATATATAAAACATGAAATAAATAAATATTATAAGCATTCTCCAATGATTAAAATAAAAAATAGAAGAGACATGAAAGATGTTAGAAGGTAATCATAAATGCAAAAGTGGAAACATTTTTTTTTAAACAATGACTGATTCTAAAAGAGGGTCGGACCCACTAGTTGTCTCCCCAGTAGAGTCACCAAGTTGTGGACATGGGTATTTCATCATTTCCATATATCCCTCTACTTGGGGGATTTTGGAGTCGTCATCATTCAAATTTGGTAAAAGGGTGTGAATGGTTACCCGATGTCACATTTTTTAAAAACTATGTCATTTTGACATTTGATGACTTTCGTACGGATATGACTTATTTGGTCCAACTATTGATTCTAGGTAAGGGCGTCCATTTATGGAGTAGGAAAGGTGTTAGGCACCCTACTCCATGCACCGTAGGTGGTAACCTCGGATTCGGTCCATTCTTGAAAGTAAAATAAAATAAAATAAAGAATCAGAAAATCTGACATGTGTTCTCGAGTATGAGGGATTTAATGTTGGCTCAAACTATTGAGGGCACCCTTATTGAAAAATGGGCCCTTTGATGATTCAAATCATTATGGTGTGTGCAAAAGTGTAGAGAGAGGGATGAGTGGAAGAGAGGAGTTGGTGGGGGTGTTATTTTGTCCAAACCCACTTTGTTCCTTTGTTGACTTTCTTTGACTTTTCTTGATAAGTCCCTTTGACCTTCTTGGATTTTCTTGAGAAGAAGTTGATAGTTGAGAGTTGAAGATAATGGAGGTGAGTTGAAAGGAGAGGGTTGAAGGTAGTGGGGTGAGTTGAGAGTAGAGGGTTGAGTCTTAAGTTTTAGAAAATGATTTCTTTTTTATCTTTTTGAGGGTTAAACCTTAGATTTTTCATTAGGGGTTGTGAGTAGAGAATTAGGGGGATTTTATAGGATTTGGGAGATATTTTTAGGGGTAAAATTGGGTGAGATGAGGGGAAATGGTAAAATGGTGTGGGGTTTAAGAGGAAGGTAGGGGTAAATTAGGAGGGATTGGATGGTATTTGTGTAAGAAGGTTAAATGGGTTATTTTACAACCCAAATGGGTTTGATCTTTCAACCCATTTGGGTTGAGTATTAGGTGAGGGATAATAAATGGTGAGGATGAAGTGTAAAAGAGTGCTAGATGGGTTGAGTGTTTGGTAAGGTGAAAAGGGAGTGGTGTTGGATTTGAGAGAACGGGGGGTGTAAGAGGGTGGTTGATGATATTTTGGGAGGGTGAGGGAGATGATGACATGTGTTACAATGGGTGAAAATGAAGGGTTGAGATGTGTTGATGGGAGAGGATGTGTATTTGATTTGAAAGGAGGGGTGTGGGTTTAGATTATAGATGTGGGTTTTGTAAAGAATGATGAGGATAGATTAAGGAGAGGTATGGGTTAGGTGTGTGAGTAGATTAGATTTTTTTAGAGAAAAGGTGATGGGTTGATGTGGGTAGATGATGTTTAGAGAAAAGGTAATGGGATAGGTTGGGATGAGGGAGGTGAATTGGAGTGGTGACATGTGTCCCACCTTGGTGATCATGGTGATTGGTGTGATGTTGGGTTGGGTTGAATTGGGTTTGGGTAATGAGTTGGGCTTTGGGTTTTGGTAGTAGATTGGATTAAAGAATGGTTGGGTTTTTTAGGTTGTATCTTGGACTTGGGTGTATTAATAGATAGGGTTAATTTGAATGGGCTTAGGTGATGGGTTTAGGTTGGGTTGGGGAATGTAGAACAATAATGGGTTTGGGCTTGTAGAATGTAGGAGGGAGGTAAGGTGTTTGGGTCCACAGGCCACGTGAGTAGGTTTGGGGCTATTTGAGAGAGAATGAGGATTTTGGGAGGTATGGGCTTTGAAGGCCTGATACAATTTTTATTATCTTTTTGGGCATTTTTGCCTTGAGGGCCTAGTCAAATTTGGATGTCTACAACGTTGATATTCTATTCAACGGGGATTCCGGCTAGGATTCACAAGAGACAACAATAGAGTCCGCAAAAGCAGAGGTTTCTACAAGCAACAAAAATAATTCACCATTTCCAATTAAAATTGACTGGGAATCAATCTTCATTCCACCCAACTTGGGAGGACCTAATCCTGGCCCTAACAATTGTTAGTTGGAAGTGATGGTCATCTCAGAACCATCCAAATAACCACCTTCTTACCTCATCTACCTTATCAAGGAAGGGGAGATTCTGAACAATTGGGAGGAATTTCCTATCACCCTTGAGGCTGCCATAACCCTTAAAAAAATGCAGTTACGAAAAATCAATTTGCCCGAGGATCATAACCAGCCCTCATCATCGGGTACAAATTGTTTTAAGGGCTCCTTATCTTTACTAATGCATGATTGCTCTTCTTATTTCAGATGTTGAGAAAATAACACTCAAAAATAAAAAAAATAAAAAATTCTTCAAAAATCAAAAAGTCAAAATGTCTTCAAAAAATAAAAAAATAAAAAAACTTTCAAAATCTCAAAAAAATAGATATTTTCCAAAAACACAAAAAAGAGTTTTCATAGAATTTAAGGGGTTTATCTCAATCGAATGAACTTTTGGACAGAATAGAATATGAAAGGGATGAGTATGACTTTGATCTCGAACTTGATTTCAACCTCATATGAATCGAAAAAGAGTCAGAGAACGAAGTGGAATACTCTGCTAACATTGAAGATACAGACTCGATTAATTTTAGCATTGAAGATAACCCACGTGTTGTATAAATCGAAGTCTTGTTAATACCTCTGCAGAAAGAAGAAATGATCGAACTGTTTCGTGACTATCAAGACATCTTCGCCTGGTTTTATAGAGATATGCCCAACTTAGACACAAACCTCATTGTTCACAAATTGCCAATTGCTCCTGGGAGTAAGTCGATCAAGCAGAACTTGAGTAGACTCAATCCAGAGTGGATTTTCAAGGTCAAAGATGAAATAATGAAATAATTCCAAGCTAGATTTCTCACAGTCTCCACGTATCCCGATTGGCTAGCCAATGTCGTTCTAGTACCAAAAATGGACGGGAAAGTGCAAATTTGTGTCGATTATCGGGATTTGAACAAAGCCAGCCCTTAGGATGATTTTCTACTACCTCATATCGACACTCTACTTGATAACACAACCGGACATAGCATGTTCTCATTCATGGATGGTTTCTCCGGCTACAATCAGATAAGAATAGTAGAAGTAGATCAAGAGAAGACAACATTCATCACACCCTGAACTACCTTTTATTACAAAATCATGCCATTCAGGCTCAAGAATGCTTTGGCAACTTATCAACATGCAATGATGGCCTTATTCCATGACATGATCCACAAAAAAATGGAAATTTATGTAGATGACATGATCACTAAGTCTAGCTTGGAAGAAAACTATTTAGTAAATTTAAGGAAGTTATTTGATCGATTAAGGAAGTTCAGTCTGAGGCTCAACCCAACAAAATGTGACTTCGGGGCAACATCAGGAAAATTGTTAGGCTTCATCGTCAGTAGAAGAGGCATCGAGATAGATCCAACAAAGACCAAGTACATTCTCGAGATGAAAGCACCAGTGTCAGAAAGAGACGTTAAAGTATTTTTTGACAGAATACAATATATCAGTAGGTTCATCGCATAACTCATACCTATATACGAACCAGTATTTAAGTTGCTTAGAAAAGATGTACCAAAAGCATGGAACGAGTACTGTCAAGAAGCCTTCGATAAGATAAAAAAATATTTACTCAATCCACCAGTCTTGGTTCCTCCTACACTAGTACGACCCTTACTAATGTATATCTCGGTGTAAGAAATGTCTATGGACTGTGTACTGGGGCAACATGATGAGTTAGATCAAAATGAGCAAGCCATTTACTATCTTAGCAAAAAGTTCACCGACTATGATGCAAAATACTCAGCATTTGAAAAGACTTGTTGTGTACTAGTTTGGATATCTCAACGACTATGTCACTACCTCTTCAATTATTCAACTATGCTTACCATTCAAATGGACCCTCTCAAGTATCTCTTCAAGAAACCAGTACTTACAGGTTATACTGCAAAGTGTCAATTACTATTATCTGAGTTTGACATCACCTATGTCACTCAAAAAACTATTAAGGAACAAGCTACTGCCGATCACCTAGTTGAGTATCCCTTACCTGATTATTAGCCATTAAAGACAAATTTCTCAGATGAAGCCATCTTGTTGATCGAAGTTGAAGACAGTGATGAAGAGTAAGGTTGGAAAATGTACTTTAACGGAGTTGCAAATCAAAAATGAAATGGAACAGGGGCAGTTTTGATCAAACTAGATGGATCTCATGTTTCAATAGCCATCCAAAGTCCAATGTTCTAATAACAAGGCAGAGTATGTCGCAGGTTGAAGGTAGCAATCGACCTGAAAGTGGATGAAATCGATGTATTCGAGGATTCAAGTCTAGTAGTCTATCAGATAACTAGAAAATGGAAGACTCGAGAATAAATATTAATCCCTTACCATGAATATTTTGAAGAATTGAGATCAAACTTTACCAGGATCTCATTTACCTACATGCCTCGAGCCAAAAATCAGTTTGTAGATGCACTAGCCACGCTTGCTTCCATGATTAGTATTTTAGAAGACCTAGTCGCCGATCCTATCGAAATTGGCATCCAAGATGAACCAGCCTATTGTTTACCAGTAAACATAGCAGAGCCTAAAAAAATCATGGTATTCAAACATCAAGGCATACTTAGAAGATCAAATCATCCCATCAGATATAACAGTAAATGAACGAAGAACCATCCAAAGATTGATAGGTCAATTCTTCCTAAGTAACATGACTCTATTCAAAAAATTATATCATGACGTCCTTCTCCGTTGCATCATAGAAGTAAAGGCTAAACGATTGATCGAGACTATACATGGTAGAATCTGTGAATCCCACATGAATTGCACATACTCGTCAAGAAGATCATGAGAATGGGATATTACTGGACAACAATGGAAAGTGATTGCTATCAACAGGTTCGTAAATGCCATCTTTGTCAGATCTATGCCAATAAGATCAACGTTCTACCTTTTGAATTGCACAACATGACTACCACTTGGCCCTTCTCACTCTGGGGCATAGACATTATTGGACAAATCTCGTCAAAAGTTTCGAATGGACATCGCTTCGTCTTGGTCACTATTGATTACTTTACAAAATGGGTAGAAGCAACCTCTTATGCCAATGTCACAAAGAGTAGCGTTTTGAAGTTTGTTAAGAACAACATCATCTGTCGATATGATTTTCCAAAATAATCGAAAATGCCATAAACTTCAAGAACAAAGACATGGCAAAAATGTGTGAAGACTTCCAGATCATTCATCACAACTCTGTACCTTACAGACCTAAAATAAATGGAGCAGTTAAGGCTGCTAACAAGAATATCAAAAGAATCATCAAGAAAATGGTAGTCACTTAGAAAAATTGGCACGACATGTTGCCTTTCGTCCTTTATGCCTATCGGACTTCATTTCGAACCTCAGCTGGGGCAACTCCGTACTCATGGTATATGGAATAGAAGTAGTTTTACCCATTGAGATTGAGATTCCCTCTTCTGGATTTTGAAAGAAACAGAGTAAGATGAAACAAAATGGGTTCAGGATCGATTCAACCAATTGAATTTAATAGAGGATAAACGACTTGCAACTATCTGTCATGGGCAAATTTACCAATTACGAATCGTACGTGCTTACAATAAGAATGTTAAACCTCAAAATTTCTCATTAGGAGACATTGTTTTTGAAAAAGATTCTACCTATACAAGAAGATTGCCAGAGTGGACTTTGAATATTAAGGAAGCGGTCACTAAGCAAATCAATACCGGATTCTTAGAAGTGGTAGATTACCCAGAATGGATTGCTAATGTAGTCCCAGTTCCTAAAAAAGATGGAAAAGTGAGAATGTGCATGGATTTCAGAGATTTAAATAAAACACGTTCAAAAGATAGTTTTCCGTTACCTCACATAGACGTATTGGTCGACAACATAGTAGGACATGCCATGCTTTCATTTATGGATGTGTTTTCAGGACACAATCAAATAAAGATGGACCCTCGCGATAAGCAAAAGACATAATTCATCACGCAATGGGGAACCTTTTTCTACAAAGTCATGCCTTTTGGTTTAAAGAACGTTGGGGTTACCTATCAGAGAGCACCTACAACCTTATTGCATGATATGATACACAAAGAAGTTGAGGTCTATGTGGATGATATAATAGTGAAATCCAAAGAATGATCGAGACACGTCGCTACAGTAGAAAAACTTCTTACAAGGGTTCAAAAATACCAATTGCGTCTCAACCGTCAAAAATACATATTTGGAGTGACTTCTAAAAAATTGCTTGGATTCATAGTCAATCAAAGGGGGATCGAAGTGGACCTTGGAAAAATCAAAGCTATACACGAAATGACACTTATTAACACTAAAAAATAGATTCGAGGGTTCTTAGGTAGAATTCAGTATGTCAGGATTCATCGCTCAGCTCACTAATGTGTGCGAACCTATATTCAAGCTTCTCAAGAAGAATGAACTAACAGTATGGAATGAGTAATGCCAAAAAGCTTTCGACCAAATTAAGAAGTATCTCTCAAATCCACCCATTTTGATTCCACCTACCCTAGGTGTACTTCTTCTCCTTTACTTGTCATTCACGAAAGAAGCTATGGGATGCCTCCTAGCATAGTACAACAAAGATAGTCACAAAAAGAGGGCTATCTACTATATCAACAAGAAGATGTTGGAGTACGAGTGAAAGTATTCGACTTTCGAAAAGACCTGCCTAACACTAGTATGGGCTACCCAAAGGCTTCGACACTACATGCTCTCCCATTCAGTCATTTTGTTATCTTGGATGGACCCCGTAAAATACCTCTTCGAAAAGTCGACATTGACAGGTAGAACTGCACGTTGGTTGTTGTTGTTATCAGAATTCGATATTACGCATGTTACACAAAAGTCTATCAAGGGAAGAGTAGTAGCAGAATACCTTGGTGATCATCCAGTGGTAGAAGGAAGAAGACCTATCGATCAATTCCCAGATGAGAATATCTTGAACCTTTAAGAAGAGTCACGAGACCAAGCATGGCAGTAATACTTTGATGGAACGACAAATCAGAACGGGTATGGAATAGGGATAGTCTTGTTCTCTTTTGAAGGATGCCAAATTTTGATCGCTATTAAGCAAGCTTTCTCCAATACTAATAATACAACTGAATATGAAGTGTGCATCGTCGGACTCGAGTTAGCTTTGAATTTAGGTATCACAAAAATTGAAGTATTTGAAGATTCAACCTTGGTCATACATCAATCATTGGAAGAATGGAAAATCAAAGATGTGAAACTAAAATTCTATCACGAGTATTTGTTAAATTTGGTAAGGAAGTTCAAAGCCATCATGTTCCAACATCTATCAAGGGAAGATAGCAGATTCACTGACACTCTGGCTACTCTCTCTTCAATAATTCATTTACTTTCAGGCATGGAACTAAGGCCTATCACAGTCGAAATCAAAGATAAACCTGCATATTGTCATCAGGTCGACATCGCTGCTCGACTCCCTGACGAAAAGCCATGGAACACTGACATCCAGAAAGTATTGGAAAAATAAGAGTTCCTAGTTGAAGTGTCAAGGAAATAACGACAAACCCTATAGAGATTCGTATCCCAGTTCATCTTATGCGCAGGAAATTTATATAAGAGATCTTATGATGGAATTCATTTGTCATGTGTTGACGAAAATCAAGCTGAACAGATAATGGAAGAGTTACATTCCGGAGAGTGTGGACCGCATATGAGTGGAAAATTTTAGCCAAACGAATCATGAGACAGGGGTATTATTGGCTAACAATGAAAATAAACTGTCATCACCTGATGAAGACCTTCCATAAATGTCAAGTACACGCTAACCTCATACATATACCTACATCTTAGTTAGTTGGTTTGATTTCGTCATGGCCATTTTCTGTCTGGAGAATCGATATAATTGGCAAAATCACGCCTAAAGCATCGAATAGATATAAGTACATTCTAGTGGCCATTGATTATTTTATAAAATAGGTGGAGGCTACTTCGTATACTGTTCTTACTACATCCAAAGTTGCCAAGTTTATCCAAGCACATATTATCAGTCGATATGAGAAATTGGTGTAGTGTGAGTTGATTTTATTTTAGGGTTATACAAATGATAAATTAGTTGGAGTATGAGAGTGACTCGGAGTGTTTAATTGATAGATGTATTGGGTTGATGAAAAATAGGTGACATGAGGTTTATGAGTTATAAATGAAGTTGGCTTGGGATCAAGGATAGATGATGATCAAAAATAGGTATTGTTTATTATATATGTCATGCTAGTTGAATGGTAACGAAGTTTGATAAGGTATGATTTCAATTTTGAGGAAGAAATTTTTGTTAAGGGGGGAGAATGTAATACCCTAAGTTTTCAACTTGTATCTCGAAGAAATCCAATAGTGATATTTTGAGAAAATTTTGAAATAGGAACTTGGAATAAAACTCTCAGATATTATTATGTTCATTTCCAAGGAAAATCGACTTCATCATTAGATTCAGAAAGGTCGAAATATATATTTTAGCCTGTAAGCAAGTTCAAATTCGAGTTCGGATGAAAAAGTTATAAAATTCTTGAATTTCATGTTTAGTGGGACCTAAAAAAGTGAAATTTCATTAGAGCAAGAATCAGAAAAATTTGACCATACCATTAGGTCCGCAACGAAAAATTATTTGAAATGAAATACTCATTTATTATTTTTTGAGTTCGAATGGTCAAGTTATCGTAAAAAATGGAAATGAGTGGATAATACCAAAATACCCTCTGGCATTTGTTATAAAAGAACTTAGCCTTTATTTTATTTCATTTCATTTTCTCCTCTCCAACTTACAAAGAACCAGCTCACTTTCCAATCTAAGGGTTTTGACCCATTTTCGACAAGATGCCATGCAACCAAGTCCGTGTTGGTCGTCGACGAAGAAGAAAAAATCATCGGCATCGATAAGCTCCACGTTTTCACCCCATTCAACCTTTATTTTCTTTTCTTTCTCTGTTACTTAGCAAAAATCAACAAGTGGGTTTGATACTACTCACTTGGAGTCTCATCCAATTAAGGAAGGAGTCGTTCATCGTCGTGGGAGGAAGAAAAATACCTTCATGGAGGATTTCGCAACCAACCTGATTGTTGGCTTCCAAATTCACCCAATTTTAGAGTTCCAAACCATTGTTCCTTGATTTCCTAACTAGCCCATCTTGTCCAACAACCACAACTTGTAAGGGACTCTCAATTCTTATTAGAAGTCGTAGATTTCAAAAATGTGCATTTAGATTTTTAACAAAACTTATTATTTATTTTTAAATCATAGAATGTTGATTCGTTCATTTCTAAAATCACGTCGAGACCCTTATGTTTTGATGTATTTTCATATTATTTTAATATTAATTCGTGGGTGGGTTAGTAGAATCAAAGAAAGAGCGAAAAACTTGAAAATTCGCGAAACTGCAACTTTCTGATGGTTCCACCGTGCCTTGGTCACGATCCCACAGTGATCCATCTTGCTTGACATTTTTTTTAAGAAACTGCTCCTCGTTTTTACTTTGAACTCCCCTTCATTTGTACTTACATTTCAACCCTATATTTCATTAAAAATATTTTAGTAAATGTCCTCTTTAATTTTTACTTTTCATTTACTTTAAGTTCTTTAATGAAATTAAGTTTTTACCTCCTATTTCAGAATAATGGGAATGGTTTCAAGATCAAAATCTCAAAGGATTAAAATTAGAATTTTGGTTTCAAGAAAAAAACGTAAATTTTGACATTTTCGATCAATTTTCAAAAATGAATATCTTTTGCGTTACTTTGAATTAGGTAATTAAAATTACATGATGTCGAATCCCGTGTTCAAGGCTTTTATTTCAAAAAATTTGTTTTCAATTTCAAGAACTTCAACAAATTGAGTTTTCGACACTTAGCCAAATTTTCACCGGCTCTCACCATTTTGACAACTTTGGTTCCGTGCATTGCCAGGACCTAGTTTTGAATAAACATTAGTAGTTTTCGATTGAATAATCCAAATGATTTTAAAAGATTGAGAAAAGGATGTTGTGCTTGGAAAGATGAAAAATAAAAATGTCAAAAAATGGGAAAAAGGGATGAAAAGGTAAAATGCTAGAATCTCACCCGAGGGGTCATATTTGTATTTTACATTGTATGATGCATATAGATTGGTAAAAGGATATCCATGGATAATAATTGATTGCATGTTTATTTAAATTATGTTAGTGCAAGGCACTGAATTATTTATTTTAGGACGGGTGGCCATAGTTGTATGGTAGAAAATTGGATATCCATTTTCAACTTTGTATTGTTAATTTCTCTTTTGCTTTCAAAGAAAGATGATATATATATATATATATATATGTTGTTATTTTATGAGCTATTAAAGAGTCTGTGAATACCTGAAGGATAGTGCATCATATCATCCGGAGTGGTGTACTATCCTAGGATGTACGGTAGGGACCTCCAAGCTCATACGTGGTATGGGATGCGTATGAGAGTGGAGTTATAACTAAAATCCGAGTCCATTCCTCTTTATCTTTACCAGTAAACTTGTATTGTAAAGGTGGTTGTATATGAATGAAGTTATTTATTTTGGGAATCACATGCACGCCTGATAAGCATAGACGAATATGATTAGTTAGTGATCACTAACAATCTAGTAGTAGTCAAACATTCTGACATATCGAAAAGAAATCCATTTCTTACGGTCACGTCAAACAGCCAGCCTCAGTCAGATAAATGATTTCGCAAATGTGGTAAACAGCGACTAACGACAAAATCAGGAACTAATACTATATTATAGAATATCATGTCCTGACTAGGAGTAATCCAGTCGTGAATCCCAACTATCTAATTCTATTGTTCCACCATTGTGTATTATGTAGCTATTGTTTTATTTTGTAATATAAATTGAAAATCATGCCTGTCATTTCATGTTGTCAATTAAAACATAAATGTATAGTGAATACTGATGATTGATGCTATGTGAACTTTTAGACTGTTTAGTTGCTCTTCCCTGGCTATATGTACCAGTTGATCGTATTTTATGTGTAAAGCTTTACATGTATTAAAATGTTTCTTATACTTACTCGATCATGTTTAGGAGAGGTTATTAGTAGGAATTGGTTGTGGACTTACTAGGTGACCATTGTTACTCACCTTTTTGACATGGTATGATATCCGAGGAAAACCAATTATCTATGTGATATGGTTGGTCGAATGAACTAGGTGTTGGTATCCAATAAGAATTTTGAGAATAATGCATATTGGCTTACGTAGCACGAAACATAGGTAACTCGGACAATACTCGGGAGGTTGACCATAATTATCACATAGGACACATGGGATCCAAGATTCTTTCCTAAATTCCATGACAATATAAATCTGTTTGAGGTTTTATAACTATGTACTGTTCGATCTCAGGATCAAATGGTTCTAATACGTTTCTCTGTGAACGTCTACCAAGCATACAAGTCACATAGTCGATCAAACAATCACGAAAAAAAAATACTGGACCTAGATAGATTGCCTAAAGCTAGATAGCTCCTAATTGGGTAGAAATAGTACAACTAGCCTTCCAACCCAGTTCTATGAAGTCAATTTTGAATCATTCAGATCTCTAGATTGGAGGTGGCGCACAATGCATAACCAAGGGCACTCTTAAATCACCTTCCATTTTTGAATAGACTTAGTTTATCCCTTCAAGGGCAAGATCTTACTAGATACAAAAGATGACCAAGAAGTGCAATTGGCACAACTTGAAGCGAAATTTCTCTTATTGAGCTCGTGGGCCCTATAATCAAGTCTAATTGATTTTATTTAATTTGATTGGATGCCTAGTGAGTTGATTATCCTAATTATAGCAAGAAATTGGTAATGACTTCCAAACCTTATCTTATAATGCCATCCTTAGGAGAGGAGTGCTCTTTACTACTTAATTAACTATTCCAAGTGTGTGTAAATAGAAAAAAAAACACACAAAGGCAAGGAGTAACCCATTAGCATAGAGAAGCATGGCCACCAATTTCAATTTTGGTGTGCGAACCTAAGGAGCCGTGACAGTATTGTCCACCCTTGTCCTTCCTTAGTCTATTACAATCCAAGTCTTCTTGGATAATTAAAAAAAATTACAAGGAAACGTATACAAGAAGTTCTAAAACATAAAAATAAACCTACCTAAAGATTAAAGAAAATTGAAAGAAAAGAAGAGAAAAAATGTTCACCTACAAGAAGCAAAACAGAAATGTTAGCAGAAATGAAAGTAAACGTACTCCAAAATAGAATCTAATTTATCAAAATCTTCCTGACTTTGTCACATTTTAGAGAAAATTTCGTTCTACCCCAAATTAATATATTATAATAGTTAATCGGAGATCGGAGCAGAAAGTTATAGTCAATTTAAGTTCTGTTGTCTAGGGTGAAAAAGAACACGGGAATGACTTCTTTTTTCAATTTTCAACTTTTTTTTCTTCTTTCTTCTCTCCTAAACTCTCAAGAACGCTTGAAGTTACAGAAAGAAATCAAAAGAAAAAAAAATAAAAAATAAAAAAAGAAAGAAATTTTAAATCAAAACTTACCACTACTACCTTTACCTTTTCCCGGCAGCGACGCCAAAATTTTGGTAGTACTATCATTGTTCTTCCTACCGGAGTTAATATTAATCTTACTTTTACCTTACTTGTGCGACAAGTAGGAGATTGAACCCAAGAGAAAAGGGGAGTAGAGTTAAGCTAAGATAATAAAATTCGAATTAAGCAAAAGGAATTAAAACTGCTTTTATTTTTATTTTTGAACTTATAAGATGATTTAAAATTGCTAAAAAATGAACTAAAGTAAATGATGTTAAAAGTAAGTAAACTTATGAAATTAAAGTACCATTGGAGGTATATCTACCTAGAACATGTTGATGAGTAATTCCTAGTCTCTAGCCTTTTTATAACTCAATCATAAGCGTTTGGTATTAGCTCCTTAAATTGGAAAGTTTAACAAATGAAATCAAATGAGAGAACATAAACAAAGTAGAATTCCTTAAATTTCTGACTACCAATTATCTAGTTTAAGCATACATTATCTTGATCAAATCTAGGCATAAAGTATCTATATTAAGAATAAAAAGTGAAAGAAATCTTAAAGAGAACTCATAAGCATTTTAGATAAAAAAAATGCATGAAATTATAAACAACACAAGAACTTGCTCTAGACTTTTCCACTCTCCAATGGAGGGGAGCTTAGCCTAATGTCATTGCAAGAGAAGGAAGATAAGAGAAAAAAAACTTTTCTTCATTTCATGGAGAAACTTACAAATTCTTCTTCTTCTACTTCTTACAAGACTATTTAGTTAAAAAGAAAATACTAGAAGATTAAAATAAAAAAATATAAAAGAAAATGCTAAGAACCTTAGATTAAAGAAGTCTTGGATTAAAGAACCAACAAGGGAGGAAGGGAGCCTCTAGAGATTGAAGCTTTATTTATAGAGAAAAATGTGTGTAAAAGAGTCTAAAAGTAGTCTCCATTTTTCTTTGTACAAAAAGACAAAAGATAAGAACATGAATTAAGGATTAGGGTATTCCAAAGTGGGCCAAAATGCTTTTACCTTGAGATTTTGATTCCAAAATGTTCAATATCTGCACAAAAAACACACATAATTAGATTTATTTAGTAAATAAATTTATTTATGTATAATTAAGCCTAATTAACATTCAACATGATGTTTCGAGACTTATCATGATTATTACCTAAATATGGAGAAAAGGGACAAAAATAAAGATAAATGTTTAGGAAATGTGCGTATAATTCAGTGTTTCGATACACTCATCAATGCAGGTGGTCGAGGCAAAACAAAAGGGGAAAAATAGATTTGATCTTCCTCCACCACCCCTTTAACATTCTCATTTAGAGGCCCACTACCATTGTCCTCCTTTCTTTGGATGCTAGACGCTATTCTTTCCTAGCCTCTTCAGTAGACAGGACAGAAAAATCTATAGAGAGAAAATAAAACAAAGTAAAAATCAGTTATAGACAGAATCGAAGAGTGAGAAACAGTCAGGTATCTAAAAGCAAATCTTATCTTGGAAGGTCTAAGGGACTCTAAAACCTTCATAATAAGTATTAACGGCGAACTCCCAGTTCTTAGAGACAAGCAGTTGTACCACCATTTGTTAACACTGGGGAGAGAAGGAGCGAGTGCAAATACTGTATTCTTGAAAGACAGTGAGTATTACCTAGGGCGCTGGGAGATAGCTTTCAGAATGTACTTAGAGAGGAAGTCATTATGCACTATACTCATCTTCTTTACTATCTCCACCAAATAGTAGGAATTGCCAAACATTTGGCCTGGGGCCCAACTTATCTTACTCAACACCTCCCTGAGAAATGGATAGAAAGAAAAACTAAGGCCAACCTTAATTTGGTTGGCGAAGATCATAATCTCCCCCTCACGACATTCGTCAAGATCCTTGGGGTCTTTGCAGACCCGAATAGTCACAGAAGCAGGGATATAAAGTCATCTCCGAAGTTGGGTCATGTTAGCAGTCATTGAAAAGTCGCGCTTGAAAAAAAGAAAAAAAAAAGAAAAGAAGATTACCTAAGTCTGAAAGAGCTAAAAATGGCAGTGAAGTAGAAACAAAAAGAGAAATTTTTTTTTGTACAATGCAGATAGACGAGATCACAGAGAGCAATAGCATAGTAAGAGGGAGAATGAACACTAATTCTCCTATTTGTAAGAGAAAGTAAAGGATTACTTATGCCTAAGAGGATAACCAAAATCCAACCAAAATGTCGTAGTTTCAAGGTAGTACTGATGATAGTGGGGTACGTGGACGGACATAGATGAATATCAATTCGTCTTAGTCGTCAGAAATGATTTGGAACGACATTGCATTAAATGCGTTGATTCATTAAGAACATAAATAATTATGGAGAATCAAAGTAGCCAATAAGAAAAACATTAGGTGTCTCCTTGAGAGGGGGTAATAGTAGAAGGAAATAACAGCGCAATTATCTAAGTTGTACATGTGTCCAAGCTAGTTGAGTGGTGTTTATCTTGATTTTTGTCCCTATTTCTCCGTATTAAGGTAATAATCATGATAAGCCTCGAAACATCATGTTACATTTTAATTAGGCTTAATTATACATAAATAACTCCATTTACTAGATAAATCTAATTATGTGTGTTTTTTGTATAGAAAATCAACATTTTGTGATCAAAATCTTAAGGCTAAATCATTTGGACTACCCTAATCCTTAACTCATGTTCTCATCTTTTATCTTTTTGTGCAAAGAAAAGTAGAGGCTACTTTTGGACTCTTCTACACACATTTTTCTCTATAAATAGAGTTTCAGTCTCTAGAGAACTCTCCATCTTGGTTCTTTCATCAAAGACTCCTTTAATCTAAGGCTCTTAGCTTCTTCTCTTATATTTTTATATTTTTATCTTTTAGTTATTTTCTTTTTGGCTAAATAGTCTTGTAAGAAGAAAAAATAAGAAAAATTTGTAAGTTTCTCCATGAAATGAAGAAAATTCTTCATCTCTTATCTTCCTTATCTTGCAATGACATTAGGCTATACTCCCCTCCATTGGAGAGTGGAAAAGCCTAGAACAAGTTCTTGTGTTGTTTCTAGTTTTATGCCTTTCTTTATCTAAAATGCTCATGAGTTCTCTTTAAGATTTCTAACACCTTTTTTTCTTAATATAAATACTTTATGCTTAGATTAGATTAAGATAAAGTATGCTTAAACTAGATAATTGTTAGTCGGAAGTTCAAGGAATTCTACTTTGATTTCTTTTATTTGATTTCATTTGCTAAACTTTTTGATCTAAGGGGCTAACACCAAGTCCTGACGATTGAGTTATAAAAAGGCTAGAGACTAGTAATTGTTCATCAACATGTTCTAGGTAGATCCACCTCCAATAGTGCTTTAATTTCATAAGTTCACTTGCTTTAAACTTCATTTTCTTAGGTTAATTTTCTAACAACTTTAAATCTTTTTGATAAGTTAAAAAATATAAAGAAAAATAATTTTAATTCCTTTTGGTTAATTTGAATTTTATTTTCTTAGATTAACTCTATTCCCCCTTTCTCTTAGGTTCGATCCCGTACTTACCCCACAAGTAAGATAAAAGTAATATTTATATTAACACCAATGGGAAGAACAACAATAGTACCACCAGAATTTTGGTATTGCTGCTGGGGAATGAAAGCGCCCTCGATCCGCGGGGTGTGCGGATCCTCTTTTGACCTTGAGGTTTGGGAGTCGCCACCTAGTTATTGCGGTCTAGGAATCGAATATCAACTCTAAACGGATAAAAACAACTAATCTACTTAAAAAATAACTGAGTTCGGGGATCATACTACTAGGTTGGAAGGTGTTAGGTACCAATCCCGTCCGGCCAATGCTGGTCTCTACTTATTCCTAAATAGAAATATATTGCTAAAAATACCTTATTAATAAAAAAGAAATTTAAATCTTTACCTTTACGAAGACAATGATCTTGTTCCCTCAGATCTGGTAGAATAGTTCTTCGTACAGCACTGCTCGCTTCGTTCTGTCACCGGATTCGTTTCGGACCTCCAAAAATAAAGTATCTCGTTATGAATTTTCCTAATTTTTTTTAAAGGATTTCTAGGGTATTTTGGAAGGGTTTCTAGGTGTTTTTTGAGTTAAAGTTGGGGTATAAATGTTAGGTAAGGAGTTGAGACTTTAAAATTGGAGCTTATGGAAGGCTAGGGAAGCTTTTTGACCTACTTTTCTTAGGATTTATTTTTTGATACAAAAATAGGTTGTAGGGACCCCTATTTATAGATTTTTTTAAGTGCCTTTTAGATAGAGTTAATGTTTAATTATAATTCTTTTAGAGAGAGTTATTGTTTAATTATAATTATTTTAGGTAGAGTTATATTTTAATTAGAATTGTTTTAACTAGAGTTATTATTTAATTAGGATTGTTTTAAATAGAGTTATTATTTAATTAGAACTCTATTAGGGTTTTGACTTTTACTCTCACTTGATTGACTTTAAGATTTTGACTTTAGTCTTACTTGATTGACTTTAAGATCTTGACTTTAGTCTTACTTAATTAACTTTAAAATTTTGGAGAAATCCCCTTTATTATATCTTTAATTCTTTGGGCCCCCAAATGGAGGGATCCTTCAATAAATATCTAGACAACCATCAACAATTTTGCCTGAGAGCCTGATTGATCAATTTTTTTTGTTCAAATTTTAAGATTAATTTTATTAATATTTCACTTTATATTATTTAATATTTTATTTATTAATTTTAGAATTTTTATTTATTAAAATTATAAAATTATCACTTTACCCTTAAAGAGGACTTTTTGCGTTTTAAGTCATTTTTCAATGTTCCAGAATGTTTTGGAATCAGTTTTTCGTAAGGAATTCAATGGGAATGTTGGTTTTTATTATTTATGAAGTTTTTTGTGTGAAATGGTCATAAACTTTATGAGGGGCATTTTCATAATTTTGTCAAATTCTATGAAAATTGGCGAAATGATTTATTTGATATCGATTTGTTGTTTTATGTGTTTGAATGGATTTTCCTAAGTGTATTGTAGGCTTTAGGGATATTTTGATGTTAGGGGTATTTTGGTAATTTGATCATTTTTTTAGTGATTTTTATCGTGAAACTTCTTTTTATCTATAAGATGATGATTTCTAGGCTTTTGGGATTATATTTTCCTAGCGTAGTGTGGTTTCTATAGTTTCGTTAATTTGAGATACCTCATCTGAATTTCTGAAACACATCTAGTAACAAAATAGAGTATTGCAATAATCATCTATCATTGGGAACTATTGCAATCGGGTTGACGAGTTGATTAATCAGGCTAGTGCAAAAATGGGGTGTCTACAGATGCCCCTCTTTGGCAGAGGGTTGAAGCAAACTAGATAGCAAATCTATTTCGGTAGATAGTGTGATATTCGAATGCCAAAGCTAGTGACAGTTCATTTTGCAGCATGCTTTAGTAATTCGTCGGGATGTTCGGATCCATGAGGGTAAAACTCTCTCCGAATAAGAAGGTTGTCAAGTCCTTGAGCACGAGCTCTCACTGACGATTTCAGATCATCGAATTTTAAAAAAAAATTCCTGACTAATGCAAAAGTGTACTTGTGTGCAATGATATGATGCTTACTGAGTAAAAATGTGTTAGGTCCTAGAGATCTTCTCTCACTGATAATAATGATTCAAAATTGAGATGTGCTTATGCAACGAAAGCAATCATGGCAAGGTTGAATAATGAGGTAATTGGAATCATAACATTGTAGGAACTTCGTTAAATCCTATTTGAAATTCTTTTTTAGAGTTCGAAAAAGTTTGAGTCTCGTTTATCGGACTTGAACCTATTGTAGCCACGCTTCTCGGGATATAGAACTTAAATAATCCTATTAATTCAATATGATTCAAACAAAGCTGGAGTCTCGTTTCTCGGACTCTGGCTAAGTTTTACAAAAACTTAAACAATCCTATTAAAATTGGAGTCTCGTTATTGGACTCTAACTAAGGTTTATAGGCACTTCAAAAAACTTATTCATTCTATGATTCAAAAAGTTAGAGTCTCGCTTCTTGAACTCGAACCTAGGTTTATAGACACTTCAAAAAACCTACTCATTCTATGATTCAAAAAGTTGGAGTCTCGTTTCTCGGACTCGTACTTCGATTTGTAGGCACTTCAAAAAGCCTACTCATTCTATGATTCAAAAAGTTGGAGTCTCCTTTCTTGGACTCGAACTTAGGTTTATAGGCACTTCAAAAAACCTACTCATTCTATAATTCAAAAAGTTGAAGTCTCATTTCTCAGACTCGAACTTAGGTTTATAGGCACTTCAAAAAGCCTAGTCATTGTATGATTGAAAAAGTTGGAGTCTCATTTCTCGGACTCAAACTTAGGTTTGTAAGTACTTCAAAAACCTACTCATTCTATGATTCAAAAAATTGGATTCTCATTTCTCGGACTCGAACTTACTAAGCCATGTTTCTCGGGCTTAGATTTATAGGAACTTAAACAATCCTATTAATTCATTCTATGATTCAAAATTGAGCTCAAAGTTTGAAAGATCGGGCCTTTATTGGCTTATTATGTATCTGGATTCATAATTATCATTGGACTTCATCAGACTTTTAAGTAAGATTTTCCTTTTTATCATGTGATTAAGAACAAAACTTTGGAATTAAATGACCTTAAAAAATACCCATAGTTTCAGGTTGGCATTAACTAGAACTTGACTATGAGACCGTGGAGTGGATTACGCTTGAAAAATATGAACTCTGATGTATGATAGATAGAAGAACTAACATTCCCTTAAATTTAAGAGTCTTAAGATTATCATATGTGCAATAAGGGATTGATCATTTTCTTTCGAATTTCTTTTGAAAAATGCTTGAGCTGGACTTAAAAAATCTTGATAAATATTAGAATAGAAGATATTCCTCTTCAAAGTAGTTGATGATTCTACATTTTCCTTTGGCGAACAGTTGAACAAGTAAACATACTTCTAAATATTCTACAATGTTCAAAATGGCTTCTGAGTTTCTTCGACTTCAACATTATTTTCATCGAATATTGTGACTTGAATGGTTCTGCATTTCCTAATTTCTACACAAGCTTTCTTCTTGATGGGACATTTCCTCCCATTTGATGATGTCCTAATTTTCGCTTAGGTTGTCTTTCCAAGTTTTCAACCTAGTGAATTTTTCTTTTCTTTTTCTAAAGATACCTTGATTTTTTCCTATGTCGTCTTTTCAAGTTTTCAACCGAGTAGGCTTTTTTTTATGGTTATGCCCTAACTTTTCCTTAAGTCGCCTTTTCGAGTTTTCGACTTAGCGGGCTTCTCTTTTTTCTCAATGATCTTGAATATTCAATTCAACAGCTTCTTAGTTACCTACACCTTAACTTAGTCAATTAGCATTCAGGAGGACTTAATAGGTGGGCTTAGGACATGGTTTAGAATGAAAAGGTAAAAGGCTCGACTTTCCCAAAATGCCCCTAGTCTAATATTCTCTTTTTTTTTGTCATTCTTTTCTGTAAACTCTTTTGACCTTTTTTTTTCTAATGCCCCTAGTTTGACATTCTTTTTTTCAGCCAAATTTTTTTTAATGCCCCTAGTTTGGCATTTGTTTTTCTTTTGAACCTTTCAATAGGGGATTTTCCTTTTAGATGATACTTTTCTTAAGAGAATACATTTTTTTTCGTGACCAGACCTGAAGTAACTTCTCAGGTTGCCTACGTGTAAAACCTCGAGTTTTTAATTCGTATCTCAGGAAAAAAATAGTGAAATTTAAGAAAATCCTAAAAGTGGGACTTAGGGTAAAACTGTAGGACCTTGTTTTGATCATTTTTAATGGAATCTGACTTCACCATTAGATTTAAAATGATCGAAAAACATACTATAGCCTGTAAGCACGCTCAAATGCGAATCCGAATATAAAAATTGTAAAATCCTCGATTATCGAGTCGGACCAAGCTAAAATAGTGACTTTTTGTTAGAGCAAGAATTTTTAAAATTTGATCATACCATTGGATTCGTAATAAAAAATTATTCAACATGGACTATTTATTTGTCATTTTTAGAGATCAGGAAGTCGAATTATCGTCAAAAACGAAAACGACATCAATTTTATGGGTCACCTCAGGCCAAAAATGTAAATTTTTGTTAGAGATAAAATTTATAGAAATTGACAACACCATTAGATCTGAAATGAAAAATTAAGAAAAATAGAGTATTCATTCGTCATTTTTGGAGTCCGGACAATTAAGTTATTGTCGATTGAAACAATAGGCGAAATACCGATTTCGTCCCAAATTTTATATAAATAAAATTAAAATTTTTTTTTTATTCCTTCATTTTCTCCAACCCATCCAAACATAGCCAACGTTTTTTTTTTTTCTTAAATTATTCTTTTTCAAAACTTTCACCTCAAATATCTCGCAAACGGCTCGCCGTCGACGACCGACGCAGAAGGGAGAAACGTCTGCAGCCTCATTCTCTACAAAATCCACCCAACTTTTTTTCATTTCACTTTCTTTTTCAGCCGATATCGTCAAAAATTAGCCGTACGTATATACAAGGATTTCGAAACTTCGACCTCGGATTTCATCCCTTTCGGGGTCAAATCGTCTTCTGCCGTAGAAGGGAGAAAGGACGACGACATCGAGATCTTCAAAATCACCGGACCGGTATTAAAAATTAGCCGTCTCAAAGTACAAGTTATCTCACTTTTCACGTCGATCGCCTCAATTTCTGCACACACGCTTCGATCCTTATGCCTAGAGATTCTAAGGAACTTTCAATTTCTATTAGTAATCGTAGATTGTGAAAATTGCATTTAGGATTTTATCAGAAAATTTTTGATGTATTTCCACAATATAGAATTCTTTTGTTATTTAAAAATTCACGCTAGAAATTGCATGTTTGATATGTTTAATTTTATTTTTTAACAAATTATACGTGGGTAGGGTATTTTAATGGGTTATTTCCATCAATTGGGTCTTGTGCACTGTTCGGACCCTGTTTTGATATAAAATTTGTATTTTTTTCAATATTATTGATAAAAATAAATTTTATAGTTGGAAAATGTGATTTAATATTGAATGAACTCATATTGAGTTGATGAATATTAGAAAATGGATATTTTATTGAAGAGATTGAAAACTGTAAAAAAATCAGAAAAGGGGAAAAGGGTATGAAAACGGTAAAATGTCAGAATCACACCCGAGGGGTGATGTTTGCATTTTACATTGTTGTGTTGTGTGTAGGTTGGTGAATGGGTATCTAGGGATAATATTACTGGTTGCATGTTTATTTACTTTCTATTAGTGCGAGGCGTTGTTTAAGTTTTCATTTTGTTATTTATTTTAGGCCGGGTAGCCACACTTGCATGGTAGGAAACTGGATATCCATTTTCAACTTTGTATTGTTAATTTCTCTTTTGTTTTCAAATGAAAATAATATATATATATGTAGCTATTTTGTGAGCTCTTAAAAAATTTGTGAATGCTTGAAGGGATCGTGCGTCATATCATCCGTAATGGTGTACTATCCCGGGATGTACGGTAAGGACCACCAAGCTCATACGTGGTATGGGACGCGTATGAGAGTGGAGTCACAACTGGAATCCAGGTTTATTCCTCTTTATCTTTACTAGTGAACGTGTAATGTAAAGGTGATCGTATACGAATGGTTTGTATATTTGAGAATCACATGTACGCCGATAGGCATAGAGGAAGATGATTAGTCAGTGATCACTAACAATCTATAGTAGTCAAATGTTTTGACACATCGAAAAGAGACTCATTGCTTACGGTCACGTCAAACGGCCAGCTTGAACTGGAAAAATGGTTAACTAAGTGTGATAAGTGCAGCGACCAGCCACAAAATTAAGAACTAAAAGCCAGAGAAGAATTGTAACATCATGTCCCGACTGGGAGCGATCTAGTCGTGAATCCCAACTCTCTAATTCCAATACTCCACCATTGTGTATTATGTATATGTTGCCTTATTTTGATATATAAAATGAAATGCATGTTTAATTTTCCATTTAATCAATTAGATTTGTATAAAAAAAATAATGTTATAGTCAGTACTACTGATCGATGTAATATGAATTTTAAAATGTTTAGTTGCTCATCCCTGGCTATATGTACCAGTTAATCGTAGTTTCTTCTGTAAAATTTTGTATATTTTAAAATGATTCAGTATGTTTGTTGTTCATGTTAGGAGAGGTTATTGACAGAAATTGTTTGATTCCTTACTGGGTAACCATTGTTACTCACCCTTTCCTTCTCCATTTTTTTTAGTTTCAGATTTGAAGCTTGGCGAGACAGGTATAGAGCACGAGTGAGAATCATCTGGTGGGTCAAATAGACAACCAGAGTTCGTCACTTGGTCAGTATTGGGGCTACACCCCTCTAGTGGTATCGATCTGTTCAAAAGTATTATAGATTTTGTTCTGAGCGTTAGGACTTTTGTTAGAGTGGGAAATATTTGTATAATCCTATATTCTGGTTATTCTTCCGCACTCTGATATTTCGTTCGTTATTAAATGTATGTAGGCTTCCGCTATTGTTATATTTTATATATATATATATATGCAGGATTGTATGTCGTTTATTAGGTGCAGGTTGAACGCCTTGGAATGCTAACATAAACAGAGGAGACCATGCCGAAATTTCGAGGTGTCACCTAGTACCTCGGGATCTGACATGGGGATTTGTGTTAGCGTTTGGCGGGGCGCTACAGATGGTATCAGAGCATAGTATTAAATCCGTATGTGATACTAATCTGCTATGTTTTGGAGAATGGGCTAATACCACAAATATTAGATTGATAATAATAGAGTGTCATTAGGAATTGGGTATCCGAGCTCATTAGTAGTTCCGTATTAGAATTACGAGTTCTTCCGTGTCTAAAAGTTTATAGAGCCTGATAAGCCTAAGATAAGATTCTAAGTTTATTCTTTAGTAATGGAAATGGAATCCATTACTAAGTTCCAAGTTATGATAGTAATTCATAGTTATGTAAGAGCGATTTTGGCCTTATTCTAATAAGTGCCTTGGTATGGATAAATACAAGCGAGAGGAGTGGACGAGGCAGAGGTCGAAATACAACGGAGACGAGACAGATTCTACATCAGACCACTAACTTGATAGCACAATTAATGTCATTCATGGGACAAATGGTTGAGTCTCATGTCAAGTCCAAAGAAGAAATATGAATAACACAACCACCACCACCTCGAAACCAAATAGAAAAAAGATAATTAGTATCTAATAAGCGACAAACAATTACGAAACTAGCAAATTCATAGGAAAAATAACCATACGTGAGGAGCGAGATGACAGACATACCCACTCAATGGATGGAAGACTTTTATAAGAAACAACAACATATATTACTAAATCCCTCGAAAGAAAAAGTTGTGGTATGTTATGAGTGTGGCAAATCGGGACATAAAGGAGAGCAATGTTCGAGTCAACGTTAGTTGATTAAGGATGTGTGGCTCTGAAAGATGCTAGACAAACCAATGTATGAGACAATAAGACCACCATATTTTAATAAAGTTGATAACGTATTAGTGCCATCCCGAACAGACAAGACTAGCGATTGGAAGTGAGAGATGTTATAAAACTTACCACGATTTCAAGGCGCACCATTAAATCCAAGAAATGAGGGAGCGTTGAACTTCTTCGCAATAGACAAACACTATTTCACCTCAAGGACCATTACCACAGGTCATGCCTTTGAAGAATGAAAGAATTCCCCAGCCCAAAGGACAGGTAAATCCAATGATGTGGTTGTAGAATTTCCAACGATTATGTCCATCGAGATTTGGGGGCTTTTCCAATCCGATTGAGGTCAATGAGTGGGTTTTGAAGACTTGAAAGATTTTGAGTGTCCTGTAGTACTCGAGAAATCAGTGGATGACGGTGACTACATTCCAGTTGGAAGAGGTCGCCAGTCTTTAGTAACATTTGAGAGGAATATATTGGGAGATGGATCGTTTGAGAGGGTAGACTTCGAAAGGATAGATTTATATCCGAGAATGCTCGAGAAATCAAGCACCAGAAGTTTTTGAGATTACTACAGGGTAATCTATTGATTACAGACCATGATATGATGTTCACTAGGTTGTCACGATATGCGCCCGAGCTTATCCTGACAGATTTGCAGAAGGCCCATAGATTCTTTAGAAGATTATAACTCTACCTAAGGGTCAAAAGGTCGATGATTGAGACTACCAATTATAGAGATACGGTAAATCGAGCATAAAGGATAAAATGAGAAGAGATAGGGTTACAGACCTCCAAGGGGCAAATGAGTTGACCTTAGATTTCTTTTCTTCCCAGATCAGATTCGGACAAGAGGCCATGTATTCGAGGCCAATCTTCTCCGGATCAGTATATCCATGATATAGAACTCCTCCACTACTGAGTTGTAGAGCCTACAGACCCCAGTCTACCAACTGCCTACTTCATAGAGATCTACGAAGACAAGATCGTTGACATTATTACGTGTGTGATCAGGTGGACATATCAAGAGAGAATGTCCTCTATCACAGGCGTGAGCAAGGGTTATGACCCAGGAGAAAATACCTGTCTCCGACGAAGTTTTGAAAAGTATGATTTCCAATTATAATGTTAGAAATTGGAGTTCTATTCAATATTGGTTCTTCTAGATCATATAATTCTGTTGAAAGTTTGCACATTTCCTAGAGCTAGAAACTATTGAAACGGATCGAGTAATGAAATTATCTATACCATTGGGAAGCCTTGTGAAGAAAAAATGAGATTTTTGGAAGATCATTTAAGAACTTGCAAAACATAGGTGTTAGAATAGTTGTAAAGTGTGAGAAGACGGGTGCGATTTGTAAGGCTAGTGATGTGATTATGTAGCAAGTGAAAAAAATGTGTGATGTGGATAAGATAAAGTTAAATGAATAAGGTTTAATCGACATTACAATGATATTTAAGTAGTATCTAGTAGAAGTTGTAATTTTGGGGGTAGAGTAAGAAAGTGTGTGTCTTGCAGTATAATTCTACCACTGCAACTTGAGCAAGCCTTCAAGGGTTCCACGTGTCCATGTTGAAGAAGTATTTGCTAGATCCTTCACACGTAGTTAATTTACAAGATAATTTATTAGATGTGTTTAAAGAAGAAATGTAGTATCATTCTATTTTGTCAGTTTCGTCTCAACTAGTTTACTCTGACTAATTTCTAGTTGTAGTTTCGTCAAGTGTTGTTCAATTGGTACGCTAGTCTTTATATCAGTAGTCTAGTCAATTACTCTGTATATTACACTAGTAGATAAGCATGTGTTTCTTGTATATCCTTCATGTCGAGAACTACTTTCTCGAATATCAACGTAGGGAGTCGCGTATCTTTCCTTTCGATTGAAGATGGCTTAACTTTGGGAAGCCTAATGACTGAACTATTAGATGAAGCAGCTCTTGCTTTACGACTTCTTGAATCGATTCTCCTCTTTTAAAAAGATAGATCATCATTTCCCTTTCATCTTTCTATCTTCGGTGTCGACTCTAACTTTTCTTTTGCCTTCTTCTTTCATGATCGTCTTTCAGTAGAGGAATTCATTATTCTCATTCTCGTTACATGATAAATGCCTTTTACAGACAAGCGCTCACTTCGAGACTCCGATCGTGGCTCATTTTCACTCTTTGAAACGAAAAACGCTATAAGTAAAGATTATGACTCTGTAGAAGCAGCGGCTACCACCTACCTGTGCCCACATCCATCCTAAAGAGAGAAGGTCTACAATCAAGACATACCCTTCTTATAAGGTAAGGTCCATTTGTTTATACGATCAATTTTTAGACGAAAAAAAAAACACATACGCGTGGTTCGGTTAAATATTGGCTTTTCATAGGCAAGTCACAAAAGGCCCTTGGTTATACGGTAAAACTATGCATTGAGTAGTAATATTCATGCAAGTATGGATAAAACATAATAGACGGTGTAATGGGTGAGAAAATTAAAGATAATGAATAGAGAAAATGTGAAAAGATTATTGTTAATAGATATTGGTGGGGAAGTGATATAATGTGAATTGATTGTCATCGTAGGGTTATACAAATAATGGATTAGTTGGAGTATGAGTTTGAATTAGAGTAATTAATTAATGAATTTATTGGGTTGACGGAATATGGGAGACATAAGGTTATGAATGATAAATGAGATTGACTTTGGACCAAGAATAGATGATAATCGAAAATATGTATTGTTCATTATACATGTTGTGTTAGTATGGTGATGACGAAGTTTAATAAGATATGATTTTAATTTCGAGGACAAAATTTTTATTAAGGAGGGAAAAATGTAAAATCTCGAATTTTCAATTCGTATCTCGAGAAAAAAATAGTGAAATTTAAGAAAATCCTGAAAGTGGGACTTAGGATAAAATTGTAGGACCATGTTCTGATCATTTTTAATGAAATCTGATCTCACCATTAGATTCAAAATGATCGAAAAACATACTTTAGCCTGTAAGCACGGTCAAATACGAATCCGAACATAAAATTGCAAAATCCTCGATTACCGAGTCGGACCAAGTTAAAATAGTGACTTTTTGTTAGAGTAAGAATTTTTAAAATTCAATCATACCATTGAGTTCGTAACAAAAAATTATTCAACATGGACTATTTATTTGTCATTTTTGGAGATCAGGAAGTCGAATTATCGTCAAAAACGAAAACGACATCAATTTTAGGGGTCATCTCAGGCTAAAAATGTAAATTTTTGTTAGAGATAAAATTTATAGAAATGGACAATACCATTAGATCCAGAATGAAAAATTCAGTGAAATAAAGTACTCATTCATCATTTTTGGAGTTCGGACGATCAAGTTATCGTCGATCGAAACAATAGGCGAAATACCAATTTCGTCCCAAATTTTATATAAATAAAATTAAAAAAAATTTATTCCTTAGTTTTCTCCAACCAATCCAACCACAGCCAACGTTTTTTTTTTTTTTAAATTTATTTTTTTTCAAAACTTTCACCTTAGATCTCTCGCAAACGGCTCGCCATCGACCACCGACGCAGAATGGAGAAACGTCCGCAGTCTTATTCTCTACAAAATTCACCCAATCTTTTTTTGTTTCACTTTCTTTTTCATCTGATATCGTCAAAAATCAGTCGTACATATATACGGGAATTTCGAAACTTCGACCTCGGATTTCATCAGTTTCGGGGTCAAACCGTCCTCCGTCACAGAAGAGAGAAAAGACGACAACATCGAGATCTTCAAAATCACCGGGTTGATTTTGAAAATAAGCCTTGTCAAAGTACAAGTTATCTCAATTTCTGTACCACTCACCTCGATTTCCGTGCACACGCTTCGATCTTTTCGCCTAACGATTATAAGGAACTTTCAATTTTTATTAGTAATCGTAGATTGTGAAAATTGCATTTAGGATTTTATCATAAAAGTTTTTATTTATTTACAAAATATAGAATTCTTTTGTTATTTAAAAATTCATGCCAGAAATTGCATGTTTGATATGTTTAATTGTATTTTTTAACAAATTATACGTGGGTAGGGTATTTTTACGAGTTATTTCCATTAATTGGGTCTTGTGCACTGCTCGGACCCCGTTTTGATATAAAATTTATATATTTTTTCAATATTATTGATAAAAATAAATTCTATAATTGGCAAAATGTGATTTAATATTCAATGAACTCATATTGAGTTGATGAATATAGAAAATGGATATTTTATTGAAGAGATTGAAAACTATAAAAAAATCGGAAAAGGGGAAAAAAGGGTATAAAAACGGTAAAATGTCAAAATCACACCCGAGGTGTGATGTTTGCATTTTACATTGTTGTGTTGTGTGTAGGTTGGTGAATGGGTATCCAGAGATAATATTACTAGTTACATGTTTATTTACTTTCTATTAGTGCGAGGCGCTGTTTACATTTCCATTTTGTTATTTATTTTAGGCCGGGTGACCACACTTGCATGGTAGGAAACTATATATCCATTCTCAACCTTGTATTGTTAATTTCTCTTTTGTTTTCAAATGAAAATAATATATATATATATATATATTAGCTATTTTGTGAGCTGTTAAAGAGTTTGTGAATGCCTGAAGGGATAGTGCGTCATATCATCCGTAGTGGTGTACTATCTTGGGATGTACGGTAGGAACCACCAAGCTCATACGTGGTATGGGACGCGAATGAGAGTGGAGTCACAACTGGAATCCGGGTTTATTCCTCTCTATCTTTACCAGTGAACGTGTAATGTAAAGGTGGTCGTATACGAATGGTTTGTATATTTAGGAATCACATATACGCCTAATAGGCATAGACAAAGATGATTAGTCAGTAATCACCTATAATCTATAGTAGTCGAACGTTCTGACACATCGAAAAGAGACCCATTGCTTACGGTCATGTCAAACGGCCAGCCTGAGCCGGATAAATGGTTAACCAAATGTGGTAAGTGCAGCGACCGGCCACAAAATCAAGAACTAAAAGTCAGAGAAGAATTGTAACATCATGTCCCGACTGGGAACGATCCAGTCATGAATCCCAACTCTCTAATTCCAATATTCCACCATTGTGTATTATGTATCTGTTGCCTTATTTTGATATATAAAATGAAATGCATGTTTAATGTTTCAATTTAATCAATTAGATTTGTATATAAAAAAAAGAATGTTATAGTGAGTATTGCTGATCGATGTAATATGAATTTTAAAATGTTTAGTTGCTCATCCCTTGCTATATGTACCAGTTAATTGTAGTTTCTTTTGTAAAATTTTATATATTTTAAAATGATTCAGTATGTTTATTCGTTCATGTTAGGAGAGGTTATTGGCAGAAATTGTTTGATTTCCTACTGGGTAACCATTGTTACTCACCCTTTCCTTCTCCATTTTTTTTAGTTTTAGATCTGAAGCTTGGCGAGGCAGGTATAGAGCACGAGTGAAAATCATCTAGTGGGTCAGATAGACAGCCAGAGTTCGTCACTTGATCAATATTAGGGCTACACCCCTCTAGTGGTATCCATCTATCCAAAAGTATTATAGATTTTGTTCTGAACGTTAGGACTTTTGTTAAAGTGAGAAAAATTTGTATAATCCTGTATTCTGATTATCCTTCCGCACTCTGATCTTTCGTTCATTATTAAATGTATGTAGGCTTCCGCTATTTTTATATTTTTTATATATATATGTAGGATTGTATGTCGTTTATTAAGTGCAGGTTGAACGCCTTTGAATGCTAACATAAACAGAAGAGACCATGCTGAAATTTCGAGGTGCCACCTAGTACTTCGGGATCTAACATGGGGATTTGTGTTAGCGTTTGGCGGGACGCCACACTACGTGCCCCAAATATTTCTTTTTCTTTTGGGATTAGGTCAAAACGTAGTTCATACTTATACTTCCCTCCCGAGGTTGGTTGGTGTGGTTTAGAAAGAAACATGCTATTTGATTTTTTTAGAGACTGCAAGGGGCTAAAGAAAGTTATATATTTTTTTTGGTTAGATAGGAAAATAGTTTGGCTAAAGATGGCCTCCTTCGGTGAAATACTAATTAATTTGGTCAAGGTTCTAGAAATCTAATGTCTTGATTGCTCTATCGAGTATGGTCTTCTTTTGAGAATGAGTAATCTTCAGTCTTCTTCTGAGAATGTGTAATCTTCATTCTTCTTTTTAGAATGAGTAATCTTTAGTCTTCTTTTACAAAATGGAATGTGATTGAGTTCTTTGTATTTGACATTGACTCATTCAACCCTTTCAAACTTCAAAAGAAATCTCATATTTTTTTTCTAATGATAATTTTTTTCTCTGAGTGAAAAATATGATGGATCCCTTCTTGTAGGTTTTGGCACATTTGTAATGGTTTCAAATACATCATTCTTGATCGATAATATTTGATTTTGAAGTTCTCCATCAACTTTATGCCTTGATCTATTTTGGTACAATCTATCCTTATGAGACCATGTAGGAACGTTGTTGAATTTCTCAAGTAAGTTTATTATTCTCTCATGTTCTCCTGAGGATAACGTATCACCAATTTAAACTTTTTGAGTGTACTCTTTAATTCCAATATTTATCAAATTTGATTAGTGAGCTTTAAGTCATTTCTCATGTTAGATTTTATGTTCACATCATTATTGCACACATGATAATAAAAAACTTCTTTATTTATTAGAATAAAAAAGAACATAGACTGACAAACCTGACTAAAGTCTAAAATTAAAGATGACAAATTGAATTCAAAGACTAACGCAACTGAAGCTAAAATTAAGAAGACTTAAAAAAGACGACATCATTCTAAATGGAGGGACACAATTCTAGGGTCTATGCCACTTCAATTATCTTCGATGGATGATTTGAACTTGCCTACTTTTTCTATCTTTTCATATTCCGATTCAAGCATGTCATATGCTAGAAAACCCATTGCTTCAATAATCTCTCTGTTCTTTAGTTCTGCCATTGCCTTAGGGTAATTGAGTTCATTCTAGCATGGAGCGAACGCACTGTTAAAACCAATCGGGTGAATGAAGGAAACTGGGTCAATTGATTCGGATTTGAATATGGATATTAGGTTTAGAGTAGGAAGGGGTTGATTTTGAAAGGTAGGCAAAATGTTAGTCTTAACATTGGGAGTAATAGGAGCGGGTATGGTGATTTCTCCTTGCTCATTAAGGTATTGAATAGCATGACGGAGGGTAATGCACCTATCAAGAACATGACCAAGCACTTGATGGAATTCACAAAATTACCCATTGTCCATGTTTGGAGGAAGAGGATTAGGCAAAGGCTTAAGTTGTAAAGGTGTCAGCAATCCCCTTTTCCTCAATTTTTGATAAGCAATACAAGGGACATTCTAAGATTGGCAAATTGTCTCCTAGGCTTGGCTTGTGAGGGTTAAGTAGCTTGAAGAGATAGTGCGAAAGAGGTGTTGGCCACTTGTAAGGAATTGACATTAGGTTTGAAATATTTGGGTTTTAACTCAGACGGGTTACCAAAAAGTCCCGAAGAGTAAGCATCCTCAACTTGATTTCCAGCCTCAAGGAGGGATTGAAAAGTGGGAAGGTACTAAGGCATCAAGTACTTGGCATAATTTGGAGTGAGATTCCTAAAGATGATCTTGAATTGTTCTTTCTCTTGAGGTCGATCCCACAATTGAGCGGCTTTAACTCTCTATCAAGCAATGAACTCAGTGAAAGTTTTCCCGGGTTTCTGTTTAGTAGTTTCTAGATCTTTTCTTGTAAGTTCAATATCCGTGTTGAATGAATACCGACCAATAAACTCCTTCATCAATTTATGCCATGTTCTTACTCGAGATGAATCCAATGACATTAGTCAGCGTAGGGCAGGACCTGTAAGGGTTCTTAGAAAAAGTTGTGCCATCTGTTCTTCACTAGAACCATGAGATTGCATGATGCCAACATATACTTTCAAGTGAGTCCTAGGGTATTCAATCCCATCAAACTTCTCCATATCTGGTATTCCACAACAACCAACCCACACTATTTTTTTGTTTTTAAAAAAAATAAAGGGAAATTCTCTTTTATTTTTATTTTTTTAGCAAACAGAAACTAATATATGCCTATCATCAGTACTTTAAAAACAACAATAAAGAAAAAACCTACAACGTGGTTAAATCACTACCGTCCATTGTTTCAATTCTTTTTTGATGTAGAGTTCAATGCAGATGATGATAATAGTGGAGTGTTGAATAATTCCTTCCTTATCAATGATGAAAAGTCCTCTCAATGCAATACCCTGGATCAGGAATCAAAACATCATGAGATTTTGAAATTGATTTGGTCACATCAAAAACTAATGGACACTTTAACCGCCTGACTTTCTTTCTGTTTGGACCCACGCAAGGTGTGGGAACACACTGTCAATGGAAATGCCCAATGTTTTTGTATTTAAATTCTCGAAATCCGAATACCGATCATTGAAAGCAGTAATCTCAGTGGGGCAAACGAATGTGAAATCTGGTAAGTAGAAAAAAAATTTAAATATTCCTTGCTGATGTAGTCAGACAGCTTCACCTTAACGAACTCCTAATCCAAAACTGCTTCAGCTTCAAAATCGGGTGCCTTATGTCCAACCAAAGGAAACTCACCACTAGCCTTAACGACGAAACTCCTTCGAGAAGAAGATCCTTGAGTGGAAATAGGGCAAGACGGACGAAATTGAGAGGGTTTATTGAGATCAATTGAAGGTTTTCAAGGGTTCATTGTTTGAAGATCTGCGATTGAAGAAGAAAAAGAGATAGAGAGAGACGAAGAGGAAGAAAAAGGAGGGGAAGAGGGACTATAGTGAGAAGATATCCATGAGAGAGAGAGAGAGAAAGAGGGAGGCGTTATCTCTCTGCTATTTCCATTGGAGAAGAAGATGGTAAAAACAAAAAACAAAATTTCTAACAGCACACCACCTATCCATATAAAAACGTTAAGATTTTTGCCATTAAAAAATGGTTTTTACTGGGGACACACCACCCGTAAAAAAAATTGAAAACATGAGTTGCTGCTAACAGAACGTTAAAAACCACTTTTTTTTTGTATTTTTGTATTTTTGTATTATTTGTTTCTTGCTTGCTGTCAACAGATATCACCGTTCTCTTATCAAAACAAACCGATCATAAAAAAAAAAAATTTTAAAATTGTCAACCGAAAGATCAAACACACACCTACAAATAAAAATAAATCAAAAGTTTTTCCCCCTTTTCATTATATTTAAAAAAAAAATGTCCAAGGATAGATCAACGCATGCCTAATTAAAATTTTAAAAAAAAATCGGTAATCTCCCTACCTCAACAACCATTAATCCATTCTTAATAACACCAATCTTTTGAAATTTTGCATTATTTAGGGTCACCCTAAACGACCCTCAATTGAACCACAAAAGTAATACTTGATTGAACCATAAAAATAATATGTCGAGATATCAAATATTCATAGTCAAAACACATGCTCAATAATCGAATCAAAGCACAAAGATGCAAATAAAATAATAAATAAACAAATAAACCAACATAATAAATAAAAACATTCTAGATAATTTTAGCAATGCTCCCATACTTGGGGTTTTTCAAGTCTGATCCTAAAAAAATCTCCAGTGGAGTCGTCACTGAAAGCGCCATCGATTCGCGAGGTGCACGGATCAGCTTTTGACCTTGAGGTTTGGAGTCGCCACCTAGTTATTGCGGTCTAGGAATCGAACATTGACTCTAAACGGATAAAAACAACTAATCTACTTAAAAAATAACTGAGTTTGGGGATCACATTACTAGGTTGGAAGCTGTTAGGCACCAACCCCGTCTGGCCAATGTCGATCTCTACTTATTCCCAAATAGAACTACATTGCTAAAAAAACCTAATTAATAAAAAAGAAATTTAAATCTTTACCTTTGCGGAGACAATGGTGTTGTTCCCTCAGATCTGGTAGAATAGTTTTTTGTACAGCACTCTTGCTTCGTTCTGTCACTGGATTTGTTTCGGACCTCCAAAAATAAAATATTTCCTTGTGAATTTTCCTAATTTTTTTTTTATGGATTTCTAGGGTGTTTTGAAAGGGTTTCTAGGTGTTTTTTGAGCTAAAGTTGGGGTATGGATGTTAGATAAGGAGTTGGGGCTTCAAAATTAGGGTTTATGGGAGGCTAGGGAAGCTTTTTGACCTACTTTTCTTAGGGTTTATTTTTTTATACGAAAATAGGTTGTAGGGACCCCTATTTATAGATTTTTTTAAGTGCCTTTTAGATAGAGTTAATGTTTAACTATAATTCTTTTAAAGAGAGTTATTGTTTAATTATAATTGTTTTAGGTAGAGTTATATTTTAATTAGAATTATTTTAACTAAATTTATTATTTAATTAGGATTGTTATAAATAAAGTTATTATTTAATTAGAACTCTATTAGGGTTTTGACTTTTAGCCTCACTTGATTGATTTTAAGATTTTTACTTCAGTCTTACTTGATTAACTTTAATATCGTGACTTTAGTCTTACTTGATTGACTTTAAGATCTTGACTTTAGTCTTACTTTATTGACTTAAAGATTGACTTTAAAATTTTGGAGAAACCCCCTTTATTATATCTTTAACTCTTTGGGCCGCCAGATGGAGGGGTCTTTTAATATATATCTGGGCAACCATCAACAATTTTGCCTAAGAGCCTAATTGATCGATTTTTTTGTTCAAAATTTTAAATTAATTTTATTAATGTTTCACTTTATATTATTAAATATTTTATTTATTAATTTCGAAATGTTTAATTATTAAAATTGTAAAATTATCGTTTTGTCCTCGGAGAGGATTTTTTCCGTTTTAAGTCATTTTTCAATGTTCCAAGATGTTTTGGACTCGATTTTTCATAAGAAATTCAATGGGAATGTTGGTTTTTATCATTTATGAATTTTTTTGTGTGTTATGGTCGTGAACTTTATGAGGGGCATTTTCGTAACTTTATCAAATTCTGTGAAAATTAGCGAAATGATTTATTTGATTTCGATTTATTATTTTATGTGTTTGAATGGATTTTCCTAAGTGTACTGTAGGCACTAGGGATATTTTGATGTTAGAGGTATTTTGGTAATTTGATCACTTTTTAGTGATTTTTATCGTGAAGCTTTTTTTTTTCTATAAGATGATGATTTCTAGGCTTTTGGGATTATATTTTCCTAGCGTAGTGTGGTTTCTATAGTTTCGTTAGTTTGAGAAACCTCATCCGAAGTTTTGAAACACATCTAGTAACAAAATAGAGCATTGGAATAATCATCCATCATTGGGAACCGTTGCATTCGGATTGACGAGTTGATTAATCAGGCTAGTGCAAAAATGGGATGTCTACAGGAAAGGTAAAGGTAGTAGTGGTAAATTTTGATTTAAAATTCATTTCTTTCATTTTTATTTTATTTTATTTTATTTTATTTTTTTGTTTCTTTCTGTAAGTTCAAGTGTTCTTGAGGGTTTAAAAGAGAAAAAAGAAGAGAGCAAAATTGAAAAAAAAAAGTTATTCCTATTTTTTTTACCCCATATGGTAGAACTTAAACTAATTGTAACTTTCTGCTCCGATATCCGATTAATTATTATAGTATATCGATTTGGGGTGGCAAGAAATTTTCTATAAAATGTAACTCAATCAATAAGATTTTAATAAGTTAGAATTTATTTTTGAGTCCGTTTACAATCATTTCTGCTAACATTTCTGTTTTGCTCCGTATAGGTGTATTTTTTTTATTTTCTTTCAATTTCCTTTAATCGTTAGTTAGGTTTATTTTTTTATTTTAGAAACTCTTGTATAAGATTCCTTGTAAAATTTTTTTAATTATCCAAGAAGGCTTGGATTGTAATAAACTAAGGAAGGACGACAAGTAGACAATACTGTCACGGCTCCTTAGGTTCCCACACTAAAATTAGAATTGGTGGCCTAAGTCGACTTAAACCGTCTTCACCCCGTCTATCACGGGAGGTAATCCTGAAACACCCACGCTCTCTATGCTAGTGGGTTACTCTTTGTCTTTGTGTGTTGTTTTTTCAATTTGCACACACGTGGAATAGTTAATTAAGTAATAAAGAGCACCCCTCTCCTAGGGATGACATGATAAGATAAAGATTGGAAGACATTACCAATTCCTTGCTTTAATTAGGATAATAAACTGACTAGTCATCCAATTAAATTAAATAAAATTAATTAGACTTGACTGTAGGACCCACGAGCTTAATAGGACAAATTCCACTTCAAGTTGTGCCCAATGAGCTTCTTGGTCATCTTTTGTATCTAGTAAGCTCTTACCCTTTGAGGGGATAGACTCGGTCTATTCAAGAAAAGAATGTGATTTAAGAGTACCCCTACTTATGCATTGTGCGCCACCTCCAATTTTGGAGATCCAAATGATTCAATATTGGCTTCATAGAACCGAGTTGGAAGGCTAGTTGCGCTATTTCTACCCAGTTAGGAGCTATTTAGCTTTAGGCAATATATCTAGGTCCAATCTTTTATGTTCGTGATTGTTTGATCGACTGTGTGATTTGCAGGCTTGGTAGACGTTCACAGAGCAACGTATTAGAATCATTTGATCTTGAGATCGAACGTAACCTTAGAAGAATACGCAAGACACTATCAATAGTTATGATGGATGATCGATAGCGAACTCTCAATGAGCTCATCACTCTAGCTTCAGCATCTCCTCCTACATATATTATGTTACCATTGAACAATGCATCTTAGTTTGAAATTAGGGCTACCACCATCAATATGCTCCTTAAGTTCCACTGTTTAGAACGTGAACAACCTTATACTTACCTTAATCAATTCTTGACTATGTATTAAACTTTTAGAAATCAGAATCTAGATGAGGAGAGTATCAAGCTTATTCTATTTTTATTATCCCTGGAAGACCACGCAGCTGTATGGTTGAACTCCCTAGCACCCAATTCCATAGCCACCTAGGATGTTCTATCCAAGAAATTTATGGTCAAATTCTACCCCATGGCCAAAACTGAGAATATGAAGGACTTCATTAGAAATTTTAGAACCCGTCCTGATGATGAATTTTCCCAAACTTGGGAAAGATTTAATGATTTATTGGTCAAGTGCCCACACCATGGCATTGACAAAGCACAATTGTTGCAAAGTTTTTATAGATGATTAACAATAAATCAACGTACCTTAGTCGAGTCAATGCATAAGGTTCAGTTCATGAACCAGACTCCCAATCAAGCGTACGATTTCCTCGTAGAGTTAATAGAAAGTGCTCAAAATTTGAGTATTAACCAAGAAGAGTTTGATAGAGACGATTCGGATAGGAAGACAGGCATGTATGAGATGAAGGCAAACCCTTATCCAAAAAATGTCATGTCTATTCTAGTGAGTGGGATGAACAATCTCACGAAGAAGTTAGATGCCTTTACCATCTCAGCATCCAAACCTCACTTAGATCCTCGTACAGTTTCACAAGTAGTTGTCGAACCGAGTTCTTTGTTCGTCATATGCGACAGCAACGACCATTTGGTCGAGTGTTGTCCCAACTTGCTTCAAATCAAAGCTGAACAAGCAAAAATGATTAATGGCAATAGTAATTTTAGGAAATCAACTCCAAATTTTTTTAGCCAAACATATCACCCAGATAATAGGTTCTATCCTAATTTCTGATACAGATAAAATGAACCTATTCAATTTAGTGGTTTGTCAGGTTACAATAGGAGTTTTCCTAGGCAATCTGGTTCTTCCACAAACCAAGTCATTGTTCCTCAAGTTCCTTATTAACCCCAACAATGTACAGATTGTAGAGCCATCATACAAGATCCCTTGACCAATTACCATTAGCCTGCCCAACAACAGTCATCCTTAAAATCTATGATTGCCGAGTTGATGAGGCAGCAACAACAGTTTATCCAAACTCAACAACAAATCCATCAAAATCAAACTCAGATTAACCAGGTCACTACGTAATGCATAGCTAAGATGGAAGTCCAGTTGAGACAGTTAGTTCTTTCCTTAAGTGGGATTGAAAAATGTCAATTTTCTAATTAGACTTTCCCTAATCCTAGAGGTCAACCTTCAGTTCAAAATAGATTGAATGGTCAATACGAAGTAAGAAGCCATTCTAGAGTTACACAAAACTCAGTCCAAGTTATCCACAACTTGCATTCGAAAAAGAAAGTGGACTATAAGGTCCAACCTATTGACAAGGGAGAAAAAGTCTTATAGGAGGACAAAGTTCAAAGAGAAGTCATAAAGTCTCCAAAAGAGGAGAAAGATTTGGAAAATCTTCCCTTTATCTTGCCAATTCCAACTTGTTTCAAATCAAAGCTGAACAAACAAATACGATTAATGGTTATAGTACTTTTAGAAATCAACTCCAAATTCTTTTAGCCAAAAATATAACCCAGATAATAGGTTCCATTGTAATTTCTCATACAGACGAAACGAACCTATTCAATCTAGTGGTCTGTCAGGTTACAATAAGAGTTTTCCTAGGCAATCTGGGTTTTCCACAAACTAAGCCATTGTTCTTTATGTTTCTTATCAACACCAACAATTTACAGATTGTAGAGCCATCATACCAGATCCCATAACCAATTACCATCAGCCTGCCCAACAATAGTCATCCTTAGAATCTATGATTACCGAGTTGACGAGGCAGCAACAACAGTTCATCCAAACTCAATAACAAACCCATCAAAATCAAACTCAGATTAACCAAGTCATTGCGTAATCCATAGCTAAGATGGAAGTTTAGTTGGGACAGTTAGTTTTCTCCTTAAGTGGAAGAGAAACATGTCAATTTCCTAGTTAGACTATCCCTAAGCTAGAGGTCAACCTTCAGTTCCAAATGGATTGAAGGGTCAATACGAAGTAAGAATCCATTCTAGAGCTCCATAAGACTCAGTCCAGGCTATTTATACCTTGCATTCGAAAAAGGAGATGGATTACAAGGACCAACCTATTGGCAAGGGAGAAAAAGTCTTAGAGAATGACAAAGTTCAAAAATAAGTCATAAAGTTTTCAAAAGAGAAGAAAGATTTGGAAAATCCTCCCATCATCTTGCCAATTCCAAAAGCTCCATTTCCTTATCGCCTTAGAGACTTTAAAAAAGGTAAGCAGTTTGAGGGTGTCTTAGAAGTCTTGCAAAATGTACATATCAATATCCCATTCTTAGATACCATTAAGCAGATACCTTCTTATGCGAAATTCCTAAAGGATTTGACCATAGCTAAAAGGAAAATACCGTTTCCTCGAGAAGCCATCATGGTAGTCCAAGCTTCGTCGCTCATCCAACAAACGATTTAACCAAAATTTAAGGATCCTGGATGTTTGACAATTTCTATTCACATTGGAAATCAAGTGGTCGAAAAAAGTTTCTTAGACTTAGGGGCTAGTGTGAACCTTTTATCATATTTGATTTATAAACAATTAGGTTTGGGGGTTTTAAAACTTATCGATATCACGCTGAGTTTAATCAATAGGTTCATAAAAATTTCAAAGGGTATAGTTGAGGACGTGATAGTTAAAGTCAAAGATTTTTATTCTTTTATTGACTTTGTTGTCTTAGACACAGAGCCAGTCATCAATTTGAACAGTCATATTCCTATCATTTTAGGATATCCATTCTTAGTCACGTTTGACCCAATCATTCGTTGTAGAAATGGGATTATGAATTTAGCATTTGGGGATATGAAAGTGAAACTGAACGTCTTTCACAATTTTCAAGGAATTGATGTAGATGATGGTATGAAGAAAGTGAACATGATAGATATGCTAGTCAATCAAACATATCAATAGTTAGGGTACTCTAATCCCCCAACGAAATGTTTGGCTCACTTTGGCCTTGACTTGTTCGTAGAAGAGTCTATAAGCGAAGTCAATGCTTTGCTTGAATCCATTCCACTATTAGATTCTGTATGGTGGCACACAAATGTTGAAAGTCTTCCTGTGCGCTGAAATCGCTCAACCCGTTTTTCACCAAATTGTGGATAGGAGTCCGATTTGTAAATGGGAATTCTTAGGGAATAAGGAGTTGCCACCTAGTTTAGGTATAGGAACCATAAATGACTCCGAAATGGATCGGGTCGGTACACGGATCAAAGAAAAGGGTAAGGGGTCAGATTATGGGTTTCGGAAGGTGTTAGGCACCGAACCCATTCGATCGAGATGATCGGTCTCTATTATGATCCAAACTATCCTACGGTCAACGGGTAGAGACTAAAGTCAAGATTATGGTCTAATCATCATCACCATCATCATCAAATTATATCGAATGTGCTAAACGTATCTCAAGGCCAATATTGTCCCAAATCTCACGTGATTTCTCGAAGTACGCACAACAAGAAAAATATTTGAAAAAGCCTTAGTTTCCTTATGCTCCGAAGTCCACGTGACAATATTTCGATTACAAATCCGAATTCACAAATATTTTCTAAGTCGACTAAAACAGCAATTTGCGAAAAATTTCTAAAATAGAAAACTAGGAATATGAAATTTATAATTTGTGAATTCATGGAGTTTCTAAATTAGAAGTTTGAAATTTCCTAAATTGGAAGTTTATAAAAATTTGAAAAGCTCCCAAATTGGAAATCAACTTTCAAAAATAGGAATTTCCAAATAAAATAAATCCTCAATTATAAATTTATAGAAACAATTCTCCAAAATAGAAAATTATGAGTATGGATTTCCCGAATTAACAATTCGCAAATATTAATTGTCCAAAAATGGAAAATCATGATTTTAGGAAGGTTACTAAATCGATGAAAAGTCCATAAATCTCCAAAATGAACAAATTATGATTTTTTAAGAAAACTCATTTTAGCCACGTGCCACGTGAATTCTTCGAATTTCACATAGTCCTATGTCCCCAAGATCAATGAATCAACTCAAATCCTTTTGTATAAACAAAATCCGACTTTAAACCCCCAATGTACACCCCAAAATCAGCGAGTTAACTCGACTCATTTTATTAAAAATATTCAACTTTAAACTCCTAATGCACAAACAAATCAGCAAGTTAACTCACGGGGCAATTTTATTAAAAAGAAGATTGATTTTAAACTCATATGTGTACACAAATCAGTGAGTTAACTCATGTGGCAACTTTACCAAAAATCAATTTTAAACCTCATATGTGCACAAAAATCAGTGAGTTGACTCACGTGTACACTTTAAAAGAAATCGATTTTAATGCTCCTCATGCATATACCAATCAGCGAGTTGACTCACATATTAATTCTATTAAAAAAATCAATTTGGAAATTCCGATGTACACACAAATCAGTGAGTTAACTCGATGCTTATTTCATAAAAAAAATATGATTTTAAATCTCCAATGTGCACAAAAAATCAGTGACTTGATTCACATGCATATTATTAAAAAAAATCAATTTTAAAATCCCATATGCACAAAAGATCAGCGAGTCGATTCACGGGCATATTATTCGAAAATCGATATTAAATTTCTATGCACACCAATAAAAAAAAAGTGAGTCGATTTAATAATAAATAAAAAACTATGAAATTGAGAATAAATAGAAAACTTACCTTCAATCGAATAACGTTGGATGCTTGGATCCCTTCAAAAGCCTCGAAATATTGTGAGACGCCAAAGAATCCAAGAAGAGGTTGAAAAATCAGTTTTTTTTATTCCCTTCTTTTCGTCACCAACGAGAATTCGGCTGCGTGAGATCTTTTCAGAGTTATCCGACTATTCACTGTTCAAAGGTGTGGGAGAGATGAAGTAGTTGCTATCCGAAAGAGAGGAGTCGAGAGAAATGAAGGAGACGATGAACTGGGGGCGTCAACGAAAAAAGGGAGAGGGAATGCCGGGCTGCTATATTGTGGTGCTCAACGAGAATGTTTGGGGCCGTTATAGGGGCTGTTAACAGAAGGTAAATAGGGACGATTGGGCTGTTGTAAGAGGCGCTAATAGAAGGCTGAAATGGGGACATTCAAGAGGGGGCTTGGGTGTTGTAATGAAGGTTGCCGGTGGAGGCCGTTTGGGGTTGAAGAAGGGCTAAAATGAAGAATAGAATGTGAAAGTAGGGGCTAGTTTTAATGGTGAATGGGCAAAGGAGATATAAGGAAGGCTATATTCAGTTGGGTGATGAAGACAACATCAATGGCAGTCAAGGTGGCTGTCAAAATGGAGAAGATGATGGCACGATGGGTGCTGTGATGAAGTTTTTGGAGGAGACGGTGGCTGCATGTGAACGTGGCTGTTGCGATTCTAATGGAGAGGTGAGTCCTCTCTTTTCTACCTTTCACGTTGGGGAGGATAGTCTTCTTCCTCTTTGTTGTTTGTGAGAGAGAATGTCAAGAGAGCCCCCTTGGCTATCCAAAACATCAGACCTCCTTGGCTATTTTTTTTTTCTTTTTTTTTTCTTTTTTTAGAGCTTCAACAACCAACCAAAAATCCCCCTTTTATAGTATAGTCTTTCTATTTTCTTTTATTCTCTTTCTTTCATTCATTTATTTGTTTCTTTTTTGTTTGCTTATTCTTTGCCTTTTTTGTTTGTTTATTCTTTGACCGAACCCAAAGAGAGAATGTCTTTCTTTTTGAGTTTAGAAAGAAGGGGACCATGATCCCATGCTTCGCAACTCATGGTACGTGGATGATGAATTATTGATTAATTTTTAATTTTTAATTTTAGTTGATGGTTTACAATTTTTTTAATTTTGATTTGATTTTAATTAATTTGATGGGTTAATTATATTTCTCTTCTCAATCTTGATTGGTTGATTAAATTAAGATTTTAATTCGATTGGTTAATTATGTTTTGATTTGAATATTGATTGGTCGATTGAATTTAATTTAAGCTTGAATTTTAATTTTTTAATTTGTTGATTGGCTTTAATTGGGTTTTGATAGAATTTTAATTCGGATTGGTTAATTGATCTTTAATTTGATTTTAAAATTTATTTTTGATTTAATTTTGAATTTTAATTTGAATTTCAAATTGGTCTTAAATTTTAAGTTGTCGATTAAATTCTAATTTTAGTTTAATGGTTATTTTCAATTTGAAAATTTTTATTTGATTGTAAATTTTAATTGATTTAAATTTTAAATTTTAATTTAATTTTGATTATTCGAGATTTTTCTTGAAGTCTTTTTAATTCTTTAATTGTATTTTCCTAAGCGTCAAGGTTTCTAAGAGTCGGACATCGAGGGGCGTTACGGTCATTTTACGATTTTTCATAAATTTCTTCGATTTCATCAATTTGGGTCCCGTTAGACTCAAAATCATGTTTTGAATGCAACGGAGGTACTTTCGAGATTTTTCGAGTGTCCGAAATTCATGAGGGGTATTTTCATCATTTTTGTTTATTTTGGTAAATTTTGGCGTGAAGTTTCTTTCAGTCGCAACGTGTTTATTTCTAAGTCTCGAGGTCATGTTTTCCTAGCATAGCGAGGTCTCTAAGTTATTCAAATGTGTAGCGAAACTAAGCGTACATGCTTGCTAGGTTGCATGTATGGTGTAGCGATCCTAAGCGTGCGTAATTCTATGTTGCGTGGCAAGGAGAAATAATAGAATAAAATCAGAAGACAAGGGGAATTGGAAGGAGATTTCTCACAAGCTTTCGAGTTTTTTTTTGTACACTCATCATTAGGAATCCACAGCAACCGGGTGACGGATCGCCAAGTCAGGCGGATGCAAAAATAGGGTGTCTACAGATGCCCCTCTTTGGTAGAGGGTGGAAGCAAAGTAGATGGCAAATCTATTTTGGTAGATAGTGTATGTAGACACCCCATTTTTGCATCCGCCTGATTAATCAACTCGTCAACCCGATCGGAATTATTCCCAATGATGGATGTTATTTCCATTGCTTTATTTTATTACCAGAAATGTTTCAAAAATTTGGATGAGGTATCTCGAACTGACAAAACTTTAGAAACCACGCTACGCTAGGAAAATACGACCTCAAAAACATAGAAATCATCATCTTGCAGACCAAAAAGAAGCTTCACGATAAAAATCACTAAAAATGACCAAATTACCAAAATACCCCTAACATCAAAAAAATCCTAGAGCCTACGTTACGATTAGGAAAACCCTTTCGAACACATAAAATAACAAATCGGAACTAAATAAATCATTTCGCCAATTTTAACAAAATTTAAAAAAATTACGAAAATGCCCCTCATAAAGTTCATGACCATTTCACATAAAAAATTTCATAAATGACACAAACTAATATTTTCATTGAATTCCTTACGAAAAATCGATTCTAAAACATCCTAGAACATTAAAAACCGACTTAAAACTTGAAAAGTCCTCTTCGGGGGCAAAACGGTAATTTCACAATTTTCATAATTAAAATTTTAGAAATTAATAAATAAAATATTAAATAATTAAAGTGAAACATTAATGAAATTAATTTAAAATTTTGAACTAAAAAAATCGATCAATCGGGCTCTCATGAAAATTGTTGAGGGTTCGTGAGATATTTCTTTAAGGACCCCTTCATTTGGGGGTCCAAAGAATTAAAGATATAATAGAGGAGGGTTCTCCAAAAATTTAAAGTCAATTAAACAAGACTAAGGTCAAGGTATTAAAGTCAATCAAGTGAGACTAAGGTCAAAATTAAAGTCAATTAAGCAAGACTGAAGTCAAGATATTAAAAGTCAATCAATTAAGACTAAAGTCAAAATATTAAAAGTAAAAAAAATAAGACCAAAAGTCAAAATCATAATAGAGTTCTAATTAAATAATAACTCTATCTAATAGAGTTCTAATTAAAACACAACTCCACCTAAAACAATTCTAATTAAAACACAACTCTACCTAAAACAATTCTAACTAAAACACAACTCTAATTAAACACTAACTCTATCTAAATCAACCCCTAAAAAAAATCTATAAATAGGGGTGCTCACACCCTATTTTCGTATCAAATTATAAACCCTAAGAGAAGTAGGTCTAAAAACCCCCCTAGCCTCCCATAAACCCTAGTTTTGGAGTCCCAACTCCTTACCTAACATCCCTTCTTCAATTTTAACCTAGAAAACACCTAAAAGTCCTTCGAAAACACCCCAAAACCCATAACAAAACTTGAAGAATCCAGATCAAAAAAGAGATAACTTGCCTCAGAGATCAGAAATCAAATCCGAAAACAGAACGAAGCAAGGAGTACGGTACAAGGAGCAATTTTTGTCGGATCTAAGGGAACAAGGTCTTTGCTATCGGAAAGGTATAATTTCTTACATTTTTTTTATTATCTAGGTTTTTTTTTAGCAATGTAACTTATTTGGGAAGTTAGTAGAGACCGGTTTTGGCCGGGCGGGGTTGGTGCCTAACACCTTCCAACCCCGTAACATGATCCCCGAATTTAATTTTTTCTGTTCTAGATTAGTTCTTTATCTATTTAGAGTCATTGATCGGTTCCTAGACCATAATAACTAGGTGGCGACTCCCAAACCTCAAGGGTCAAAAGCGGATCCGCGCACTCTGCGGATCGAGGGCGCTTTCAGTGGAGACTCCACGGGGGACATTGAGGATCAGACTTGAAAAACCCCAAGTATGGGAACATTGTTAGAACGACCTAGTTTTGTTATTTTTAATTGTTTGTATATCAATTTATTTTATCTTTATTGTTGGCCTAATTATTACTCATTGAGTTAGCCTTTGAATAGTTGCCTTGACATATTATTTATGGTCCGATCAAGGATCATTCGGAATAATCCTAAAAATGCTAGGTTTCGAAAGGTTTTCTTCTTAAGGATGACTTAATGATTATTGAGCATGAGGAGTTTTTTTTATTATTATTTTATTTCTATTTATTTTAATCTTTTTTTTAGGCACAAATAAAAGTTTTGTTTATTTCTTAGAGTATGCAGGTTGTTCCTTAACATTTTAAAAAAAAAATAAAAAAAATAAAAAATATATATATATTTTGGGCGTGCTGTTGAGAACAGCAGCCATCTTCCATTCGTTTTTAGTGGGGTGTCCCCAGTAAAAATCCTTTTTTGATGATCGAATTTTTAATGAGGTTTGTGGTGTGTTTTGAGTAAAAACATGATTTTGTTTTTTAAAGTCATTTTTTTTATTTACGTTTTCAAGTCGTCTTCTTCCCCAACTCCACTGGCTTCAGCAGAGACCGATTGGTCCAATCAATCTGATCGGCTTAAACCACCTCTTCCGATCGATTTTAGTACCGTTATAAAAACGTTTCTGATTTGTCTTGAGGTTGCAACGAAAGATTTGAATCGTTGATTCCTCTGGAATTTGATCGATTTAATGAGAATCAATGCTTCTTTTGGCTGTCGAAGAACAAGATTTCCTTGTTTGTTGGTCCCGAATCGGTGGTGAGTGTTTGATTTGGAGTAAAAGGATAGGATGGTCATAGGATAGGAGCTTAATCGAATTTTATTTTCATTTTTTTTCCTCTGTTGTTAGATTGTGAAATACGACAAGGACAATCACAAAGAGAGGGCCATCTACTATATCAATAAGAAGATGTTAGAATATGAACGAAAGTATTCAGCTCTCGAAAAGACTTGCCTAGCACTAGTATGGGCTACTCAAAGGCTTCGGCACTACATACTCTCTCATTCAGTCATTCTGTTATCTCGGATGGACCACCTAAAATATCTTTTCGAGAAGCCGGCATTGACAGGTAGAACTACACGTTGGTTGTTGTTGTTATCAGAATTCGACATTACACATGTTACGCAAAAATCTGTTAAGGGAAGAGCAATAACAGAATACTTGGCTGATCACCCAGTGGTAGAAGGAACAAGACCTATCGATCAATTCCCAAATGAAAATATCCTGAACCTTGAAGAAGAGTCGCGAGATAAAGTATGGCAGTTATACTTTGATGGAGCGGCGAATCAAAACGGGTTTGGAATAGAGGCAGTCTTGTTCTCTCCCGAAGGATGCCACATTCTGATTGCTATTAAGTTAACTTTCTCCAATACTAATAATACAGCTGAATACGAAGCGTGCATCACTGGGCTCGAGGCTGCTTTGAATCTGGGTATCACAGAAATTGAAGTATTTCGAGATTCAGCTTTGGTTATACATCAATCGTTGGAAGAATGGAAAACTAAGGACGTGAAATTGAAACCCTATCACGAGTAGCTGCTAAATTTACTAAGGAAGTTTAAAGCCATCTTGTTCCAACATCTGTCAAGGGAAGAGAACAGATTTATTGACGCTCTGGCCACTCTTTCTTCAATGATCCATTTGCCTTCAGGCATGGAACTAAGGCCTATCACAGTCAAAATCAAAGATAAACCTGCATATTGCCATCAGGTTGACATCGCTGCTCGACTCCCTGACGGAAATTCATGGTATACTGACATCCAGAAAGTATTGGAAAAACAAGAGTTCCCAGTTGAAGCGTCAAGGAAAGAACGACAAGCCCTACAGAGATTCGCATCCCAGTTCATCCTGTGCATGGGAAACTTATATAAGAGGTCTTATGATGGAATTCATTTGTCATGTGTTGACGAAAATCAAGCTGAACGATTAATGGAATAGTTGCATTCCGGAGACTGTGGACCGCATATGAGTGGGAAGATGTTAGCCAAACGAATCATGAGACAGGGATATTGTTGGTCAAGACCTGTCATAAATGTCAAGTACATGCTAACCTCATACATGTACCTCCATCACAGTTAGTTGGTTTGACTTCGCCATGGCCATTTTCTGTTTCTGGGGTATCGACATAATTGGCAAAATCACACCTAAAGTATCGAATAGACATGAGTACATTCTCGTGACTATTGATTATTTTACAAAATGGGTGGATGCCACTTCATATGCTGTTCTCACTGTATCCAAAGTTGCCAAGTTCGTCCAAACTCATATTATCAGTCGATATGGGATACCTTCTAAATTGATCTCTGATAACGGGTCACATTTCAAAGCTGAATTTATTTCCCTGTGTTCAAAGTTCAAGATCCAACACCACAAATCATCACCCTACCGTCCCCAGACCTAACGAAGCAATTGAAGCAGCCAATAAGAATCTCAAGACAATCATCAGGAAGATGTGTGAATCGCATAGGGATTGGTCTGAAAAATTATCATTTGCGCTCTGGGCATACCGTACCTCGATACGATCTTCCACCATAGCCACCCCTTATTTACTAGTGTACGGAATGGAAGTTGTCTTGCCAGTTGAAATGGAAATCTTGTCCCTCAGGATTCTAATGGAAAGTTAGTTATCTGAAGCAGACTGGGTTCGTCACCAGTACGAAGAGTTGAACTTAATCGATGAAAAATGGCTTAAAGCATTGTACCACGTGCAAGCCTATCAGAGAATAGTCGCTCTGGCATTTGAGAAAAGGGTTAAAGTTCACGACTTACAAGCTGGAGACCTCGTACTTAAAGAAAATCGAGCACCCATCTTCGATCTTAGAGGCAAATTCAAGCCCAATTGGGGAGGTCCTTTCATTGTCAAAGATGTACTGCCTAGGAAAGTTGTCAAAATCCAAGATCACGATGGCATCGAATTACCAGAACCGACAAACCTTGACCAGATCAAGCGGTATTACATTTGAGGAAGTCATCTTCGGTCGAACCAATTTTCTTGTCATCCAATTAAATATCTCCTTTCTCAGTCCCTTACAGTCATTTTAAAAAATGAAATAAAATAAAAAAAAAAAACTTTCTTCCTAACCTAGGGAAGGGATATGTTCGAACTACGTTTTGATCTGATCCCAAAATTTTGGGGTACGTAGGCAACCTGAGAAGTTACTTCAGGCCCGACCAGTTCAAAATAAAAAATATATATTCCCCCACAAAGAAAAAATTATCAAAATGGGGAAGGAAAATAAAACTATTTTAAAGGAATGCCACACAAGGGGCATTTGGGTTTTTTGAGCCTCAAGTCTCCTTTCTTTCTTAGCTTACTCCTAAGCCCACCTATGGAAGTCTTCCTAAGTACCACATGAAAAGGTCAAGAAAAATAGTAAGTGTGATCAGACAGTAATTCCAGAAGTCCAAAAAAAAAAAAGAGACAGCCTGCTAGGTTGAAAATCCGAAAAGGTGACTTAGGCAAAAATTAAGGCAAGCTTGCAAGGTTGAAAATTTGAAAGGACGGCCTTGGCAACAATTAGAGCAAAGAAAAAGAAATTTATAAGCTCGCTAGATTGAAAACCTGAAAAGGCGGTCCAGGCAAAAATCAGAGCATGCTCGCTAAGTTGAAAACCTGAACAGGCAATCTAGGCAAAAGATAGCGCAATCAAAGGAAAATCTTCGTCGAGAATCTCCAAAGACGAGCCGAGTCAAAGCATCAGAAGTCTGAGTGTCCAAGGTTCAATACCCAGTTTAAGTCAGGCAAAAAACTTAGTAGCCACATGTATCTCGTCTACGACTGATTTGGAAAAGTTTATTTTCCTAAGCGAGCCAAAGGGGAAAGAACGTGATCTCCAAGATGAATCTCAAAATTAAATATTTGTTTCCAACAGATGAGCCTAACTCATGATCTTCAATAAAGTCAAAATTAAAAGTGAATCCTTATTGCACTTATAGTAATCTAAGACTTCTAATTTTCATATTAAGGGGCACTTCTCCTTTTATCTGGAAGCATATTTATTTTTCCCCTACATTAGGGGCATGTCATTTCAAAATATGTTCAATTATCCCTAGTGTAATGTCCTATCAAACTAAGGGCATTTTTGTTCTTAAACCTGATCAATTCCAGAGGAAAATCTGAAATTAAAATTTACCCTTTTGATAACATTTTTTTGAAAACGCCTGAGGCTCAAATGTTGACCTGACCATCTAAAAAAATGATTCCTGTGGAGTGAGTTTTTTACTCCAATACTTTACTCAGACCTGCTCAGATTTTGCTCAGACACCGCCGAGGATTTTCTCGGATTTTACTCAAACTTGCCGAGATTCGTCTCGAATTTTGCTCAGACCTGCCGAGATTCTTTCTCGGATTTTGGTCAGACACCGCCGAGGGTTTTCTCAGATTTATGAGACCTGCTCAAATTTTGCTCAGACCTACCAAGATTTTTACTCCAGTATTTTACTCAGACCTGCTCAAATTTTGCTCAAACCCGCCGAGATTCATTCTCGAATTTTTCTCAGACATCGCCGAGGATTTTGCTCAGACACCGCCGAGGGTTTTCTGAGATTTTGCTCAGAAACCGCTGAGGATTTTCTCGAATTTTACTTAGACCTGCTCAGATTTTGCTCAGACCCGCTGAGATTCTTCCTCGGATTTTGTTCAGACACCGCCGAGGGTTTTCTCGGATTTTACTCAGACCTGCTCAGACCCACCGAGATTCTTTCTCGGATTTCGCTCAGACAGCGCCGAGGGTTTTCTCGGATTTTACTCAGACCTGCTAAGATTTTACTCAGTTTTATTGATTTTCTGAAAAAAAAACATGTTGCACGAATTTTTATGTTCATCACTACATAATGTCATACCCGTGCACTCGTATTGCATTCGCATTAGTCAAGGAGAATTTTTCAAAATTCAAAGATCTGACATTTTTCCAAGGAGAGGTTACCCTCAAGGATCTGGATACTTTGATGAATTACCGAATTAGGCTGCAAAATGGACTGTCACTAGCTTTGGCATTCGGATGTCGCACTATCTACCACAATAGTTCGGGCATCTAGTTTGCTTCCACCTTCTGCCAAAGAGGGGCATCTGTAGACACCCCATTTTTTTTTATCTGCCTAATTCGACAATTCGTCACCCGATTTTGGTGGATTCCTAATGATGAATATAAAAGAACTCGAAGGCTTGTGAGTACTGCTTGATTCCTTCTGTTTCTAGTTTCTTTTCATCCCCCTACTCGTCACAACTCGACATAGAAGTTTACGTACGCTTAGGATCGCTACATCTTACACCTGACTTAGCAAGCACGTACGCATAGGTTCGTTGCACAATTCGATAACTTAGAGACCTCGCTGCGCTAGAAAAATATAACTTTAGAACTTAGAAATACTCACATAGTGACTGAAAGAAACTTCACGCTGAAATCCCTAAAAAATCTGTAAAAATCACAAAAATGACGAAAATACCCTTCATGACAAAAATATCCTTCCTAAATTTTGGATGTCCAAAAAGTCTCGAAAGTACCTCCATTGCACCCAGAACGTGATTTCGAGTCTAACGGGACCCAAATCAATGAAAACAGAGAAATTTATAAAAATTTGTAAAAAAATCATCAAAATGACGAAAATACCCCTCATATACCTCGGACCTTCGAAAAATCTCGAAAGTACCTCCATTGCACTCAGAATGTGATTTCGAGTCTAACGAGACCCAAATTGTTGAAAACAGAGAAGTTTGAGAAAAATCTGTAAAAATCGCCAAAAAACCAAAATACCCCTCAATATCCAACTCTACAATTTAGAGATCCCGATCCCTAGGACAATATAAATCGAATTCCAATCTAAACTAAAAATAAAATTCAAATTATAAATTAAACAATTCAAATAAAAAAATCCAAACAATTAAAATTAAAATCAAACAATTGAAATTAAAATCGAACAATTAAATCCAATCAAAAATATTTTTCAAAGTAAAAATAATAATAATAAAAATTCGATCAACCAAAATAAAAATTTCAATAATCAACCATCAAAATTAAACTCAAATTCTATCAATAAATTTAAAATTTAAAATTGAACCCAATCTAAAATCAAATTAAAACTCAAAACTTAACCAATCGAAATCCAATCAACCGACCAATTAAAAATTAAAATCAATTTAAATTTCAAATTAAAACGCAAATTAATCAACCCGTTCAAAATTTAAATTAAAAATTAAATTCAAATTAAACAATTAAAACTCAAATTAAAATCAAATTGAAAATCACTCAACCAATTAAAATATAAAAATAAAATTAAAATCGAACGATCAACCAATCGAAACAAAATAAAATCGACCAATAACCAATATTATAATCAAAATTCAAATTAAATTTTAATCTAACAATTTTAATCCAAAATTTAAAATCAAACACAAATTCAAATTTAATTTAAAACATAAAAGTTAAATCAAAATGTCAACGAATTCAAAATTCAACTAAAAAATAATAATAATAATAAAATTCAACCAATCACAACTCATTAGCGAGAAATTACCCTAGTACGAGTAGCATGGGATCACCACCCCTCCTTCTCCAAAATAAAAAAATTAAAAAAAAAAGAGAGAATAAAACGTGGGCACTCTCCAACTCCCCCATCTTCTTCTTCAACAACTCTAACTACTCCTCATAACCACCCATGTTCTCCTCTCACTCTCCCATCTCTTCCTCTCTCCCTTTCTCATGATTTTTAGGGAGAACCAATATAAAAGGAAAAGGCAAGGGACCATTGAAAGGGGACTCGAGCCGACGTTTTTTTTACTACCCTCCATAACAAAAAACCTGCAACTTTCCATCTTCTTCCTCCCTCATTAAAAATTCATTAACCTCCCCATTAAAAATTCTTCAACTTTCCATCTTCTTCCACCCCATTAAAAATTCTGCAACTTTTCATCTTCTTCCTCCCCATTAAAAATTATGCAACTTTCTATCTTCTTCTTCCCCCATTAAACAAATTTCAGCAACTTTCCTCATTAAAATTCAGCAACATCCTCCTTCACATTGCTGCCCAACGCCCAGCCACCTCTCTCTCTCTTTCCATTCTGATCTCCCTCATAGTTGCTGTAACTTTTTCATCTCCATTATAGCCACACCTTCATCATATTCCACCCATTAAAGCTCTAATTTCATCTATCTTGCTGCCCATTTTTGTATCTCCATTAATCCTATAACTTCTCTCCAATACTCTTTCTCTCCATAAAAAAAATACTAGTAATTTCTCTCTCTCTTTGGCAACGCTCCTTCTTTGATTTATTGGACACCCCACTACAGTCATCATCTCCTCCTATTCCAACATCATTGGGCGTCACAAGCTTTTCAGTTTCTTTTTGAAGGAATCCACGCATCTAAAATTATTTGGTGAAGGTAAGTTATTTTATTTATTCATTTGTTTATTTTTTTTATTTTTTTATTTTTAGTTTATTTTTATTATTATTGATTCTTGATTTCACATTTTTATGCATTCGAATTAATCCGTTGATTTTGGGGGCATACGTGGTATTAATGGCAACCTTTAATTTTTAGAAAAATTAGTGGATCAATTCAACCATTTTTGTTGATAGATTGATTGGGCCAACTCGTTATTTTCAAGTTAGTGAACCGGTTCATTGATTGTTGATGTCTATCGAGTCGATTCGCCGACTTTTGATGTTAGTGGGTTAACTCATTAATGTTGATCTACTCAATAAAAATTATTGGTGTACACAAAAGATAAAATAAAAAATCGATTTTCACAATAAAAATTACGAGTTGACTCGTTGATTTTGGGGACATTAAAAATTTGAATCGAATTTTTTAAAAAATTAGGCACGTGAGTTAAATCACCGATTTAATACACGTGGCGATTCCAAAAAAATTAGGATTCTTTTGGTTAACAAATTGCGAGTCGACTCGCTGATTTTGGGGACATTGAGAATTTGAATCAAATTTTAAAAAATTAGTCACGTGGGTTAAATCATCGATTTAATACACGTGGTGATTCCGAAAAAAAAATTATGATTCTTATGATTAACAAATTACGAGTCGACTCGTTGATTTTGGGGACATTGAGAATTTGAATTGAATTTTTTAAAAATTAGGCACGTGGATTAAATCACCAATTTAATACACGTGGTGATTCCAAAAAAATTAGGATTCTTTTGGTTAAGAAATTGCGAGTTGACTCGCTGATTTTGGGGACATTGATAATTTGAATCAAAATTTTAAAAATTAGGCACGTGGGTTAAATCACCGATTTAATACACGTAGCGATTCCAAAAAATTAGGATTCTTTTGGTTAATAAATTGCGAGTCGACTCGCTGATTTTTGGGACATTAAAAATTTGAATCGATTTTATTTTAAAATTAGGCACCTGGTTAACTCACCAATTTAATACACGTGGCAACTCAAAATTTGTGAGTTAACCCACTGAATTTAATGCACGAATGGTTCAAAAATCGAATCTCTTTGATAAAATATCGTCAATGAGCCAATTCACTAATCTTATATATGCGGCATTGAAAATCGATTTCATATTGTTCAAAATATGATCGAATTGATCTATTAATTTTTTGGTGTCATGTATACCTCATTAAATCATGTAATTATTTTAACCATAGGATTTGTTTAGTAAATCCAATGCAATTTGATGATGATTGGACCCTAGTTTAACTTTTAGTCTTTGAATGTTGACCGTAGGATATTTTTGGATTGTAGTAGAGACTGATCATCTTGATCAGGCGGATTCGGTGCCTAACAGCTTTCGAAATCCGTGACCTGACCCCTTACCCATCTCTCTGATCCACGGACCGACCTATATCCATTTGGAGTTAATTTTGGTTCCTAGACTTAAATTAGGTGGTGACTCCTATTCTTTTAAAAATTCTCGAGATACGTAGAACGGACCCCTAATCCACTATTTAGAGGACGGCCACGGGGGTCGAGGCGATTTCAATTTTTCATGTTATGAGAGGTTATTGGCAGAAATTGTTTGCTTCCCTATTGGGTAACCATTGTTACTCACCCTTTTCTTCTCCATTTTTTTTAGTTTCAGATTCAGAGCTTGGTGAGGCAGGTATAGAGCACGAGTGGGGATTATCTGGTGGGTCAAATAGATGACCAAAGTCCTTTTCATGTAAGCACTAGGCTATACCTAGCGGTGTCAGGTTGTCCAGGTAGTAATATAGATTTTAATTTTGAGCGTTATGAATTTTGTTAGAGTGAGGAATTTCTGTATAATCCTATATATAAATTTTTTTTTACACACTATTATTTTTGTACGTTATTAGATGTATATAGGTTTTCATTAGTTATTATATTTTGTATGTATATACAGGATATTATGTATATCATTTATTAGGTGCAAGTTGAACGTCTTGGAATGCTAACATAAATAGAGGAAACTATGCAGAAATTTTGAAGCGCCACCTAGTGTCTCGAGATCTGACATGGAGTTTTATGTTAACGTTTGGCTGGGCGCCACAATTTTCTTCTTCAACTCAGCTTCTTCTGGGTTTTTCTTTTTTGGGCAAATATTATTGTTTTGTGTTCTTTTATAAATCTTGCCAAACGGAGTTAGGACGGTTTCAAAACATTCTAAGTCGATTAATTTCAACTTCTTGGTAATCTGTTCAAGATAATACATATGAACAATTAGATGGAGGTATATTTCTATATATATTTTAAATTGTACTTCAATAATCAATATCCGACAATTGACAAACTTTGCGATATAAAATTTTCATTCCTTATTCACACAATATGGGTACTTGAGGTACTTTGAGAAATGATTGGGCAATGTGGTGAGGGCTACTACTGGAATATGTTCAAATGCTCATAATTGCTAGTGCATATAAATACATAACAAATGGTAAAATAAACTACCAATATTTATAATAGCATTGGTTGAAACTAAGATTAAACTAATAACTCAAACTTTTTCTTAAGTAATGCACTACCTACGAAGTTTACATGTTTTCCAGTTTTCTTAAATTTCGTCGTAGAGGTTTTAAAGATTTTAAAAGGTGGTTGTATACTAATCTGCCTCAGAGGATCCTATTGAAGAACTTATTAGACCAGACCATATGTACAAGTTATTTACTAATCGTCAATATGTCCTTAGGTATTAAAAATGCCAAAATTATGTACAATAGAATAATCCATTTAAATCACCCAAATTTTCATTTTTATATAATGTATTAAGTACATACTCAAGAGAACTTAATGTTATCAATGTTCCAATGTTAAAGTATTTATTCCAAAATAATTCTACACAAAAAAAATAAGCGACACAATCTTTCCACTTTACAAAAAAAATTTGTTGGAAACAAATATTAAGAAATTTACGGAGCATACGTTTAAGGGAATATCTTATTGGGGAAATTGTAATTTTTTTAAAAGATACGCTCTTCAGGCACTTGAACCCGTTTGGATCACATCTAGACAAAATAGAAACAGGGTGACGAGCAATAACATGATATGAGCGTCGTGGTGGAAAAATCTTGCCTCGTGTTGAATGGGGGTATTCGCCTTATCAATAATCAAATCAATGATGGCTCTATCAATCGCCATCTAATTTAGAGATCCCTTCTGAAATAGTTTTCAAATACAAAAGTTCAATCTACGTTTGACCTAACGTAGACTGATGGAAAAGTTAATAATTTAATGATCAATACAAAATTACCTTTATTCCATGGAAAGTATGCAATTTCATTAAATTACTATCGATAATTAACATTATAGTTATTTATACATGTAAAGAGAATTTGAAATTTCATCATATCTAAACAATTATGGTGAATTTCATTCATTTTTCATGATTCATAAAAAAAAATCCATGATATGTTTCACGAAACAAATAAATTATAATATATTTTAATGCTATACATGTTTCATAAATATTTAACAATGTTAAATTTTAATTATTTTGTTGATGTTTCATAAAATATTATTCATGATCTATTTTGAGGTTATATATGATTTATAGTTATACAATGATGGTAAATTTCATTCATTGTTCATGTTTCATAAAATAGATAATTTCTGATCTGTTTTGATGATATTTATAAGTTTTTAGGGATATTAAAGGATATGATTAGAGCCAAAATTTGATCTGATAACTTCAAGTTTCAATTGACGTTTCTTTAGCTATTTTTATCATAGTCACAAAATTCTTTGAATTTAATTTTTTTAAATTCGTAAAATTCTCAGAATTAGGGGTTTAGCTGATTAAAGGAGTAAACCCACAAATTATTCGACAACTCCTTGATTAACTGAATTGATTATTTTGGTTAAAATTGGTAAAAACATAAAAGAGGAGATGAGAATCATATAATTTTGTTGGTTAAAATATATAAGAATATTACAAATCCTAAAACAATAAGAAGGAATTTAGTTGAATTGTAAACAAGTAAAAATGTAAGTTAAAATATTTAAAAAAAAATAAAAATAAAAATACCTAAAACAATAAGAAGGAATTAGTTTAACTATTAATTAATAAAAATGTAAGTTAAAATATGTAAAAAAATATCAAATCCTAAAACAAGATGAATTTAATTGACCTATTAGCAAGTGAATTAAAATGAATCCTTAGAATGCATCATCGAACGTCGGTGTCTACCATTGATGGTGGAGTCCAACAATATAGGAGTTAATTGAGCAAGAGAGTAAAGCGAGTTAGAGAATAAGTCAATAGCACTGAGATTGGTGTTTATTATCTAACTTTGATAATGGTAGTATTGGGGGGATTTAGTCGATCTTTGTTAGCGCCGGCGTTCAACTTTGGTGAGGTCAGGCTGAATATGTGTTTGACCAACAAAGGAGATGAGATGGGATGAGGTGGTAATTTTTTAGGCTCGTTGGTTAATATTGGTAAGAAAAATAAGAAAGTCAAAAAGGTTAGAATTTACAAGATTCTTAAAGTTAGAATGGTAAATGGGCATATAAAAAAAAAAAAAAAAGGGTATTTTCGGTATTAAAAATAATGAATTTACTGGTCAGACTCTTTTTTTTCCCTCGGTAAAATGTATTTTCGAAAAATGGTAAATTACCATTTTCAAAAATAAGGATGTATAGTGTTCGATTTTGGTAAATAAATCAAATTTGTGCTTCATTTTGGAGATATGTTTGTGATCCATATTCACGTCGAGAAGTGCGGTATGAGGTTCCAGCCATTATTCTTTCTAGATGGGTACATTTTAGATGTGTGCAAATATTGCGCCACCCTTAGAAATTAGTTACTGTACGGAAGAGTGATTCACGGAGCTAATTCTACATGTACTAACTACTATAAGAAGGAAATTCGAAGGCTGATGTCTTGGTATCAATTACAATTTCCCCAGGCTTTCTGTACTTGTGAAAGAGATATGGAAAAGTTCACAGGAACAGCTGAAACCTCTAATGGAGGCTTATCTCGACTACCCACCTTCAAAGATGACCATCTTCCCTCTCTTCCTTCCATCCCATTTCCACCAAAACCCCAGTTGTTAGACGTTTCTTTCTCTTCATATCTCCAACCACAAGCACTCAAACCAGTAGCCACCGACACAGAGATCAGCATATTTCAAGCCGAAAGATATTTCAATGAAATCAAGGATCAGAAGGGGACCAAAAAGGCTTCTCCTGTATGTATAGATGTCGGTAGGAGGTATGGTTTCCGCACCATATCAAGGTTCTCTTCTGTGTCATCTGCAGATGGTTGTGGAAGCAATTACAGAACAAGTTCTTTTAATGCAACTCCAACAGCTCCATCTGAAGCTAGTTGGAATAGTCAGTCTGGTCTCCTCTCAAAACCTCCTGGTTCAATTGCAGTTTCTATGAGAAATCTTCGTTTAGATGGGAAGAAAAAACATGGGTCATCATCCAAATGGTTTTTTAAACCAAAATGTCCTTGCCTCTGTAAGAAATCTGTTCAAGTTAAGGAGAAATTATCTGAATTCAAAAGCCCAGCTCACTTGAATTCTAAGTCTAAAACTTGTTTGAATCGCAAGAAAAAATGTTCCAAAGAAGAGGAAATTTGTGTTGGTAAATCAACCAATGAGACTGATCTGCCGGAAACCCATTTTCCGGGGGTGATCGGCCGCGGGGTTGTCCCCTCTGCTGGTGGGTTTTCATTTCCTATATTAAATACTTCAGCTGCCAGAGAATTGAGATTTATTGGAGGGAAAGCGGTTAGTCAACTCGAACGTCAACCAAGGGTCTCATTAGAGATCTTCAAACCATCAGATGAGTTAACTAAAAGGAAATCAACAGAAGTTCAAAGGCGTGCGTCGATGCCATTTCAGAAAGAGAACAATCTTTTAAACTCCGCCTTTCCAATGAGCCCGATGACACCAATGGCATCAGTAGAAGATGATGTTATGAGCGATGCAAGCTCGGATTTATTTGAGCTTGAGAACTTCTCGACTCTGATGAAAACATACCCGATGTCCACGAAACGAGATTCTCTTGATGAGACGTCCGGTTTTGTTAGAAATGGTGCAGGAGTCACACGTTTGCAAAATAGCTTCGACGACACATTGACACCAACAGAGTGTTATGCACCAAGCGAGGCAAGTATTGATTGGAGTGTTACAACAGCTGAGGGGTTTGATCGTGCAAGCATCTCAAATTTCTTAATTGCTGAGACATCAGACTTCGAGGAGATTAGCATGTTTGATCGGATTGATTCAAATAATTTCTCCTTCGATGTCGTTGCTGGGAGTCACAGTAAATGGAAGGGGAATGGGTTGTTAAGCTGTCAATGTGAGAAAGCAGTGAATGTAGGGCCACACCCAGTGAAGTTTGTAACCGAGCAGCAACGTCTTGGCCCACAATTCCGAGTTGAATCAGCTAGGATTCAGGCAACATTAAGGGCTTCGAGTAAGCCACCACTTCCATTAAGGTCGCACTCTGGATGTATGTCACGTACTCTCCCAACACATTAAGTCAATTTTATTGCGAGATCGATTCGTGTGCTCGTGTGTTATATTGTGTGATTGGTGCCAAAGCTAGAGATTGTATGATGAGAGGTTTTTCTATTTTTCATTTCATCTAAAATAAATGTTAAATGATTTTGATTGGATAAGGGAATGATAAATTATACATGTTCCTAGCCTTATCAAGATTCACATGATTCTAAAAGATATAATCCTAGTGTTGCACGGATTCCATAGAAATACCAATTCATAGCTAGCTGATAATCTTCCCCAGCAACAACTTGATTTCTCATCTGATCTAATCTCCGTTTGTGGACACTTCAATCTATGAAAAATCTATTTTGAAAAAATCATTTTCAGGGAAAGCCGTCAATAAGGGTCCCAGAAATTAGTAAACCTTAAGTCCAACAGATATTCAAAGTTTTGAAGTTGGATTTGGATTGATTATCTAATGATTGGTCCAGCCAGTCTTACAATCATTGATATAAATGAATATTTTGTTATCTTGATTTGATTGAGCATGTCGAAATGAATGAATCAAATAATTTAAAAACACCTAATTTGAGTAAAAATCCTCTCTTGGGAAAAAAAAAAAGAGAGAATATTATAGCCAATAGATCAACAGTTAATCCATCATAACGAATTAATTATAAATAAGAATCGACGAATTGATCAACAAATCAAAAAAAGTTTAACCAACTTATAAAACCATTTGATTTTTTTAACTAAAAACCGAAAAGAATAAATTTAAGATTAACCAATTAAATCAATCAATCAAAGCAATCTACTTTGGTGATATGATCTAAGATTATTCACATGATTAATTAACTAAACTTGGATTCAAAATCGCTAATTTAATCTTATAACCTTAGACTGGTACAAAATAATAAATAAAATATTCATATACTATAATGGTTTTATAAACACGATTATCTTTTTTATCATATTGATCACCACCTAACGGTTTTGTCAATTCGATCATCAGACAATGGTTTTGATCATTTCCAAACACGAAGACTAAACTAAAGGGCAAGTTTTAATTAATTAAAACATGACCGAGAGAAAATCCCAACTACACTTTGATGCCACTTGTAGAAATCATTTCCAAAAAAGTAAAGGCAAAGAACCTCCATTAGAAACAAATTCTAGGCAAATATTCAAAAGATCGATCTCTATTTAACTTTGGACGATGCTATTTTTCATATAATTTAATTCAAAATAAAATTAATTTTTTTTTTAAAAAAATTAACTTTTGATTGGTTTAGTTGCCAAACAAGATGAAGATACTGGTTTACAATACTTCTCTCCTCCAACAAATTTTAGAGATTTTAAATTTATTTCTCTTATCTCTAATCACCCTTTAATAATAATTTACTATAGAAGGTAAAAGTTGTAATGCATCTGGACCCTATACGTGTCTAGATGTGGGTAGAATAGACGGATTGAGCAAAGCAGTTCTATTCTACTCAGAGTGGTACCTAAGTAAGCCAAGCCCAGACATAGGGTAGGGTAGAGTATCCACCCTGCTTTGCATAGTAAATAGAGTAGGGTAGAGTTACATGGCAAACACCAAATCTCCTAAACCTCCTGATTTGGTAGGATATCCCAAGAATCTTAAAAGGGGGGGGGCGATGGGATCTGCATGGACTCCTTCTAGATCAGATAAGTTCCTCGAAAAACAAGGGATTCTCATATGAAGATCCCTAAAGATCAGGGATCATCAAGAGACTTCTATTCTGAGAAGATCTATGGGGAACACGATAAATAGAGGAAGCGGCCCAAAAGGTAGGGAATCAACCATTTTTGGAGAGATTGAGAGTTCATTACTATTTTCTAAGAGCTAACTTGATCACCAAAGGATTTTGGCAGGATCCATATCATCACCATTCAGTCGGAAGAGTAGGGAGCATTCAACGGAGCAAAGAAGTTGAGTTGTTAGAGGTAATTGAGAATAACCTCTACATTTTTGGTGCCATATTTGGGAAACAAATAAAAACATTCAATTCGATTTCATCTTCTTTTTAGAAAGAGAAAGATAGGATGGTGACATCAACTCATTTCGACAACAACCAACCATAAGCCCCTCTTATTGTTCCCATCGCGGAAAGCCAATTGGTAACTCAGATGAAGGAGATAAGGAAATGGTAGGAGGAAATGTAACAGAAGATAAATACTTTAGCCAAAGAGAATTTAGTACTTACCAAATGATTAGAGGCCAAAAAGAATGTCAATTGCAGTGAAAACCATGTTTGCCTTGAATTTTTGTTGTATTATTTGCTTTTAACCACCAAAAATAGGTAGGGGGCTTATAATTCTTACTAATAATCGTAAATTTCAAAAATGCATTTTGAATTTTTATCAAATTTGCAATTTTGTTTCAAAACTTCACATTTTCTTCTTTTATTTCAAATTTATGAGAAATATGTGTTCGATTTGTTTTAAACAAGCTTTATAACAATTTATATCTAGGTAAGACATTTTATCAAAGAACAGACGAAACAATATAAAAAAATAGTTTTCGTGCAGTTCACCAAGAGCTGTCGACAATACTAGCGGTGCCACTGCTAAGTGCCATAAGAACCCTGTGGTTTCGCCAGTTCAGTCCTGTACCACTGTCAAGACATCATTTTAATCCAAATTTTGTAATTTTTAATTTTGAATGATAAAATAAATTTAAAAAGTTGAAAAATGATTTGGCATTAAATGAGTTTACATTGATTTGATAAATAATGAAAAATGTTGTGAGACTTGGGTGGATTTTTTGTAGTGAGAATTGGTGAATGAGAATTAGTAAGACTTGGTAACCATTTTGGAGGAGTGGATGGGGTATTTATAGGTCTTAGAGAGATATTTTAAGGATATAATGGGGTAAAGGATTGGAAGATTGGATAATGGCATGGGTTTTAGAGATGAAGGGTATGAAATTTAAAATGGAAGGGAAGATAGTTGTGTAATGAGGGAAATGGGTTGTATTTTGAACCAAATGATTTGGATCTTATCCAAATCCATTTGGGTAGAGTGTTTGGTGAGATGAGGTGAGTGATGGTTGATGGAGAGAATGGGGGTGTAAGGTGTTAGGTGTTTGATTGAGTGTTAGGTTGATGGAAGAGATAAGGTGTTTAGATTTAGGGGGATGGGTAGTGTAAGAGGTTGATTGATTGGATTTTGGGATAATTGAGGGGATGATGACATGTGGCAAAGATGATAAGAGAATGAGGTGATCAGGTGTGTTGATTGGTGATGGTAGTTGTTTGATTAGAGAGAAGAGTATGGGAGGTGTGGGTTGTGATGTAAGTTGGTGGAGGGTTTTAGGGAAAGTGATAGGTTAAGGTGTAGGAGATATGGGTTGTGGTGTGGGTGGTTGATGGTGCTAGAGAATGAGGATAGATTAGGGTGTAGAGGATATGGGTTATGATGTGGGTGCTTGATGGTGTTAGAGAAGGGTGATAGGTTAGGTTAGGGTAGGGTATGGGTTGAGGTGATTTTGGAGAGAAATGATAGGTTTGTTTAAAGAAAGGTGATAGGGGTAGGTGATTAGATGAGGAAGGTGAAAGGGGATGATGACATGTGTCACCTTTTAATGATAAATTGGTGATTGATTTGATGTGGATGATGGTTTATGGGTTAGGGTTGTGGGTTGGATAATGAATTGGATATGGGTAATGTCTTGTGGGATTTGTAGTATTGGACTTAGGTTTTATAGATTGTTTGTAAGTTATTTTGGATTGGGTAGGGTTGTGTTTTGGGTTGGATTTTTTAGGATGGGTTGGTTTTAGGATTTAGGTGATATGGGATTAATTATTGGTTTTTGGAAAATTGAGGGTTCATGGGCTTTAAATGGGTTTAAGGTATTTGTGGGTTTGGAGGATGGAGCAATGAAGGTAGAGGAAGGGTAGGCATCCCAAATCTCACTTTTTTTAATTTTTTTTAATTTTTTTTTGAGATTTTTGCAATCATTGGTTTGATAAAAAATGCCACATGTTGGCAAATCAAGCTTTTTGGGCCCGTTGGATAATTTTATCGAGCATTCAAGTATTCTTAGATACAAGGCCGGAGCGGTGAAGGTTGGAAAAGTGTAGGGTAGGTCAAACCCCTTTTGTGGGCCCCCTAGACCATTAGGAGATTTTAGGGGCCTCGGTTCAATCAACATGTCACTTTTTAGTGATTCGGGCTTTCGAGGCTCGTTGGCCAACTTTGTTTGAAAAATCGATATTTTGAGTGGAACGGGGTAGATGGGAGCATGCCGAGTCTTTTTGGGTTGGTCCATTAGACCATTTGGAGGTCTTAGGGGCCTTGATTAGATCAAAATGTCAAATTTTTTTGTGATTTGAGCCTTTGATTTGTTGAAAAACTGTTGTTTTTGGCCCCTTTAGAGTATGGTCTCGTTCAAATTGGGGTGTCCACAGTTACCATGAAATGGCATTTCTCCCAATTAAGCATCAGGTTTTTTTCTCAACATCTAGCTAATATTCTTTTCAAATTATTCAAACAATTTTTGCAGCTAGATCCAAGCATAGAGAAGTCGTCCATGAAGACTTGCAAGAATTGTTCTACCATATCGGACAAAATACTTAGTATGCACCATTGAAATGTGGCAGGTATATTGCATAGTCTAGAAGGCATGCGACAATAAGAAAATATCCAAAAGGGGCACGTGAATGTTGTCTTTTCTTGGTCTTCTGGAGTAATCAGGATTTGATTATAACTCAAATGTCCATCAAGAAAGTAGTATAGGCATGTCTAGCTAAACGCTGGAGCATTTGGTCAATAAATGGGAGAGGGAAGTGATCTTTTTTTGTCATGGTATTCAACTTCCTATAGTCTATACAAACTCACCACCCAATTTGAATGCAAGTAGGTATCAGTTCATCATCTTGATTGGTCGCGACTGTGACACTAGACTTCTTTGGGATAATTTGAATTGGACTAGCCCATTTGCTATATGAGATGGGATATATAATGCTTTTATCTAGTAATTTGGGACTTCCTCTTGGATAACTTCTTGTAAAACCAGATTCAGTAGCCTCTGTGGTTCTCTCGAACGTTTGGAATTTTTTTCAAGGTGGATTTGGTGCATAACTACAGAGGGACTAATACCCTTGATGTTAGCTTTGGTCCAACCTATAGCTTCATGATGTTCATGTAGAAAATCAAGTAACTATTCTTCTTGCAACTTATCTAAGTCTGGCGAGATAATAACATAAAAGGTCTTGGCCTCTCCTATGAACGTATATGTAAACGTTTCTAGCAAATGTTTCAATTCAAGTGTGGGAGTCTCTCCAACTGATGGTGGAGATGAGGTAATGGGGAGACTCTCGACTTTTGGGTGCCATTTTTGAAAATCCATCTCAGGGACGGATTCTAATAAGGAGTTTATCTCCTTGATGGATTATTCTACATCAAAATCAAGGTCGAATTAACGTAAGTACTCTTTTAGTGGGTCAACGTTCTCACTTATTTGAATGTGGTACTAATCAGGCTATCTATAATGTTGACCTCTTCCAAATCATCCATGTCTATGGATTGGAATTTGTTATGGAAGACATTCATCTTAACTTTCATGTCTCTAAACATTTAGGGTCATGATCACGTTACTACATTTGATTGCAACAAATGGTCTATCCAAGATGACAGGAACGTGGCTATTTGGGTTGATGACATGTTCAGTGTCAAAAACCACAAAATCAATAGGGAAGTAAAAGTATTTAACCTTGATTATCACATTTTCCACTACTTCTTTGGGAACCTCGATTGATATGTCTACCAAGCTTAACGTTATATCCGTGGGTTTGAGTTCCTCCAAACCTAATTATTCATAAACAAAAAAGGGCAAAAGGTTCACACTGGCCCCTAGATCTAACAAACATTTCTCAATCATGGTATCTCCGATATGCACAGAAATGGTAGGATAGACATAGTTCTTAAATTTTGGAATAGTTGTCCGTTGGATCAAACAAGAAGATTGAGCTATCATCACAACCTCACTTGGCACAGGGGTTTTTCTTTTATGGTAGTGAGATCCTTGAAAATTTAAACATAAGAAGGAATTTTGTAAGATTGCATCCAAGAAAGGAATATTGATCTAAACGCTTTTAAACACTTCAAAAATCCCTGCTAACTGTTTCTCTTTTATATTTTCTATAAATCTATGCAAGAATGGGGCCTTGGGAATGGCTAATTTTGTTTCACCTAGTGAAGATGCTTCCTTTTGTTGGTCATCTTCTTCTATAACATGTGCAATCAGGGTCTTTTCTTTTGGTAGAGACTCATTTTGCTCCTTAGGCCCATGTATTTGATTATCTACTAGTTTTCCAGAACATAAAATGTGGACTACTTGAACCGAGTCATTAGAGAGACCTGGTTGACTTTCTATTTCATATTGTCCCTTTGGGGTAGTTTCTCTTGGGTTATGAATTGTTTGACTAGGGAATTGTCATATGGAATGGAAGATAGTCAAGATGATATGTTTGACTGTAAGACTTGTAAGTGGGTTTTCTATAGGTGTTATATGATCCAATATCATTAGCTTGTTCGGCCTATACTACTAGTATGCTGGGACAACTCTCGACAAAATAATCGAAACTCTCGTATAGGAAAAATAATATTGATGTCTCAGTAGCGACACACATTATCGGGGTCAAACTTGACCTTATACATGTTTGGTTTTTTTGCTCTCATATCCTCTCTATCATAGTCTCCTAAGTTGGTAGTCCAATTTTGAGCATTTTCAACTAGTTCAACAAGGAATTTTTATGCCTGATTAGGAGTTTGATTTGTAAACTTGTCTTTGTGTATGGATTCTAATAGGTTATGCTCGGTGTAGACACCCCAATTTGAACAGGCCCTCAGTCGAAAGGGCCCAAAAAATAACAAACTTTCAATAAAATTGGCCAACGGGCCTCAAGAGCCCGAATCACTCACATATGACATTTTGATCGAACCGAAGCCCATGAAACCTCCTAATGGTCTAACGGGCCTACCAAAAAGAATTGGTGCACCCCTACCTTCACCGTTCCACCCCCAAACCCTAAAATACCCAATTTTCAATATAACTTGCCAACGGACTTTAAAAGCCCAACTTGCCAACATGTGGCATTTTGATCAAATCCAATATTTTCAAAAATCTCTAAAAAAATGAATAAAATAAACAAATGAGACTTGAGACACCTATCATTTCCTCTACCCTCACCGCTCCACCCCCAAAGCCCAAACCTTCAAAAAAACTCCATTTCTTTCAATAAATGGCCTAAGGCTTCCCACGTGACCCATGGATCCCAATTCGTCACCACCTTTCTATACTCTTCAACCCATTCAACTCACCCATATCTATTCCTATTCAACCGACAACCTAAGCCCAACCCCACACTATACCCAAGTCCAACTCATTACCCAAGCTCAATTCTCAACCCAACCCAACATCACAACCAATCAACACCATCATCAAGGTGGGACACATGTCACCACCTCAACTTACCTCCCTCATCCCACTAACCATCCCATCACCTTTTCTTTAAACATCATCTACCCACACCCCTAACCTATACCTACCCCTAATCTACCCACATCAACCCATCACTTTTTCTCTAAAAAAATCTAATCTACCCATACCCCTAACCTATACCTCCTCCTAATCTACCTTCATCATTCCCTACAAAACCCATACCTACAATCTAAACCCACACCCCTCTTCTCGAACACTCATACTCTCTCATCAATTCATCTCAACCCTTCATTTCCACCCATTTTAACACATGGAATCATCTCCCATACCCTCCCAAAATATCATCAACCACCCTCTTACACAACCCTTCTTTTAATTAAAATCCCATCCCCTTAACTCACTTCACCAATTAATTACTCTCTTACAAAATCTCATCCTCTCAACCACTCTCATTTATTTTATTCCATCTAATACTCAACCTAAATGGGTTGAAAGATCCAACCCATTTGGGTTGTAAAACAACACATTTACCCTTCTTACACAAATGCTCTTCAATCGTCTCTAATTTACTTCCAATTTTCTCTTAAACCCCACACCATTCTACCACTTCTCTGCATTTCACCTCATCTTACCCCTAAAAATAACTTTCAAACTCTATAAAACCCCCCTCATTCTCAACTCTCATTACCGAATGAAAATTTGAGAAAAATACTCTCTAAAAAAAAACTCTCTACTCACCTCACTACTCTCAACTCACCTCCATTACCTTCAACTCTCAACTCTTAAATTCTTCTCAAGCAAATCCAAGAAGGTCAAAGGGATTAATCAAGAAAAGTCAAAGAAAGTCAACAAAGGAGCAAGGTGGGTTTGGACAAAAAAATACCCTTCCAACTCTCTTCTTCTATCATCCTTTTCTACATATCTTCACACACACTACTATGGTTTGAACCATCAAAGGGCCCCTTTTTCAATAAGGGTGCCCTTAATGGTTTGAACCAACATCAAAGCCCCTCATACTTGAGGGCACATATCAGATTTTTCGATTATTTTTCTTATTTTATTTTTATTTTCAAAATGGACCGAATCCGAGGTTACAACCATGGTGGATGGAGTAGGGTGCCTAACACCTTCCCTTATCCATAAAATGAGTCCCCTTACCTAAAATCAAAGGTTGGACCAAATGAGCTATATCCGTATGAGAGTAATCAAATGCAAAAAAAACATGATTTTTCAAAAATAATGCAATCTGGATAACCATTTACACCCATTTCAAATATGAATGGTGGTGACTCCAAAATCCCCCAAAGTGGATGATATATTCAAAATTGAATAAATCACGTGTCCACAGCTTGGCGACTCCACTGGGGAAGGAAGGCTCTACCCTTGTGTCAACTCGGTCATTTAAAAAAATATATATATATAAAATATTCTTATTTGCAAGCAAATATTATTTGTAAGCAAATATTATTTGTTGTATTCGTTGTTTAGGTGAGTTTCTTTTTCTCTATTTACTCCCTTGGATTAAAAAAAATCAATTTGTTTTCTTTAGTTATCCGATTATATTTTCTTTTAAGCATGCATATCATAAAAAAATATAAAAAATGGTAAAAAGACTTTTTTTTTGCCCAAGCCAAAAACCAGAGGCAATGTGCCTCAAAATGATTAAAAAAAAAAAACAAATGGATAGTCGAACTTAAACTGATTGTAACTTTCTCGTCTGATCTCCGATTAACCATTATAGCATATTGATTTGGGGTAGAACAAAATTTTCTTTCAAATGTGACTTAATCAGCAAAATTTTGACCAATCAGAATCAGTTTTCAAGGCCGTTTACTATCCGTTCCGCTAATATTTCCGTTATGCTTCTTATATGGATACAAAATAAAAATAAAAATAAAAATAAAAACATAAGAAATTTTTTTTTTGGCCCAAGCCAAAAACTAGAGGCAATTTGCCTCAAAATGTGTAAAAAAAAAATTAAAAGAAAAAATTTATCATTAAATTTTTTTTTTCTCAGTTTGTTCCTCACGTCAGTCTTGGCAACTTTCCTCTTGGACTTTATTTTTGTTTTGAGTTTTAAAGCTTCAAAATGTCAAATGCATCACTGTTTGTTAAACTTAAGACGTACCACTCGCCACTTTTTAATTGATCAAAATGGAAATTCAAAACGATATTTGGTTGGACGAAAAATAAAAGAGAAGTCCTTTTATGATTAATTCATTCGTTTAAAAAAAATAAAAAATAAAAAATAAAAAAATTTGTTGATGGTTAACTATAGATGTGTTATCTTTGTTGACCAATTACAGAGGCCCATTCATATAGAAAATGCCTCGGGCACACCCTATCCTATTTGCACACACCACTAGCACGTTTACTTTATTGTAGTGCACGTTTGCATGTCCCTAATAGCCAATGTGGCACTAGTGCGTGGCCTGGTCTCCTCGGAGATGCGACGTCATTCATGAAAATCACAACTCCAATCACGTACTGTAAGGTATATAAAACTGGGGCATCAGTACCGTTTGATCTGGTGATTCTGAAAGGTATATCGATGCACCCATGTTGGAGTGACCTAAGCCTTTGTTCTATTGTAAGCTGCACGGTCACTTGTCCCGATTGACAACGTAATACTAGTATGTTGTCGGTCCCCTCGTGGGATGTGAAAACCATTTATGAAAGCTGAAACCCTAGACTCGTACCTATATGGTATATCAAAATAATTTGAGTTTACCAATTGCACTTCTTGGACAAAATCAATGCCTAAGCGAGATCCTGCCCCGATGTATTACGGTACTAGGGGGGTAGACGACGTTTATTCTAGACGAGAGGTGACTTAAGAGTGCCCTTCCTCAGCATCGTGCGTCACCTCTTAACTGGGGATTAAATTGGCTATTTTTGACTTCAGAGATTGTGAGTTGGAGTCTTAGATTATCACGTATACGGTATATCAAACCAAGTCACCACATACCGTCTGATTGAGTACGCTCGAGAGGTATATAGGTGCACTTGGGCAAGGGTGGCTAGATAAATTGCATTGCACATAGTAAACCTAGAGTCTAAAAACCTCCTCATAGGTCATGACTCGAACTTATCGTGGGTGTTCCTGGGTTATTTTTTAGAAATGGACATTACAAATTATTGAGATCAGGAAGTTACAGTTTTGTCTTCAAGATAATCAAATCATTTTTTCAAAACTATTATATCAATGGGTGCACCAACCCAATAAAGAATCCATTTTAAGTATGGCAGCGTTGCATAATGACCCAGATTATCTTGATTTAACGATCACGATGGACCGGACCATTTAAGTCGAAATGGCATTCAAGTTCTCTAATTCGAGTCCCAACCCATTTCAAGATAAGAAAAATATTTTTCAGAAAAGGAAAAATGATTTATAAAAATAAAATAAAAGACTTACAAATATATGTTATGCATGGACATTGGAAATGTACTGAAATATTCTTTTATGTCAACTCAGGATGCTAGCTGCAGGCAATAACCCAATCGACCAATTGGTCAAAACAACCATCACGGGGATGCACATCGTAGGGAAATTCAACTTTGGAAAATTTATGTTGAGATGTGCCCTGTACTTCTACGAGTTTGAGATAGATTAAAACCTTTTGTGCACCATGGCTAAGTGTTGGAACCCTTATCTTCACATATTCCACATTTGGCATATGTACTTGTGTCCTACTCATGAAGATTATTGTGGCATCATGGGGATATCTACTTCAGGTCCTCTAGTCAGACCTTCATTGAAGACAGGATATTCCGGTGACCTCATCATAGGCCTAAACATTTCAAAAGAAGAAGCCAAGGCCTTAGTTTGTAACGTAAGATTGGATTTAGTACCCTTATTGAGTCCATACCACTCCCGCAGTCATCCCATCAATATAAACCAGAAGCCTGGCAAGTCACTAGAGACTATCGATTGTGTTTAGGAATCTTAGCCCAATACATATTGACCTCCAAAAGTGAGGGTCAAACTGTCCCTGAGTCCTTCATAGACATAGCTTCCCAACTCTCCAGAAAAGCCAATCCTGTACCTCTCATTTTAGCTGAAACCTTCTCAAGTCTAGATGCCCTAAAAAATGGTGAGGGAAGGGATTTCAAAGGAAGCCCTCACCTACTTTATATGTGGCTTTGCGATCGTCTTTTTACCAACCTGCCTTAATACGAGAACAATACGACATGCCTATAGAGTTTTTGCTGCCTCAACCCAAAGAATTCTTTTCTTCCGAACCATTGACGTAAAAGTTAGTGCATATCATTAAGAAAGCTTGGAACAAGCGCACCTTAGGATATCCAGATGGACCAGCAGAGTTCAAAGAGCCAATCGTTAGAACCAAGAGAAGCAAGCCTAATTGTCCTAACAATCTTGATGACGATCAAAACAAAGCCAAGCGTCTATGTAAAAAAATATAACTCAGAGTTATTGAAAGTAGTTATTCAAGGAAAATCTTATCTGTCAAATAATTTTCAATAGTCCAATAAAATTTCCTTTAGTTTCTTTGTGAATAATCATTGCATAAGTGAATTATTTAATGGGTTGGTGTCAAAATTCAATATCAGGATTCACCAAAATGTTATCAAAGGGGTAACACAACAATTGGTAATCCACCTCAAATGGGTCCACGATCCATATCCATCTCAAATTGGGTCCACGACCCATATCCGATTTTGAATCAAAACCATGACCCATCAGTGATCTAACAAGGATGACAACCAACCAAACAACTCAACTTGTTTCAGTTAAATCTAAATGTCACACCAACTCCGTGTCGATGCCAGCTTCGGCTGATGCAATTTCTTTTTTTAGTTTTATCGACTCCGTGTCGATGCCAGCTCCGGCTGATGTAATTATTTTAAAAAAATGTTCGTCCGACTCCATGTCGATACCAGCTTCGTGCTGATGAAATCATTTTTCAATTTTATCGACTCCGTGTCGATGCTAGCTTCGATTGATGTAATTTTTTTAAAATGCTTTACCGACTCTGTGTCGATGCCAGCTCTGTGCTGATGTAATTTCTTTTTAAAAATATTTTACGGAATTTATGTCGATGCCAGCTCTGTGCTGATGGAATTCATTTTTCAAAGGTTTTACAGACTCTGTATCGATGCCACTCCCGTGCGGGTGAAATTCATTTTATAGACTCCCTGTTGATGTTAGTTCCGTGTAGATGAAATCATTTTTAATTTTACCGACTCCGTGTCGATGCCAGCTCCATGCTGATGTAATCGTTTTAATTTTTACCGGCTCTGTGTCAATGCCAACTCCATGCTGATGAAAATTTTTTAATTTTACCGACTCCGTGTCAACGCCAGCTCCGTGTTGATGAAATCATTTTTAAATTTTATCGGATCCATGTTGATGCCAGCTCCGTACTGATAAAATATTTTTATCGACTCCGTGTAAATGCCAGCTCCGTGCTGATGAAATTTGTTTTTAATTTATCGACTCCGTGTCAATACCAACTCTGTGCTGATGGAATGCATTTTTAATTTTACCGACTCCGTGTCGATGCCAGGTCCGGCTGATTTAATTCTTTTTCAAAATGTTTTGCCAGCCCCGTGTTGATGCCAACTTCGCATTAATGTCGGCTCCGTACCGAAGAACTCTTTTATTTAAAACTCGTTTACTTTAAAATAAATAACTTTACTCGACCTAATAAAACGTCATGCATTTTCCTTTTTGTAAATAAGATAGTAATACTTGGTTTTCTGTACCCAAAGGTGGCTAAACGAAAGAAATATAAGCAGCCAGAGGAACCTCCGTAATTTTTCAGATCTTCCACCATCACCATGAGTTCTTCCGAACCTGCACAACCCACAGTAGCTGAAACGTCAAAGGTTGATCCCAGAATAGCAACGTTACTAAAAATAATTGAGAGGCAAGAAAAGATGGTAAGTGCCGTATTAGCCAATGCTAGCATCATATAAGCCCAAACAATGTAGCACCATGCATAGGGGTCAACTCAGGACTTACCCGAGCAACCTCAGCAGGGACCACAGACTACTTTGCCTTTAGCAGTACCGAAATACCAAGGGCCCCCGCTCTACATTCCACAGAATCGACCACACCCGGTAGTCATTCCTGATGATGAGTGTGAGTATAGGGCCACAGAGGCCAAAAGTGCGACAGATGAAAATATGGCCCAACAAATCGAGTCCCTTCAAGAGGAAATGAGGAGAATGAAAGGCCACAACACCATGAGCGGAACTCGATTTAAGGACCTCTGCTTTTATCCCAATGCACAGTTGCCAGCCAAGTTCAAATGTCTGGAGTTCGAAAAGTACAATGGAGTGGGGTGTCCATTGTCACACCTGAAACTATATTGCAGATCTATGTGCCAATACGGTGAAGATGACAGGCTACTGGTGCAGTTGTTCCAAAGAAGTTTAATGGGGCCAGCCCTCAAGTGGTTCTCCCTATTGGACCATACACTTATCAAAAATTGGCAGGACTTAGCTGAAATGTTTTGGCACAACTATCGGTTCAATACGGATGTGGGACTATACCAGAATGATATGGCTAGAATAACGAGGAAGCAGAGGGAAACAATGAAGGAATGCGTCCAAAGGTAGCGAGAGTCAGCTTCCCAAGTAAGGTTCGCTATGACTGAACAAGAGATGAACACCATGTTTATCTCTACATTGGGACATTCGTTCTATACCCATCTGGTGGGGCATACTTCGGGCACTTTCTACAATCTTGTTCAACAGGCAGACCGAGTCAAGGATGGGATCCGAACCGGTTTAATATTTGACTGCACAGCCCTGAGTGCAGCAGCAGGGACATAAGCACAGAAGAAGTCAGTGCCTTTTGTAAAAAAGAAAGAGGAAACTCAAGTCAACAATGTATAACCCAGCCAACCTATTTTCATTCAGGCACCAGTTCAGAGGCCACAGGCACCACAAGTCCCTTGGACGCCAGTACTTCGAGCTGCCTGGGCTCCACCACCGTAGAATCCCTTTCGGACAGTTCCTCCACAAGCACAACCAACACCATAGTATGAAAAAAATCAACAAGTACGGCCCAACAGGATATTCACCAGATTGCCTATGACGCTGACAGAATTACTGTCGATCTTGCTCAGGGGAGAGTACCTCACAAAACGACCACCAACTCCAGAGGCTGCGAACGGACCAGGGTATAACCCCAGCTTGTTTTGTTACTTTCATATGGGTGTACTAGGGCACTCTATAGATCAATGCTGGCAACTCAAGCACTAGGTGCAAAATTTGATAGATAAGAAAACACTCATACTGGATGGACCTGCAAACCCTACTCAACAACAGAACATCAATCAAAACCCCCTACCTACCCACAATGGAGGGGACAGTGGGCATAGGGTAAATGTCATTCTTGGGAAATCCGATTTTAACCCATCAACTTTGATAGCTCCCATTGGGTCGAAAATCAGGATCCATTTAACAAAAGAAACATAGATACCAACAGTCTGCACCATCAACCAGTACACAACAAACCCACCTCAAAGATCGCAACCGCCACTTAGAATGGCTGATCTCACCATTCATCCCACTGGTAAAAATACTTCTGCCAGGCCACCTCTCATCATACCATACACGTTGCCAAATCCTCAAAATATGACTCGACCCCCCTTCATATACCATACACCTCATCCTTACGTCACCACTCGTCATTCCATACACTCCATCGACTCTTCAAGTAGCTTCTCCCATCACTACGACATCCAAATCACAATCGCTACTTCTTATTCCCAATGTAAAACCTGATCCATCCCCAATCACCATACACTTACCAAAATCATTTCCATACAACTCTAACCAAGCAGTCCCCTGTAGCTATGGGACCATTATCACCACATCAGCAAGGGTCAAGACGATGAAGAAGGCAATGGTAGCTGGCATTGGTCACATGAAAAAATATGAAGGTGCCAAAGAGTGCCAGTAAAAGGGATAAACATCAGACAAGAAACAATGGATGAGGAGAAAAGAAAGGAAAAGGGAAATGGTAAGATAAACGAAGAGGGCAAAGAAGAAAAAATGGTGAAAGTGACAGACAGTGAAGCATCAGACTTCATTAAACTCATTTGCAAGAGTGAGCACAATATCGTGGATCAACTGAACAAACAGCTGGCTCAGATCAGCATTCTAGGTTTGCTACAAAAGTCAGAAGAACATCAAGAAGCACTGTTGAAAATTTTGGGAAAATCACATGTACCTACAACTACTTCGCCAACATAGTTAGAACAAACAGTGGGTTAAATCATGGTTCCCAACCCCATCGTCTTCACAGAAAGTGAGTTCGTGCCAGAAGGACGGGGGCACGTCGGGCCACTAAATATCATACAAGGGCATGATGGTTGCTAGGGTGTTAATCGATAATGGTTCAGCCCTCAATGTCTGTCCTCTCGAAACCTTTTGAAAACTTAATGTGGACTGGTATTAAACCCAATAATAAGGTTATCTGAGGCTTCGACAGCTCGAGAAGTGACTCTCTGGGAGAGATAGATTTACCAATCAATATAGGACCCTACACTTTCGAGGTAACATTCGAGGTCATGGAGATACCTACAACCTTCAACTTGCTGCTGGACAGGCCATGGATCCATATTGCTGGGGTAATGCCTTCCTCTTTGCACCAAAAAGTCAAATTTATTATGGGGCAGAGGATGATATCTGTACTAGCAAAAAACTTGATTCCAGCTGGGAGAGCTCCAGACGTCCCCTTTATTGACATAGAGATGACGAAAGACAAGGCCTTATATCATTCTTATCAGTTTGCTGCTATTAACCACATTGAAAAAGGGAAAGAGAAGGTGAAGGCAGAACTATCAAGGGAAAATCTGATGATTGGCCGGATCTTAAAAAAAGTAGGTTATCGACCCAAGCAAGGTTTAGGACCGAATGGAAAAGGGAAAGTTACGCCAATTGAAGCAAAGAAACATACTCCTTATTTTGGTTTGGGATTCAGGCCCACAAAAAAAGATATTATGGAAATGAATGACCAAAAAGGGGAACTCGGGTTAGTCAGAAAGCAAAATCGTGAGCATAATGTCTAGAATCTGGGTAGGATTCCTCATATCAGTGTTAGTTTTTCGAAATCACAAATCAGACCCGACAATTTTTTAGAACCATTGTCAACAAAGCCAGCCAGATAGAAGAAAACAATGAGTTTCAAACCCTAGCACAGTCAAGGAGACTCAATTGTTGAGTCCCAACCATCCCTCGTGGAGGGCATTGATGTTCTATTCAAAGAGGATTCCAATGAAAGTCCACCAGAAATAACGAGAGAACCTGCAAAAGTGGAATTCACTTCAAGCAAAGAAAATGAATCACATTTCCCCATCGGCATTGACTGGGTATCAGTCGTCATTCCACCCAACTTAGGAGGACCTAAGCCCGACCCTGACAACTACCAATTAGAGATCATGGTCGTCTCCGAACCACCGACCAAACCACTCAACAAATCACTTTCTCATCTCATCCACCCCCTTAGAGAAGGGGAAACCTTGAACAATTGGGAAGAATTTCTTTTAATCCTCGAAACCATTGAGGCCTCCCAAAAAAATGCCGTTAGGCAAAATTATTTTGCCTGAGGATCATAATGAGCCCTCGTCCTCGGGTAAAGACTGTTTTGAGGGCTCCTTATCTTTACTAATGCATGATTGCTCTTCTTATTTCAGATGTCCAGAGAATAGTGCTCAAAAATAAAAAAAATAAAAAATTCTTCAAAAATCAAAAAAATCAAAAAGTCTGCAAAAAATAAAAAAAAATAAAAAAGCTTTCAAAATCTCAAAAAAATAGTTATCTTTCAAAAATTAAAAAAAACGTTCAAAATTTAAGGAATTTGTCTCAATTGAATGGACCTTTGGACAGAACAGAATATGAAAAGGATGAATATGACTTCAATCTCGAACTAGACTTCGGTCTCATAGGAATCGAGGAAGTGTCTGAGGACGAAGTGGAATATCCTCCTAAAGAAATCAAGGACCTTCTAGAACGACATGAAAAAGGTGTTCAGCCAAACATTGAGGATACAGACTTGGTTAATTTCGGTACTGAAGATGACCCACGTGTTGTAAAAATCAGAATCTTGTTAACCCCTCAATAGAAAGAAGAAATGATTGAACTACTGCGTAACTATCAAGACATCTTCGTCTGGTCCTATAGAAATATACCGGACTTAGACATAGATCTCGTCGTTCATAAGCTGTCGATCGCTCCTGGGAGCAAGTCAATCAAACAAAAGTTGAGAAGACTCAAGGCAGAATGGACACTCAAAGTCAAAGACGAAGTGATGAAACAATTCCAAGCAGGATTTCTCGCAGTCTCCATGTACCCTGAATAGCTAGTCAATGTCGTTCCGGTACCAAAGAAGGATAGGAAAATACGAATGTGTGTCGATTATTGGGATTTGAACAAAGTCAGTCCTAAGGATGATTTTCCACTACCCCGCATCGACACTCTAGTAGATAGCACAGCAGGCTATGGTATGTTCTCATTCATGGATGGTTTCTCAGGCTACAATCAGATAAAAATGGTAGAAGAAGACCAGGAGAAGACAGCATTCATCACACCCTGGGACACTTTTCATTACAAAGTCACGCCATTCCGACTCAAGAACGTTGGGGCAACCTATCAACGTGTAATGACGGCTTTATTCCACGATATGATACACAAAGAAATGGAGGTATATGTAGATGATATGATCGCTAATTCTAACTTGGAGGAAGATCATTTGATAAACTTAAGAAAGTTATTCGATCACCCAAGGAAGTACAGTCTAAGGCTCAACCTCGCAAAATGCATCTTCGGGGTAACATCAGGCAAATTGTTAGGCTTTATCGTTAGTAGAAGAGGCATCGAAATAGATCCAACAAAGACCAAGTATATTCTTGAGATGAAAGCACCAGTGTCAGGAAGGGACGTCAAGTATTTTTGGGCAGAATACAGTATATCAGCAGATTCATTGCGCAACTCACGCCTATCTGAGAACCAGTCTTCAAACTGCTGAGAAAAGATGTACCTAAAGCGTGGAACGAGGATTGGCAAGAAGCCTTCGACAAGATAAAGAAATATATGCTTAATCCACTAGTCTTGGTTCCTCCTACACTAGGACGACCCTTATTAATGTATATCTCAGTGCAAGAAATGTCTATGGAGTGTGTATTGGGGAAACATGACGAGTCAGGTCAAAAAAAGCAAGCCATTTACTATCTTAGCAAGAAGTTCACCGATTATGAGGCAAATTACTCGACGCTTGAGAAGACTTATTGTGCACTAGTCTAGGCATCTCAACGATTGCGCCACTACCTCCTCAACTACTCAACTATGCTTACCGCTCGAATGGACCCTCTCAAGTATCTCTTCGAGAAGCTAGTATTGACAGGTCGCACTGCAAAATGGCAATTACTATTATCTGAGTTCGACATCACGTATGTCACTCAAAAGGCCATCAAGGGACAAGCTATTGCCGACCTCTTAGCTAAGCATCTCTTACTGACTATGAGCCACTAAAGATGAATTTCCCAGATGAGGCCATCCTATTGACAGAAGTTGAAGTAGTGACAAAGAGCAAAGTTGGAAGATGTATTTCGATGGAGCTGCAAATAAAAAAAAATGGAATAGGGGTAGTTTTGATCAAGTCGGATGGATCTCATGTTCCAATTTCTATCCGATTGAAATTCCAATGTTCCAATAACGAGGTAGAGTATGAAGCATGTATCGCAGGTTTAAAAGCAGCAATCGACTTGGAAGTGGATGAAATCGATGTATTCAAAAATTCAAGTCTAGTGGTCTATCAGACAATTGGAGAATGGAAGACTCGAGAACAAAGATTAGTCCCTTACCATGAGTACTTGGAAGAACTGAGCTCAAACTTCACCAGGATCTCATTCACTTATATGTCACGAGCCAAAAATTAGTTTGCAAATGCATTGGCTACGCTTGCTTCCATGATCAGTATTTCAAAGGACCTAGTCATTGATCCTATCAAAATTGGCATCCAAGATGAACCAGCCTATTGTTTACCAATGGATATAGCAGAGTTCGAGGAGAAATCGTGGTATTCAGACATCAAGGCATACTTAGAAGATCGAATCATCCCGTCAGATATAACGGTAAATGAACGAAGGACCATTCAAAGATTGGCAGATCAATTTTTCCTAAGTAACGAGACTTTATTCAAAAAATCACATCACGAAGTTCTTCTCCGTTGCGTTGTAGAAGCAGAGGCTAAACGATTGATCGAGATGGTACATGGTGGAGTTTGTGGACCTTACATGAATGGTCACATACTTGCCAAGAAGATCATGAGAATGGAATATTATTGGATTACAATGGAAAACGATTGCTATTAGCACGTTCGTAAATGTCATCTCTACCAGATCTATGTCAATAAGATCAACGCTCCACCTTTAGAATTGCACAGGATGACTACTCCTTGGCCCTTCTCACTTTGGGGCATGGACATTATTGGGCAGATTTCCCCAAAAACTTCAAATGGACATCGCTTCATCCTGGTCGTTATTGATTACCTCACAAAATCGGTAGAAGCTGCATCATATGCCAATGTCACCAAAAGCAATGTATTGAAGTTTGTCAAGAATAACATCATCTGTCAATATAGGCTTCCCAGCGGATTAGTAACGGACAATGCCAAGAACTTCAAGAACAAGGATATGATTAAGATGTGCGAAGACTTTCAGATCACCCATTATAACTTTGTACCCTATAGACCCAAGATGAACGGAGTCGTTGAGGCAGCCAACAAAAACATCAAAAGAATCATCGAGAAAATGGATGTTACATACAAGGATTGGCACAACATGTTGCCTTTTGCCCTTCATGCCTATCAGACTTCATTTTGAACCTCGACTGGAGCAACTCCGTACTCGTTGGTATACGGAATGGAAGCAGTCTTCCCCGTCGAGGTTGAGATTCCCTCCCTCCATATCTTAAAAGAAGCAGAATTAGATGAAATAGAATGGGTTCAAGCTCGGTTCGATCAATTGAACTTAATAGAGGAGAAACGGCTTGCAACTATCTATCATGGGAAAATTTACCAAAAGGCGAATAGCTCGTGCTTACAATAAAAAGGTAAAACCTAAAGATTTCTCGCTAGGAGACCTTGTTTTGAAGAAAATTTTGCCAATCCAAGAAGACGCCAGGGGAAAATTCTAATCAAACTATGAGAGACCATTTATCGTGAAAAAGGTAATGACGGGAGGAGCTCTGATTCTCACAGAAATGGATGGACAAGTCTTCTCGCAACCGATTAATGCTAATACTGTCAAGAAGTATTATGCTTGAGATTCGACCCTGAGATGATAAAAGACCATTTTTGTTATCCTAAAACAACTATCTAACTCTAGTCAACCCTTTTAAGTCATCATATTCATTTCTTAACCTAAAACTAGGGCAAGTCAATAGTACAAAAAAAATTAAAAAAAATCAAAGCATCAAAGTACTCCTAGCCCGCATGAGGATAAACTGTGAAGGCTAAAAATACAAAAAAAAAAAATAATAAAAATAAAACAAAATCAAAAATAAAAAAAATGAAAAAATATAACACTTGATTTTTAGTTCGACCCAAATCTCCAACTTAAACAAGTTCGAGAGACGCTGGGAGGAAACATAGATCACCTTTTCAAAACAAAAATAGATCTAGATTTTAAACTTTTTGTATTTATTCCACTACCCCTAACCTAAGCCAACGTTTCATCCCACCAAAAGTCCTTTCGAATCAGGGAACATTCTAAGGCTTCACAATGATAATGGTAGCACCAATGATCTTGTAATTTGATTCAGATGTTGAGTCTTATTAGTCGTTGGAAGACTCGAGAGGGGAGTCCAAATCAGATATTTGAAAAAAAAAAGTACTCGAAGGGTAGAGTAGCCGATCTCGCGGTTCAACTTGAGTTGTCGAACCATGAATATTCATCAGCAAACTCAAGAGGAGAATCTAGATTGATCACTCAAGAAAGAGTGCCACTATAAGAGTAGAGTCACTGATCTCGCAGCTCAACTTGAGTCACCAAGCCACAAAGACACAGAGGCTCCAAATGAGAATTGTAATATAAAAATCCAAAAATATACAAGCATAGTCTGCAAGGGCATAGTGAAAACCTGAAAAGGCGCTATGAGTAAAAAAATCAGACTATGGCAAGATCAAAGTCACCGGCACGATGAAAACTCCAAAAGGGCGTCGATGCGTAAAAATGTGGAAACCGGGTCTGGTGAAAATCGTAACTGGCGCCAGGGGCAAAATGAGTAAAAAAAAATAAAAAAAAACTAACTCCTGGCCCGCATGAGTATAAACTGTGAACGGTAAAAATTTTCCAAAATCCCAAGTCTCACACTTAATCGATATTCACCCAGTATTGGGACACTGGGGATGACTCTAAAAAGAACCAAAGAGGTACTAACATCTATATCCTCAATAGTTGGCAAAAACACATAAATCATCGAAGTAATAAAGGTTTGTCAAAAATATTCATATTCTGCATCTTCAATATTTATTCGACAAAGACAAATCACAAAAATCCAAACGTTTTCAAAACTAATATTTTGGTCGATGATGAAAAATCTAAGACTTATTCAAACTTCATGTTTTTAAAGCAATAGATACACCTGAGGCCAAGTAAGTGAAAAACCTATTTTCTTTTCATTTTAAAAGTTTCACATCACAAAAAGAAAATACAAAAATATATGGTGCCAATTACACGTCTCGATCAAATCTCTTTTCCAAGGCATGAATTCAAGCAGCTTGCCCCATCGTCACCCCCCTCAGCATCTGAAGCATCACGACTCACCAGGTAAGACACAAATGTATCAAAATAAGGATCCTGAACAAGCCCCTCCTGAGATCACTCTCCGGGCCTACTAAGACAGACAAACCATTGATCATCGAGCTTGTAGTTGTAGTAATGGAAGAACTTATAAGAATGGCCCAACTAGGGGAACCGTTGTGGGTGCATAGCCTTGATCATGCTTATGAGATTCTAAGTGAAGCTGAGTATATGCAAACATTCCCGAGGGGAATAGGGCCAAAACCATTTGGCTTGAAGTCAGAAGCTTCTCAAGAAACTGCCGTTGTTATGAATTACAATAACCTTGTTAAGATCCTCATGGATGTGAATCAATGGTCGAATATATTTTCTAACATTATTTCAAGAGCCATGACTCTAGAAATCCTATCAACCAACGTAGTAGGAAACTATAATGGAGCTCTTCAAGTGATGACAACAGAATTTCAAGTCCTTTCACCTTTAGTTCCGACTCGAGAAAGTTTTTTTGTAAGGTAGTGTAAGCAACATGTCGAGGGGAGTTGGATGGTTGTCGATGTTTCCTTGGATCATTTGCGTCCTAGCCCAATATTGAGATGTCGAAGAAGGCCATCAGACTGTTTTATCTAAGAAATGCCAAATGGCTGCTCCAAGGTCATATGGGTCGTGGATGACAAAGCAGTTCACACTACATATAAATCGCTAGTTAACTCTGACCTTGGATTTGGAGCAAAGCGATGTGTTGCTATCATAGATCGACAGTGCGAACTTCTTGCAAGTGTTATGGCTAGTGACATGCCAGCTAGAGATATTGGTGTGATAATGAATCAAGAAGGGTGAAAGAGTATGTTGAAGCTAGCTGAGATAATAGTGATGAGTTCTGTTCTGGTGTGAGTGCTTCTACCACTCACACATGGACCGCATTATCAGGAAGTGGAGCTGAAGATGTGAGGGTCACGACTAGAAAAAGCATAGACGACCCTGGTCGATCTCCTGGTATTGTGCTAAGTGCAGCCACTTCTTTCTAGCTTCCTGTTCCACCAAAGAGAGTCTTTGATTTCTTCCAGAATGAGACTTCTCGTAATGATTGGGATATCCTTTCTAATGGTGTTGTTTAAGGAATGACACACACTGCTAATGGCTAAGATCTTGGTAACTGCGTATCTCTACAATGAGTAAATACTTCAAAAGCCAACTAGAACAACATGTTGATATTGCAAGAAAGTAGCACCGATACAATAGGTTTTTTCGTATTTTATGCTGCTGTTGATATTGTTGCAATGAATGTGGTTCTAAATGGGGGTGACTTAGACTATGTAGCCTTCCTGCCTTCAAATCTTGGTTGATTCAACTCCAACAACAAAACTCTCTCTTGGATCTGTGGCAACTGTTAACAACATTATTGCTTGCATCGTTGAAAGGATCAAAGGCGTCATTACAAGGGACAATGCATGAATTGAGATGGTTAACTTATGGTAGAAATAGAGTAAGATATCAAAAAAAAAAAAAAAAACTTTCGAGTTGCACTCAATTCCGATTTGTCAAAACACGATCAAAATTATCCAAATTTCAAAACTCATCAAAACTTTCATCAAATCCAAGATCTCATACGAGCTTCGCGCCATCAAGATCAAGGAATTAATAAGGCAAAACTCTGTTAGACCCTGTGCTTGAGTCGTCATTTTCCACAAAATTCATCAATTCAATCGGTAATCCGAAGTCGTGTTTTTTTTTTATAAATTTTTTTCGACTGGTACAAATAGGGGTTTAGTTTATTCTTTGCACGTAATTTCTACAAAATAGGGCAGCTGTAGACACCCCAATTTGAAAGGGCCCAAAAAATAACAAACTTTAAATAAAATTGACCAACGGGCCTCAAGAGCCCGAATCACTCAAATATGACATTTTGATCGAACCGAGTCCCCTAAGACCTCTTAATGGTCTAACGAGCCTATCAAAAAGAATTGGCGCACCCCCACCTTCATCGCTCCACCCCAAACCCAAAAATACCCGATTTTCAATAAAACCCGCCAACTGACCTAAAAAGCCCAACTTGCCAACATATGGCATTTTGATCAAATCCAATATTTTTAAAAATCTCTAAAAAAATGAATAAAATAAACAAATGAGACTTTGGACTCCTATCATTTCCTCTACCCTCACCGCTCCACCCCCAAAGCCCAAACCTTCAAAAAAACTCCATTTCTTTCAATAAATGGCTTAAGGCTTCCCACATGGCCCATGGACCCCAATTCCTCACCACCTTTCTACACTCTTCAATCTATTCAACTCAACCCATATCTATTCTTATTCAACCTGCAACCTAAGCTCAACCCCACATTATACCCAAGCCCAATTCTCAATCCAATCCAACATCACAACCAATCAACACCATCATCAAGGTGGGACACATGTCACAACCTTAACTCACCTCCCTCATCCCACTAACCATCCCATCACCTTTTCTTTAAACATCATCTACCCACACCCCTAACCTATACCTACCCCTAATCTATCCACATCAACCCATCACCTTTTCTCTAAAAAAATCTAATCTACCCACACCCCTAACCTATATCTCCCCTAATTTACCCTCATCATTCCTTACAAAACCCATACCTACAATCAAAACCCATACTTACAATCTAAACCCACACTCCTCCTCTCAAATCAAACACTCATACTCTCCCATCAATTCATCTCAACCCTTCATTTCCACCCATTTTAACATATGGCATCATCTCCCATACCCTCCCAAAATATCATCAATCACCCTCTTACACAACCCTTCTTTGAATTAAAATCACATCCCCTTAACTCACTTCACTAATTAATTACTCTCTTACACAATCCCATCCTCTCAACCACTCCCATTTATTTTATTCCATATAATACGCTACCCAAATGGGTTGAAAGATCCAACCCATTTGGGTAGTAAAACAACCTATTTACCCTTCTTACACAAATGCCCTTCAATTATCTCTGATTTACCCCATATCATTTTACCATTTCTTTTCATTTCACATTATCTTACCCCTAAAAATAACTCCCAAACTCTATAAAACCCCCCTCATTCTCAACTCTCATTACCTAATGAAAATTTGAAAAAAACACTTACTAAAAGAAAAACTCTCTACTCACCTCATTACTCTCAACTCACCTCCATTACCTTCAACTCCCAACTCTCAACTCTCAACTTCTTCTCAAGCAAGTCCAAGAAGGTCAAAGGGATTCATCAAGAAAAATCAAAGAAAGTCAACAAAGGAGCAAGGTGGGTTTGGACAAAAGAATATCCCCTCCAACTCTCCTCTTCTACTCATCCTTTTCTACATACCTTCACACATACCACCATGGTTTGAACCATCAAAAGGCCCCTTTTTCAATAAGGGTGCCTTCAATGGGTTGATCCAACATCAAAACCCCTCATACTTGAAGGCACATATCAAATTTTCTCATTATTTTTCTTATTTTATTTTTATTTTTAAAATGGACCGAATCCGAGGTTACCACCATGGTGGATGGAGTAGGGTGCCTAACACCTTTCCTACTCCATAAAATGAGTCCCTTTACCTAAAATCAAAGGTTGGACCAAATGAGCCATATCCGTATGAGAGTCATCAAATGTCAAAAAAATATGATTTTTAAAAAAAATGCAATCTGGGTGACCATTCACACCCATTTCAAATATGAATGGTGGCGACTCTCCATGTTCTGACATGATCATCTAGATAGAGGGGGAACAACCTCAACTTCACACTCTCTTCGTCCAAATTATCATTTTTAAAGGTCTAGCACAGGGTTAAGAATTTATTGGATGGTTATAAGGTTGTTCACTTTCGAAACCATGAAACTTAGAAGCATATTGATAGTAGTTGCCCTAATTTCAAATTGTACCGCATTGATTGTTGGCAAGGAAATATAGGAAAGTGGAGTGGCTGTGATAGGGGCAAATAGTTCATTGAGGGTACGCTGATCTTTACGGACTGGATGAGGTGGAATTGGATGTTGATCCATTTTGAGAAAATGAAGAATAAGTACGTGGTTGACTTCTCTTTTAATCCTTGGAAGTGGATGAGATCTTGAGATCTCTTGATCAAATGGCTCAAGTGGACCTTGCTGAGACCTCCTACCTAACTTACATTAGAGATTCACATAGAGAGTAGGGACGTATTCACATGTACTTTTATGGGTTCCTATAGATTAAACAACTCTAAAATTTCTATTGATAACCGTAAATTGTGAAAATGACATTTAGGATTTTAACAAAAATTTGTTATGTGTTTCAAAAATATATAATTCTTTTCGTTATTTCAAATTCACGTCACGACCTAAATATTTACTGTGTTTAATTGTATTTTATAACAAATTATACGTGGGTAGGACATTTCATCGAGTTATTTTCACTAGTTGGGTTCTATGCACTACTCAGACCTCGTTTTGATCTAAGTTTTGTAATTTTTCAATTTAATTTATGAAAATAAATTTCAAAATTTGAAAAATGTTTTAATATTCAATGAACTCATATTGAGTTAATGAATACTGGAAAATGAATATTGTGTTTGAAATATCAAAAACTATAAAAATTGAAAAAAGGAGAAAATAGTATGAAATAGTAAAATATCAAAGTTACACCCAAATGGTGATGTCTACATTTTTCATTGTGATGCTATGTGTGGATTGATGAATAAATGTCCAAGGTTAATTTACTTTCTGTTGTCACCAGGTGATGTGCATGTTTATTTACTTTCTATTAATACGAGGCGCTGATTTACTTTTTTATACCATTATTTATTTTAGGCCGTGTGGCAACAATTGCATGGTAGGAAACTAGATATCCATTGTTAATTCCATAATGTTAATTTCTTATTTATTTCTAAAAAAAAGAAATGATATGTATATGTAGCTATTTTGTGAATTGTTAAAAAGATTGTTAATACCTGAAGAGATAGTCTACATATTATCCGAAGTGATATACTATCTTAGAATGTACAATATGGACAACCAAACTCATACGTGGTATGAGGCACATATGAGAGTGGAGGCACAACTAGAATCCTGATTTATTCTTTTCTATCTTTACCAATGAACTTGTAATATAAAGGTGGTCGTATATGAATAAGGTTGTATATTTGGGAATCAGATGCACGTCTAATAGGCATAGACGAAAATGATTAGTCAGTGATTGATAACAATCTATAGTAGTTGAACATTCTGACACTTCGAAAGAGACCCATTGCTTATGTTCACATCAAATGGCCAGCTTGAGTTGGATAAATGTTCGTTCAAGTGTGGTAACTAATGATCAGTCACAAAATCAGGAATTAATACTTTATTATTAAATATCTATTGTCTTATTTTGATATATAAAATGAAATGCATGTTTAATTGTAACACCCCGGATTTTCAACTCATATCTCGAGGAAATTAAATGGTGAGATTTGGAAGAAAATATCGAATGAGAGACTTAGAGTAAAATACTCGGATCTTGTTATGATTAATTTCGAGGAAAATCAACTTCGCCATTAGATTCAAAAGCATCGAAATATATACATTAGCCTGTAAGCAAGTCCGAACTCGAATTCGGATAGAGAAGTTATAGAATCCTCGAAATTCGTGTTAAGTGGGACCCAAAACAGTAAAATTTCGTTAGAGCGAGAATCGAAAAGATTTGATGATACCATTAGATCCGTAGTGAAAAATTATTCGAAATGGTATATTCGTTTGTCGTTTTCCGAGTCCGAATAGTTAAGTTACGATCGAAATTAGAAATAAGGGGGAAATTACAAGTATGCCCCTCAGCTTTATTATAAAAGAAATCTTATTTCTTTTATTTCATTTCATTTCTCTTCTTCTCCAAGGAAACCAAACGGCAGCCACTTCTCAACCCAAGGGTTTCAACCCATTCCCATCAAGTTCTAGCCCGAACGAAGCCGAGTTGAACCTCGACGAAGAAGACAAAGTTGTCGGCCACGTCGAGAGCTACAACTTCACCATCTTTACTTACCCATTCTTGTTCATTTTCCCCATCCTCCATCAAAAACCAGCCGGGTAGCTCGAGTAAACCTCCACATCTTCCGTCCGAGGGCTTCATCGAGTTAGGAGCTAGGTCTATACTTCATTGTAGAAGCGAAGGAGAACGTCATTGTCGGATAGCTTGCAAACCCTCGCTCGTTTCGCATCCAAGTCAGCCCAACCTCGACTCTTGAGCCATCCAACCTTGAGTTGTAGTGCTAGCTTGTACCCGTGGCGTTCACAAACAAGTAAGGGACTTCCAATTCTTATTGGTAGCTTTAGATTTTTGAAACTTGCATTTAGGGATTTTGTTAAAAATGTGTTGTTTGTTTTAAATCATAGAGATTTTATTTGAATGGAAATTCATGCTAGAAATAAGATTTGAGGTGTTTAATCTATGTTTTAAATGTTGAATTCGTGGGTAGATTGAGGGATTTGAGGAATTGAACAAAGATCCAAAGAAGGGATCGAAAAACCCAAAAATCGCGAGTGAGGTTCAGGCTGTAGGTGGGAAGGGTCGGTGCCACCGGCACCTACCGAAGGCATTCTGTCGGTCCCACCGACAGAATGAGGTTTCTGCCACCGACGAAACCAAATAACGCGAGAAAATTTTACACTGTCGGCAGGACCGTCGGTCCCACCGACATCTGCCGATGTGTATTATGTCGGTTCCACCGACAGAATTCTGGTTCTGCCACCGACAGCCACCGACAGACACAGTTTTGATCAGAACAGTGTTCTGACTCTTGGCTTGACTTCCTCACACCTTATACACTATTTCTCACCCTTTATTTTCATTAAAAACATTTAAGTAAATGGACATTTACTTTAAGTTCTTTAATGAAATTAAGGTTTTACCCCCCATTTCGGAACAATGGGAATGGTTTTAAGATCCAAATCTCAAAGGATCAAAATCCGAATTTTGGTTTCAAGAACAAAACGTAATTTTCGACGTTTTCGGCAAGTTTTCAAAATGAAATAACTTTCGCGTTTCTTTGAATTAGATTACAAAAACTATATGGTGTCGAATCTCATGATCGAGACTCTCATTTCGAAAAACCCGTTTTTAATTTCGAGAACTTTGAAAATTTGAGTTTCCAACACTTAGCCAAATTTTCACCAGCTTTTACCATTTTAACAGCTTTGGTCTCGTGCATTGCCGGGACCTTGTTTTTGAATAAACTTCGATGGTTTTTAATGGAAATACCAAAAGAATGACTTTGAAATATTGGAAATGGATGGTCGATGTGAAAAGATGAAAAATGAGAATGTTGAGAGAATGGGAAAAGGGAATGAACGGTAAAATGTCAGAATCACACCCGAGGGGTGATGTCTGCATTTTACATTGTATGTTGTGTGTAGGTTGGTGAAAGGATATCCAGGTTATTAATGAAAGGGTTGCATGTTTATTTCCGATTATGTTAGCGCTTGCGCTGAGTACTGTTATTTATTTTAGGCCGATTGGCCACGGTTGCATGGTAGGAACTGGATATTCGTTCTCAACCCTGTTCTGTTAATTTCTCTTTTGTTTTAAATGAAAAAAATCATATATATACGTAGCTATTTTGTGAACTGTTAAAGGGTTTGTGAATGCCTGAAGGGATAGTGTGTCACATCATTCGGAGGGGTGCACTATCTTGGGATGTACGATAGGGACCACCAAACTCATACGTGGTATGGGACGCGTATGAAAGTGGAGTCACAACTGGAATCCGGGTCCATTCCTTTCTTATCTTTACCAGTGAACGTGTTTTGTAAAGGTGGTCGTATACGAGTGGAGTGTCTTTTGGGAATCACATGCACGCCTGATAGGCATAGACGAAGATGATTAGTCAGTGATCACTAACAATCTAGTAGTAGTCGAACGTTCTGACACATCGAAAAGAGACCCATTGCTTACGGTCACGTCAAACGGCCAGCCTGAGCCGGATAAATGGTCACCAGTGTGGTAAGCGCAGCGACCGGCCACAAAATCAGGAACTAAAAGCCAGATTTATGTTGTAACATCATGTCCTGACTGGAAGCGATCCAGTCGTGAATCCCAACTCTTTAATTCCAATACTCCACCATTTGTATTATGTATCTGTTGTTATATTTCGAATTATAAACTGAGAAACATGTCTATTATTTCAATGTTGTCAACATTATTTGCATAAAATGGAAAATGTATAATGAGTATGGATGATTGATGCTATGTGTTACTTTTAAACTGTTTAGTTGCTCATCCCTGGCTATATGTACCAGTTGATCGTATTTTATCTTGTAAAACCTTGCATGTATTAAAATGTTCAGTATGTTTTATTCGATCATGCTTAGGAAGGGTTATTAGTAGGAATTGGCTGTGGACTTACTGGGTAACCATTGTTACTCACCCTTTCCTTCCTATTTTTTTTAGTTTCAGCACTTGCAGCTACCGAGACAGGCGTAGAGTCAGTATTTGAGGAGTATCTGGTCGGTCAGATCGACGATCAGAGTTTATTGCCTGGTGAGCACTAAGGCTACATCCGTTAGAATTGCCAGTTTCATCCAGGATGTATGTAGTTTTTGGATTGAGAGTTTAGGCCTATGTTAGAGTGAGAGTATTTTGTAAGCCTGTATATGATTAGATCTTCCGCACTCTGATCTACTTACATGTTAGATGTAATTAGTCTTCCGCAGCTATTTTCCGGTATCTACATTTTTATATACAGGTTTTGTTATAAATTGGTTTATCAGGTTTGAGTTCCGTGGAACGCTAACATAAATAGAGGAGACCATGCCGAAATTTCGAGGTGCCACCTAGTACCTTGGGATTTGTGTTAGCGTTTGGCGGGGTGTCACATTAATGTTTCTATTTAGTCAATTTGATTTGTATAAAAAGGAAAATGTTATAGTGAATACTGCCGATTGATGTAATGTGAGTTTCCAATTATTTAGTTGCTCATCCCTGACTATATGTACCAGTTAATCGTACTTTTCTTTTTTATAAAACTTTGCATATGTTAAAATAATTTAGTATGCTTATTCGTTCATGTTAGGAGAGATTATTGGCAGGAATTATTTACTTGCCTAGTGTAGACACCCCATTTTTGCATCCGCCTGATTAATCAACTCGTCAATCCGATTGCAATGATTCCCAATGATGGATGTGTATTCCATTGCTTTACTTTGTTACCAGAAATGTTTCAGAAATCCGGATGAGGTATCTCGAACTGACAAAAACATTAGAAATCACGCTATGCTAGGAAAGTACGACCCCAGAAACATAGAAATCATCATCTTGCAGACCAAAAAGAAGCTTCACGATAAAAATCACTAAAAATTACCAAATTACCGAAATACCCCAAACCTCAAAACAACCCTAGAGCCTACGTTACGCTTAGGAAAACCCATTCGAACACATAAAATGACAAATCGGAACCAAATAAATCATTTCACCAATTTTAATAGAATTTGACAAAATTACGAAAATGCCCCTCATAAAGTTCACAACCATTTCACACAAAAAATTTCATAAATAACAAAAACTAATATTTACATTGAATTCCTTACGAAAAACCGATTCTAAAACATCCTAGAACATTAAAAACCGACTTAAAACGTGAAAAGTCCTCTCCGGGGGCAAAACGGTAATTTCACAATTTTCATGATAAGAAATTTCGAAATTAATAAATAAAACATTAAATAATTAAATTTAAATATTAATGAAATTAATTTAAAATTTTGAACCTAAAAAATCGATTAATCAGACTCTCAGGCAAAATTGTTGAGGGTTTGTGGGATATTTCTTTAAGGACCCCCTCCATTTGGGGGTCCAAAGAATTAAAAATATTTTAGAGGAGGGGTTCTCCAAAAATCAAAGTAAATCAAGCAAGACTAAGGTCAAGGTATTAAAGTCAATCAAGTGAGACTGAAGTCAAAATTAAAGTCAATTAAGCAAGACTGAAGTCAAGATATTAAAAGTCAATCAATTAAGACTAAAGTCAAAACATTAAAAGTCAATCAAATAAGACTAAAAGTCATAATAGAATTCTAATTAAATAATAACTCTATCTAATAGAGTTCTAACTTAAAAACAATTCTACCTAAAACAATTCTAATTAAAATACAATTCTATTTAAAACAATTCTAACTAAAACACAACTCTAATTAAAAGAACTCTAATTAAATACTAACTCTACCCAAATCAACCCTAAAAAAATCTATAAATAGAGGTGCTCACACCCTATTTTCGTATCAAATTATAAACCCTAAGAGAAATAGGTCTAGAAGCTCCCCTAACCCCCCATAAACCCTAGTTTTGGAGCCCCAACTCCTTAGCTAACATCCCTCCTTCAATTTTAGTCTAGAAAACACCCAAAGGCCTTCTAAAACACCCCCAAATCCGCAACGAACTTGAAGAGTTCAGATTCAAAAACAAGGAGATACCTTGCCTCGGAGATCCAAAGTCAAATCCGGAAACAGAACGAAGCAAGGGAGCACGGTACAAGGAGCTTTTTTTGTCAGATCTGAGGGAACCAAGTCCTTGCCATCGGAAAGGTAAATTTTTATTTTTATTTATTTTTTTATCTAGGTTTTAGCAATGTAATTTACTTGGGACTTTAGTAGAGACCGGCTTTGGCCGGGCGGGGTTGGTGCCTAACACCTTCCAACCCCGTAACTTGATCCCCGAATTCAGCTTTTATAGTAGATTAGTTCTTTTTATCCATGTTAGAGTCAGTATGGTTCCTAGACCACAATAACTACGTGGCGACTCCCAAACCTCAAGGGTCAAAAGCGGATCCGCGCACCCCGCGGATCGAGGGTGCTTTCACCTAGTAGGTAACCATTGTTACTGTACCCTTCCTTCTCAATTTTTTTTAGTATCAAATTTGAAGCTTGACGAGGCGGGTATAGAACACAACTGAGAATTATCTGGTAGGTTAGATAGACGACTAGAGTCTGTTACTGGTGAGTACTAGGGCTATAACCCCTAGTGACATTAGTTAGCCCAGGTTGTATTATAGATGTTGGTAGAGTATTAGGATTTTTTTTAGAGTGAGGACTTTTTATATAATCCTATATTTTTTTTATCCTTCAATACTCTGATCTATTGTACATTATTAGATGTCTATAGGCTTTCGCTAGTATTATATTTTGTATGTTTATATGCAGCATATTATGTATATTGTTTATCAGGTGAAATAGGTATTTAGTACCTTGGAATACTAACATAAACAAAGGAAATCATGCCAAAATTTTGATGCGCCACCTAATTCTCGAGATTTGATATGGGGCATTGTGTTAATGTTTCGGGGGCGCCATAGATGGTATCAGAACATAATATTAGATTTGTATGGCATACAAATCTGTTATGTTTTGGAGAATAGGCTGATACAACAGACATTAGAGATAATCATATAGTGTCACTAGAAATTTGAATTAGAACTCACTAGCAATTTCGCATTGGGATTGCGAGCTCTTCTGTATCTAGAAGTCCATAGAGCGGAGTAAGCGTAGGATAAGATTCTAGGTTTATTCTGTTAGTAATTGTAGATACCCCATTTTTGCATCTGCTTGATTAATCAACTCGTCAACCCGATCGCAATAATTCCCAATGATGGATGTGTATTCCATTGCTTTATTTTGTTATCCGATATGTTTCAGAAATCCGGATGAGGTATCTCGAATTGACAAAACCTTAGAAATCACGCTACGTTAGGAAAATACGACCCCAGAAATATAGAAATCATCATCTTGCAGACCAAAAAGAAGTTTCACTATAAAAATCACTAAAAAATGACCAAATTACCAAAATACCCCTAACCTCAAAATAACCCTAGAGCCTACGTTACGCTTAAGAAAACTCTCTCGAACACATAAAATAATAAATCAGAACCAAATAAATCATTTCGCCAATTTTAACAGAATTCGACAAAATTACGAAAATGCCCCTCATAAAGTTCATGACCATTTAGCACAAAAATTTTCATGAATGACACAAACTAATATTTCCATTGAATTCCTTACGAAAAATCGATTCTAAAACATCCTAGAACATTAAAAACAGACTTAAAACGTGAAAAGTCCTCTCCGGGGGCAAAACGGTAATTTCACAAATTTCATAATTAAAAAATTCGAAATTAATAAATAAAATATTAAATAATTAAAGTGAAACATTAATGAAATTAATTTAAAATTTTGAACCGAAGAAATCGATCAATCGGGTTTCAAGTAAAATTGTTGAGGGTTCGTGAGATATTTCTTTAAGGACCCCTCCATTTGGGGGTCCAAAGAATTAAAGATATTTTAGAGGGGGGTTCCAAAAATTAAAAGTCAATCAAGAAAGACTAAGGTCAAGGTATTAAAGTCAATCAAGTGAGACTAAAGTCAAAATTAAAAGTCAATTAAGCAAGACTGAAGTCAAGATATTAAAAGTCAATCAATTAAGACTAAAGTCAAAACATTAAAAGTCAATCAAATAAGACCAAAAGTCATAATAGAGTTCTAATTAAATAATAATCAATCTAATAGAGTTCTAACTTAAAAATAATTCTACCTAAAACAATTCTAATTAAAACACAATTCTACCTAAAATAAGTCTAACTAAAACACAACTCTAATTAAATACTAACTCTATCCAAATCAACTCCTAAAAATATCTATAAATAGAGGTGCTCACACCCTATTTTCGTATCAAATCATAAACCCTAAGAGAAGTAGGTCTAAAAGCCCCCCTAGCCTCTCATAAACCCTAGTTTTGGAGCCCCACTCCTTACATAACATCCCTCCTTCAATTTTAGCCTAAAAAACACCTAAAAACCCTCCAAAAACACCCTCAAATCCGTAACAAAACTTGAAGAGTTCAGATCCAAAAACAAAGAGATATCTTAATCTCGGAGATCCGAAATCAAATCCGGAGACAGAACAAAGCAAAGGAATACGGTACAAGGAGCTATTTTTGTCAGATCTGAGGGAGCAAAATCCTTGCTATCGGAAAGGTATAAAATTTTTTATTTTATTTTTATCTAGGTTTTTAGCAATGTAATTTATTTGGGAAGATAGTAGAGACCGGTTTTGGCCGGGCGGGGTTGGTGCCTAACACCTTCCAACCCCGTAACGTGATCCTCGGACTCTTTTTCTCTTTCGTAGATTAGTTTACCTTTTTTAGAGTCAGTTTGGTTCCTAGATCTTAACAACTAGGTGGCGACTCCCAAACCTCAAGGGTCAAAAGCGGATCCGCGCACCCCGCGGATCGAAGGTGCTTTCAGTGGCGACTCCACTGGGAACTATTGAGGATCAAACTTGAAAAACCCCAAGTATGGGAGCATTGCCAAGATGATCTAGTTTTTTTTTTAATTATTTAGTTCGATTTATTTTATTTATTTATTTTTTGTTTATTTATTTTTGTGACTTGATTGTGGATGATTTTGAGTATTGCATTTTTTTTCCAATTAAGGATCACTTTTGATGACCCCTAAATAATGAAATATTCAAATTGACCTATGAAAATGATGGAATGATGAAGGTTGGACAGAAATATTAAAACGTTTTTATAGAATATTCTAGTAAGAATTAAGTCTGGGAACCTATTAATAAAACTTATATCTTCTCGATTAGATTAATTTAGAACTTGAGTTCACTCAATTTTGTTATCGGAAGCCTTAGATATCATCGATGCAAGTTCAATCTATAAATCTGGAATTGTTGCTGAATGAAGGTTGGGACAGCAATGTTAAAACGTTTTTATAGAATATTCTAGTGAGAATTAAGTCTGGGCATCTGTTAATAAAATGTAGATCTCATCGAGTAGATTAATTTAAAATCTGAGTTCACTCCATTTCGTTATCGGAAGCCTTAGATATCATCGATGCAAGTTCAATCTGTAAATCTGAAATTATTTCTGAATGAAGGTTGGGACAGCAATGTTAAAACGTTTTTACAGAATATTCTAATGAGAATTAAGTCTGGGCTTCTTTAATAAAATGTAGATCTCATCGAGTAGATTAATTTAGAATCTGAGTTCACTCCATTTCGTTATCGGAAGCCTTAGATATCATCGATGCAAGTTCAATCTGTAAATCTGAAATTATTTCTGAATGAAGGTTGGGACAGCAATGTTAAAACGTTTTTACAGAATATTCTAATGAGAACTAAGTCTGGGCACCTATTAATAAAATGTAGATCTCATCGAGTAGATTAATTTAGAACTTGAGTTCACTCGATTTTGTTATCGGGAGCCTTAGATATCATCGATGCAAGTTCAGATTGTATTTTCCTAATTCACAGAAAATCCGAATTTATCTAATGTTGGCACAATTAATGTTCCTGAGAGTGAGCTCATCTCAACCATTGTCATTCTATCATCAATGTAACATCTATTGGAATCTTGATTTATTTTGGATCACCCAAAAGTGATCATTGATTGGACCTTAAAAATTATAAAAATTATGCCTATTGCAATGTTTGTTTGATCAATTATTATATGCCATGCTCATTAATTGATTTGCCATGATCTTGACAGATATATTTGTGATGTGTTTGCTTTCATCTTAATTTCGATGTGATGGGTTTTGTATTATTTCTTGATCAATATTCATTTGATATCCATATGTGATGACATAATCTAGCCCATGGGCCCTTGTGTTTGAAAAAGGCCCCGGGCACACCCCACCCTATTTTGCACACACCACATGCACGTTTACTGTTTTGCACACTTACACATCCTATATAGCCAACGTGACACTAGTGCGTGGCCCGATCTCTTCGGAGATGCGACGTCATTCATGAAAATCACAACTTCAGTCACGTACCTTAGGGTATATCAAACTGGGGCATCAATACCGTCTGATCAGGTGATTCTGAGAGATGTATTGATGCACCCAGGCTGAAGCGACCTGAGCCTTTTACCTATTGTGAGCCACACAGTCACATGTCCCGATTGCCAACGTAGTACTAGTACGTGGTCGGTCCCCTCGTGGGATGCCAAACCATTTATGAAAGCTACAACTCTTGACTCGTACCCATAGGTATGTAAAAGATAATCTAAGTATATCTATTGCACTTCTTGGTCAAAATCGGTGCCTAAGCAAGATCTTGCCCCGCTGTACCCTACTGTACGAGGGGGATAGACTATATCTATTCTAGACGAGAGGTATTTAAGTGGGCCTTTGCTCAGCATCGTGCGCCACCTCTCAACTGGAGATCAAACTGGCTGTTTTTGACTTCAGAGAAGTGAGTTGAGATTTTAGATTATCACCTATACGGTATATCAAACCAAGTCACCACGTATCGAGAGGTATATAGGTGTATTTGGGCAAGGGTGGCCAGATAAAATGCATTGCACGTAGTAAGCTTAGAGTCTAGAAACCTTCCTTATAGGTCACGACCCGGACTGACTATGGGTGTTCCCAGGTTGCTTTATTCAATCCAACCAACAGGTAAGTGGGCGACCGATCCAGAATAATCAAACAGAACCCGCAATATCGGTCCGACCCAATCGGTGAAATGTACCGATTAATTTGAACTACTTAAACCAGTGGCCCAATTGACAAATGGATCAAACTGATCAATACCAAATCAGTTGGACTAATTGGTTTCACTTTTAAAGATCCACTACTTTGTATAGAAAGATTCGATCTTAGGATCAATTTAATTTGTCTGATCAAAGGTTCAATCCCAATCAGGGGTAGACCCGCGTCTAACCTTTCTCACTTTCTTGGTCACTATAGACTTATAGTGCATTTGGATTCGATATTTTCTACCAGACTTGGGCTTTTTTATGTCAAAACTTTAATCATGTGATTAAGAGTCAAACCTTTAGAGTCAATGGTTAACCTTGGTTTACTTCCAATCAGGTAATAATTGATCCCAAACGTTCTAAACCTCCATCTGTACCACTTTGGGTCCGTGAAAAAAGCCGTCTTTCTAGAGTACCATTGTCAAGTAGTCAGTCTTTGCCACAAGAAGAAACGAGTACCATGGATGAAGCTGCACTTCGTCATATTTTAGAATCTTTTCAAGCACAGATTATTGCTTCTGTCCAAACACAAATTGAATCTCTGAAAATTGAAAAGGGAAAAGATAAAGCTATAGAACCTCAGGATGTGTTTGACCTCGTTGAAAATCAAGAAGATGATCAGTTACACGTCGACCCTGTCCTAGCTCATCGAATAACTCAGGTTGAAACTGCTTTGAAGAATATTAAAGACCCCGATGATCTTACTCTTGGATTAGGGGCAATGACCTTGTTTCCCACGGTCCGTCTGCCAGAGAAGTTCACAATGCCAGATATGGAGAAATTTGATGGTATTGGATGCCCTAGGACTCATTTAAAAGTTTATGTCGGCATAATGCAATCTCAGGGTCTAAGTGAAGAACAGATGGCTCAACTTTTTCAAAGAACCCTTACAGGACCTGTCCTACGCTGGTTAATGTCATTAGACTCATCTCGGGTAAGAACATGGCATGAATTGATGAAAGAATTTATTGGTCGATATTCATTCAACACGGATATTGAACTAACAAGAAGAGATCTATAAACTACTAAACAGAAACCTGGGGAAACTTTCACTGAGTTCATTGCTCGATGGAGAGCTAAAGCCGCTCAATTGTGGGACCGACCTCCAAAGAAGGAGCAAGTCAAGATTATCCTCAGGAATCTAACTCCAAATTATGCCAAGTACTTGATGCCTCAGTACCTTCCTACTTTTCAATCCCTCCTTGAGGCTGGAAATCAAGTTGAGGATGCATATTCTTCGGGATTTTTTGGTAACTCGTCTGAGTCAAAACCCAAACATTTCAAACCTAATGTCAATTCCTTACAAGTGGCCAACACCTCCTTCGCACTATCTCCTCAAGCTACTCAGCCTTCACAAACTAAGCCTAGGAGACAGTTTGCCAATCTTGGAATGTCCCTTAGTGTTGCTTATCAAAAATTGATGAAAAGGGGATTGTTGACGCCTTTACAACCTAAGCATTTGCCCAATCCTCTTCTTCCAAACATGGATAATGGGCAATTCTGTGAATTCCATCAGATGCCTGGTCATGTTCTTGACAGGTGTATTACTCTCCGACATGCTATCCAAGACCTTATTGAGCAAGGAAAAGTCACCATACCCACTCCTACTACTCCTAATGTTAAGACTAACCCTTTGCCTACTTTTCAAAATCAACCCCCTCCTACTCTAAACCTAATATCAATATCCAAACCTGAATCAATTGACCCAGTTTCCTTCATTCACCCAATCGGTCTTAACAGTGCATTCGCTCCATGCCAGAATGAGCTCAACTACCCTAAGGCAGTGGCAAAACTGAAGAACAGAGAAATTATTAAAGCAACGGGTTGTCCCCCATCTGACAGATTTGAATCAGAATATGAAGAGATAGTAAAAGCAGGCAAGTTCAAGTCATCCATCGAAGATAATTGAAGTGGCATAGACTCTAGAATTGTGTCCCTCCATTCAGAATGATGTCGTCTTTTAAGTCTTTTTAGTTTCTTTTAGCTTTAGTTGCGTCAGTCTTTGAATTCAGTTCTTCATTTTTATTTTTGGGTTTTAGTAAGGTTTGTCAGTCTATGTTCTTTTCAATTCCAATAAATAAAGAAGCTTTTGATTATCATGTGTGCAATAATGATGTGAATATAAAATCTAACATGAGAAATGACTTAAAGCTCACTAACCAAATTTGATAAATATTGGAATTAAAGAGTATACTCAAGAAGTGCAAATTGGTAATACGTTATCCTCAGGAGAACATGAGAGAACAGTAAACTTACCTGAGAAATTCAAACAATGTTCTTGCATGATCTCATAAAGATATATGAATGAATTACACAAAAACATAGATCAAGTCAAGAGTGATTTCAAAGTCAAAGATTATCGGTAAAAGATGATATAGCTGAAAGCATCAACAAAGATGCTAAGACTTACAAGTGGATCTACCATGTTTCTCACTCAAAAGAAGAGAGTTCTCTTTCACAAAAGAATAAAAGATTTTCTTGAAGTTCTAGAAGAGTTGAATAATCAGAAAACTTGATCATACTCGATTTCACAGAAGAAGACTAAAGAATATTCATTCTTCAAAAGGAAACCTTACTCGACAGAGCAATCCAAATATCGAATTCCTGAAACTTTGACCAAGTCAAGCAGCATTCACCAAAGGAGGCCTTCTTTGGTCGAACAATTATCCTATCTTACCAAAAAAGAAAAAAAAACCTTCTTTAGCCCCTCGCAGCCTTTTAAAAGAAAAATAAAATAGTCTCTTCTTTCTAAACCATACCGACCAACCTTGGAAGGGAATCTTAGTATGAACTACGTTTTGACCTGATCCCAAAAGAAAAAATAAATATATTTGGGGTACGTAGGCAACCTGAGAAGTTACTTCAGGCCCGGTCATTAAAAGAAAAATGTATTCTCTTAAGGAAAGTGTCATCCAAAAGAAAAATCCCCTATTGAAATGTTAAAAAGAAAAGAATGTCAAACTAGGGGCAAAAAAAAAATCAAAAGAATTGATAAAAAAAAAATGTCAAACTAGGGGCATTTAGAAAAAATCAAAATAATTGACAGAAAAGAGAGAATATCAAACTAGGGGCATTTTGGGAAGTTGAGCCTTATATATTTTCTTTCTAAATCATATCCTAAGCCCACCTATTAAGTCCTCCTGAATGCTAATTGACTCGATTAAGGTGCAGGGAACTAAGAAGTTGTCGAGTTGGTTATTCAAGATCATCAAGAAAAAAAAGATAAGCCCGCTAGGTCGAAAACCCGAAAAGGCGACTTAGGCAAAATTTAGGGCATAACCATAAAAAAGAAAGCCTACTAGGTTGAAAACCTGAAAAGGCGACCTAGACAAAAATCAAGGCATCATCAAAAAAAGAAAAACAAGGTCCGCTAGATTGAAAACCTGAAGAGGCGATCTAGGCAAAAATTAGGACATCATCAAATGGGAGGAAAGGTCCCATCAAGAAGAAAAATTCAGAAGGAAGCTTGTGTAGAAACTAGAATCATTCAAGCCACAATATTCATTTTTCAATCAAGAGCTCATATCCGACGAAGACAATATTAAAGTCAAAAAAATCAGAAGTCATCTTGAACATTGTAGGATTTTCGAGAGTATGTTTACTTGTTCAAGTGTTTGCTAATGGAAGATGTAGAACCATCAACCACTTTGAAGAGAAAGATCTTCTATTATAATATTTATTAAGATTTTTTAAGTCAAGCTCAAGCATTTATCAAAAATAATGATCAATTCTTTATTGTACATATGATAATCTTAAGAGTCTTAAATTTAAGAGAATGTCAGTTCTTCTATCTGTCATACATCAGAGTCCATATTTTTCAAGCGTAATCCATTCCATCAGTCTCGTAATCAAGTCCTAGTTAAAGCCAACCTTGAAACTAGGGGCATTTTTTAAGGTCATTTAATTCCAAAGTTTTTGTTCTTGATCACATCATATAAAAGCTTAAAAGTCCGGCGAAGCCCAATGATAATTATGAATCCAGATGCATGATAAGCCAATAAAGGCCTGATCTTTCAAACTTTGAGCTCGATTTTGAATCATAGAATGAATTAATAGGATTGTTTAAGTTCCTATAAATCTAAGCCTGAGAAACGTGGCTTAGTAAGTTCGAGTCCGAGAAACGAGACTTCAACTTTTTGAATCATAGAATGAATAGGCTTTTTGAAGTGCCTACAAACCTAAGTTCGAGTCCGAGAAACGAGACTCCAACTTTTTGAATCATAGAATGAGTAGGCTTTTTGAAGTGCCTACAAACCTAAGTGCGAGTCTGAGAAACGAGACTTCAACTTTTTGAATCATATAATGAATAGGCTTTTTGAAGTGCCTATAAACTTCAGTTCGAGTTCGAGAAACGAGACTCCAACTTTTTGAATCATAGAATGAATAGGCTTTTCGAAGTGCCTACAAACCTTAGTTCGAGTCTGAGAAACGAGACTCCAACTTTTTGAATCATAGAATGAATAGGCTTTTTGAAGTGCCTACAAACCTAAGTTCGAGTCCGAGAAACTCCAACTTTTTGAATCATAGAATGAATAGGCTTTTTGAAGTGCCTACAAACCTTAGTTCGAGTCCGAGAAACGAGACTCCAACTTTTTGAATCATAGAATGAATAGGCTTTTTGAAGTGCCTACAAACCTTAGTTCGAATCCGAGAAAGGAGACTCCAACTTTTTGAATCATAGAATGAATAGGCTTTTTGAAGTGCCTATAAATCTTAGTTCGAGTTTGAGAAATGAGACTCCAATTTTAATAGGATTATTTAAGTTCCTGTAAACCTTAGCCAGAGTCTGAGAAACGAGACTCCAGCTTTGTTTGAATCATATTGAATTAACAGGGTTGTTTAAGTTCCTTAGCCCGAGAAGTATGGCTACAATAGGCTCGAGTCCGATAAACGAGACTCAAACTTTTTCGAACTTTAAAAAAGAATTTCAAATAGGATTCAACGAAGTTCCTACAATGTTATGACTCCGATTACCACATTGTTAAATCTTGCCATGATTGTTTTCGTTGCATAAGTGCATTTCAATTTTTAATCATTATTGTCAGTGAGAGAAGATCTCTAGGACCTGACACATTTTTACTCAGTAAGCATCACACCATTGCACACACGTGCACTTTTGCATTAGTCAGGGAGAATTTTCTAAAATTCGAGGATCTGACATCGTCAGTGAGAGTTCAAGCTCGAGGACCTGACAACCTTTTAGTTCGGGGAGAGTTTTACGATCAAGGATCCGAACACCTGACGAATTGCTAAATCAGGCTGTAAAATGAACTGTCACTAGCTTTAGCATTCAGATATCGCACTATCTACCGAAATAGATTTGCTATCTAGTTTGCTTCAACCCTCTGCCAAAGAGGGGCATCTCTAGACACCCCATTTTTGCATCCGCCTGATTAATCAACTCGTCAACCCGATCTTAGTAATTCCCAATGATGAATGTGTATTCCATTGCTTTATTTTGTTATCCGATATGTTTCAGAAATCCGGATGAGGTATTTCGAATTGACAAAACCTTAGAAATCACGCTATGTTAGGAAAATACGATCCTAGAAATATAGAAATCATCATCTTGCAGACCAAAAAGAAGTTTCACGATAAAAATCACTAAAAATTGACCAAATTACCAAAATACCCCTAACCTCAAAATAACCCTAGAGCCTACGTTACGCTAAGGAAAACTCTCTCGAACACATAAAATAACAAATAGGAACCAAATAAATCATTTCGCCAATTTTAACAGAATTCGACAAAATTACGAAAATGCCCCTCATAAAGTTAATGACCATTTCACACAAAAAATTTCATAAATGACACAAACTAATATTTCCATTGAATTCCTTACGAAAAATCGATTCTAAAACATCCTAGAACATTAAAAATCGACTTAAAACGTGAAAAGTCTTCTCCAGGGGCAAAACGGTAATTTTACAAATTTTATAATTAAAAAATTTGAAATTAATAAATAAAACATTAAATAATTAAAGTGAAACATTAATGAAATTAATTTAAAATTTTGAACCAAAGAAATCGATCAATCGGGTTTCAAGTAAAATTGTTGAGGGTTCGTGAGATATTTCTTTAAGGACCCCTCCATTTGGGGGTCCAAAGAATTAAAGATATTTTAGAGGGGGGTTCTCCAAAAATTAAAAGTCAATCAAGCAAGACTAAGGTCAAGGTATTAAAGTCAATCAAGTGAGACTAAAGTCAAAATTAAAGTCAATTAAGCAAGACTGAAGTCAAGATATTAAAAGTCAATCAATTAAGACTAAAGTCAAAACATTAAAAGTCAATCAAATAAGACCAAAAGTCATAATAGAGTTCTAATTAAATAATAATTCAATGTAATAGAGTTCTAACTTAAAAACAATTCTACCTAAAACAATTCTAATTAAAACACAATTCTACCTAAATAAGTCTAACTAAAACACAACTCTAATTAAAAGAACTCTAATTAAATACTAACTCTATCCAAATCAACCCTAAAAACATCTATAAATAGAGGTGCTCACACCCTATTTTCGTATCAAATCATAAACCCTAAGAGAAGTAGGTCTAAAAGCCCCCCTAGCCTCCCATAAACCCTAGTTTTGGAGCCCCAACTCCTTACATAACATCCCTCCTTCAATTTTAGCCTAAAAAACACCTAAAAACTCTCCAAAAACACCCCAAAATCCGCAACAAACTTGAAGAGTTCAGATCCAAAAACAAGGAAATATCTTAATCTCGGAAATCTGAAATCAAATCCGGAGACAGAACAAAGCAAATGAGTACGGTACAGGAGCTATTTTTGTCAGATCTGAGGGAGCAAAATCCTTGCTATCGGAAAGGTATAAAATTTTTTATTTTATTTTTATCTAGGTTTTTAGCAATGTGATTTATTTGAGAAGATAGTAGAGACCGGCTTTGGCTGGGCGGGGTTGGTGCCTAACACCTTCCAACCCCGTAACGTGATCCTCGGACTCTTTTTCTCTTTCGTAGATTAGTTTACCTTTTTTAGAGTCAGTTTGGTTCCTAGACCTTAACAACTAGGTGGCGACTCCCAAACCTCAAGGGTCAAAAGCGGATCCGCACACCCCGCGGATCGAGGGCGCTTTCAATAATTAAAATGGTGTTCATTACTAGATTCGTAATTATAATAGTAGTTAATACTTCTATGAGAAGTATGTTGGTGTAGTTCTGAGTAGTACCTTGCTTCTGATAAATAGAAAATTGCTAAACTTGCAGGTTAAGAATTATGCAAGGAAACAGAGGTACAACTGGACCCATGACAAGGAATCAAATTAGTGGGGAAGATTTACCTGGGTCTAGTAAATGTACTAAGATAGAACAATTGATAGAAGGAGTCTCTCAGTTATCTTAGAGTCAGGCTCGCATGGAAAAAAGTCAATCAAAGATGCTTGAAGCCTAAATGATCGTGGTGGGTCAACTAACAAAAAGATTAGAGAGGATAAAAAAAAGGCGAGACCACCATTTTAAGAATTAATCCCAAATGAATTAAGGAATAAATATCTTACCATAGGGAAGACTATGAGAAGAAATAGGATAGAACACGTACCACCTCGACGCCTAATAGAAAAAGGTAGTTAGGGTCCAATAAGAAGCAAACAATTACTAAACTAGCAAAGTCACGGGAAAAAAAATGATACATAGGAAGAGAGATTATAGAAATACTCGCTCAAGAGATGGAAAAATTTTACAAGAAACAACAGCATATACTTCGAAATCAGTCGAAAGAAAGAATAGTTACATGTTATGAATGTGGTAAGTTGGGATATAAAAAGGAGTAATGTTCAGGTCAATGTCAATAGATTAAAGATGCGTAGCTCAAAAAAATGTTAAATGGGCCAACTCAAGGAACAATAAGGCCACCGAGTTTTAACAAGGTCAATGACATACTTATACCACCGCATGCAGACCGAGCTAATAGTCAAAAGTGAGAGGGAATGGAATTACAAATGTCCCGAAGACAAACCAATCAACCCTAGACTTCTCTTCTTTCAAAATCAGACCCGATCAAGAAGCCAATATATTCGAGGTCAATTTCTCCCGGCTCAGTGTATTTATAGTGTAGAACTCCTCTACCACTGAGTTGTAGGGTTTCCTCATCACTGAGTCTTAGTTCAATTAGGAGTCCAATGATACCAATAGGGCCAAAGGAACCAACACAATAGGTTCAGAGCTTGTGGACCCCAATCTACCAGCTGCCCACTTTATAGAAACCAACAAAGACAAGTTCATTGACATGTTACGTATGTGGTTAGAGTAAGGACTTTTTGTATAATACTGTATTTTGTTTACCTTCTGCACTCTGATCTATTGTACGTTATTAGATGTATATAGCCTTCCACTAGTATTATATTTTTTATGCATATATGTAGAATATAATGTATATTATTTATTTGGTAAAACTGGTGTTTAGTGCTTTGGAATCTTAACATAAACAGAGGAAACCATGCCAAAATTTCGCGGTGCCACCTAGAACCTCGATATTTGACATGGGACTTTGTGTTAATGTTGCGAGGGTGCCACAGATTTGTGTTCTATTTTCAACTAAAGGATTTGACGAGGAGCGATGTGGTTGGAAATTTTATTCGACCATCAGGATCTGGTTTTTTGATAAAAAAATTAATTTTTCTTCTTTTCTTTTCTGTTTAGATTAAACTTGTAGTAGGTTTTTATTTTTTACAAAGTTCAAAGTTTGGATTTTAAATTTTATTTTATTAATTTGAGAAGGCTCAAAGTATAATAAATTTAGGGAAGGATCACAATGAGACGTAACTGTCTCGGCCCATTGGGTTTGACACCGAGACTGGTGTCTGTGGCTCGAGTCAACTCAACTAGTTCATCCCCTATCTAGAATAGGAGGTATAATTTGAACCACCCAAGTAAATTGTGTAAATGGGTATTGCTTTTGGGTTAATTATCTGCACACTCTGGATTTGCACTTAATAAAAAGGGCACCTTTAAGAGGATGACATTATAAGATAAGTTTCGAATTTCATCACTAAATTCTTGTCCTATTAGGAAATTGAATTCACAATAATCCAAAATTTATTAAAATCTTATTAGATTTGACCATAGGTCACATCGAGCTCATAGGCAATGCTAATTTGAGTTGTACCAATTGCACTTCGTCATTAAGGTCGGTGCTTAAGCGAGATCCTGCCTTACTATACCATGCTGTATTTCAACTGTACGAGGGGGATAGATTACGTATATTCTAGATAAAGAGGTGATTTAAGAGTGCCCTTGCTTAAACATTATGCGCCAACGCCACCACCAATCTGGACCGCCGCACCTCAGAACCCATTTTGAGCAAACCCTCCACTAGTTTCATAGCAGGCACCATAGTACGGGTAGGGTCAGCAAGCACGACCTAATAGCGTTAACTGGGTGTTTACTAAGTTGTCAATGACGTTATCAGAATTACTCCCGATCTTGCTCAGGGGAGAATATATCACTAAAATGCCACTAAATCCAGAAGCTAAGAAAGAACCAAGGTACAACCCTAACTTATTTTGTGAATTCCATATGGGTGCTCCAGGGTACTCTACAGATCAGTGCTGGCAACTCAAACATCATGTGTAAAACTTGATAGATAAGGAGGTTCTCATACTAGACAGGCCCGTAAACCCACCTCAACAACAGAACAACAACCAAAAGCCCCTACTTATTCACAATGGAGGGGGAAGTGGGCACAGAATGAATGTCATTCTTAGGGAACTCAATTTTAATCCATCAGTTTTGATAGCTCCCATCGGGTCAAAAATCAGGATCCATCTGGCAAGAGAACCAGAGATATCAACGGTTAACACCGTCAACCAATACATGATAAAGTCACCTCAAAATTCACAATTCATCCCACTTATCAAAATATTGTTACCCGACCATCTCTCATTATACCCTATACATTGCTAAGTCCTCAGAATACAACTCGACCCCCCTTCATATACCTTAAACTTCATCCTCACGACCACCACTCGTCATTCTTATACTTCATCAACTACTCAAGTAGTTCCTCCTATTATCACAACATCCAAAGCACAACCACCACATAACCATATGCTCACCAAAACCATTTCCATATAACTCCAACCAAGCAATCTCCTAGAGCTATGAGATGACTACTACCACATCTGAAGGCATTGAATAGATGAAAAAAATGATGGTGGCTGACATTGGTCACATAACAAAAGCAAGGAGTTGCCAAAGAATGCCAGTAAAAGGGGTAAGCATGAGGGAAAAAACAAAAAAATGGTAAAATGGACAGTGGATGATGAGAAAAGAAAAGAAAAGGGGAAGGGCAAGATGACAAAGAAGAGAAAAAAAGGAACGTAACAGATAGAAAGGCGACAGACTTCATTAAGCTTATTCACAAGAGTGAGCTAATATAGTGGCTCAATTGGACAAGCAGTCTGCTCAGATCAATATTTTAGGACTTCTATAAAAATTGAAGGAACACCAAGAAGTATGTTAAGAATCATGGAAAAATCGTACGTACCCATGACCACCTCACCCACACAACTAGAACAAATGGTTACTCAGATCATGGCCCCCAACCTCATCATCTTCATAGAAAGTGAGTTCATGTCAGAGGGACACAAGCACGTTGAAACTTTAAACATCATGATTATGTGTAAGGGCATGATGGTGGCCAGAGTATTGATTGATAATGACTCAATTCTCAATGTCTGTCCTCTCGAAACCTTTCGAAAACTCAACGTTGATTGGTCGCATGTCAAACCCAACAATAAGGTCGTTCGAGATTTTGATAGCTCAAGAAGGGATTCTTTGAAAGAAGTAGACCTACCAATCACTATAGGCCCATGCACGTTTGAGGTAACGTTCGAGGTCATGGAGATACCAATGACATTCAACTTGCTACTGGACAGGCCATGGATCCACATTGCTGGGACAGTACTTTCCTCTTTACACCAAATAGTTAAATTTATCATGGGGTAGAGGATGTGATATTTGTACTAGTAGAAAACCTGATTCTAGCTGGGAAAGCTCTAGACGTTCCTTTTATTGACATAGAGATGATAAAAGACAAGGTACTATACCACTCCTATCAATTTGATATTGTTAATCAAGTCGAAAAGGAAAAAGAAAAGGTGAAAGCAGAGTTATCAAGGGTAAATCTGATGATTGGCTAGGTATTGAAGAAGGTAGGTTACAAACCCAGGCAAAGGTTAGGACTGGGAGGAAAAGGGTAAGCTACGCCAGTTGAAGCAAAGAAGCATATTCCTTATTTCGATTTGGGATTCAGGCCCACGAAAAATAATATATCAGATATGAACGACAAAAAGGGATAACTCCGGTTATCCAGAAAATAAAACTATAAGCCAAATGAATGGAATTTGGGCAAGGTCCCTCATATCAGGGTTAGCTTCCCGAAATCTCAAGTCAGACTCGATAGTCTATCGAAACAACTACCAACAAAGTCAGCCAGAAAGAATAAAATTGTAAGTTTCAAACCCCAGTCCATTCAAGAAGATTCAATTGTTGAGTCCCAACCATCCCTTGTGAAGGGCATTGATCTCTTATTCAATGGGGATTCCAATGAGAATCTATCAGAAATAATGGGAGAGCTTGCAAAAGTGGAAGTCACTAAGAGCAAAAAAGAAAGAATCACCCTTTCCCATCGACATCGACTAGACATCAGTCGTCATCCCACCAAGCTTAGGAGAACAATGCCCAACCTCGATAACAATAAATCGGAGATCATGGTCATCTCCGAACCACCAAAAGAACCACTATTTCATTTCATTCGCCCCCTCAAAGAAGGGGAAGTCTTAAACAATTGGGAAAATTTTCCATTGACTGTTGAGGTTGCTGAAGCCTAAAAAAAATGCCATTAGACAAATTTAGTTTGTCGAGGATCATAACAAGCACTCATTTTCGGGGAAAGACTATTTTGAGGGCTTCCTATCTTTACTAATGAATTTGCATGATTGTTCTTCTGATTTCAAATATCTAAAAAAACAACAAAAAATCAAATATTTCTCCAAAATAAAAAACATCTTAAAAGGAAAAAAATTTAAAAACCTTTCAAAATTGCAAAAAAAAAAAAAAAATTTCAAAAACAAAAAAAGAATTTTCAAAGGATTCGTCTCAATCAAATAAGTACCCAGATAGAATGGCGTTTGAAAAGGACGAGTATGATTTTGATCTCAAACTCGATTTTGACCTCATGGGGATCTAAGAAGAGTCTGAGGACAAAATGGAGTACCCACCTAGAGAAATCAAAGACTTAGTAGAACATCACAAGAAATGTGTTCAGCTAAACATTGAGGATATAGACTCAACCAATCTTGGTACCGAAGAAGATTTATAAATCGTCAAGATCGGAACCTTACTGACACAACAGCAAAAGAAAGAAATGGTCAAACTCTTACAGAACTATCAGGACGTCTTTGCATGGTCATATAAAAATATGCCTGGGTTAGATACTGATCTTGTTGTCCACAAACTGCCAATTACTCAGGGAAACAAACTGATCAAGTAGAAATTGAGAAGACTAAAATTAGAATGAACCTTCAAAGGATAAGGTCATGAAGCAGTTCAAAGTCAAATTCCTTGCAGTCTCAACGTACTTTGAATTGTTGGCTAATGTCGTCCCAATACCCAAGAAAGATGGAAAGGTACGCATGTGTATCAACTATTGAGACTTGAATAAAGCCAGTCCTAAGGATGATTTCCCACTACCACACCTCGATACTTTAGTCAATAGTACAGCAAGACACGATATGTTCTCGTTCATGGATGACTTTTTAGGCTATAACCAAATAAATTTGATAGAAGAAAATTAGGAAAAGACTACATTCATCACACCATAGGATACTTTCCACTACAAAGTTATGCCATTTGGGCTGAAGAACGTGGAGGCGACTTACCAACGGGCAATGACCGCATTATTCCACGATATGATCCATAAAGAAATAAAAGTTTATGTAAATGACATGATCGCTAAGCTGGTGTAGATACGTGATCTCGTCATTATGACGGTCACATCTACTAAGGTTAGGAGTTGTCACCATTCATATTGTAAGTGAGTATGAATGGTCACCCGATGTGCATTTTTTGAAAAAATTGCCGTTTTGGCGTTTAGTAACTCTCGATGGATAAGGTACGGATCAAATCTTGAGATTCGGGGTAAGTGACTCAATTGGAGAAAAAGGAAGGTGTTAGGCACCCTTTTCTCCCCTCCAAGTGACGGTAACCTCAACTCAACTCAGTCATTTTAATCGAAAATATAAGATAAAAGTGAAGTGCCACGTGTTGTGTATTTGTACCCTAAATAGGGGTTTATTTTCGGCTCGATCATAGGATCATCCCATTGATGGAGATGATCCTTATGGATCCTTGGACTTGAAGTCCATTCATCCTAAGTCATCTAACATAAAATAAAGAGGAGAGGGGATATTAGAAGAGGGAGGAGGAGAGGGTAGAGAGAGAGGGGGGGATTGCCTTGAACCCACCTTGAAGCTTCAAAGTTTTCTTTTCTTTTCTTTCTTTCCTTCTCCTTCTTTGAGTCTTCTTGAGTCCTTAGTAGAATATGAGAGTATGAGAATGAGAAGAGATGATTAGAGAGAGTAACGATTTTCTTTTTTAGTGAGACTTGGTGTGGAGTTAATAAGAGATGATTGGTAGACTTGGTGAGAATTAGTGATAGTTGTTAGTAGTGAGAGTTGGGGGAGAATTTTTGTAGTGAAAAGTTGAGAGATTTTTTGGGAAGAGGATGAGGGTATTTATAGATATTAAGGAGTTATTTTAGGGATATAATGGGGTAAAATGAGGAGAAGTGGTAGAATGGTGTAGGGTTAAAGAGAAAGGTGGGGGTAAATTAGAGATGATTGAAGGGCATTTGTGTAAGAAGGATAAATGGGTTGTTTTATAACCCAAATGGGTTGGATCTTTCAATCCATTTGGGTTGAGTATTAGATGGAATAAAATAAATGAGAGTGGTTGAGAGGATGAGATTGTGTAAGAGAGTAATTAATTGGTGAAGTGAGTTGAGGGGATGGGATTTTAATTAAAAGAAGGGTTGTGTAAGAAGGTGGTTGATGATATTTTGGGAGGGTGTGGGAGATGATGCCATGTGTAAAAATGGGTGGAGATGAAGGATTGAGATGGATTGATGGGAAAGATTGAGTGTTTGACTTGAGAGGATGGGTGTAGGTTTAGGTTGTAGTGTGGGTTTTGTAGGGAATGATGAGGGTAGATTAGGGGGAGGTATAGGTTAGGGGTATGGGTAGATTAGGGTTTAAAGAAAATAATGGGGTAGGTAGTTGGATGAGGGAGGTGAGATGGGGTGATGACATATGTCACCTTTTGATGATAAAAATAATGATTAGTTGATGTGGGTTGTTGTTTATGGTTTAGGGTTGTAGGTTGAATGTGAATTGGATATGGATAAAGGTTTGTGGGCTTTTTAGTGTATTGGGCTTGGGTTATGAAATGGTTTTGGGTTTTAGGAATTGGTTAGGGGTTATCTTGGAATGGGTTTTGAGGGTGTAGGTTGGTTTTAGATCATAGGTGATGTGGGATTGAGTTTAGGTTAGGGGGAGGTGAGAAATGTAATTTGTGAGTGTTGAGGGTTTGCGGGCTTTAGGTGGGCTTAGGGTAATTGGATTCGGGAGCAGAGCGGTGAAGGTAGAGGAAGTGATAGATGTCCTAAGTCTCATTAGTTTTATCCAATTTTTTTTTAGATTTTGAAATTATTGAATTAATCAAAAAGCCACGTGTTGGCAAATCGGGCTTTTTAGGCCCGTTGGTGAACTTTATCGAAAATTTGGAGTTTTTGATTTTGGAAGCAGAGTAGTGAATATTGGGAAAGCGGAGGGTTGGCCGAGTGCTCTTGGCGGGGCTCCCAAACCATTAGGAGGTCTTAGGGGCCTTGGTTTGATCAAAATGTCACTTTTCAATGACTTGGGCCCTTGAGGCCCGTTGGCCCATTTATTTGAAAAATCTGTATTTTTGGGCCCTTTCGAGTAGTGGCTCATTCAAATTGAGGTGTCTACAACTGGCATAGAAGATAATCTTCTGGTGAATCTCAAGAAGTTGTTAGACAGGCTGAGGAAGTATAGCTTAAGGCTCAATCCAACAAAATGTGTATTCAGGACAACATTGGGCAAGCTGTTGGGATTTATTGTCAGTAGAAGAGGTATCGAGATAGATCCGACAAAGACTAAATATATCCTCAAGATTAAGGCACTTGTTTCAGAGAGAGAATTTCATGCATTTTTGGGGAGAATATAGTATACTAACCGGTTCATAGCTCAACTCATGTTTATATGTGAGTCAGTCTTCAAGTTACTCAGAAAGGATGCACCAAAGAAGTGGAACAAAGACTGTCAGGCAGCATTCGATAAGATCAAGCAATATCTGCTCAATTAACTAGTTTTGGTCCCTTCTACTCCAAGGAGACCTTTCCTAATGTATATCTCAGTGTAAGAGGCATCAATGGGGTGCGTACTAGGGGAATATGATGAATCGGAACGGAATGAACAGGCCATCTATTATTTCAGTAAGACATTTATTGAGTACGAAGTAAAATATTCAACAGTTGAAAAGACTTACCGTGTATTAGTCTAGGCATCTCAACTATTGCGTCACTATTTGCTCAGTTACTCGACTATGCTAATCGCTAGAATGGACTCCCTAAAGTACCTTTTCGAGAAACCAGTGCTAATAGGTCACACAGCAAAATGGCAATTATTGTTATCAGAGTTTGACCTCACCTATATTACTCAAAAAGCCATCAAGGGACAAGCCATTGCCGATTACTTATCCAAGCACCCGTTGTCCGATTACAAGCCATTAGAAGAAAATTTTCCTGATGAAGTCATATTGTTCACTGAGATTGAGGATGATGACGAAGAACCTGGCTAGAAGATGTACTTCGACGGAGCAGCTAATTAGAAAGGGAACGGAATCGGGGTAGTCTTAATCAAATCAGATGGGTCCCATGTGCTAATTGCAATCAAATTCAAGTTCTAGTATTCTAATAATGAGGCTGAATATGAAGCATGCATAGCAAGGTTGAAAGTAATATTGGATCTCGAGGTAGATGAAATCGACATATTCGAAGATTCAAGCTTAGTAGTTTATAAGATGACTGGAGAATGGAAGATCCAAGAGTAGAGATTGATCCCTTACCATGAGAATCTCGAAGAGTTAAGCTCAAGCTTTAATAAGATTTCATTCATATACATGTCGAGAGCTAAGAATCAATTCGCAGTTGCACTAATTACGCTTGCTTCCATGATCAGTATTTCAGAAGATTTAGTCATTGATCCCATTGAGATTGGAATTCAAGATGAGCCAACTTACTGTCTACCTGTCAAAGTAGAAGAATCTGAAGAAAAGTCATGGTACTTGGACATCAAGGCATATCTCTAAGATTGAACCCTCCCCTCAGATGCAATGTGATAAGTCGATTTGTAACTACTTATACTATGTAATTTTACTTGACATTTTGCTAATTTGAGAGTGATTTTATTTAGTAATCGTTCTTTTTATTGTTTTAGGTAATAAATGGCCAAGAATACGAAAAAGAAGCAATTCGAGGTGAAATCGGAAGAAAAGATAAAGTTTTGAAGAATGGAGTACAAGAGGCAGAGGCCGCCGCAGCAGTGGATACATGTCCGCCGCAACGTTTGTATTTAAATCAACAAAGGCCCCAAGACAGAAGCTAGCCGCCGCAGCGGTGGGTACATTCCTGCCGCGGCGCGCAGCGCGATCCCGTTTTCTATACTTCGTCTCGTGTTGTTATTAGATCATTTAGATCCGATTTAAAGGGGATTGAACCCTAATTGTATTCAGAACGTATGGAGGCTATAAGTAGTTGATTTTTTAGGGTTTAGAGATATCTTGGAAGCTAGAGAGGAAGAGGGAGAGGAGATCAAGTGATTGCTACGGCAATCTCGAATTTTACTGGTTTATTCTTCCTTTCTTCTATGTTTAACTTCAAGATGTTTGTTTCGTATTTCATTATGAACTAAATTTCGTTTCTAGGATTGAGATGTAACTCAGATACAATTTCGTAGTTGTTTTATTCAAATTTAATTTCTTGTTTTGCAATTACTTATTTGTGTGTCTATTTTGAGTTTAATGCTATCAAATCTGAAGGCCAAAGTTTTGATTGATTTATTGATCTAGGTTTATAATGAGAATTAGAATAATGAGAATTAGAATCTAGGTTAGATCAATAAAATAGATCACGTTAGAATGAATGAATGGTAGAGGTACTTTAACATGTTCTAAGAGGTTAGTAATTCAATTTACAATAATTCCACAGATTTTATGACTCTTTGGTATTTAAATTCACATAGAGATGTACTGAGTTAATATTTTAAGGAGTAATCTAGTGTATTTCGAGAGAAAACACTAGTTGGTTTAGGGAACTAAACTCCAAATAAGGCAATGCAGGTATTACTTTGAATAATCAATTACATAGGAATATCTATAGTGAAGTCGAAAGCCCTAGGTTTTTAATCCATAAGAATCCATTCTTTCTTGTTTTATTGTTATTTAAATTTGCAATTCTACAATTCTCGATTCATCAAATAGTAATTTAGGTGATTATTTTTGGTACTTAGTAACTTAATTCTCGTGGGAACGATATCTTATATTATTACTTGAAACGATTAGTGCACTTGCTAGCATAAATCATACGCATCAAGTTTTTTGGCGCCGCTGCCGGGGATTAAAGATTACTAATATTAATACCAATTGCTTTTATTACTAATTTGATTTTTATTCTTACTTTATTCATTTTTCTCTTTTTAGGTTTTTCCTAGTGTATGAGACGGACAAGTAGTTTGGATTTAGTGCCAATCGACCTTGATATCAATAAGACACTTAGAAGTCTAAATTGGGAGCGCAAGCAAAGAGCTAAATAAGGAGTTTTAGCAATGGCGGAAGAAGAGAATAATGGTGGTGGTGGAGATGCAGTTCCGAATAGACCACTAAACGATTACTCTATTCCTAATGTGGGTGTCTCTAGCACTCGAAGGCCACCTATTCAAGCATAAAATTTTGAGATCAAGCCTGCCATCATTCAGATGATACAATCTTCGGTTCAATTTGGGGGGTTGGCTAACGATGATCCAAATCTGCATATTGCAAATTTCTTGGAAATTTGTGGTACATTCAAGCAAAATGGGGTGACTGATGATGCCATAAGACTGGGTTTGTTTCCGTTCTCATTGAACAACAAGGCTAAGGCATGGTTGACCTCCCTACCTTCAGGAACCATTACTACATGGGATGGGCTGGTTAATACCTTTCTGACTAAGTACTTTCCACCAGCGAAATCTACGAAGATGAGGAACGATATAACAAATTTTCTACGGCAAGATCAAGAATCTCTCTATGAAGCTTGAGAGAGGTTTAAAGATCTCTTAAGGAAGTGCCCGCACCATGGACTACCATTATGGATGCAAGTGCAAACATTTTATAACGGTTTGCTCTCAAACACTCAAACCATGGTAGATGCAGCAAGTGGAGGAGCATTCTTCAATAAGACACCGGAGGAAGGATATGAACTTATTGAAGTCATGGCTAGTAACAATTTCTTGAAATCTGATAGGAATGCACAGAAAAGGACAGCCAGAGTTCATGACATTGATGCTTTTACTAATTTGACTGCTCAAGTTGCTATTTTAAATAATAATTTTAAGAAAATGAATGTTGCTGCAGTTTCTAATGTAGTTTGTGATAATTATGCAGGGAATCATCCTACTTTGGAGTGTCAAGGCCCATATGAAGCAAATTCTTCCGAACAAGTGAATTATGTGGCCAACAATCAAAGACAATACAATCCTAACTCCAATTACTACAATCAAGGGTGGAGGAATCATCCTAACTTCTCATGGAGCAACAATGCGAATATGCAAAAACCGTCTCATTCTTTTCAATCTCAAGAGAAGAAACCAACCATGGAAGAGGTCTTCACCCAATTTATGCAAACGACCGGTCTTCACCCAATTTATGCAAAAGACCAATGCATTCATTGATGATACCCAAGCCAATTTTAGAAATCAAGGTACAAGTATTCGCAACCTTGAACATCAAGTTGGAGAGATTTCCAAGTTATTGACGGAAAGAGCTCAAGGAGCACTCCCAAGTAATACTGAGAAGAATCCCAAGGAGCATGTGAAAGCTATAACTCTTAGAAGTAGGAAGGAGTTAGAATAATCAAAGGGGGGTAGCAAGCAAGCAAATGAGGATGAAACTATTCTTCCTAAAGATCAAGATGCTACTGTTCCTATTCAACAACATATTCCACAACCAACTTCTAATCCCATTCCTTTTCCTCAAAGATTGCGAAAACAAGATTTAGATAAGCAATTTTCTAAATTTATTGATATTTTTAAAAGTTTACATATTAATCTTCCTTTTGTAGATATGCTGGAGCAAATGCCGAAATATGCTAAGTTCTTGAAGGAGATTCTATCAAACAAGAGGAAATTAGTGGATAATGAGAAGGTTATGCTCACGGAAGAATGTAATGCTATTCTTCAAAGAAAGCTTCCCCAAAAGCTAAAAGATCCAGGGAGTTTCACTATTCCTTACACTATTGGTGATTTTAATTTTGATAGAGTTTTATGTGATCTTGGTGAAAGTATTAATTTGATGCCTCTCTTTATTTTCAGGAAACTCGATTTAAAAGAAGTGAAGCCTACTACGGTATCCTTGCAGCTTGCAGATAGATCTATCAAGCATCCTAGAGGCATTATTGAGGATGTTTTGGTAAAAGTGGCAAATTCATATTTCCTACTAATTTTATCGTTTTGGATATGGAAGAAGACAAGGATATTCCACTCATATTGGGAAGACCTTTTCTCGCTACAGGTAGAACTCTCATAGATGTTCATCAAGGTAAGTTGATTTTAAGGATTCAAGATGAACAAGTAACTTTTAATGTTTTTGAGGCTATGAAATTTCCTTCCGATGTTGATGCATGTTTTGCAATAAGTGTTTTGGATAGGGTAGTAGTTGAAAATTTTACTGAATCTTTTCCTCCCTTACCTTTGGAAAATTGCATATTAAATGGTAGAACTTTAGGAACTCTAAGTGATGATGAAGATATAATTGAATGTGTGAATAATCTTGATGCTTTGCCACCTTGTGAGTTTTCAAAAAGGCTTAAATTTAAAGAGTTGGGAGCTATGCATTTTAATGAACCATCATCTAAAAAGGAACCTCCTAAACATGAACTTAAACAATTGCCATCACATCTTAGGTATGCTTTCCTAGAAGAGTCTTGTTATTATCCTGTTATTATTAACTCTTCTTTGAATGATTTGGAGGAGGAAAAGTTAGTGAGGGTTTTAAGGGAGCATAGGAAAGCTATTGGATGGACTATCGATGATATCAAGGGAATTAGCCCATCTATTTGTATGCACAAGATTTTGATGGAAGAGAGCTACAAGCCATTGGTGCAACCTCAAAGAAGATTAAATCCTTCCATGCAAGAAGTGGTGAAAAAGGAGGTTGTGAAGCTTCTAGATGCAGGTATAATTTATCCAATCTCGGATAGTTCATGGGTACGTCCGGTCCAAGTGATTCCTATGAAAGGTGGTATGACCGTAGTGAAGAATGACAACAATGAGCTTATACCCACAAGAACGATAACCGGATGGAGAGTTTGTACAGATTATCGGAAACTCAATGATGCCACAAGAAAGGATCACTTTCCCTTGCCCTTCATTGACCAAATGGTGGAGAGACTTTCCGGGCATGACTATTATTGTTTCTTAGATGGATATTCGGGCTATAATCAAATTCCAATAGCACCGGAGGATCAAGAGAAGACCACTTTTACATGTCCATATGGAACCTTTGCTTATAGAAGAATGCCATTCGGATTGTGCAACGCCCCTGCTACTTTTCAACTTTGCATGATGCCAATTTTTTCTGATATGGTTGAAAAATACATTGAAGTGTTCATGGATGATTTTTCTATTTTTGGTTCTTCTTTTGATAATTGTCTTTCTAATCTCTCTTTGGTTTTACAGCAATGTGTTGACACAAAGTTGGTCTTGAATTGGGAAAAATACCATTTTATGGTAAAAGAAGGAATTGTGTTGGGACATCGAATTTCTGTTAAAGGAATTGAGGTGGACCGAGCAAAAATTGATGTAATTGAGAAGCTTCCACCGCCTACCAATGTTAAGGGAGTTAGAAGTTTTCTTGGACATGCAGGATTTTACAGGAGATTTATTAAAGATTTTTCTAAAATTGCTAAACCTCTTTATGAATTGTTGGTAAAAGATGCAGTTTTTGATTTTTTCAAAGAATGTTTAGATGCTTTTGAAATTCTTAAAGTGAAATTGATATCTTCTCCTGTTATTGCTGCACCCGATTGGGAATTGCCTTTTACTTTGATGTGTGATGCTAGTGAATATGCTATAAGTGCTGTTTTAGGGCAACGAAAAGATAAGGTCTTTCATGTGATTTATTATGCTAGCAAAGTTTTAAATGAGGCTCAATTGAATTATGCAACTACCGAAAAAGAGCTTTTAGTAGTTGTTTATGCTTTTGACAAATTTCAGTTTTATTTAATAGGTTCTAAAGTGATTGTCTACACCGATCATTCGGCTTTGAGGTATTTATTTGCTAAAAAAGATGCAAAGCCAAGGTTGCTAAGATGGATTTTACTTTTGCAGGAATTTGACTTGAAAATCAAGGACAAGAAAGGAACTGAAAATGTAGTTGCAGATCTTTCTAGGATGAACCATGTGCAGCTGAATAAAGAAGTTGATGGAGATATTAATGAGAAATTTTCGGATGAGCAACTGTTTGCAGTTGGAGAAGCCCCATGGTATGCTGATTTTATCAACTATTTGGCTAGGGGGATTATGCCTACCGAACTCATCCACCAAAGGAGGAAGAAGTTCTTTACAGATATTAAGTATCTCATATGGGATGATCCATTCCTTTACAAGATGTGTGGTGATCATATAACTAGAAGATGTGTGCCGATAGAGGAGATGGAGAGTATCCTTCAACATTGTCATTCTCGCGAAGTTGGAGGACACTTTGGAGCAACCAAGACAGTAGCAAAAATTTTACAATCAGGATTTTATTGGCCTACTATTTTTAAAGATTCATATAATTTTGTTTCCAATTGTAATAAATGTCAAAGGGTTGGGAATATATCTAGGAAAAACGAGATGCCTCTAACAAATATTTTAGAAATTGAATTGTTTGATGTTTGGGGTATTTATTTTATGGGTCCTTTTCCATCTTTTTTTTCTAATCGTTTTATTTTGGTTGCTGTAGATTATGTGTCCAAGTAGGTTGAAGCTGTAGCATTGCCAACCAATGATGCTCGGGTGGTGGTGAGATTTTTGAAGAAGTATATTTTTGCAAGATTTGGAACACCAAAAGCTATCATAAGTGATGGAGGATCACACTTCAGTAACAAACAATTTGATTCACTTTTGAGCAAATATGGAGTGACACATAGGGTGCCTACACCTTATCATCCGCAGACAAGTGGTCAAGTTGAGGTATCCAACCGTGAGCTAAAGAGGATTCTAAAGAAGACAGTCAATTCTTCAAGGAAGGATTGGTCAAGCAAATTGGATGATGCTCTATGGGTCTACCGGTCAGCTTTCAAGACACCTATTGGAATGTCTCCATATCAATTGGTTTATGGTAAATCTTGTCATCTCCTAGTTGAGTTGAAACATAGATCATATTGGGCTGTTAAGTTCTTGAATTTCAATTTACAGGCTGCAGGGGAGAAGAGACTGTTATAGTTAAATGAGATGGAAGAGTTCCGGAATGATGCTTATGAGAATGCTAGGATCTATAAGGAAAAGACGAAGAGATGGCATGATAGGCACATTCACAAACGGGAATTCAAAGAAGGACGACAAGTTCTCCTCTTCAATTCAAGACTTAAACTTTTTTCGGGAAAATTAAGATCACGGTGGTTCGGTCCTTTTACTGTCAACAAGATCTTACCATCGGGGACAATAGAAGTCAAGCATCCGTCGAAAGGGATTTTTACAGTAAACGGGCAGCGACTGAAGCACTACTTCAGAGGGAACTTTAATATCGAGCGGGTGTCCATTTTGCTCTCAATTTCGAAGTGAAGATTCAAGAAAGTCTAGCTAAAGACTTAAATTTTAGCGCTTCTCGGGAGGCAACCCGATTTATTTCCAAAACTAAAATTTCAAGGATTTAGTATTTCATTAGTTTATTTTATTGTAGTTTAGTTGTTATTTTATTTTATTAAGTAGTTTAGGATTTATTTTATGTTATTTATTTTTATTTTAATTATGTTGGTTTTATTTTTCAGGTGAATAAACGATTTCAGTGTTGCCCAGTCAATTCCGTCGCAGCGGTGGGTACATGTGCACCGCGTCGGTTTCTCAAAAATAGAAAAGACGCCAAGCTCAAATTGAAGGAATTAGGACACTAGCCGCGGTGGAAATGACTTACATGCTGCGGCGCGAGTCGCGAAGTCAGAATTTTAAGGGATTAAACCCGTCATTTGGTTCAAATCTCTCACATTCTCTCCGCCTCTTTCTCTTCTTTTCTCAAAAACCTCTCATTTTCCTTCACCTCTTCATCTTCCTCAACCGTCTACCTCCCCTAACTCTATTTAAATCCATAAAATTTCTTTCATTTGTTCAAATCATTCTCACTATTCTTATTTCTTCTTAGAAAAATGAAAGATTGCTACTAAGTTTGGGGGAAGGAAGGTGATTGCATAGAAGTTTGGATTCGATATTTGAAGAAGAGGTTTGAGGTTTGCAAAAGAGGTAAGGGTTTTCTTCTCTCTTGATTGAAATTCTGTGTTTAGTTGATTTCTGATTAGAAGAATTTTATTTGGGTTATAATGGTTTCATCAGTTACTTCTAAGAAGAGGAAATCTAGGGTTGTTTATGATAAAAAGAAATTTGTTAGTGAAGATGCACAGAATAGGTTCTATGAATCGGTAACTGGTAGAAATCCTATAACGGAAAGGACATTAACTGTCACAGCTGTAGGATATCCTCGTATTAGGGGGATTATAGAAGAGAGGAAATGGGAAACGTTTTGTGAACAACCTAAGCCTGCAATAGTACCAGTTGTGAGGGAATTCTATGCCAATGCTCCTGAAAATAACAATAGAAAGGTGTTTGTTAGAGGAAAACAGGTCGATTTTAGTGGGGAGGCTATCAACAAAATTTTCAATTTACCTGATATTACAAAAGATGATTACAATAGTTCAATGGGAGACAAATAGAAGCCTAAACACTTATCCTTACCTTTAATGAGAATATTCACTTGTGTGTGATTTGTTGAGATTGAAGAGAAAAATCTATTGTTAAGGGAGAAAAGGATATAAAAGAATGTTGTTAACCCCGGTGATAATCAAAGATAAGTTAGTGGGTTTTGAAGAAAGATGAAGGAGGGATACAAGTTTGAAGAAAAGTGTTCTTTAATTATTTATTTTGTTTTACAAATTCAAAAAAAAATATATATATAAAAAATAAAAAAAATAAAAAAAGAATTTGTTGGTAGTAGTGGTGAAAGTGTGCGAAAGTGTTATAGCACAAAAGAAAGAAGGAAAGTATGAAAAGTGAAGTTGTGATGTTAGTATTCTTAAGCTCTTTAGAATGTTACATTTTGTTCGGTTGTGAGTATTCTCATTCTTTGAATTATCCTATCCATTCTATTTTAGCCAATACCTAAACCTAACATTACAAGTTTAATTAAGACCTTTTGATCCGAGGTCGCATGATGAGTTTACATTAGTGGAGAGTGACAAGAAAGCCAAGCTTATGAGATTTGATGTTTCATTACTATTTAGAGGTCAAATTTGTTTGCATTGTTTTTATAAAATTATCCGGGTGGTAGAATTGATTGTTTTAGAGATTGCTTACTTGGATTTTTCAGAGAATTGATGATTTGAATGGGATGAAAGTTTGGGTGATTTTTCTAGCTTTTGTAATGGGCAATAGATTCTTGACGCTTTATGTTATCAGTGATTTTTGAGACACTATTGTGAATTGTGCTTGTTAAATGAAACTTATTCTTGAAAGTTGAAGAATCTGAAGTTAGTTTTGATTCAATTCATTCTAGGTTAGGTTTATTTCTATTTTTGCTCGAGGACTAGCAAATGTTAAGTCTGGGGGAATTTGATAAGTCGGTTTGTAACTACTTATACTATGTAATTTTACTTGACATTTTGCTAATTTGAGAGTGATTTTATTTAGTAATCGTTCTTTTTATTGTTTTAGGTAATAAATGGCCAAGAATACGAAAAGAAAGCAATTTGGGGTGAAATCGGAAGAAAAGATAAAGTTTTGAAGAATAAAGTACAGGAGGTAGAGGCCATCGCAGTAGTGGATACATGTCCTCCGCGACGCTTGTATTTAAAGCAACAAAGGCCCCAAGACAGAAGCTAGTCGCCGCAGCGATGGGTACATTCCTCTCGCGGCGCGCGGCGCGATCCCGTTTTCTGCACTTCGTCTCGTGTTGTTATTAGATCATTTAGATCCGATTTAAAGGGGATTGAACCCTAATTGTATTCAGAATATATGGAGGCTATAAGTAGTTGATTTTTTAGGGTTTAGAGATATCTTGGAGGCTAGAGAGGAAGAGGGAGAGGAGATCAAGTGATTGCTATGGCAATCTCGAATTTTACTGGTTTATTCTTCCTTTTTTCTATGTTTAACTTCAAGATGTTTGTTTCATATTTCGTTATGAACTAAATTTCGTTTCTAGGGTTGAGATGTAACTCAGATACAATTTCATAGTTGTTTTATTCAAATTTAATTTCTTGTTTTGCAATTACTTATTTGTGTGTCTATTTTGAGTTTAATGCTATCAAATCTAAAGGCCAAAGTTTTAATTGATTTATTGATCTAGGTTTATAATGAGAATTAGAATCTAGGTTAGATCAATAAAAGAGATCACGTTAGAATGAATGAACGGTAGAGGTACTTTAGCATGTTCTAAGAGGTTAGTAATTCAATTTACAATAATTCCACAGATTTTATGACTCTTTGGTATTTAAATTCACATAGAGATGTGCTGAGTTAATATTTTAAGGAGTAATCTAGTGTATTTCGAGAGAAAACACTAGTTGATTTAGGGAATTAAACCTCCAAATAAGGCAAAACAGGTATTACTTTGAATAATCAATTAAGTAGGAGTATCTGTAGTGAAGTCGAAAGCCCTAGGTTTTTAATCCATAAGAATCCATTCTTTCTTGTTTCATTGTTATTTCAATTTACAATTCTACAATTCTCGATTCATCAAATAGTAATTTAGGTGATTATTTTTTGTACTTAGTAACTTAATCCTCGTGGGAACGATATCTTATGTTATTACTTGAAACGATTAGTGCACTTGCTAGCATAAATCATACGCATCACAATGCCTAATGATCAAAGGACTATTCTGAAGTTGATAGGCCAATTCTTTCTAAGCAATGGCACTTTGTACAAGAAATCACATCATGAAGTCCTAATTCTGTGTGTAGCAGAAGCAGACGCTAAACGATTGATCAAAACTATACATGGTGGAGTCTGCGGACCTCACATGAATGGTTACATGCTTACTAAGAAGATCATGAGAATGGAATATTACTAGTCAAAGATGGAGAGTGACTAGTATCAACATGTTCGCAAATGCCATCTATGTCAGATTTATGCCAATAGGATCAACGCTCCACCTTCAAAATTGCATAATATGACTACCCGTTGGCCCTTCTAGCTCTGGGGCATAGATGTCATCAAGAAAATCTCACCAAAAGCTACAAATGGGCATCGTTTCATCCTTGTTGCTATCGACTACTTCACTAAATGGGTAAAAGAGACATCTTATCCAATGTCATGAAAAACAACATCTTGAAGTTTGTCAAGAATAACATCATCTACAAATATGGGTTTCCCAACAGATTAGTAAAGGACAATGTCAAGAACTTCAAGAACAAGGATATGATCAAGATCTGTGAAGACTTTCAGATCACTCATCACAAATCAGTACCCTACAGACCTAAGATGAACGGAGCAGTCGAGGTAACCAACAAGAACATTAAGAGAATTATTGAGAAAATGGCTGTAACATACAAGGATTGGTATGACATATTGCCTTTTGCACTACATGCTTATGGAACCTCGTTTAGAACATCGACTGGAACAACTCCTTACTCGCTGGTATACGAAATGGAAGTAGTCTTACTCATCGAGGTTGAGAGTGCCTTCCTTCAGATCTTAAAAAAGGTAGAGTTGGATGAAACTGAATGGATTCAAGCTCGATTTGACTAGTTAAATTTGATTGAAGAAAAAGATCTTGTAGCTATTTGTCATGAACAGATCTATCAGCGACGACTAGCTCGTGCCTACAACAAGAAAGTAAAACCTAAAGACTTCTCACTAGGAGACCTTATTTTGAAGAAGATTCTACCAATCCAAGAAGACGCTAAGAGAAAGTTTGACCAAACTATGAGGGACCATTTATTTTGCAGAAGGTAATAACGGGAGGAGCTCTCATTCTTACAGAAGTGGACATACAACTCTTCCCTCAACTGATCAATGCTGACACTATTAAGAAATACTACGCTTAAGAACCGATCCTGAGATGACGAAAAACCATATTTACTATCCTAAACTAACTATCAATCCTAGTCAATTGAGCCATCCCGTTCATTTCTTAACCTAAGACTGGTGTAAGTCAACAATTACAAAACAAAACAAAGATGAAGAAAAAAAGAAAAAGATTAAGAAAAAAAATGAGAGACAAAGAGAAAAGAAAATCAGAAAATCCAGAAGAAAGTATCAAATTACTCCTAGCCAGCATGAAGATAAATTGTGAATGGCTAAAAATACAAGAAAATCAAAAAAGTCAAAAAACTCGGACACTTGATCTTGGCTCGACCCAAATCTCCAGCTTAAACAAGTTCAAGAGACGTTGGAAGGAGACATAGATCATCTTTTTGAAACAAAAATAGACGAACCCTATGTCTAGCCCACTTCAGATAAATTAAGACCCTAACTTTAACCTTTTCGTATCCTTCTACTACCATTAGCCTGAGCCAACGTTTCGTCACAACGAAAGTCCTTCTGGATCAGGAAATGTTCTAAGGCTTCATAATGACGATGGCAGCACCAATGATTTTGTAACTTGGTCCGAGCTTCCAAGTCTTGTTAGTTGTTGAAAGACTTGAAAGGAGAATCCAGATCAGATATTCAAGAAAAGAGCATCTTGAAGCATAGAGTAGCTGATCTTACAGCTCAACATGAGTTGTCGAACCACGAATAATCGTCAGAAAACTTGAAAGGAGAATATAGATCGATTACTCAAGAAAGAGCACTACTATAAGAGTAGAGTCACCTATCTCGTAGTTCAACTTGAGTCACTAAGCCACAAAGACATAGAGACTCCGAGCCAAAACCGTAATATAAAGAGTTAAAAAATACAAGCATAGTCTGAAAGAGCATAATGAAAACTTGAAAGGGCACTATAAGTAAAAGAATCAGACTATGGAAAGATCAAAACCACTGGCACGATGAAAACCTCGAAATAAACCGCATCGAAGCACAAAAATATGGAAACCAAGTTTGGTGAAAAATGTAACTGGCACCAGGGGCAATAAGGGCAAAAAAAATGATAACCCCTGGCCCGCAAGAGTATAAACTGTGAACGGCAAAAAATTTTCAACAACTCCCAAGGAATAAACAGATAATAGTCTTCCAATACCAGGGCAATGAGGATGACTCTAAAGGAACCGAAAGAACAATTGACACTCGTATCCTTTTTGGTTGGCAAAAATACCATGATTGTCCCAACCAAAGATTTTACAAATCTTGAATTTATCGTACTTATTTAATAAAGACATTTCATAAAATTTCAAAAAGCTACTATTTTGACCAATGACAACAAATCTAAGACTTATTCAACAAAACTTCATATTTTTTAGAACAATAGATACATCTGTGGCAAAATAAGTACAAAACCTATTTTCTTTGCATTAAAACTTTCAATATTTTACATACATTCAGATAATGTCAAGAAAATACAAAAGCAGGAATACAAGACGCAACCCTTCAAACATCATGGTAAGAAATGAAAAAGGAGTCAAGGAGTTCCTCCAAAGCACGGATCTGAGCAACCTGGTGAATTATCACTCTTTCAGCATCCGAAACGTCACGACTAACCAAATATACTTCAAAGTCATCAACATGAGGACTTTGGGCAAGCCGATCCCTCAACTCAGCAACTTCACCACTATCACAAGACTCCAACCGTGCAAGTTCGGATGTCAATCTAGCAATTTCTTTCTGCATCTTCTTCTAAGACTTGAGCCAAATAGCCTGAATTCTATGATGATCAATTTCGGACTCCTCTACTCAATCTCGTTAACAAAAAAAAGATGAAGTACCAGGGTATACACGGGGTACTATCAACACCGATGGCCTCCTAGAAATGAGTTCTCGAATCCAATGCAAGTATGATGAGAATAGGTGTGCTGCAAAAATGGGCCGACTCAAAACCTCAACTTGGCCCCATTCTTTCACTAGTCGACTAAGAAGGATGGTTGATAAAGGATCAACCAGTTTACCAAACTTCTCAGGGATGAGCACACCCTGATCATAGCTAAATTGTCGAAGAACCCAAAGTGGTACATAGTGAGTCATCTCGTGAAGACTAATCAAGACAAGGAAGCGGGCCCTGTCAAATGCAATCAAGGGAGACCCCCGAGGTTGGAATGCACCGACCCATCTCACCTCTTCATCATCAAGGTTGCAAATAAAGGCATATAATTCCTCTTTACCACCCGAGACTAAGGGAGCAACTCGTCTCGATATCATGAGCATGAGAACTGCATTAACACAGAACGGACGGTTAATAGATTCGGTTGAAGCCATGTGGTCCATATACCAAAGCTACAAGAATAGGAGCATTCTAAACTTTTGAGAGCTAAAAGACTTAAACTATAAATTTATACTAAATTTGGAAGTTAACCTGCAAGAGTAGAGCATATCCTTAGAAAATTCGATCATGACTGACTTACAAGCCGTAAGAAATTGAAACATCATGCTCAAAAGCATGGGGGGCAACCGACGTCCCTCTCAGATTTATTGAATCTCATGAATGAGGGAAAGGTCCATAATGTCCCCATCACCTAGAAATAAGAGTTGACCCACCACCACTAAAGTGAGGGCATTAAAATGAACCAATGGTCTCAAGGGATCCGTAAGACGCTTGACCAAGAAAGATCCCAACATTATCCTCAAAACCTATCCACCATCAGGGATTTTCAAAAACTTATGGTTTATCCCCAAAAAGTCGAAAGCTTTGCCTCAATAACCATCTCGCAAAGGTGGAACAATGACTACACCCAACATCTCGAGACATAACAACATTTCAAGCTCTTCAATGGTGGGAGTCATCTCATGTTCCCCAAATAGAAAAAGGTTGAGTTCGAGAACCCAACACCCCAACATTGTCTTAATCAAGCTCCATTGTAGTAGGATTTTGGCAAGGAAAGAGTGAACCCCAACTTATTCAAACACCATTAAGTTCTCTCATTATTATCTATGCTATCTATCTAACTACTTACGAAAGAATCAACAATGCCATACCTTTTCATGTTAGGAAGAGTGGGGGCACCTCCATGGAATTTGGGAAGAAGTCTTAAAGAATAAGACTTAAAGAATAAGAAGAACAAAAATCTACCCAGAATGTGAAAGAGGGAAGTAAAAATTGTGAAAAATGAAATGTAAGGGCAAAACCAGGGTTGAAACAGGCCTAAAAGATAGAAAATCGTGCTAGTCCGTGTCTTGAATATGAATAAAGAAAGAATAAGCTTAACCGTACTTCAAATATGAATGAAATCTAAGCTGATTTAACTGTGCTTAAAACACGAATGAAGTCAAAATTGACCTATCCATGCTGGAAGCATTGATGAAATCGCAGACGACTTATTCGTATTTAAAATACGGATAAAGTATAATTTGATTTATCCGTGTTGGAAGGATGGACCAGAACATTTTAAAACCTGGGCATTTTAACTTACCTCTTTCCCTCACTTTTGAGAACCATAAGATCTTTATTTTAACGATCGCCTCACATCCCGAGATCTCAAAATCATGTGAAAAATAACCTAGGCCCTCTCATACTCGAAATGTTAAAATCTTGTCAGGCATGCTTAAGTTTGGGGCTTTTTCAAAAGCATGCGCATTCATCACTTTGTGCAGGATTTTGGAGGCCCACAATTGCAAATCACTCACTATTGGGCTCATGGGCCTACAAACGACTCACACCACTTGAGAATATACTAAAAGGGTCCTTGGTACCTTAATTGTACCCTTTATCCACTCCCCTAACCTCACAAACACGCGTAAGGCTTATAGAGGCCCTGGTAATCGATATCACTCCCAAGGTGCCTGTTAAGGCTTGAATCAATTGCATATGCAATCATAACAATGTGATAAATATAACAAACATAAATGTATATATACAAAATGTGAGAATGTCTACATGAACAATATCAAAAGACTAATACAAATCTCTACATGTTTTACAAAGTATATCAAAAAGTCAGATTGAAGGGGGGACAACATCGTCTCGAGCACTCTGAGTCTTTAGGATCACTCCAGACGAAGATCCAGCTACTGCACCAGAACTTGACACCCTGAAAGAAGGTAGACCGTGTAGCCACAGTCATCCATAGAAATCCATGAAGAAAAGCTTTGCATCTAGGGCAGCATCCTGCTTTGTGGTCCTCGCAAGATCAGCACCTGGGACGGAGGGACCGATAGAAGGGGAGGCCTCTAAAGAAAGAAACAAACCAAGTAAAGAGACAGGCATATACATAAAATGCATGGAAATGTACAACTAAAATGCAAATGCTTACCCTGGGAGGTGTTAGAGGGCGCGTAAAGGTGCTTGTTCCATCTTGGCGTCAATGATAGTCTTGAAAAGATTATGAGAGAACCAATCAGAATAGGATACAAATAAACTAAGAGCTACAAAACATAGGGAAAAAGAAATAGAAAGTGACATACTAGCAGCCTGCGCCTTTAAGCTAGCCTCCTATGCTTTGAGATGAATTGCCTGCTCCTCCACCTCGACCCTAGAAGCCCTCCACCTATTTTCCATCTCCACAGCCCTCGCTGCCTAAGCCTCGATAACATCATAGCCCTCTCGGAGGCGACGAAGATCATCAACTTGAAATCAAAAGCACAAACCAAATGAGAACTATAAGAGGTAGAGAGTTCTGAAGAAAGAAAAATAGGGACAGAATTCATACCGTAATAGCTTGCTCTTGGATCAAAACCCCTCTAATCTCAGTGATCCCAGCCCGGGTGGCTACTACATGCATAATACAACCAATAGAAGCCCTCATGAACCAAGCCTGATAGTCACCACCCCTGAGATAAGCTCTAGTGGAGCGATAGGGATGCGAAGGTTACCGTCGTGCTAGAAAAACAAGTGCTCTCCCAAATAAAAGGTGTATCTTACTCTCCAATGAAATAGTGGTAACGATATCGCTTGGAGTTACGCCTATAGGCATTTCTCACCTCTTGCCTCCCATTGACAATATGGGGGAGATTTCATAGAGTGACAGAGAATATTTGTAAAAGAGACAATCAAATAATAGATACAGATAGTTCCAAATTTAAAAGAATAGAGAGTAAGGTTCAGGTACTCACGTCTCTGAGATGACATCAATCACTTTGCGCCCAGACATTCCTAGGGTTGCTCATGATAGCCCTAGCATCTCTAGTGGCCCGAAAGGTGCCTAGTGGATAACCTTCATCGGGATGATGTTGAGTGGGTAGATAAAAAGAAAAGTAGACATGAACAAAAATCTGAAGAAGAAGATAAGGTGTTAGACAAGTGAATAAAAGATAAAGAGAAAATCAGACAAAGAAATGAAATTGAGATCTCATTACCTCGAGGAACTGCCAGAAAAAATTGAGTGGAGATCCTAGCTCCACAAGGTGCAATAATCCCCTCCGTGATGCCTGCCATAGATCAGACTCCCCCAATTTAGTCTCCGATATGATCAATGTCATGCATCACGGAGATGAAAGTAGTGGAAACTAAGGAGTCATCCTCCAAAAAGAAGCAGTTGCCAATGAAGAGAAGAAAGTAGATTCAAAAAACTATGTCAAAGTCCTTATCTATGAGGCGGGCTGCTCTCTCTGTAAGTGTGTGGGGTACTATCCTCTCCCTCTATCAGCAGCAAGCCCATCAATACCTCTGTGCTGATGCGTCCCACCATAGTAGTAGAGACTCTAGTGATACCTAATAACTCTCTCACCTCCTGAACGGTCAACATAGACAAGGGCAGAGGCTCTCCATCCATGGTAATGCCTGTAATCGCCACAAAGTCCGTAGGCCTGATGCCTATCTTCACCTTGAGCATATAGAACGAATGTGTCACTGGGAACCATCCTCCACCATAGCCAAAAATAAAGGCCGATCAGCCTGAGTGCTAGGATTTGCAAGAAGGCTCCGAAACCGATAGTAGAAAACTATGTCCTGATATCATCCGAGAACAGGGCAGCAGTAGAAAGAAACGTGCTCCACCTACCCTAAAGCTATTTGAAGGATAAGGGGTAGGGATATCCAATCGAACCAACATGGAGACGTGCCTCCCCAGGCCACGAAAAAGAAAGGTATCAAGAACCCTCTCACTCTCCTCCTTAAGGATTTCTACCCTCGGAATCTCTCAACCTACTCTGCCCGCAGCAACGACCCTATTTGCCTTGCCCCTACCACCCCTACTGACTCGTCTGCCTTGGCCACCACTACTGCCTGCAATAACCTCAACTGGATCACTCCTAGAGGTACTAGCTTTATCCGCCCTGCTACCTAATGAAGAATAGGCCACAGAAGAAGAATCTGACCTCCACAAAGGCTGACCCTGCCTGCCCGTCTCTGTCGCTACACCGAACCCCAAAATGAAGCGATCCTGGGCCTCGCCTCCTCCTTCTCATCTGAAAAAGGTCGAGCTACCCTAGTCCATCGTTCTCTACCCATCTGTAAGCCGCCAATGGTTGAAATCAATAGAGAAAGAAGCCTCTTGATTGCCTATCTTGATATAACCTAGCCAAAATCCATCCTTACCTACCTGGCTATATCTTCCCATTCCAAAGCCACGCCTAAGCAAACCCAACAGACCCTCATTTCAAACCCAAGAGAAATGAACCAAATTAAAAACATCATCCACTCCCACGACTCAACCTTTTAGAAATTCTTTCTAGCCTAATCAAACCCCTATCCATGCCAAATTACTCAATCATTTATCACAATCATGCCAGGATGTCATTTAAAGAAAAGAAAGTGTGTGGGTGCCCGAAGCAAGTCAAAATATTTCTATCTCGGACAAGCAAACTGAAACAAAAAGAAAAGAGGAAACATGAAAAGAAAACAAGCGTGACAAACGATATTTTCACGTCAAAAGCATGCTAAATAAAAAAGGGGAGAAAGAAAAAGAAGGAGAAGTCGACTTGTGCAAATAGTCCAAATCTAGGCCCACTTCTCGTCCCTTAACCATCTTAAATAGTCCACTAAAAAGACCAAGCAATCCCTAATCCATACTCGAAATAGTCTAAAGCCAATCCCAAACAGTCTCCTAAAATCATCTTATATTTCACCCAAACAGTCCCTAAAACCATCCTAGTTCTCACCCAAAATAACCCCTAAACTACCCTTTAACCAAGCTCCAAAACATTGTCTTTAGACCACCCTATGAAACCCCTAAACCAATCCCAAAACAATCCTCAAACCATCATCCAACAATCCCTTAAATTAAAACTCCCACCCAAACAGTCCTACCCTTTCGGCTGAGACACCAAAACAATCTCAAACCATTGACTAGCCACTCGATTTTACCTCACCCGGATATCCCAACCCAGTCCAAACACCCACGAGGTTAGGAGTCCATCAATACCCTCCGTAAACCACCTTCATGATCCGAAAACACTCATACCTGCTGGCCAATCACGAACCCACCCAATGATCAACAACAAACCTACTTAATCCACCTCAAAACCCTTGAAACAAACTATACCACTCTCAAACATGCGCTACCCAAGCCATCCAAATATTCTTAAACCTCACCAGTCCCTAACCAGTATCCGAACACACCCTACTAGCCATCCACCCAAAAATCCCCAACCACTTGCCAAAATAAAGTTTCCCAAATAGTTATTGCCTTCGGGTAACCTACTCCTTGCATATACCACGATCAACACAAAGCTCATTAAGAAAGCCACTGCCATCAAGTACCCACCCCCGAATTCGACCAAACTGACATATCCATGTCCAATCCCTACCACCACATCCATACCATCCATATCCACCGAGATAGGGTGAACAGTCATATCCAACAAGGAAAAAAAATTTGAAAACAAATAATGGAATAATAAATAAGACAAATCATAGATGTTCAATCATTTTCATAATAGCATGCCGGAGCAAACAAAACAAACAAGAAAATGAATAAAAAACTGAAAAACAGTTATGCTTGGGGCAATTTACAAGGATAGTTCTTAAGATATCACTCAAATAAAAAAACAACAAAAAATAAGAAAAAGAAAAAGAAATAGGACAATTATCTTCATAACAGTATCAGAAAAAAGGGGGGGACAATTCAAATAGCGATCATTCTCATGGCATCATCTCAAAAGGAGAAAGGAAAACAAATAAAAAACTTACCTCGATACGTAGAATCGTAACTCGTTCCCTAAGTCACCTTCGCAAGCGTCTAAATATCTCTATGCTTGCAAAAATCTTCCCAACGACCAAATAAAGGACCCAAATCGATGAAGGATACGAAGAGAGGAAGAAAAATCGCCAAAAACTAGAGAGAAAATCGAAGGAAACTGAAGAGAAATGAGAAATGGAGAGGGGCGTAGGTTCTGATCTGTTCAAATTCGTACTGGTCCGTGTTACCAATACGAATAAGGCAGTGTTCATTCCATCTATGCTCCAGGCACGGATGAAGCAAGAACAACACTATCCGTTTTTCAAACACGGATGAAATGGAATTAAACGCTATTCGTGCTCCATGCACGGATCAATCAATAAAAAATTCTAAAAATACAAAAGAACTAAAAAAACAGAAATTCAAAATTCAAAAAAATCAAAAATCAAAAAAATCAAAGATAAAAAAAAAAAAGATTTTCAAAATCCTTTCGAATTGCACTCAAGTCCGATTTGTGAAACCACGACCGTAAAAATATCTGAATCTCAAAACTCATCAAATTTTCATCAAATCCGAAATCTCACACGAGTTCCATGCCATCGTGATAAAGGAATTAATAAGACAAAACACTGTCAGACCACGTGTTTGATTAGCCATTTTCTATAAAAGTCGTCAATCCAATCAGTAATCCGAAGTCGTGTTTTACAAAAAATTTCTTATACGTACAAATAGGGTTATTTAAGATGGTTAAGTGCATAGAAAACAGAGCTTGGTAGAGTTACATAGCTAACACCAAATCTCCCAGACCACCTAAATTGGTGGGATATCCCAAGAATCTTGAAGAGGAATGATGCGATCAACATGGACTCCTTTCAGATAGGCTAACTTCGTCGAAAAACAAGGGATTCTCGTATGAAGATCCCTAAAGATAAGGGATCACGAAGAGACTTCTATTTTGAGAAGATCATTAGGGAATACAAAAAATAGAAGAGGCATCCCAAGAGGTAGAAGATCGACCATTTTTGGAGAGATTGAGAATTCATTACTATTTTCTAAGAGCTAACTTGATTGTTAAAGGATTTTGGCCGATGTCACCATTTAACTAGAGGAGCAAGGAGCATTCAATGGAATAACGAAACTGAGTTGTTAGAGGTAACCATAAATCACCTCTATACTTATTATGTGTGAATTTCCCAAAACGTTGGGAGCTTCAACCACTTTAGTTGTCCCATTTTTGTTTTTTTGCTAAGCAAGCAAGGAAATTATAATAAAAAGTGTACAATAGGGAGGTCCCTAGCGAATTACAAAGCGAAAATGAGGAAGATCAAACTTATCACCAAAATAAGCATTTTTGATACTTAGAGGCAAATCTGAAACTTGTTTGAAGATCAATGATACGTTGTGAGTTGCAACAATAGCAAGGGAATCTGCAGTTGCATTTTCCCTTCTCCTTACATGATTAACTCGCGCCTCAAGATTAGCCATGAACCTCCTTACTTGATGCACCTATTGATCTAGCTTCCAAGAGACTTTTTGATCGATGAGACCTTTAACTATGGTTGTTGAATCCAGCTCAATGATAACCTGTCTCCCTTCTATTGGAAACTCCCCAATGCAGCAGCTAATGTTCTTATTTTCTTTTCATTATTTGTCGCAACTCCAAAGTCCCAATGACCCGCCTCTATTAGATCTCTATTTTCATCATGGAGAATGGCACCTCCACCTGCATGCCAGGATTACCTATTGCAGACCCAACTGTATTTAATTTCAGCCAACATGAGGTAGCTTTTTGCCAACGAACAATGACTGTACGACATGGCTAAATGTGTTTCCTATGGACTCCAATATCTGTAAGTTTTTTAGTTTCACCATCTGAAATAGAGAGCTTATAGTATTGATGCTTCTCCAACTCCTTAATCCACTTAAGGCAGCTAAGGATTACTCCTTGTGTTGTAGGGATTATGCCATCAAAAATACATTTGTTCTTGGCTACCCAAACGTTCCAGTAAACTACCCATGGGACCATACCAGTAACTATTCTGAACTGCACTTTTTTTTTTAATCCCCATTTAAGTATCGATGCTTGTGATATAAATTTTATTTCTTTTTCTAAAAGATGACAACTAAAGAAATTCCACACCTTTAAAGTAAAAAAATATTGAAAGAAGAGGTAATTAATTGTTTCTTCCTCGCTTCCACAGCAAGGGCATCTAGAAGCCATGGCAAAACCCCACTTTTTTCGGACAAAGTCCACCAGGCACGCCTTGTGAAATATTTTCCACGCCAACGTCTTCATTTTTGCCGGAACTTGAGAATTCCAAATTGCCTTGCATAATTGGTATGTGATTCCTCTTACTCTTAAAGAGTCCCAAGCTGAGCACAATGAGAAAATCCTGGTTTTGAAGCCATCCAAATTGTTCTATCGAAGCTACTCTACTGAACATTAGATGCTAGGATATCTGCCACTGCATTAGGATTCACAATATCGTCTGTTAGCTTAACAACATCCCAACCACATGGACCCCAAACCTCCTTCACTTTAATTTTTATATTTTCATTAAGGAAGAAATCGATTAGGGGACAAGATCCTATACAGTTGTGTAAAAATATTGAAGAGGAAGCTCCATTTCCAATTAACCTTTTAGAGAGGCGAATTGTCAGTTGAAGAAAACTTTGAATACTTCTCCATAGTTTTGAGCCTCTCGAATTTGCTGGATTCCACCAGTTTCCATCTCTAGCATACTTTTTTTTAAGGAAGTCTATCCAAAGCCCTTTCCATTAGTCAATCTCCAACACATTTTCATTAAGCCTATTTTATGCACCTCTGAAATAGTTCTAATACCCAATCCACCTTCCATCTTAGGTTTACACACTTTATGCCAAGCCACAAGATGACTTTTCCTCTTTTCCTCAGTACTTCCCCAAAAATACTTAGCGAAGCACGATTCCAAGGAAACCAAAATTGCCTTTGGAATAGGGAGAATAGATATGAGATAGACTGGGATTGAGGTGAGAACATGAGAGAACAAAGTTAGTCGTCCTCCCTCCGAAAGGAGTTTAGATTTCCATCCATCCATTTTCTTCAAAATTTTTGACACCAACCCTCTACACATTTCTCTCGTCACTTTTCCAACAAACAATGGAACACCCAAATAATTGTTAGGGAGTGAGCCCTTAGGAAAGCCCAAAATCGTCTTGACAAGCTCAACTCTCCTTTCTACGACCTGTTCTACCACAAAAAAACTACTTTTCTCCAGGCTGATTTACTGTCCCGAAGCTTTCTCGTAAGATTCCAGGAAACCTTTAATATTTGACAAATACTTCAACGTTTCCTTGGTAAATATGATTAAATCGTCCGTAAAAAGTAGATGGCTTCGTGCTACCCCTTTTTTTGAAGCTGAAAATCTCTCCAGCTTTCCATTTTGCGCAAGATTATTCAATCCCATGCTGAGAGCTTCTTTCGTTAGAATAAAGAGACTAGGAGAAATGGGGTCTCCTCGCCTAAGACCACAACTTTCGCCAAAAAAATCATAAAGGCAGCCATTAACTATCACTGAATAGGTAACACTCTAAAGGCAGCCTTCAATCAACTTCAGAAACTTGTTCGAAAAACCCATCTTCGAAAGGACATCCATCAAAAAAGGCCACTCAAGCCTATCATATGTTTTTTTCGTATCGATTTTCATAACCAAGTTATTGCCTTCAGTTTTCAGATTAAGATCATCTAAAACTTCATGAGCCAACACAATATTATCATAAATATTTCTCTCCTTTACAAAAACACCTTGTTCGGGGGAGATTAGAGAGGGAACAATATCCCCTAATCTAAAAGCCAGGACTTTAGATATGATTTTATACAAAAAATTGCACAAGCTAATGAGTCTACAATCTGAAAAAGAAAAATGTACCTCAACCTTAGGAAGCAAGGTTATGGATGTGGCATTGACAGCTTTCGGGATAACGCATTCCTTAAAATAATTTGAAACAGCTGCTAATAGATCTAACTTGGTAATGTCCCAACACTTTAGATATAATAGCCCTGAGATTCCTTCTAGACCTATCGTTCCATGAATATTCATCCCTTTGATAGCTTGGAACACCTCTTTCTTAGAGGGGGAGCACAAAGACTACTATTCTGAGCAGAAGTAACTATGCAATTTATACCCTCCAGTAATTTTTCGAAAGAACACTTTTTAGTAGAATTGAGAAGAGATTGAAATTCATTGATTGCCTCCCTACCAATAGCTTCTGGATCTTTAAGAATAGTACCATCCACCATTTTGATCTTCCTAATCGAGTTTCTAGTTGCACGAATCTTAGCAGACAGATGGAAAAATTTTGTATTCCTGTCCCCTTTTTGAAGCCACAAAATTCTAGACTTTTCCAAAATGATTCCTCATTGCTTGCCCATGTGGTATACTCTACCTTGGCTTGTTGACACTCCACGTAGAGGTTCTGATTTCAACCTTGGGATGTTAGTACTTATTCACATTCTTGAACCTTATTTTTGCCTTCCTTTAATTTCACTTGGACATTACCCACAACCTCCTCATTCCAAACTTTTAGGGTAGCTTTTAGTCTTTTAATTTTTAGGAAAAATCGAAATAAAGGAGACCCTTTCGCTTTGGGCGACCTAGAGGTCTCCACAATATGTAAAAAATCATCTGTATCAGTCTAGAAGTCCAAGAATCTAAATTGTCTAGGCCAAGTATAGATTTGAAGAGTTGAATATGAAGCGGACAATGGTCAAACGATAATCTAGGAAGATGAAAAACAAGAGGTGCACCCATTTAAAAAACACAAGAAGATGATATTAAGCCACAATCCAGTTTTCCCCAAATACGATGCCTCCCTTGCCGATTGTTACACCATGTGAATTTATTACCAAAAAATCCAACATCCAATAAGCTAAGTTCTCAAATCATCTCATCCAAGTCCTCCATGGAAACTCGGTTAGGAAACCTACCTCTTTTCTCATCATCTAGATAAAAAAATTGTATAAAAATCCCCACATTAATAAATTGCTTACGGGATTGAGCGTGCTTTTCAATTTTGACCAAAGAGCTCGACGATCTTGAATTAAGCAAGAAGCTCTAAGGATACAAAATAAGATATGTAGATTTTCCACTTCGGCTTCTATGAGGATGTATTGAGAGGATAGGTGCAATACTTTACACTTCAAAAGATCGTGAAACCAGAACACCCATATCGATCCCATATTATTGTCCTTATCATTTGAAACAGCCACTCGTAGTCTAAGAATTATTTACAGCTTCTGAAGATTAGAGACATTGGTTCCAACACAGCTAAAAGCAAAGGATTTATTGATTGCATCAAGTTTTTTTTTCTTTAAATGGATGAGGAATTCTAGATTCCTCTAATGTTCAAAATAAGGGCTGACATAAAAACAGATTTAGTTGTTCTTTTTGGATCTAGTCTAAGTAAGAGGACCCAGATTAGATCATGATCAACACCTTCGAATCCTTACTTTTTTAACTCTTTCACGTCCTAGATTAGAAGAGTAATCCAAAACATTGGGATTGCTAGTTGAGAATTAATCTTCATCATCTATAGATTCTATATTACTACTAGCGTTTACATAGAGAAATTGTAGATCAGGATCCAACGGCTGTATGTCATAAATCAACAGATTTGGCTCAGAATGCTATCTCTCCATGATTGCTAATATCAAGTCGTATCTTGGGGGAGATCACTGTAAAGGAGAGGAATCCCCTGAAACATTCTCGTTAATCTCTCCTTCCTCTAAATTACGCTTATCCAAGGCTGAGTCCAAAGCCAAAAGAAAAGGTTCCTTATTTTGCTCCACCACGTTAGCAGTAGTAGTAGGCGTGGGCGAAGATTCCTTATTTGGCTCCACTATGTTAGCAACTGGCGTAGTAGAAGGCGTGAGAATAGGGCTAGATTCAAGCAATGTCTTTTGAATTTGAAATTCAAATTCTATTTCAAGATTTGGTTCCACCTCATCTGCCATGTCAGAAGCCACTATGGATTTAGATGCCTCACCACGTTCCACATCAGCATAGGTGACTACTATGTCAGTGTCTTCCTCAACCGAAGGCTAGGGCATTGTAGAAGCTTTGCCTTTGCCAATGACGTGTTGCACAGTCTTCTTTTGAATTAGCCCATCCTAGATAACCAATGCTCTATTAGATCTGCCAACTTCAGTTCCATTGTTCTTAGATTTCTCTCTGAATTCCTTCCTTGCATCTTTAATACTTTGCTTCTCAACCACCTTAGTTCCTGGGGCAGTAGCTTTGGGAAAACCTTCTTTATTTCTGTAGTTATTATCCTGATGGCCAAGCTTGAAGTAGTTGGTACAATAGAGAGGGATTAATTCATAAGAAATTTGTTGCCAAATTCCAACTTGCCCATGAGTGAGCCGAACCCTCTTCGGATTATCTTTAAAAAGGTCTAATAGCATGCAGACTCTCACCCCATTAAGGTGCGTACCATGACTGGTAGCCCTATCAATGGCTAGAAGTTCACCAACAACCAATGCCAAGCTTCGAAGATTAGGTTCCTCATAGCAAAACAGTGGGATATTCGAAAAAGAAATTCACGTCGGAATCAATGAAACTTCCCTTTCTAACGGACGGAAAATGGGTGTCCAATTGAAAAATCTCATCACATAGCCCTCAATCGAAATCCTCTCCTTCAACCAAATCAAAATCATATCTGATTTGGTGGAGAAATTAAGAGAACATGACAAAAATTCATTGTAATAGCTTCACACAACCCAACAATCTTCCATTAACGAACTAACTGATGAGACTATCGTTGTTCTTCTCACCGGAGTTAATAATAATCTTGGTTTTACCTTACTTGTGGGGCAAATAGGGGATCGAACCCAAGATAAAGGAGGAATAGAGCTAAGCTAAGAAGATAAAATTCAAATTAACTAAAAGGAATTAAAACTGTTTTTCTTTGTATTTTTGAACTTATAAGAAGATGTAAAATTGCTAGAAAATAAACTAAAGTAAATGAAATTAAAAGCAAGTAAACTTATGAATTAAAACACCATTGGAGGTGGATCTACCTAAAACATGTTAATGAGCAATTTCTAGTCTCTAGCCTTTTTATAACTCAATCATAAGGGCTTGGTGTTAGCTCCTTAGATCGGAAAGTTTTACAATTAAAATGAAATAAAGGAACAAAAAAAAGTAGAATTTCTTGAGAACTTCTTACTACAAATTATCTAATTTAAGCATACTTTATCTTGATCTAATCTAAGCATAAAGTATCTATATTAAGAATAAAATGTGCAAGAAACTTAAAGAGAATTCATAAGCATTTTAAATAGAAGAAGGCATAAAATTAGAAATAACACAAGAACTTGCTCTAGGCTTTTCCACTCTCCAATGGAGGGGAACTTAGCCTAATGTCATTGCAAGAGAGGGAAGACAAGAGATGAAAGAACTTTTCTTCATTTCATGGAGAAAATTACAACTTTTTCTTCTTCTACTTCTTACAAGACTAGTTACCAAAAGAAAATAACTAGAAAATGAAAATACAAAAAATAAGAGAATAGGCAAAGAGCCTTAGATTAAAGGAGTTTTGGATAAGAGAACCAAGATGGGACCCTTTCTCTAGAAATGAAGGCTCTATTTATAGAGAAAAATGTGTGTAGAAGAGTCTAAAAGTAGCCTCCACTTTTTTTTGCACAAAAAGACAAAAGAGGAGAATATGAGTTAAGGATTAGGGCATTCCAAAGGATTAGGGCATTCCAAATGGGCCCAAATGCTTTTGCCTTGAGATTTTGATTCCAAATTGTTGATTTTCTGCACAAGAAACACACGTAATTAGATTTATCTAGTAAATGAATTTATTTATATATAATTAAGCCTAATTAACATGCAACGTGGTGGTTTGAGGCTTATCATGATTATTATCTTAATATAGAGAAATAGGTACAAAAATCAAGATAAATATCCAGAAAATGTGCGTATAATTGATGTTTGGAGACACTCATCACACCCCCAAACTTACCTTTTTCTAGTCCCTAGAAAATAAAACTGCCACTTTCGCAGGCACCTCGACTGCATTTAGCGAATGCAGCAAGCCCTTGAACCGCTAGGTTACCCCTAGTGGACGAGTTTGACTCGTGAGGGTTTGCAGAAAATATACCCACAAAATTTGAAAATAACTTTGAAGTAAAAATAGTCAAAATCAAAACTTATATTGAAAAGCACAAGTCTTTTTTTTGGTTTTGTCAATCAATTAGAAGTACTGCTTGGTATAGAGTCCCAACCCTTATTTCTCTACGACAAAATTTAGACTTAAATTGACCTTTGAGCGATAGTGATTCTAACTTAGAAATTTAAGAGATTCGATTTCCAAAATGAGTTTCAACCTTCTAACTACTCAAGAATAACTGGAGTAACTTAGGGTTTAATTCTAAACTTAGCATCCTGTCTGGGGTAGTGAGAAGTGTGGATATTCACTTTAATACCTCTAAGGGGCTTTATCTGTGATATTCCAGTATACTCACATTTTTACACTTGATGGCTTTCACCCTACTAAAACTTTACATAAACTTTTGGATCTTTGACTTTTTCTCTTTTTTTTATTTTTTTTATTTTTTATTTTTTATTACTTCTTCACTATTTTTCTAAGAAAAGTAGGCAGCCCTTTTCACGTACCCAGTCTAATTCAATGGTTGCTGTACAAGGTGTATACAATCCAGTTCTGTTTTTCTTCTAATCAACCAACCAATTGAACAAGGAAGTCAAAGTTCATCAAACCTAGTTTTTCCTTAAACTCTAGGTAGAAAGAAGGTAACAAGCTCTTTTAATACAATCTAGACTCTTGGTAACCTTATTAGAAGTGACTATAAACCAAAAGATAACTTTGCTCTAATTTTTGCCTAAGAGAAACATAAATGGGGACTCCAGATCATAGCTTCCAATGAAAGACTGATTAAATATTTTCACTAAGTGCTTAAAAGATAAGCTAAGACTTTGAGAAAAATACAACAAAGTTGCCAACCAAATATTTTTCAATTTTTTTTTTTTTGTATAAAAGAAGAAAAATAATATGTGGAAATCCAACCCATACACCCCCAAACTTAAACATTATATTGTCCTCAATATTTCAACATATACATGCAAAGGTAAAATTGAAATTGACAAAATGAAATGAAGTGGGTTAGATAGCACCTGAGAAAGACCTTATAGTCCTGTTGATATTTAACACAATGTCCCTTGAAGTGCATGGATTGCCTCCCAGAAGCGCTAAGTTTAACGTCTTTAGCTAGACGAAAACATAGTTAATTTTGATAGACGGGATCATCGAGAAAAAGAACTTCCTCCTGCGGAACATACTCGAGAAACGGTTTGAGACGTTGGCCATTCACTTTGAAAGTGGATCCGTCTTTAGGATTAAGGACTTCAACAGCACCATGGGGGTAACTGTTTGGATAATATATGGGCCAGTCCATCGAGACTTAAGTTTTCCAGGAAAAAGGTGGAGTCTATTATCATACAACAAAACTTTTTGATTAGGAATGAAATTCCTCCTAAGAATGTGCCTATCGTGAAAGAATTTGGTACGCTCTTTGTACCTTTTGGCACAATCATACGAGTCATTTCTAATCTCTTCTAACTCGTCTAGTTGTAACTTTCGCTTCTCACCGGCTTTATCAAAATCAAAGTTGAGGCGTTTGATCGCCCAATATGCACGATGTTCTAGTTCTACAGGGAGATGGCAGGCCTTGCCAAAAACTAACCGGTAGGGAGACATCCCTATGGGTGTCTTAAATGCAGTCCTATAGGCCCAGAGTGAATCACTCAATCTCAAAGACCAATCTTTCCTTGAAGGATTGACTGTTTTTTCTAAGATAGTCTTTATTTCCCTGTTAGAAATCTCCACTTGTCCACTTGTTTGTGGGTGGTAAGGTGTGGCAACCTTATGCGTTATGAGGTATTTCTTCATCAACGCAGCAAAGATCTTGTTGCAAAAATGCGAGCCACCATCACTTATGATAGCTCGCGGAGTACCAAATCTTGAAAAAATCGTTTCCTTGATGAATTTTATCACAACCTTGTGATCGTTAGTTCTACATGCCACAGCTTCGACCCATTTTGACACATAGTCAACGGCAACTAGGATGTATTGATAACCCTGGGAGATAGGAAAAGGTCCCATGAAGTCTATACCCCACACGTCAAAAATTTCGATGATCAGTATAGGATTTTGAGGCATTTCATTTCTCTTAGAGATTTTTCCTAATCTTTGACATCTATCACAAGATTTGCTAAACTCGTGGGCATCACGAAAAATACTAGGCCAGAAAAAACCGCATTGTAGGATTTTCATGGCGGTCTTTTTACCACTGAAGTGCCCTCCGCAGGCATGATTATGGCAAAACTCTAGGATACTGACTTGCTCACAGGTTGGAATACAACGTCTAATGATTTGATCAGGACAATACTTAAATAAGTATGGCTCATCCCAGAAATACCATTTTATTTTTGACAGAAGACGGAGTTTCTCTTGACTAGTCATTTCGACTGGGAATTGACCTGTAACTAGGTAATTGACAATGTCCGCATACCATGGAACATTGGCTTGAAAGATTTGCATAAGTTGCTCATCGGGAAAGGATTCAGAGATGGGTAAGGATTCCTCGGATGGCTTGTTAACTATCCTAGACAAGTGATCAGCTACGACATTTTCTACCCCTTTTTTATCTCGGATCTCGAGATCAAACTCTTGTAGAAGTAGAATCCAACGGATTAACCTTGCTTTAGCATCTTTCTTTGATAGAAGGTACTTCAATGCTGCGTGGTCTGTGTAGATCACGACTTTAGATCCTATGAGGTAGGGGCGGAATTTTTCAATGGCATAGACCACTGCTAGCATTTCCTTCTCTGTTGTAGAGTAATTAAGCTGAGCATCGTTTAGGGTTTTACTAGCATATTGGATAACATGAGGTTGTTTTTCAATTCGCTGACCCAAAACAGCGCCTATTGCATAATCTGAAGCGTCGCACATAACTTCGAATGGAATGCTCCAGTTTGGAGGTTGAATAATGGGTGCCGAGGTTAACTCGGATTTGAGCTTGTTGAATGCAGAGAGACATGACTCTGAAAAGTCGAAAGGAACATCCTTTCCCAATAGCTCACATAAAGGCTTCGAGATTTTCCCGAAATCTTTAATGAATCTACGATAAAAACCCGCATGGCCTAGGAATGACCTAATTTCTTTGACCGTTCTAGGAGGTGGTAATTTTTCAATTAGACCTACCTTTGCCTTATCTACCTCAATCCCCTTAGTAGAAACAATGTGCCCTAGCACAATCCCCGATGTTACCATGAAATGGCATTTTTCCCAATTGAGGACTAGATTGACCTCTTTGCAACGTACAAGGACCAAAGTCAAGTGATGAAGACATTCCTCAAAACTTGATCCAAAAACTGAAAAATCGTCCATGAATACTTCGAGATATTTTTCTAGCATATCGGAAAATATACTCATCATGCACCGTTGAAAAGTAGCGGGTGCATTGCACAATCCAAAAGGCATGCGACGATACGCGAAAGTTCCGAAAGGACAGGTGAAAGTTGTTTTCTCTTGATCGATTGGAGCAACGGGTATCTGGTTGTACCCGGAATAACCATCTAAGAAGCAATAGTAAGAATGTCCTGCCAGACACTCTAACATTTGATCAATGAAAGGTAAGGGGAAATGATCCTTAGGAGTCATCGAGTTGAGTTTCCTATAATCAATACACACTCTCCATCCATTTTGGACTCGAGTGGGGATTAATTCATTGTCTTGGTTCACTGCCACAGTGATACCAGACTTCTTAGGAACTACTTGTATAGGACTCACCCAACGACTGTCAGAGATAGGATAGATAATACTCGCATCTAGCAATTTCATCACTTCCATCCGAACCACGTCTTTCATGACAGGATTTAGTCGTCTCTGAGGTTCTAAGGAAGGTTTAGCAAAATCCTCTAAACGAATGTGGTGCATCACCACAGATGGATTAATTCCCTTGATGTCAGCTATGCTCCAACCCATAGCTTCTTGATGTTCCCTTAAAACTCCTAACAACTTTCCCACTTGGACTTCATTGAGGTGAGAGGAAATGATCACAAGCAAGGTTTGATTCTTGCCAAGAAATGCATATCTCAAGGTCTCTGGAAGAGACTTGAGTTCCAATTTTGGAGGCTCGACATGAGAAGGAACAAGATTGGATGTGCGCACAAGAAGACTTTCAGCTTTTGCGTGCCACCGCACAGAATCTAAGAGTGGAATGGATTCAAGCAAAGCATTGACTTCGCTTATAGACTCTTCTACGTCCAAGTCAAGGCCAAAGTAAGCCAAACATTTCGTTAGGGGATCAGAGTACCCTAATTCTTGATACGTTTGATTGACTAGCGTATCTATCATGCTCACTTCCTCCATACCATCATCTACATCAATTCCTTGGAAATTGTGGAAGACGTTCAGTTTCACTTTCATATCCCCAAATGCTAAAGTCATAATTCCGTTTCTACAACGAATGACTGCGTCAGACGTGGCTAAGAATGGACGTCCTAAGATGATAGGAATATGACTGTTCGAATTGATGACTGGCTCTGTGTCTAAGACAACAAAGTCAACAGTAAAATAGAAATCTTTGACTTTAACTATCACGTCCTCAACTATACCTTTTGGAATTTTTATGGACCTATCAGCTAGACTCAACGTGATATCTGTGGGTTTCAAAACCCCCAAACCTAATTGTTTATAAACCGAATATGGTAAAAGGTTCACACTGGCCCCTAAGTCTAAGAGACATTTTTCGACCACTTGATTTCCAATATGAATAGAAATTGTCCGACATCCAGGATCCTTAAATTTTGGTGCAATCGTTTGTTGGATGAGTGACGAAGCTTGGGCTGCCATAATAGCTTCCCGAGGAAATGGTGTTTTTCTTTTAGCTGTGGTCAAATCCTTTAAGAATTTCGCATAAGAAGGTATCTGCTTAATAGCATCTAGGAATGGGATATTGATATGCACATTTTGGAAGACTTCTAAGACACCCTCAAACTGCTTACCTTTTTTAGAATCTCTAAGACGATGGGGAAATGGAGCTTTTGGAATTGGCAAAATGATAGGAGGATTTTCCAAATCTTTCTTCTTCTCTGTTGGAGACTCTATGGCTTCTTTTTGAACTTTGTCCTTTTCTAAGACCTTTTCTCCCGTGTCAATAGGTTGGACATTGTTGTCCACCTTCTTTCCCGAATGCAAGGTGTGGGTAGCCTGGACTGAGTCTTGTGGAGCTCCAGAATGGCTTCCTACTTCGAATTGACCTTTTGATTCGTTTGGAATCAAAGGTTGACCTCTAGGGTTAGGGATAGTCTTACTAGAAAATTGACCTTTCTCTCTCCCACTCAAGGAAAGAGCTAACTTCCCCAACTGAACTTCCATCTTAGCTATGGATTGCGCAGTGGCCTGGTTAATCTGAGTTTGATTTTGATGGGTTTGCTGTTGAGTTTGGATGAACTACTGTTGCTGCCTCATCAACTCGGCAATCATAGATTCTAAAGACGACTGTTGTTGGGCAGGCTGCTGGTAATTGGTCATGGGATCTGGTATGATGGCTCTGCAATCGGTAGATTGTTGAAGTTGATAAGGGACTTGAGGAACAATAGCTTGGTTTGTGGAAGAACCAGATTGCCTAGGAAAACTCCTATTGTAACCTGACGGACCACTAGATTGAATAGGTTCATTCTGTCTGTATGAGAAATTAGGATGGAACCTATTATCTGGGTGATACGTTTGGCTAAAAGAGTTTGGAGTTGCGAAATTGTACGAGGGTCTAGGTGAGGTTTGGATGTTGAGATGGTAAAGACATCTAACTTCTTCGTGAGATTGTTCATCCCACTCACTAGACTAGACATAACATTTTTGAGATCAGGGTCTGCCTTCATCTCATACATGCCTGTCTTTCTAATCGGATCATCTCAATCAAATTCTTCTTGGTTAGTACTCCAATTTTGAGCACTCTCGGCTAACTCTAGGAGGAAATCGTACGCTTGGTTGAGAGTCTGGTTCATGAACTGACCCTTATGCATTGACTCGACTAAGGTACGTTGATTCATTGTTAATCCTCTATAAAAAGTTTGCACCAACTGTGCTTTGTCAATGCCATGGTGTGGGCATTTGACCAATAAATCATTGAATCTTTTCCAAGTTTGGGAAAATTCATCATCAGGACGGGCTCTAAAATTTCTAATAGAGTCCTTCATTTTCTCAATTTTGGCCACGGGGTAGAATTTGACCATAAATTTCTTGGATAGAACATCCCAGGTAGATATGGAATTGGGTGTTAGGGAGTTCAACCACGCAGCTGCGTGGTCTTCCAAGGATAACGGGAACAGAATAAGCTTGATACTCTCCTCATCTAGATTCTGATTTCTAAAAGTTTGACATATAGTCAAGAATCGATTAAGATGGGTGTAAGGTTGTTCACGCTCTAAACCGTGGAACTTAGGGAGCATATTGATGGTGGCAGCCCTAATTTCAAACTAAGGTGCATTGTTCAATGGTAAAACAATGCATGTGGGAGGAGATGCGGAAGCTGGAGCGAAGAGCTCATTGAGAGTTCGCTCTCGATCACCCATCATAACTACTGATGGTGTTTTGCGTATCCTACTGATGGTACGTTCGATCTCAGGATCAAATGGTTCTAACACGTTATTTTGTGAACGTCTACCAAGCATACAAATCACACAGTCGATCAAACAATCACGAAAAGAAAAGACTGGACCTAGATAGGTTGCCTAAAGCTAGACAGCTCCTAACTGGGTAGAAATAGCGCAACTAGCCTTCCAACTCAGCTCTATGAAATCAAGTTTGAATCATTCGGATCTCCAGATCGGAGGAGACGCATAATGCATAACCAAGAGCACGCTTAAATACCTTCCTTTCTTGAATAGACTGAGTCTATCCCCTCAAAGGGCAAGATCTTACTAGATACAAAAATGACCAAGAAGCGCAATTGGCACAACTTGAAGTGAAATTTCTCCTATTGAGCTCGTGGGCCCTATAGTCAAGTCTAATTGATTTTAATTAATTTGATTGGATGACTAGTGAATTGATTATCCTAATTAGAGCAAGGAATTGATAATGACTTCCAATCCTTATCTTATCATGCCATCCCAAGGAGAGGGGTGCTCTTTACTACTTAATTAACTATTCCAAGTGTGTGCAAATTGGAAAAATAACATACAAAGGCAAGAAGTAACCCACTAGCAAAGAGAGGCGTGGGTGTTTAGGGATTACCTCCCGTGCTAGACGGGGTGAAGACGGTTTGAGTCGACTTAGGCCACCAACTCCAATTTTGGTGTGCAAACCTAAGGAGCCATGACGGTATTGTCCACCCGTCGTCCTTCCTTAGTCTATTACAATCCAAGCCTTCTTGGATAATTAATAAAGATTACAAGAAATCCTATACAAGGGTTTCTAAAACAGAAAAATAAACCTAACTAAAGATTAAAGGAAATTGAAAGAAAAGAAGAAAAAAGAAAAAAAATGTTCACCTACAAGAAGCAAAACAGAAATGTTAGCAGAAATGATAGTAAATGGACTCAAAAATAGAATCTGACTTACCGCTATCTTGCTGACTTCGTCACATTTTATAGAAAATTTTGTTCTACCAGAAATCGATATATACTAATAGATAATTGGAGATCGGAGTAAAAGTTACAGTCAGTTTAAGTTCTGCTGTCAAGGGTGAAAAAGAAAACGAGAATGACTTTTTTTTTTTCAATGTTTTTTTTCTTCTTTCTTCTGTCTTAAAATCTCAAGAACACTTGAACTTATAGAAAGAAACCAAAAGAAAAAAAGAAAATAAAAAAAAATGAAAAAAAAAATAAATTTTAAATCAAAACTTACCACTACTACCTTTACCTTTCCCCGGCAGCGGTGCCAAACTTCTGATGAGACTATCGTTGTTCTTCTCACCGGAGTTAATAATAATCTTAGTTTTACCTTACTTGTGGGGCAAGTAGGGGATCGAACCCAAGAGAAAGGAGGAATAGAGCTAAGCTAAGAAGATAAAATTCAAATTAACTAAAAGGAATTAAAACTGTTTTTCTTTGTATTTTTGAACTTATAAGAAGATGTAAAATTGCTAGAAAATAAACTAAAGTAAATGAAATTAAAAGAAAGTAAACTTATGAATTAAAACACCATTGGAGGTGGATCTACCTAAAACATGTTAATGAGCAATTTCTAGTCTCTAGCCTTTTTATAACTCAATCATAAGGGCTTGGTGTTAGCTCCTTAGATCGGAAAGTTTTGCAATTAAAATGAAATAAAGGAACAAAAACAAAGTAGAATTTCTTGAGAACTTCTTACTACAAATTATCTAATTTAAGCATACTTTATCTTGATCTAATCTAAGCATAAAGTATCTATATTAAGAATAAAATGTGCAAGAAACTTAAAGAGAATTCATAAGCATTTTAAATAAAAGAAAGGCATAAAATTAGAAATAACACAAGAACTTGCTCTAGGCTTTTCCACTCTCCAATGGAGGGGAACTTAGCCTAATGTCATTGCAAGAGAGGGAATACAAGAGATGAAAGAACTTTTCTTCATTTCATGGAGAAAATTACAACTTTTTCTTCTTCTACTTCTTACAAAACTAGTTAACCAAAAGAAAATAACTAGAAAATGAAAATACAAAAAATAAGAGAATAGGCAAAGAGCCTTAGATTAAAGGAGTCTTGGATAAGAGAACCAAGATGGGACCCTTCCTCTAGAAATGAAGGCTCTATTTATAGAGAAAAATGTGTGTAGAAGAGTCTAAAAGTATCCTCCACTTTTCTTTGCACAAAAAGACAAAAGAGGAGAATATGAGTTAAGGATTAGGGCATTCCAAAGGATTAGGGCATTCCAAAGTGTTAGGACATTCCAAAGTGGGCCCAAATGCTTTTGCCTTGAGATTTTGATTCCAAAATTGATTGATTTCTGCACAAGAAACACACGTAATTAGATTTATCTAGTAAATGAATTTATTTATATATAATTAAGCCTAATTAACATGCAACATGGTGGTTTGAGGCTTATCATGATTATTATCTTAATATAGAGAAATAGGTACAAAAATCAAGATAAATATCTAGAAAATGTGCGTATAATTGAGTGTTTGGAGACACTCATCACTAACTTTTTGATACTCTCCACCCCTGGACGGAACTGTTTTCCTCCATTTTTTGGCTTGGCAAACTTTGCTACAAGAGCAAACTTAAATTTCTTCGAACTAGCCTTTACATCTTTATCCGAGAATGAGATCGAAGGTTTCCCAAGCCATAGCGATGGCTTCTTCTGAGATCCCGGAATAGGATTATCCTGCGAAGGAGGATCCCCCTCTGTGTTATCTCTAGATCTAGCCACAACTTCAGCAAAAGAGCGGGATCCTACTCTCAGAGGATTTTCACTCTCCACCCCCCTGTCCCATTTTTTGTTGTTTTTTATAAAAAACTAAAAACTTTAATTTCGAATACGAATTTTCTAAAAATAACCGAACATAGAGTTTCCAAAAATTGAAGCATCAATAGCACTTAATATCCATTATATAGAACCCCTAATTAGAGTTCTTCAAATAATTAACTAGTAGGCTCCAACATGACTTTCCATTATTCGCAAAATTTTGGGATTTCACTATATTCACTCATGGTTGGGGAAAGAGATAGACTAATTAACTATAGTCAATCGATTCTAGAATTGCCAGTGTCGTGTGAATTTCATAGTGAAATTGCATCCTTGAAATATAGATATTTAATCAAAATGGCACGTTCTACAAAATATAAATTAGTGGCAAACATTTCCTTCTGTATAGTAGTCCATCAGAATTCAAATACTTGTAGACAGCTCCCCATGGATTCAGGATTACAAGGAAAAACACAGATTGATTTTTTAATGTTTCAAAAGTTATGTGCTAAGCCGGCGAACCAATGGTATAACACCATGTGTACTGAAAAGTTACTAAAAATAAAGCACTTAAACTACTCCCAAATTTTCTCCTGGAATTTTCTCTTAGTGACCAATCACTTTTGCTCATTTAATACGCGTGGCGTCATGCCATTGGCTCATCAGCTTAGCACATAACTTTCGAAACAGCAAATATCAGTTCAATTTTTTCTTAATAGTTGAAGAGATGAGGTTATTAATTTAGGATTTTAGGTCATTCCTCAACCAATAAGAAATGACTCGGGTCAATCTAAAACGTGGGGTGTAATGTGGGGACGTATGTCTAAATAACTCTAAAAGTTAGTGTTATAAAATATTTGTATTTTTTGTGTGTGTGTGTGTGTGTGATTCTAATCTTTTATCATCAAAAATTTTCTCATTGGGACTAATGTTTATGTGTGATAACAAATCGTGCCAAGCAAGGGGAGTTGAGTATGATTGGGATGTTATAACAGCTGTGGGGTACCATCATTGAAGCGTCACAAATTTGTCATTTGTTGATACATTGGATTATGAGGAGATTAGCATGTTTGATTGTATTGATTCAAACAAGGTTTCCTTCAATTGTGTTGCTGCGAGTAACTTTAAATGGAAGGGAAATGGGTTGTTTAGCTGTCGATGTGAGCAAGCAGTGAATGTACGTAGGACCGCACAAAGACCAATATGTGGCCGAGCAGCAAAGTCTCGACCCACCATTTCCACTTGAATCAGCTAGGATCCACGCAACATTAAGGGCTTCAGGTAAGCCAACACTTCCAAGGTCATAATCAGGATAGATGTTGTGTACTCTCACAACACATTGAGTCAATTTTGATGTGCCTATTAGGGATCCGCGTGCATGATTGACTGATATTTGTACAATGATGCATGACACAAGTTTGTTGGGTAGAGCAGTTGAAGAGGCAAAGGTACTGGTTGGTACTACCAAAGAGATTGTGTGATCAGAGTTTATTCTATTTTCCATTTCACACTATGGATTCAAATCTTGTCCTATTATTCATTTCACACCATGGTTTCAAATCTTGCGGTCTGAGTCTGTGTCATCTTGGTATTATTTCTGGACAAGACGGATTTTATCTTAGAGAAAAATTCAAATAACTCAATTGGGATTTCTTATTTTTTTTATTAAAATAATTAATTTTTTTTTAAATTTACATATTTATTATCTAAATAAAATATGATCTTGTGACTAAGCACCTTCTAATCTACCTTGGGACATGCTAAGGCATACGCGGTCTGTACAGTGCCAAATGCACAAAACCATAGATCTTTTTCTTCTTTTTTTATAAATTTAAATATTTATTATCTAAATAAAATATGATCTTGTGACTAAGCACCTTATAATCTACCTTGTGACGCGCTATGACATACGCGGTCTGTACAGTGACAACTGCACATAACCATAGATCTTTTTCTTCAAGATACCCAAGGAAAAATAGGAGAAAAAGATCTATGATTTTGCGCAATTGCCATGTCAACCATGTTATCACTGTGCATGTTTTGGTGCGTCAGTTCAGCATTAAATTAGTCTCTCTCTCTCTCTCTCTAATATATTTGTATAACGTCCAAGCACTCAAGGCGAGGTTAGCAGACTTCCACTCTTTCATTGGACATAAGATACCTTTGAGAAGCTTTAGAACATGATATTTTTAAAGGGGTAATTCGGTCTTTTAAATCAAAATTAAAAATAAAACTTCCTCTATCACAATTTTTCTCTTCGCTTTCCCTTCAATCTCAAGTTTCTTTCTCTCTCCGTTTGCAAAGGATTTTGGGATTTATCTTCATTTTTATTGTACTAAGATTTGGTTGGTATTAATTATCATTTCTATATTATTTGTGAAGGTTTAGTAAGAGTAGAGACAGTTGTAATCCCGACATTTAATGCTGGCATATTTAGAAATTACAAGGAAATGCAATAGAAATCTGATTGCATGTATTTCATGACAGTTTCCATAGGCCCAGTCGGACCGGCTAAAGCATAAGGCCACTTAGGCGGCTGCCTAACGCCCCCAAGATGAGAGAAGGCCCCTGGAAATAGGCTTTAATTTAAGGTTAATAAGTTGATTTAAAAATAATAATAAATTAAAACGGTGGAGATTCTTCCAACAAAAAAAATAAAAATAAAAAATGTTGAACTTCTTATTGCCAGAGACGTTGGAATTAGTCAATTAAGGGATTTCAGCAAAAAAAAAACAAAAAAATTGACAAAATGATAATAGATAACATTTCGTAAATCTCTTAGATTCCCACAAATTCCTAGTTTCAAAAAAAAAATTAAATAAATAAACTCTATAAATATCATTCTCTCTAGTACATGTGCAACCCATGGTTTTTTGACTCGGTTTCGCATCTTGTCTCATTCATCCCAGATATTGAGTCAACTCAGACAATACGACTCGTCTTGTTCGAGTTGTCTCGTTCGGTATTGAGACAATGGTTTTTAACCATTTAAAAAAATCTGATAAATTCTAAAAAAATTCAAAAATAAATCCTATTAAAAAATGAAGTCTAAAAAATATAGAATTAAAAAATCATAATATACCTATCAAAATAAATAAATTAAATATTTAAAATGTTACGTATGTTTCATTTTCATTGTTACGTATGTTTCATCTTCTTCATCCGATTTCGTCATGAATCGGATGAAGAAGATGAAGTTTTTCCCCAAGACCTTGCTTTTTTTTGTTCACTTGGTTGAGAAGATAACGAAAAATCGATTTGGGTAAAAGAATATAAGGTTGAGAACGTTTAACTCGGTTGTCACGTTTAACTCGGACACAATTTTGAAAATCTTGTCCGATACACATCGTTTGTCTCGCGATTTATTCATTCATGTTAGGTATCAATTGTCTTGCTTATCTCACGATACGTGAACGTCTCAAATAGGTTTGTGAGTTGGTCCCGTTCAGCCTCGATACCAAGTTAACTCGGGCGATACGTCTTGGTCTCGGACGAGTTCTAAAACCATGGTGCAACCTCTTCCAGAAAATGGGAAAAAAACAAAATCCAACCACATAATACTAGAAAAAGTCATATTCAACATTTGTTGGATAAATTTGAGAATGTTAAGTAAAAACAATAAAAGATTATCAAAAAATATATTAATGATGTGTTTATGTTTCTTATCAAAATCCATAATCTTCAACCTCCTTAAAATCCTATATTATTTTTTTGACATTTAAATGTTGAAGAAATTAAAATTTTTAGCCAATAGATAAATTTTTCACTGTATTCCAAAATTATTCAGTAAATTATTGATTTCATTTACTACATCCTTAATTCGGAGAATTTTGTGGATAAATTATTGATTTCAACTCATCCTTAATTCCGAGAATTGTACAAACATATGAATAAATTCAAGCATGTTGGAGATTTTATGTAAAAATTTTAAAACAACCCTATGTCTAAACTTCAATGGGAAAAAATCCATGAAACCCTTGTAAGTTAAAATTTTAAAATAACAAATAATTAGTAATTTTGCATCTCAAAAAACTAGAAAAAAAAATTTAATAATTTTTATTGGTTCGGGTTTTGGTGACTCATAAGATTGACTCATGAGAAAATTGTAATACCCCATATTTTTTTAATGCGTATCTCAAGAAAAAATCGTAGACCAACAAATAGGAAATTTTCTAGAAGTCCAAATTGGATAAATCTGACTACATCATTAGATCCGCTTTGAAAAATTAACTAAAATAGACTACAAGATCATAAAAATCAGAGTTCGGGGCATAGAATTTTTAATTGAAACAAAACAATTCTATTAACGATTATTATGTCCCTAGGATGTTATAAATACTAGAACCCACGAAAATTTTCAAATTTCGTTCTCTAATTCCCACGTTTTCTTCTTCTAAAATAAAACCCTAGAGAAACCCTAGCCTCCCTCCATCTTCAACTTAGATTTTCATTTACATAGAGTCTCCGTTGGACATCGACATAAAAGATGAAAATGATTGAGTCATAGCAACCTTCGAGGAGAAACAAAAAGCTTGGATTTTCGACAACATATGATATGAAACCTTCAATCCAAATCTATCTCCTGTGTTTTTTGTGGATTTTTTTAGCGTTCAATCTAAGGTAAGGGAACTTTTAGACCTTCTTAATAGTAATAGTTTTTAATGCATCGTAGTTTTTATTCAAAACTTTGTTTAATTTTAAATTAGGGAAATATTGATCCCTTACAAAATAATATTTAGAATTATTTATTTGGTGTATTTTCTTGTTGAATCGATTGAAAAGTTGTTTTTGAAGAGTTTAGACGAATTTGGGGAAGAATCTTCGAAGGAGATAACAAAATCCCTTCCATTCGGTCAATCCAAACAAGCTCGGTCGACCCACCACCTCGGTCGACTGACCTTTCGTTCCATGATGAACTTGAAGGTGAGAAACCCTTAGGTTTGGTTGACCCAACACGCTTGGTCGACTGACCTTCTACCTTGGTTGACCAACCTATTGCTCCAAAAACTCTTGGTTTCGATCGCCAAACCTTACGCAAAATGTTCCAATTCAGCTTGTTATCATATTTAGTTTGAGTTTTCCAAGGTATTTAATGAAAATAGAGGATTACCCCCAATTTGAAAATAATAAGAAAGGTCTAAATATTCAATTCTCAACAAATAAAAATCTAATTTTTGAGTTCAAGAACAAAACATGATGTTCAACTCCCTTCTTCTTGGACTTTTCATTCGAATTAAGTTTTAAAAATTTCATGATGTCAAATCTTCTAATTAAGACTTCCATATTTAAATATTTATTTTCAATTTTAAAATTTTAGATATTTTTCTAGCATGTCGGAAAATATACTCATCATGCACCATTGAAAAGTAGCGGGTGCATTGCACAATCCAAAAAGCATGCGACGATACGCGAAAGTTTCGAAAGGACAGGTGAAAGTTGTTTTCTCTTGATCGATTGGAGCAACGGGTATCTGGTTGTACCCGGAATAACCATCTAAGAAGTAATAGTAAGAATGTCCTGCCAGACGCTCTAACATTTGATCAATGAAAGGTAAGGGAAAATGATCCTTAGGAGTCATCGAGTTGAGTTTCCTATAGTCAATACACACTTTCCATCCATTTTGGACTCGAGTGGGGATTAATTCATTGTCTTGGTTCACTGCCACAGTGATACCAGACTTCTTAGGAACTACTTGTATAGGACTCACCCAACGACTGTTAGAGATAGGATAGATAATATCCGCATCTAGCAATTTCATCACTTCCATCCAAACTACGTCTTTCATGATAGGATTTAGCCGTCTCTGAGGTTCTAAGGAAGGGTTAGCGAAATCCTCTAAACGAATATGGTGCATTACCACAGATGGACTAATTCCCTTGATATCAGCTATGCTCCAACCAATAGCTTCTTGATGTTCTTTTAATACTCCTAACTACTTTTCCTCTTGAACTTCATTAAGGTGGGAGGAAATGATAACGGGAAAGGTTTGATTCTTACCAAGAAATGCATATCTCAAGGTCTCTGGAAGCGACTTGAGTTCTAATTTTGGAGGCTCGATATAAGAAGGAACAATATTGGATGTGAGCACAGGAAGACTTTCAGTTTTTGCGTGCCACCGCACAGAATCTAAGAGTGGAACAGATTCAAGCAAAGCATTGACTTCTCTTATAGACTCTTCGACATCCAAGTCAAGGCCAAAGTGAGCCAAACATTTTGTTAGGGGATCAGAGTATCCTAACTCTTGATACGTTTGATTGACTAGCGTATCTATCATGTTCACTTGCTCCATACCATCATCTACATCAATTCCTTGGAAATTGTGGAAGACGTTTAGTTTCAGTTTCATATCTCCAAATGCTAAAGTCATAATTCCGTTTCTACAACGAATGACTGCATCAGACGTGGCTAAGAATGGATGTCCTAAGATGATAGGAATATGACTGTTCGAATTGATGACTGGCTCTGTGTTTAAGACAACAAAGTCAATAGGGAAATATAAATATTTGACTTTAACTATCACGTCTTCAACTATACCTTTTTGAATTTTTATGGACCTATCGGCTAGACTCAATGTGATATCGGTGGGTTTCAAAACCCCCAAACATAATTGTTTATAAATCGAATATGGTAAAAGATTCACACTAACCCCTAAGTCTAAGAGACATTTTTCGATCACTTGATTTCCAATATGAATGGAAATTGTCGGACATCCAGGATCCTTAAATTTTGGTGCAATCATTTGTTGGATGAGCGACGAAGCTTGGGCTGCTATGATAGCTTCCCGAGGAAATGGTGTTTTCCTTTTAGCTGTGGTCAAATCCTTTAGGAATTTCGCATAAGAAGGTATCTGCTTAATAGCATCTAGGAATGGGATATTGATATGCACATTTTGGAAGACTTCTAAGACACCCTCAAATTGCTTACCTTTTTTTGAATCTCTAAGGCGATGGGAAATTGGAACTTTTGAAATTGGCAAAATGATTGGAGGATTTTCCAAATCTTTCTCTTTCTCTATTGGAGACTCTATGACTTATTTTTGAACTTTGTCCTTCTCTAGGACTTTTTCTCCCATGTCAAAAGGTTGGACCTTGTTGTCCACTTTTTTTCCCGAACGCAAGGTGTAGATATCCTGGACTGAGTTTTGTGGAGCTCCAGAATGGCTTCCAACTTCGTATTGACCTTTCGATCCATTTGGAATAAAAGGTTGACCTCTAGGGTTAGTGATAGTCTGACTAGGAAATTGACCTTTCTCTCTCCCACTCAAAGAGAAGCTAACTGCCCTAATTGAACTTCCATCTTAGCTATGGATTGCACAGTGACCTGGTTAATCTGAGTTTGATTTTGATGGGTTTGCTGTTGAGTTTGGATGAACTGCTGTTGCTGTCTCATCAACTCGGTAATCATAGATTCTAAGGACGACTATTGTTGGGCAGGCTGCTAGTAATTGGTCATGGGATCTGGTATGATGGCTCTGCATTCTGTAGATTGTTGGGGTTGATAAGGGATTTCAGGAACAATAGCTTGGTTTGCCGAAGAACCAGATTGCCTAGGAAAACTCTTATTGTAACCTGACGGACCACTAGATTGAATAGGTTCGTTCTGTCTATATGAGAAATTAGGATGGAACCTATTATCTGGGTGATACGTTTGGCTAAAAGAGTTTGGAGTTGGCTTCCTAAAAGTACTATAGCCATTAATCGCATTTGCTTGTTCAGCTTTGATTTGAGGCAAGGTGGGACAACACTCGACCAAATAGTCATTGCCGTCGCATATGACGCACAAAGAACTCGGAACAACAGTTACTTGCGAAATTGCACGAAGGTCTAAGTGAGGTTTGGATGCTGAGATGGTAAAGACATCTAACTTCTTCGTGAGATTGTTCATCCCACTCACTAGACTAGACATAACATTTTTGAGATCAGGGTTTGCCTTCATCTCATACATGCCTGTCTTTCTAATCGGATCATCTCTATCAAATTCTTCTTAGTTAGTACTCCAATTTTGAGCACTCTCGGCTAACTCTACGAGGAAATCGTACGCTTGGTTGAGAGTCTGGTTCATGAACTGACCCTTATGCCTTGACTCGACTAAGGTACGTTGATTCATTTTTAATCCTCTATAAAAACTTTGCACCAACTGTGCTTTGTCAATGCCATGGTGTGGGCAATTGACCAATAAATCATTGAATCTTTCCCAAGTTTGGGAAAATTCATCATCAGGACGGGCTCTAAAATTTCTAATAGAGTCCTTCAATTTCTCAGTTTTGGCCACGGGATAGAATTTGGCCCTAAATTTCTTGGATAGAACATCCCAGGTAGATATGGAATTGGGTGTTAGGGAGTTCAACCACGCAGCTGCGTGGTCTTCCAAAGATAATGGGAACAGAATAAGCTTGATACTCTCCTCATCTAGATTCTGATTTCTAAAAGTTTGACATATAGTCAAGAATCGATTAAGATGGGTGTAAGGTTGTTCACGCTCTAAACTGTGGAACTTAGGGAGCATATTAATGGTGGCAGCCCTAATTTCAAACTGAGGTGCATTGTTCAATGGTAAAACAATGCATGTAGGAGGAGATGCAGAAGCTAGAGCGAAGAGCTCATTGAGACTTCGCTCTCGATCACCCATCATAACTACTGATGGTGTCTTGCGTATCCTATTGATGGTACGTTCGATCTCAGGATCAAATGGTTCTAACACGTTGTTTTGTGAACGTCTACCAAGCATGCAAATCACACAGTCGATCAAACAATCACAAAAAGAAAATACTGGACCTAGATAGGTTGCCTAAAGCTAGACAGCTCCTAACTGGGTAGAAATAGCGCAACTAGCCTTCCAACTCAGTTTTATTAAGTCAAGTTTGAATCATTCGGATCTCCAGATCGGAGGAGGCGTACAATGCATAAGCAAGGGCACTCTTAAATACCTCCTTTCTTGAATAGACTGAGTCTATCCCCTCAAAGGGCAAGATCTTACTAGATAGAAAAATGACCAAGAAACGCAATTGGCACAACTTGAAGCGGAATTTCTCCTATTGAGCTCGTGGGCCCTATGGTCAAGTCTAATTGATTTTAATTAATTTGATTGGATGACTAGTGAGTTGATTATCCTAATTAGAGCAAGGAATTGGTAATGACTTCCAATCCTTATCTTATCATGCCATCCCTAGGAGAGGGGTGCTCTTTACTACTTAATTAACTATTCCAAGTGTGTGCAAATTGGAAAAATAACATACAAAGACAAGAAGTAACCCACTAGCAAAGAGAGGCGTGGGTGTTTCGAGATTACCTCCCGTGCTAGACGGGGTGAAGACAGTTTGAGTCGACTTAGGCCACCAACTCCAATTTTGGTGTGCGAACCTAAGGAGCCGTGACGGTATTGTCCACCCGTCGTCCTTCCTTAGTCTATTACAATCCAAGCCTTCTTGGATAATTAAAAAAAATTACAAAGAATCTTATACAAGTGTTTCTAAAACAAAAAAAATAAACCTAGTTAAAGATTCAAAGAAATTGAAAAAAAAGAAGAAAAAAAATGTTCACCTACAAGAAGCAAAACAGAAATGTTAGTAGAAATGATAGTAAACGGACTCAAAAATAGAATCTGACTTACCACAATCTTGCTGATTTTGTCATATTTTATAGAAAATTTTGTTCTACCCCAAATCAATATATTATAATAGATAATCGGAGATCGGAGCAGAAAGTTACAGTCAGTTTAAGTTCTACTGTCAAGGGTGAAAAAAATAAACGGGAATGACTTTTTTTTTTTCAATGTTTTTTTCTTCTTTCTTCTCTCTTAAAACCTCAAGAACACTTGAACTTATAGAAAGAAACCAAAAGAAAATAAAATAAAATAAAAATGAAAGAAATTAATTTTAAATCAAAACTTACTACTAATACCTTTACCTTTCCCTGGCAGCGGCGCCAAAATTCTGATGAGACTATCGTTGTTCTTCTCACCGGAGTTAATAATAATCTTAGTTTTACCTTACTTGTGGGGCAAGTAGGGGATCGAACCCAAGAGAAAAGAGGAATAGAGCTAAGCTAAGAAGATAAAATCCAAATTAACTAAAAGGAATTAAAACTGTTTTTTTTTGTATTTTTGAACTTATAAGAAGATGTAAAATTGCTAGAAAATAAACTAAAGTAAATGAAATTAAAAGCAAGTAAACTTATGAATTAAAACACCATTGGAGGTGGATCTACCTAAAACATGTTAATGAGCAATTCCTAGTCTCTAGCCTTTTATAACTCAATTATAAGGGCTTGGTGTTAGCTCCTTAGATTGGAAAGTTTTGCAAATAAAATGAAATAAGGGAACAAAAACAAAGTAAAATTCTTTGAAATCTTCTTACTACAAATTATCTAATTTAAGCATACTTTATCTTGATCTAATTTAAGCATAAAGTATCTATATTAAGAATAAAATGTGCAAGAAACTTAAAGAAAATTTATAAGCATTTTAAATAAAAGAAAGGCATAAAATTAGAAATAACACAAGAACTTGCTCTAGGCTTTTCCACTCTCCAATGGAGGGGAATTTATCCTAATGTCATTGCAAGAGAGGGAAGATAAGAGATGAAAGAACTTTTCTTCAATTCATGGAGAAAATTACAACTTCTTCTTCTTCTACTTCTTACAAGACTATTTAACCAAAAGAAAATAACTAGAAGATGAAAATATAAAAAAATAAGAGAATAGGCTAAGAGCCTTAGATTAAAAGAGTCTTGGATAAGAGAACCAAGATGTGACCCTTTCTCTAGAAATGAAGGCTCTATTGATAGAGAAAATGTGTGTAGAAGAGTCTAAAAGTAGCCTCCACTTTTCTTTGCACAAAAAGACAAAAGAGGAGAATATGAGTTAAGGATTAGGGCATTCCAAAGTGGGCCCAAATACTTTTGTTTTAAGATTTTGATTCCAATTTGTTGATTTTCTGCACAAGAAACACACGTAATTAGATTTATCTAGTAAATGAATTTATTTATATATAATTAAGCCTAATTAACATGTAACGTGGTGATTTGAGGCTTATCATGATTATTATCTTAATATGGATAAATAGGTATAAAAATCAAGATAAATATCCAAAAATTGTGTGTATAATTGAGTGTTTGGAAACACTCATCACCTCTAGAAGAGTCTAAGCAAGAAGGTCCCAGTCATCGTTAGACTCCTTTGAAAGAAGCTACATTATCCTATAGGATTCTTGGGGCCTTTCTCCAAGAAGGAAAAGAAAATAATAACTTTTGGCCACGTTTCCATGTTTACAATAAGAAATGCAGGGTGAGGAACCTTGTTGTTGCCACCTCTTTGCTTTTCCAATTCATTTCTCCCAAGGATTGAGATGTTGTAAACAGGGCTAATGCTAACATAGGCTTCAGCCAATTTTTTCATTGCTTTTATTAGGTAATTATCTGCTCTTTAATCTTTATGTCTTACTTACTTAATTGCTTTATTTTTCTTATAGGCCAACGCGTATGGAACCTTGGCCTTCTTGAAATGGCATGAGGTTGAGGAACAAGTGACTTCTCTTACTAGAAAGCATAAAGAAAAATTCATTTTGCTCTAGGTTGAGTTGGCCTCCTCTAGCCAATTTTCCCGAGAGGATAGAGAGAAGATGGAAGCTAACTTGGCCCAATTTTTCATGGCCAACTTGGACTTGGCGGCCACCAATAAGAAGTTGGCAAATCTCCAAGGTATTCTTCAACTAAAACTAGCCAGCTACAAGGGGAAAGTACGGAAGAGAGGCGTAGAGCTGATGAATGGATCTCCAAAAGAAGGTACAATAGTAAGAACTTGAGCTAGGCTCCCTTAGGGCTGGTATTGAAATGGTTAGGACAACTCAGGCAAGGAAGATGAGGTTTAGACCAAGAGATTGCTGGGGCAAGTGCAGGCCCAATACTCTCAGTTGGCAAAAAAAGCTTCTTCTAAGGCTTACCCGAAGGCTTTGAGGCTGTTCGACGTCAGTATAAGGAGGAGGAAGATGAAGGTCTTACTAATCCTCCTATCAAAGAGGTTTTCAGCTGATCTAGTGATTACGGGCAAGCCCTACTCCTTCTAGCTAGATGAGGAGGGGAATCCCGTTTTTGTCCTAGATCAAGTCCTTGGTGAGCTCATAGTGGCTGGACGTACCATAGAATTGGAGCAAGCCATAACAATTGGTTCACCTACTCAGGCCAGTGACCTGCCTCATTTCCATATTATCAGTGTCGATCAAGACTAAACAGTCAACCTTCCAAATCTTATTACTAAGATTTCATCTTCTACCAATCAGTCCCCTGCCAACGAATGAAGATCTGTTCCTTGGTTTCAGCTGTATTTTATTTTTTTGCTACTATATTTGTTTTGTAATATCCCATCTTTGGGATTTCTCTTGTACTCTCCTTGCCATTAATGAAAAAAATTGTTTTCACATCAACTAATATTTTGTCTTCAATGTGAACATTCATTTTCTACACTGTTTGCGATCTACATTCAATCTGCTGAACTATTTTCTAACTTAGCATAGATTTCAACATTATATTTTACTTAAAGACTTCAGTAGATCTGTTCATTTGCACTACTTACTACTAATCTGGCTGAATTGCTTATATTTACTACCTTTTCCCCCCAAGGTCTACCTTATGTAAATTTTACTTAGGTAGAACCTTTTTGTAAATATGTTGGGAGGGTAACTTTGAGTTACTGTCCTTCTAGAAGGCTCTAACTCAATTTTATTTCTTTACTCATAAAATTGGCTATTCTATAGTGCTTTTATAATTTTAAGGTAAACTACAGTCATTCATCAACTTTGTCCTACCCATATGTAGATGCCTTCAAGGATATGTTCCTCTACTAAACAAATCTTTGTGGTCTATTACTCAAGACAGAGTATGGTCGTCCTGGTGTTTCCTCTATTGGTTAAAGTAGAAGAGAGCTATGAGGATCGAACTCTAAAAAGAGCCCAATTCAATACTAAGTTACTCGTGTCAGAGTAGGGTCCCGACCAGCTTCTTATTATGTAAATTAGGTCCGAATCCAGGTGGGTTCCATCTTTAGTGTTATTGTATTTGTGGCGTAGTAAGATTCCAACCAGCTTCTTACTCTGTCAATTAAGGCAGAGAAGACCCACGTAGACTCGGATCCAAACGGGATCCATTTTCAGTGCTTTTGAACTCGTGACAGAGTAAGACCCCCACTAAGTTCTTACCTTGCCAATTAAGGTAGAAAAGAGCCACGTAGGCACAGACCCAGGTGGAATCTACTTTTAGTGCTATGTTACTCGTGTCAAGTTGGGTCCCGACCAGCTTCTTACCTTGTCGATTAAGACAAAATACTCACGTAGGCTTAGCTATAGATGGGATCCATCTTCAGTGCTAAATTACTTTCGCCAAAGTAAGGTCCTGACCAGCTTCTTACCTTGCCAATTAAGGCAGAGAAGACCTACGTAAACCTAGATCTAAGTGGGATCCAATTTTAAGTGTTATTTTACTCTCATTAGAGTAGGGCCCTGACTAGCTTCTTACCCTTCCAATTAAGGCAGAGAAGACCCACGTAGGTCTGGATCTAGGTAGGATCCAATTTTAGTACTTTGTCCGTGCGCAAGCTACTTATGATCAAAAAATATTTATAATATCTTTTCAGATTACATATATTTCACAATCTCGGTACCTCTTGATTGGTCATTCTCACCAAATAATAGACTCATTTCTGGCCTACTCTTGCTACCCTGTATGACTTTTCCCAGTTAGGACCCAACTTTCTACTATTTTTCTCTTCTGTATTCTGGAATACTCTATGCAACACTAGGTCTTGTTTTTTAAACTACCTGTGATGGACTTTCTTCTTGAAGTAGTTTTGCAGCTTCTTATGATAGTTCTCTAGTCTCATCAGCATTGCTTCTCGTTTCTTTTACAACAAATCTAGTTCTACGATTATCTGCTGGTTGTTCTGGTCAGTCTGCACTAATCTAGATCTTATTGTGGGGAATTTATTTTCTGTTGGAATTATTACCTCCATACCATAGGCCATAGCGAATGGAGACATCCCTGTGGAGGTTTTGGCACTTGTCGTGTAGGCCCACAATACACCATGCAAGACTATTTTCCACCTTCCATTTGCTTCTCTCAGTCGCTTCTTTAGTATGTCTATCAATACTTTGTTTTTGGCTTCAGCCTGTTCATTGCCCTACAGATACTGTGGCATGAAAAATAACTGCGTTATCCAATGCCCTCTATAAAAAAGTTTAATCTGCTCTCCTGCAAATTATCTCCCATTGTTTGAGACTATAGTGTATGGCAAACCAAATCGATAGATTATATTTTCCCATAGGAACTTCTAAACTTCCTACTATCGTATTATAGCTAGAGGAAGTGCTTCCACCCACTTAGTGAAGTAATCTGTCACCACCAACAAGAAAGTTAGCTTACATGGTACCCTGGACAACGGGCCCACTAGATCAATTTCCTATTGTGCAAATGGCTAAGGGCAGATGAGGGAATTGAACTCTACTATTGGCTATCGGATTATTCTCCCATATCTTTAACAATTATCATAGTGCTTGATGTATAGAGCTGCATCCTTTTACAAGTATGACAAAAACTACTAGTGGAAGAATACTTTGTGGGCCAAAGGCCTTACCCTTGAATGATTCCCATAATCTTCTTCGTAGATCCTGCTCAACACCTCATTTAGCTCTTTTGATGTTAGGCAACGTAGGAGTGGCCCTCCTACTGACTTCCTGTACAACTTCCCATTCAGGATAATATATCTCACTGCCCTGCTCTTTACATATCTTACCTCATTCAGATCGTCAATAAACATTCCTAATTGTATGAAGGCAAAAATCAAGCTCATTCACCCTTGAACTTCTACTGTAGCTATCACACTGACCAATTCCGACTCGTCTATCGCAGATCTTTCTTGGTAATCTAATGGCAGTTCTCTCCTGTCTTGTCCTGCCAACATTAAGGCTATAAAGGTTAGGACGTTTACATGTCTCTTATCTGTTATTGGTATGTATTTTATTTTGACTTCCCTAACTCGAAGTATGACAGACCTGATTTTCTCTAGATAGAGTTTTATCCAAGGATCTCGTACTTCAAACGTCTCATTGACATGGTTAACTACTAGCTGTGAGTGATTATATATTCAAGCCTCAGTTACCCCTAGCCCTGCCAATGAATTTAGGCCGAGTAGCATTGCCTCATCTACCTCATTGTTCGATGGTCTGAATTCCTGTCTAACTGTCATCTCTATCCTGGAACCGTCAAGAGTAATCCACACCACTTCTATTGCTGGTCCTTCTAGGTTTGAAGATCTATCCATGTAAACTTTCCATCTTGGATGGTTGTTATCTTCTTATCCTTCTTCAACATGTTCTAGCTCTTCTACAAATAGATCTACTTTTTCCTCCACTGGAAAGTCTGCCAAGAAATTGAAACTTTGGTGATGAGGGTCTCGAAACATTGAATTATACGCATGTTTCTCAAACATCTATCTTGATTTTTGTCCCTATTTCTCTGTATTAAGATAATAATCATGATAAGCCTTGAAACATTATGTTGCATGTTAATTAGGCTTAATTATACATAAACAAATTCATTTACTAGATAAATCTAATTACGTGTGTTTCTTATATAAAAAATCAATATTTTGGAATCAAAATCTCAAGGAAAAAGTATTTGGGCCCACTTTGAAATACCCTAATCCTTTAGAATGCCCTAATCCTTAACTCATGTTCTCCTCTTTTGTCTTTTTGTGCAAAGAAAAGTGGAGGCTACTTTTAGACTCTTCTACACACATTTTTCTCTATAAATAGAGCCTCAATCTCTAAAGAAAGGGCTCTCTCCCTCCCTCTTGGTTCTCTCATCTAAGACTCCTTTAATCTAAGGCTCTTAATTTTTTCTCTTATATTTTTGTATATTAATTTTTTAGTATTTTCTTTTTGGCTAAATAATCTTGTAAGAAGTAGAAAAAGAAGAATTTGTAAGTTTCTCCATGAAATGAAGAAAAGTTCTTTCATTTCTTATCTTTCCTCTCGTGCAATGATATTAGGTTAAACTGCCCTCCATTGGAGAGTGGAAAAGCCTAGAGCAAGTTCTTGTGTTGTTTCTAGTTTTATGCCTTTCTTTTTTCTAAAATACTCATGAGTTCTCTTTAAGATTTCTTGCACATTTTATTCTTAATATAAATACTTTATGCTTAGATTAGATCAAGATAAAGTATGCTTAAATAAGATAATTGGTAGTAGGAAGTTCAAAGAATTCTACTTTGTTTATGTTCCCTCATTTGATTTCATTTGTTAAGCTTTTCGATCTAAGGAGCTAACACCAAGCCCTTACGATTAAAACTAAGAATTACTCATCAACATGGTTTAGGTATATCCACCTCCAATGGTGCTTTAATTTCATAAGTTTACTTACTCTTAACTTCATTTACTTTGGTTAATTTTCTAGTAAAGTTAAATTTTCTTTATAAGTTCAAAAATACAAAGAAAAAATAGTTTTAATTCCTTTTGTTTAATTCGAATTTTATCCTCTTTGCTTAACTCTACTCCCCCTTTCTCTTGGGTTTGATTCCCTACTTGTTCTACAAATAAGGTAAAAGTAAGATTACTATTAACTTCGGTGGAAAGAACAACGATCGTCCCACCAGATTTTGACGCCGCTGCCGGGAAAAGGTAAAGGTAGTAGTGGTAAATTTTGATTTAAAATTTATTTCTTTCATTTTTATTTTTTATTTTTTTTCTTTTGGTTTCTTTTTGTAAGTTCAAGTGTTCTTGAGGGTTTAAGAGAGAAGAAAGAACAACAAAAAATTTTAAAAAAAAAGTCATTCCCATTTTTTTCACCCCAAATAATAGAACTTAACTTGATTGTAATTTTCTGCTCCGATCTTCGATTAACTATTATAGTATATCGATTTGGGGTAGAACAAAATTTTATATAAAATGGGACTAAGTTAGCAAGATTTTAATAAGTCAGAATCTGTTTTTGAGTTCATTTATTATCATTTCAACTAACATTTCTGTTTTGCTCCTTGTACGTGTATATTTTTTTCTTCTTTTCCTTTAATTTCTTTTAATCTTTAGTTAGGTTTATTTTTTGTTTTAGAAACTCTTGTATAGGATTCCTTGTAATTTTTTTTAATTCTTCAAGAAGGCTTGGATTGTAATAGACTAAGGAAGGACAAAGGGTGGACAATATCGTCCCGACTTCTTAGGTTCACACACCAAAATTGGACTTGGTGGCCTAAGTCGAATCAAACCATCTTCACCTCGTCTAGCACTGGAGGTAATCATGAAACGCCCACGCCTCTCTATTCTAGTGGGTTACTCCTTGCCTTTGTATGATATTTTTTCAATTTTCACACACGTGGAATAGTTAATTAAGTAGTAAAAAGCACCCCTCTCCTAGGGATTGTATGATAAGATAAGGATTGGAAGTCATTACCAATTCCTTACTCTAATTAGGATAATCAACTCACTAGTCATCCAATCAAATTAAATAAAATCAATTAGACTTGACTATAGGACCCACGAGCTCCATAGGAGAAATTCTGCTTCAAACTGTGCCAATTGCGCTTCTTGGTCATCTTTTGTATCTAGTAAGATCTTGTCCTTTAAGGGGATAGACTGAGTCTATTCAAGAAAGAAAGGTGATTTAAGAGTGCCAATGGTTATACATTATGTGCCACCTCCGATCTGGAGATTCGAATGATTCAAAATTGACTTCATAGAACCGAGTTGGAAGGCTGGTTGCGTTATTTCTACCCAGTTAGGAACTATCTAGCTTTAGGCAATCTATATAGGTCCAGTCTTTTCCTTTCGTGATTGTTTCATCGACTGTGTGATTTGCATGCTTGGTAGACGGTCAAAGAACAACGATAGTGTCTAGTCATAAAAACCTAATATCATGTGTGAATTCCTCCTTCTCTTGTGTGCAAATTAATAATGTATAGATACAAAACTCCAAGTAAATTCTGCATTGTCATGGAGTTTAGTAGAAAATCTTGGATCCCATGCTTCCTATGTGATAATTATGGTCATCCTCCCAAGTGTTGTCCAAGTGTACCCATGTTTCGTACTACACAAGCCAATATGTGATCGTATGTATAAACTTGATGTAGATTGTAGAGATTTAGAGATAAAAATATGGACTTTGGATAAGTCAGATTTGTTCCACAGGGACAATTGGGATTCAAATGTTCATTTGGATTAAGAACTAAAACAGAGTTGAAAACAAATACAGATTGGTTTTAAAAACAAAACAGAGCTGTAGCAAATTAGAAAATGGAAATTAGCAATAGAAAAGAGAGATTTAAACTAGTGGTAAAGAGCTTAGAGAATTCAAGTTTACCAGTGCAAGTCATCCATAATGCTGAATCGCTCTAATTATGACTCAATCCACGTAGCAAGTCATTGCTCGTGGATCGGAAGATGATTCGATGTAACCATTAATTGCAACCCAAGAGTATCCATGAAGATCTCTGATTTAGGTAAGATTATCCGACTTATGCTTCCATTCATCACAGAGCATGAGTGTTCTTGAACTTATCTAAGTAACACTCATCAAAGCTTGAATTGGAAGTATGAGTTAAATGATCTTATCCTAAAGAGATTCATAGAATTAACATGTAAAGCAGAAATAACAAATTAAAACAGCATTAATAAAGTGAACTTGCTCTGGCATTCTTGACTTCACTAATGAGAGTTTAGCCAATCATCGTAAGGATTAACGTTGTAGAAATTAATAAAAGAAAGAAGATGATGCTGCACTTTAATCCTTCTTTAATAGTTCCCAAAAGAATTACAAAAAGTATTAAAGATTGGATCACTCTTGATGTTCTCACTACAATCAAGAGTTCTCTCTCAAAAACTAAGAAACCAAAGAAAATTGCAGAGAATTACAAATGGAAAAAATAGAGATAAAATCAGAGCCCCTTTCTTTGAAATCAACCCTCCAATTTATAACATTCGTAATCAGGTTATTGGGTCATCTTTTCAGATGATTCAATTGGAGAGGACCAGTTAGTTACAATGGCCGAAGCATCTGAAAATTTCAGTAAAAATCTAAAGGAAAAATTCCTCAAGATCACCCCGGAGCACTAAGGCCCTACCGGGGCGCGGTGACGTGGCAACGAAATTCTTCGAGATTTTTTGGGATGCTCCCTTTTTGCTCGCACATTGTAACCGACTTCGTTTCGTGATTTGATAACTTCCATGTGCGCTTTATTCATCTGTAATTAGTAATAAAATCTCATTAGCTCTATTAATTTGGAGAAATAATTAAATTTGTATTTATTTAAAGGGATTAACGTTTAAAATGTGATAGAATTTGTGAAATTATGGTCCTAAAATCACATTATTGGGACCTTATCAATATGCATCATTCACAAAATTCTTATTTGATGCCGACACCTAGTTTGTTCGACTAACCATACCACACAGATAATTGATTTTCTTCGGATACCATACCATATCAGAACGAGTTCACTCAAGGTAGTCATTTTGGTAACCATGATGATTTTTATATGCACAACACCTCGATGATGAATCTAACAATAATTCCCCAACAATCCTGTGATTCTCAACATTTCTCCGAATATAGAGTTGAAGAGCTTGAGTCAACATTCAATGACTCATTTTTTTCTTCCCCTCAAACTTCATCATTAGAGTCCTTGATGACTGAGTTTTTAAATCAACAACAACAGTTCATCCAACAACAATAGCTCCATCAACAACAACAAGACATAGGTCAAGCCTTAGCCAGCATAGGAACTCAATTGAGTCACTTAGCGTTATTTTTAGAAGAAGGAAATTTTGATAAATTCAAAAATGAGGATACCTCCATCCTAGAAAATCCACCATTTTTTCAAAATTACCTTAGTGACTAGTTCTACTCTTTTGAAAATTACGATGATTGTCCATCAATAATTGATAATCCCGTCTCCATTGAAGTTCAAATTCAAACCAATGAGATTACAGTTTCAACCAAAGTTATGATGGAAGTCCAAATAGGTTAGCTTACTATGCCCTTAAAAGAAAGAGAGAATAGTCAATTTTCAAATGAGATAACCCCTGAGAGCCAACCAATGTTTCAGATTCCCAATGAGTTAACCAATTGTACAAATTTGACTAAGGAAACTGATCCACCATCAAAGGAAACTGTTGTTCAGGAAGAAATAAGGATAATCTCTAATTTGTTAGTCACACTAATTCTTACCACTACTGATCTAACCTTGTACCCCATCCAGCCTATCCTTTCTCCAAATTGTAAAGACCCTACCTATTTTACAATTTTCATTCTCTTAGGGAATACGATGATTGAAAATTATTTCGAAAAGGTGATGATGCTAAGAATTGAGGATAAACGAGGGATGTTGATCATTTAAAAAATCATTTCCATGTCCTAACAATGGTAAAAATCTATCTGCCTTTCATTTGAGGTGGGAAGTCAATCGTCGTGTCTGTAAAATTAGATACTAGGAAAATACTTAGGATTTAGACCTTTTGATAAGTTCGGCTGAAGACGTTAAACTTAGCATTACTTGGGAGGCAATGCATGTGCTTTTGTTTTAATAAGTAGTGTAGTTAGGAAATAAACTTTCTCAAAAAAAAGAAAAAAAAACTCCAACCGTAATCCCTTTCTTATTCTCTTCCTCTTCAAGATAACTCTCAACTAAACTAATCAATCAACGCTACTAGGACTGTAGACTGGTCAACAATTGTTGATTGCATAATAGAGACAGATGTTGACCTTTATTGAGGAGAAAAATGCACAGGTCACTGAAAGTTCGGATTCAGATTAGGATGGATTTCATTTTTAGATTAGGACGTTTTTAGGTTGTTTCTTAATTCTTAGGTAGGATTTTATTTATGGAAAACTATTTTGAAAATTATAATTGTTAGAACTTTCAATCTTTTCAAATCAGTTGTAACAAGATTTTGCACATTAATGTCCAATTCGTTTCAGGTGTGATCAAACATTTTTCTCTCTTTCCTTACTACGTGTATATTGAGGACAACATTTCATTTAGGTTTGGGGGTATTAGCTTAGCTCACAATTGCATTGCATATCATTCTAGATTAGTTTCATGTTTTAAAAAAAAATTAAAAAAAAATTTCAAAAATATTTTCTTCAAAATCTTTGTATGTACTTTTTACATATGAATTTCAAATCTCAGGCTCATGTCCTAACTTTTGATCATAAGTTCTTTTTAGTTGTTCCTCATTAAGAAAATCATGAAAAAAATTACTTTGAAAAATTTACTTTTAATTAAGTACTTGAAAAAATAAGATTTTATGGAATAAGAGTTTACCATCTTCTTTGTCTAGAGTGTTAGGGAAAACCTTGTCGAGTGAACTAGACTTCCTTGTCCTTTGGTTGGTTGGTTAGAAGAAAAATAGAACTAGGGTTAATATAATTTGGACAGCAACCATAGGATTAGACTGGGTACCTGTAGACACCCCATTTTTGCATCCGCCTGATTAATCAACTCGTCAACCCGATCGCAAGGATTCCCAATGATGGATGTGTATTCCGTTGCTTTATTTTATTACTAGATTTGTTTCAGAAATCCAGATGAGGTATCTCAAATTGACAAAACCTTAGAAACCACGCTACGCTAGGAAAAGTACGACCCCAGAAACATAGAAATCATCATCTTGCAGACCAAAAAGAAGCTTCACGATAAAGATCACTAAAAATTACCAAATTATCAAAATACCCCTAACCTCAAAACAACCTTAGAGCCTACGTTACGCTTAGGAAAACCCATTCAAACACATAAAATGACAAATCGGAACCAAATAAATCATTTCACCAATTTTAACAGAATTTGACAAAATTACGAAAATGCCCCTCATAAAGTTCACCACCATTTCACACAAAAAATTTCATAAATAACAAAAACTAATATTTCCATTGAATTCCTTACGAAAAACCGATTCTAAAACATCCTAGAACATTAAAAATCGACTTAAAATGTGAAAAGTCCTCTCCGGGGGCAAAACGGTAATTTCACAATTTTCATGATAAAAAATTCCGAAATTAATAAATAAAACATTAAATAATTAAATTTAAACATTAATGAAATTAATTTAAAAATTTGAACCTAAAAAATCGATTAATCGGACTCTCAGGCAAAATTGTTGAGGGTTCGTGGGATATTTCTTTAAGGACCCCTCCATTTGGGGGTCCAAAGAATTAAAGATATTTTAGAGGGGGGTTCTCCAAAATTAAAAGTAAATCAAGCAAGACTAAAGTCAAGGTATTAAAGTCAATCAAGTGAGACTGAAGTCAAAATTAAAGTCAATTAAGCAAGACTAAAGTCAAGATATTAAAAGTCAATCAATTAAGACTAAAGTCAAAACACTAAAAGTCAATCAAATAAGACCAAAAGTCATAATAGAATTATAATTGATTAATAACTCTATCTAATAGAGTTCTAACTTAAAAATAATTCTACCTAAAACAATTCTAATTAAAACATAATTCTACCTAAAACAAGTCAAATTAAAACACAACTCTAATTAAAAGATATCTAATTAAATACTAACTCTATCCAAATCAACCCCTAAAAACATCTATAAATAGAGGTGCTCACACCCTATTTTCGTATCAAATTATAAACCCTAGGAGAAGTAGGTCTAGAAGCCCCCATAGCCCCCCATAAACCCTAGTTTTGGAGTCCCAACTCCTTAGCTAACATCCCTCCTTCAATTTTAGTCTAGAAAACACCCAAAAGCCTTCTAAAAACACCCCCAAATCTGCAACGAACTCGAAGAGTTCAGATTCAAAAACAAGGAGATACCTTGCCTCGGAGATCCGAAGTCAAATCCGGAAGCAGAACAAAGCAAGGGAGCACGGTACAAGGAGTTCTTTTTGTCAGATCTGAGGGAACCAAATCCTTGCCATCGGAAAGGTAAATCTTTTATTTTTATTTATTTTCTTATCTAGGTTTTAGCAATGTAATTTACTTGGGAATTTAGTAGAGACCGGCTTTGGCCGGGCGGGATTGGTGCCTAACACCTTCCAATCCCGTAACATGATCCCCGGATTCAGTTTTTTTGGTTTTAGATTAGTTTTATCCGTTTAGAGTCATTGATCGGTTCCTAGACCGTAATAACTAGGTGGCGACTCCCAAACCTCAAGGGTCAAAAGCGGATCCGCGCACCCCGCGGATCGAGGGCGCTTTCAGTACCTTGAAAAGGGCTACCTATTTTTTGTAAAAAGAACACCACAAAATGGTGAGGTATGAAAAAGTTGAGAAAATAAAAATCCGAAAGATATGAAAAAGATCAAAGTAAACCAAAAAAGTTAGAACTAAAAAAGTACAAAAATGAAAAGAGTCCAATGAGACCAATTAGTTCAGTAGGGTAAAAGCCGTCAATAGTAAAAATGTGAGTAAACTGGAATATCACAGATAAAATCCCTTAGAGGTATTAAAGTGAACATCGACACCTCTCACAATCCCATATAGGATGCCTAGTTTCCAGTTGGAACTTAGGTAAAATCGACCATTCTTAGCAATTAGGAGGTGAAATCTTATTCCTAAAAAAGATGTTATGTCAAAAATAAAAAATTCAAAAAATCGCACAAGCACTTAATTTATATTTTTAATTTTCTAAAATGAGGAATAAAAACTTAAAACTTTATTCAAACGTAAATGACTTTTGACTGATTTGTGAAATATCATTATGTTCGTCTTACATACATTGATTTTTATTTTGATATTTCTGTAAAGTGTAGGAATTTTATGGGTACATTCTCTGCAAATCCCTACGAGTTAAACTCGTCTACTAGGGGTAACTTAGCGGTTCAAGGGCTTGTTGTATTCGCTAAATGCAGTTGAAGTGCCTGCGAAAGTGGCCATTTTATTTTCTAGGGACTAGAAAAAAATTAAGTTTGGGGGTGTGATGAGTGTCTCGAAACATTGAATTATACGCATGTTTCCCAGACATTTATCTTGATTTTTATCCCTATTTCTCCATATTAAGGTAATAATCATGATAAGCCTCGAAACATTATGTTGCATGTTAATTAGGCTTAATTACACATAAATAAATTCATTTACTAAATAAATCTAATTACGTGTGCTTTTGTGTAGGAAATCAATATTTTAGAATCAAAATCTCAAGGCAAAAGCATTTAAGCCCACTTTGGAAAACTCTAATCCTTTAAAATACTCTAATCCTTTAAAATGCCCTAATCCTTAACTAATGTTCTCCTCTTTTGTCTTTTTGTGCAAAGAAAATTGGAGGCTACTTTAAAATTCTTCTACACACATTTTTCTCTACAAATAGAGCCTCAAACTCTAGAGAAAGGGCTCTCTCCCTCCCTCTTGGTTCCCTCATCCAAGACTCCTTTAATATAAGGTCCTTAGCCTTTTCTCTTATATTTTTGTATTTTAATCTTCTAGCATTTTCTTTTTGACTAAATAGTCTTGTAAGAAGTAGAAGAAGAAGAATTTGTAAGTTTCTCCATGAAATGAAGACAAGTTCTTTCATTTCTTATCTTGCCTCTCTTGCAATGACATTAGGCTAAACTCCCATCTATTGGAGAGTGGAAAAGCTTAGAGAAAGTTGTGTTGTTTCTAGTTTTATGCATTTTTTTTATCTAAAATACTCATGAGTTCTCTTTAGGATTTCTTGTACCTTTTATTCTTAATGTAAATACTTTATGCTTAGATTAGATTAAGATAAAGTATGCTTAAACTAGATAATTGGTAGTAGGAAGTTCAAATAATTCTACTTTGTTTATATTCCCTAATTTGATTTTCGTTTGTTAAGCTTTCTGATCTAAGGAACTAACACCAAGCCCTTACGATTGAGTTATAAAAATGCTAGAAACTAGGAATTTCTCATCAATATGTTTTAGGTAGATCCACCTCCAATGGTACTTTAATTTCATAAGTTTACTTATTCTTAACTTCATTTTCTTTGGTTAATTTTCTAGCAAAGTTAAGTCTTCTTGATAAGTTCAAAAATACAAAGAAAAGTACTTTTAATTCCTTTTGGTTAATTCGAATATTATTCTATTAGCTTAACTCTACTCCCCCTTTCTCTTGGGTTCGATCCCCTACTTGCCACACAAGTAAGATAAAAGTAAGATTAATATTATCTCCGGTAGGATGAACAGCGATAGTCCCACCATTTGGGTTTGTATTCAAGTTCAAACTTAGCTAGTTGTACACTCTATTTTGCCATTCTGCCCAACTCCCCCGTCTTTCCTAAGATAGACTTCAAGGGGTAATCTATGATGACCTGCACTCTGTGTGCCTGGAAGTATGGTCTTAAGGGCAAAGTTGTGTAAACTAGAGCTAATCCCATCTTTTAATTCTGTAATAACGTGTTTCTGCATTGATGAAGGTCTTGCTCAAGAAGTAGATAGGTTGCTTTGCCACTGTCCCATCCTGACCAAAATTGAACTAATTATGCATTCTAAAATAGGTAGGTACAATCCTATTTCCTCTCTTACTTTTGATTTGGAGAGTATATATGGTCTGCCCAAATATTTTTTCAACTTTGTGAAGACTTGCTCACACTTCTCTGTCTACTCGAACTTGGTATTTTTCCATAATTGTTGGTATAGCGATCTGCATTTATTTGAAGACCTATAAATGAATCTTTTAAGTGCTGCTACCCTTCTTGCTAACTTCTGGACTTGTTTTTGCATTTTCCGGGAGGACATCTCATGTAGTGCTATAATCTGGTCTGGGTTGGCTTCTATACCTCTTTTCATAACTAGGTAGCCCAAGAACTTCCCCAAAGTTAACACAAAAGTGCACTTCTCTGAGTTGAGTTTCATCCCAATCTTCCTCACTCGAGAAAATACCTCTTTTAGATTAGCAACGTGATTTTTCTTCTTCTTGTTCTTCACTAATAGGTTATCAACGTTGACTTCTGTAGTCTTCCCTAACAGATCTCTGAAAAGTTTTCCAACCAAGCCTCTGATAAGTTGCTCATGTATTTTTCAACCCGTAGGGTATAACTTTGTATTAGTAAAGCCCTTACTTAATGATGAAGGTTATTTTCTCTTGGTCTGTTGGGTTAAGTTGTATCTGATTGTAGCTTGAATATCCATCCATGAAGGACAATCTTTCGTGACCTGAAGTCGCATATACCAATTCGTTTATCTTCAGCATAGGAAAGTTATCCTTTGAGTAGGCCTTGTTTAGATTTGTAAAGTCAATACAAACTTTAATCTTCCCATTTTTCTTCAATACTACCACAATATTCACTATCCAATCAAGAAATTTCCCTTCCCTAATAAACCCTACTCTAATCAGTTTGCTCATTTCTTCATTTACCACTTTTCTAAACTATGGTGCTAATCTCATTGATTTCTATTTTACTGGCTTGATAGTCGATTCCATGTTCAAATCATGGTAGATCACTTCTAGACTGATCCCCATCATCTCTTTTATGGAGCAGATAAAAACATCCCAGTTCCTCCTTAGGCAGTCTACTAACTCTTTTAGCTCTTCCGATGCTAGTTCTGCTCCTACTCCGATCTGCCTACCTTTTCCTACATCCACCATCTGGACATTCTCTAGGCATAGGGGTTCTCTAGGCTCGATTTTCCCCCATTTTAATTGTTATTGCTGGAAATTATCTTCGAAGAACTCCTCCTTATCTAGCATACACAACTGGTTAGCCACCTGATCCCCTCGTATATCTCACATCTCTTGCGGTATTGGTGGTATGTGCCCGTACCTTGTAATACTCACAGTAGCCATTCAAAGTAAGGTTCATTTGAGATAAGCAGTAAAATCTCGTTAGGAGACATAGAAAAAATATGTCCCCTCTCTCCTCCGTTCTTTGTCCTACTCAAGTTCTCGTTTCCTACTTTGTTATTGTGGTTGACGCTATTTACTTGGTTTTACCACAGCATGTATTACTTTGCCTTTCTTGATCGAATTTTGGGGATCATCTCCTAATCGAATATATTTTTCTATTGTTTCAAACATCTCACTTAATGTTTCTGGTCTCTTATTCACAAGAGACCTATATGACCCTAAGCTAGATGGCAAAGAGTTTCTGAATTCTACTACAGTCGTTCTTATGTCGCACCTCTCTAGGGATATTGTTTATTTCTTGAATCTCCTTGTAAACTTTCTAACGCTTTCCCTAGACTGCATCCTGATGCTAAGTAGAGCATCTATGTCTCCAACGGGCCTCAAAGGCCTAAATCATTGAAAAGTGACATTTTATCGAACCGAGGTCCTTAAGACCCCCTAAGGATCTAATGGGCCCACCAAAAAGAATTGGCGTACCCCCACTTTCACCATTTCACTCTCCATACCCAAAATACTCGATTTTCAATAAAATTTACCAACGGGCCTAAAAAGTCCAATTTGTCAACACGTGGCATTTTGACCAATCTGATGATTTTCAAAACTCCTAAAAAGATGAATAGATTTAAAATGAGACTTGGGATACTTACCACCTTCCTTACATTTCACCACTCCACTCCCGAATCAAAAATACCTCAAGCTTGCTCAAAGCCCACGAACCTTCAACTCACAAAAAAAAGTCATTTCTCACCTTATTCAACCTACCCTGAACCTAATTTCACATTACCCAAACCTTAAAACTTACCCACCCTTAAAAACCCATGCCAAAATAACCCTAACCAATTCCAAATAACCCAAAACCCTTCCTAAAATCCAAGTCCGATACACTAAAGCCCACAAACTATTATTCATATCCAATCCACATCAATACCCATAACTCTGGCCCATAAACCACTATCTACATCAACCAATCACCCTTTGATCATCAAAGAAGACACATGTCATCACCCCATCTCACCTCCCTCATACAACTACCTACCCCAGTACCTTTCTCTAACAATCTATCTCCCACATCACCTTTCTCCAAAAGTCATCTCAACTCATACCCTTTTCTAATCTACCCACCTCACCCTTCTTTAACACAACCAACCACCCACATCACAACCCATACCCCCTACACCCTAACCCATCACCTTTCTCTAAACACTCCACCAACTCACATCACAACCTACACCACCCTTCATCATTTCTTACAAAACCATTCTTACAAACCAAACCCATACCCCTCATCTCTAATCTAACACTCCTTCTTTCCAATGAATCCATCTAAATCACCTCATACTCCCATCCTTTTAACACATGTCATCATCTCCTTAACCCTCCTAAAAACCCAAAAACCTAACTCCTTACACAACTTATTCTCCTAATCTAAACACCTCACCTCCTCAACCAACCTAACACTCCATCAATACATCACTCCCTTATACCCCCATTCTTTTAAACAAAACACCCATCATCTCACCTCATCAAACACTATACCCAAATGGATTGGGTAAGATACAGACCATTTGGATCAAAACAATACCCATTTACCTTCATTTCAAAATTACCCTCTTCTTTACTTTAAATTTCATACCCCTCACCTTTAAAACCCATGCCATTCTCTACTCTCCCAACACTTCAACCTATTATATCCCTAAAATATCTTCCCAACACCTATAAATATCCCATTCATTTCTAAAACCAAGGCTCCCTATCAAGTCTCACAAAAAAAATCTTTTCTCAACTATCTTCTTCTACTACTCTCATACACTCATATACTCTAAAAAAAATTACATTTTCATAATTCACTAAAGACTCAAGAAGGACTTGAGGAAGAAGAAAAATGAAGAAAAGAAAAGAATCTTCAAGGTATGGTCAAAGGATATACCCCCCCTCTTTTTATCCTCTCCACATCCCTCTTCTATTTATCCCCCTTCTCTACACCTTTGCACACACTATACATGGCTTGAGTCATCAAAGTGCTCTTTTTTCAATTGGGTGCCCTCAATGGTTTAAACCAACATCGAAAGTCCCTCATACTTGAAGGCACATATAAGATTTTTCTGATTATTTTACTTTAATTTTATTTTTAAAAAAGGATTGAATCTGAAGTTACCACCAATAGTGGATGGAGTAAGGTGCCTAACACTTTCTCTACTCCCTAACATGGACCCCCTTACCTAGAATCAAAAGTTAGACCAAATGAGTCGTATCCGTACGAGAGTCACCAAACGCCCAAAACAAATGATTTTTCAAAAGAATACATCACGGGTGACCATTAATCTTTTTTTGCAATATGAATGGTGGCGACTCCAAAATTTTCCAATGTGGTTGATATATTCAAAAATGAATAAATCACGTGTCCACAACTGCTAAATTAGAACTTATGAAGCTTCTAAATTAGGAATTTGAAAATTTTAAATTAGTATTCGAAAAATAATGATGAGTTTCTAAATTGGAAATTTATAAAAAATGAAATCTCCAAAATAGAAAGTTTCAAAAAATATAAATTAGAAAATTAGAAAATCCCAAATTTCCAAGCACATGAAATTTTCAAATAAGAAAAAGTAAAATCTTCTAAATTGGGAAATTACTAAAATGTGAAACTTCTAAGTTAAAATTTATGAATATATGTTTTTTCCAAAATAGAAAATTATGCAATTTTCATATTAGAAAGTTTCCAATATCGACTTTTCAAAACAAACTTTTACTCACAAACTTTTCAAAATAGAAGATTTGAGTAAGAAATTCTAACAATTTATAGTTTTTTAAAAAGAAGGATCTTATGAATATGGAGTCCCAAATTAGAAAATCATGAATTTGCAAAGAATCATCAAGTTGAAAATTTACAAAATAACAAAAAAACCATGTTATCATGCTTACTAAATTGGAGGTTAACAAATATCTATGCATACCAAATTTCCAAATTTGAAAGAAAAAATCGACATTCATCTAATTCTTAAATTAATCAAATGGGCATGCACACATAATTCTCAATTTTTCGAAAATAATTATCATTCAACAACATGCCTCTCAATTTTTTTCAAAACAATTATCATTTAACAACATATATACTTGTCATGCCTAAAAATGTATTATCACATAGAATAGTCTTAAAAAAATACGAAGAGCTTGAACATCATCATAAGTCATACAAATCTCATTCAAGCATAATGATCATAACTTTTTTTTTAAATATTCTCCTAGTCCTATCAATATGCTAAAATAAATAAAAACATAAAAATTTATATATTCTCCTAACCCTATCGATATGCAAAAATAAATAAGAAATGCAAGAAAAATATTTTTCTAATCCTATCGATATATATAAAATAAAATTTAAAAAAAAAAAGATAAAATGATGCATCTCCCCTATTGTAAATTATTCAAAACGCGAAAAAATATCACATAGCATCACAAACATAAAAAATTCTTTGTTGTAATAAACTTTATAATGATCATGACACCGAAAATTAAGGAAAATATAACTATAGGAGTACATGAAAACAAAAGAAAAAATACAAGTGTCCCGTGAAGAACAAGAACAAAAATAAGAGAACAAAAATAAAAATAAATCAAGAGATAAACTTACCTATAAGGAGAGATAGCAAGAGTTGATTCCTTCATGTACGACCTAAAGGCTTGCGAGTATTCACTACTGTGGAGATACCAGAAACGAAGGCAGAGAGATAGGTTCTTATATGCGCTGTAGCAGCAAGTTGAAGAGCCAGGGCAAAGAGATGGGTGTGCTAAGGTGTTGTTGAAGATGAGGGCTGAGAGAGATGAGTGCAACAAAGGGTGTAATGGACTGTGATAGAGATAAAGTTTATAGAGAGCTGGGGGCATTATGTTGCAAGGAGGTGAAAGAGACAGAGTGTAGCAGGCTTAATAGAGATGGAAAAGTGGACAAGAAAGGGCACTGGAGATGGAGATAAAGAAGGGGCAGCAAGGGGCATTCTGGTTTAGCAAAACGTGGTTGTATGTGGATGTTGTGAAGGAAAAGAGGACTGAAACGCTGGTACAGGGACATGAAGAAGAAGGGGGTTGGTTGGGCTGTAGGGACTTGAAGAGGTGAAGGCAGTAAGGGCATTGTAGTAATGGAGAAGAAGAGGAGAGCTCTGAATAAGGCCCCCTTCTCTTTAACATCCAGCCTTTTATAGAAAACTAAGTTTCTATTTTGGATTTTCTAAAGAAAAATTTTATCTTAGTTTTTTTTTTGTACATTTTTTTCCTTTTTTGCTTTCCTTTATGTCTTTCTAAAGAGAATGGGAGTGACGATCCCACGTTACTCGTTTGATTCTAATTTAGATTTCATCAGTAGATTTAATTTTATTTTTAACTTCGACTGGTCGATTGGATTTGTAATTTAATTTTGATTAAATTTTATTTTGAGTTTGGTTGGGCTATTAGAATTTGATTTTAACTCATTCGATTGATTTCAATTCGATTGGTCATCTTGGATATCAATTTGATCAAATTTAGATTTCGATTCGATTGGTCGGTTGTAATTTGATTTCATTTTTCTTGATTAGTCAATTGAATTATTAATTTTTATTTTATTAGTTGATAAATTTTGACTTGAAATTTTAATTTGATTTTGAATTTCAATTTGATTTTAATTGGTCAATTAACTTTTAATTTGGATTTTTAAATTTTTTTTATGAAATTCTTATTTAAATTTTGATTCGTCGATTCATTTTTAATTTTAATTGGATTTTGATTTTTAATTTGAGTTTGACTTTTAGTTTGAACTTGATTTTTATTATATTAGACTTTTAATTTGATTTCAATTTTTTATCATATTTTCCTAAGGATCAGGGTCTCTTGGTTAAAATTGGACGTTGAAGGGCATTTTGATCATTTTTGTGATTTCTCATAACTTTATTTATTTTTGTCTATTTGGGTCTCATTAGACTCAAAGTCACATTCTGAGTGCAATGGCAGTACTTTCGAGATTTTTTAGAGATCTGAAATTCATGATGGGCATTTTCATCATTTTGGTGATTTTTATAAATTTTTACGAATTTTGACGTGAGGTTTCTTTTAGTCCTGACATGATTATTTCTAAGTTTTAGTGCCACATTTTCCTAGTGTAGTGAACCTAAGCGTACATGCTTTCTAAATCGATTGTAAGGTGTAGCGATCCTAAATTGTTACGAGTAGGAGATATGAAAGGACTAGAAGTGAAAAGGTTAGGGACAGTACTCACAAGCCTTCGAGTTCTTTGTGCTCATCATTAGGAATTTATGGCAACCAAGCAACGAATTGTCGAATTAGACAGATGTCAAAAGAGGGTGTCTACAGATGCCCCTTATTTGACAGAGGGTGGAAGCAAATTGGATGGCCAATCTATTGTGATAGATAGTATGACATCCGAATGCTGAAGTTAGTGATAACTCATTTTACAGCTTGATTCGGTACTTTGTTGAAGCATCCAAATCCTTGAGAGGCATCTCAAGTGTAATGATGATCTTGAAAAAGGGTACCTCCATTCTACGCATTCATGCTGGGAGGATAACAAACTTAACAATGAAAAACTATGTAACGTCAACATAAGATCTGAGCAACACCTGAGAAAATTATGAATTAAAAATTGAATAAAACTGAGTAAAATCTAGTATAAACTGACCATAACTTAGCATAATCTGAGAAAAACTAAGCATAATCTGAGAAAAATAATCATAAAGTTTGAGCATAATCTAAGAAAAATTTCAACCGGGTCGGAGTAAAATCCAAGAAAGATCTTGGCGGGTCTGAGCAAAATCTGAAAAAGATCTCGACGGGTCTGTACAAAATTCGAGAAAGATTTAGACAGGTCTAAGAGAAATCCGAGAAGCATTTCGACGGGTCGAAGCAAACTCGAGAAAGATCTTGGCGGGTCTGAGCAAAATTTGATAAAGATCTTGGTGGGTCTGAGTAAAATCCGAGAAAGATCTCAGTGGGTCTGAGCAAAATCATAAAGGGATCTCGACGGGTATGAGAAAAATTTGATAAAGATATTAGCGGGTCTAAGTAAAATTCGAGAAGAATCTTGGCGAGTCGGAGGAAAATCTGAGATAAATCCCTGCGGGATTTTCTGAAATTTCTATCAAGAGGGTAACTTTTACTTCTGGATTTTTCTTATCCTCTAGTGCTGAAATTGATCAGGCTTAAGAACAAAAATGCCCTTAGTTCGATAGGACCTTACACTAGGGATAATTGAATACGTTTTGAAAAGACATGCCCTAGTATAGGGGAGAAATAAATATACTTCAGAAAAAAGAGAAATGCCTCTCAATATGAAAATTAGAAGTCTTGGATTACCACAAGTGCAATAAGGGGTTCACTTTTAATTTCGACTTTCTTGAAGATCATGAGTCAGGCTCAACCATTGGAACCAAATATTCACTTTTGAGATTCGTCTTGGAGATCACGTTGTTTCTCCTTTGGCTTGCTTAGGAAAGTAAACTTTTCAGATCAATCATAGATAAGATACTCGTGACTTCCAATTTTTGCATAGATCACCTTTTCAAGTTTTCAATCTAGCGAGCCTTTAATTTTTTTTTATTTCTTTTTTCTTTATTCTAATTGTTACCAAGGCCATCCTTTCAGATTTTCAACCTTGCAAGCTTGTTTTGATTTTTGCCTAAGTCGTCATTTCGGATTTTCAACCTAGCAGGCCTGTTTTTTTTTAAAAATTCCCTTATGAAATTCTAAGGTAACTGTCTGATTTTACATACTATTTTTCTCGACCTTTTCCTACAGTACTTTGGAGGACTTTCATAGGTGGGCTTAGGAGTAAGCTAAGAAAGAAAAGAGACTTGAGGCTCAAAACCCAAATGCCCCTTGAGTAGCATTTCTTTTTCTTTGAATTTTTTTCCCCATTTTGACAATATCTTGTTTATTTAGATTTCTTTCTCTTTTTTTTCATAAGAGAATATTTTTTATTTTTTGACTTGGTTGGGCCTAAAGTAACTTCTCAGGTTGTCTACGTAACTCAGAATTTTGGGATCATACCAAAACATAGTTCTAACACATTCCTTTCCTTAGGTTAAGTGATCTGGCTGAGAAGGAAAAGAGACACATTTTTTCTATTTCTTGAAAGAGGTTGCAAAAGGTTGAGAAAGGAGATATTTAACTGGGTAACAGGAAACTTGGTTTGTCCAAAGATGGCCTCCTTAGATGTAGTACCGCTTGACTTTGTCAAGGTTTGTCGATTTTGGTAATTCAATGCCATCATGATCTTAAAATTTGATAGCTTTCCCAAGTAGTACTTCTTTGATGATGAAGGGACCTCTCCAATTAGGCTTGAACATACATCTAAGATCGAAAACGGGTCCTCAATTCTCTTTAAATACTAGATTACCAACTTGCAAGTTGTGAACTTTAACCTTTTTTTCGATACCCAAGCGACTATTCTTTGATAAGCTTGCATATGGTACAATGCTCTAAGTTTTTTTTATCGATTAAATTCAATTCTTCGTATCGGTGATGAACCTATCTACTTCTGATGGTTAACTTTCCATTAGAATCCTGAGGGATGGGATTTTGCGCTCATCATTAGGAAGTCATGGCTACCAGGTGACGAATTGTGGAATTAGGCAAATGCCAAAATGGGGTGTCTACACCTTGCCACCTTTTGATAAGTAGCTTGCTTGCCATCCACATAACTTCTAAGAGACTTTTTTTTTATCACAGGTCATAAAGATTCTTTTTTTTTTTGTAAGGGACTCCCAAGGGTAAGCCTAGATAACAAAAAGGAAGAACATCCACGTAACACCCCAACATTACGGCCAAGAAGTCCACTTCTAAAACTTGGCCCACATTGCTTTTTCTAAGGTTTACACGCAAATCTATGCATTTATATGCTATAAAAACTCCATCCAAGATTTGTCTCCTACTCACAAAGGCCCCCTTGACTAATACCAATGATCCCAAGTAGTGCCTCTTTCATTCTTATTGCAAATAATTTAGAAATTATTTTGCACGTGCTACCTACCAAACTAGTTGGTCTCAAATCCTTAATATCTTTTACCCCCATTTTCTTGGGAATAAGAGTCACAAACTTGCAATTCAACCCTGTATCTAACATCCCATTCTCAAAAAGGTTTGGTAGGACTCATCTTAAAGAAACCCAAAGTGAACCTGTTCTGCCCAGGGGCTTTATCTTAACAAAGACTAGAAATAGGCTCCCAAGCTTTCACTTCTTCTAAGGGTCTCTCTAACCACGATCTTTGTGTTTCAGATATTCTGTCGAAGTACAGTCCATCCAATTTTGGTCTGACCTCATGCATTTCGTAATATCAGTTTACGTAGAAATCGGCCACCCCTTTCCTAACCTCCTCCTCACCTTCTACCCAACATTCCCCAATCCTAATTTTAGAGATATTGTTAGACCACCTATGAGTGTTAGCCATGCGGTGAAAAAACTTGGTGTTGCCTCCCCCTTCCTTTAGCAATGTAATCCTTGATTTTGTCTCCAACATACCTTTTCCATATTCACCTTGTTGTTGTACCTTGAATAGCTCCCTTTCTATATATAATCCCCGGAAAAAGCGGACCTATTTCCTCTCTAATTTCTAGCTCCACCAACTTCTTCAAGAGTTCATTTTTCATCACTTCTACTTTCCCAAACACCTCCTTATTATACTCCTTGAGTTTGTCTTTGATAAATTTAAGCTTCAACAGAAATACCACCCCTGACTTTCCAAAGAAGTTTGAATTCAACCACCAATTCTTGATAAGTTCCTAAAAGTTTCCTTGCAAAATCCACATGTTTTTGAATCTAAATGGAGACGGTCGCCTAACAAATGGGCCCACTTGAAAAAGAACTGGGTAGTAATCCAAAGCCGAATTAGGAACTGTAACTTCCAAGAAATCTACAAAGTGATCATCCCAACTAAATGACACCCAAAACCTGTCGAGTTTGCTTAAGACAAGGATCCCTTTGTTGTTAAACCACATGAATTGTCTCTTATTTAAATGTTAATCCACCAACTTGTTGCTATGAACAAAATCATCGGACTTCTTCATCTTTACCATCATCCTTGAACCTACTGACATTTTGAATGAAAATCGGATAACATTAAAATCACCCCCAATGCACGATAGGCTTCAATAAACACTAACATCATTCAATTCTTCCCAGAACTATATAAAATCCCTATCTTTCAAAGGCCCATAAACTTATTTGAAAACTCACTTGAAATCGCTATCAGACAACCTGCATAAAATAGAAATAGAAAAGGCACCTAACATTGAATGCCCTACTACCATCCCCTTGTTGTCCCACATCAAAAGAATACCCCAACTGTTCCAATAGCTAGAACAAAACACCAACCCACATTCTTGTTGCCCCATTATACACAATCACCCTCTGATCAACAAGCTCCAATCAGAACATGAATTTCGAACTACTAATAATGGATTTGATCTCCACCCTTTTCCTAGGATCACTCAAACCCTTGACATTCTACAATAAAAGTTTAAATGACCTTAAAAACTTGTGTTTTACTTCCCGTACCTTTTTCTAAGATCCTCTTGCCATAAACACGATCATTTTTCCTCATCGAAAACTCCAATTCATTGATGATGGACCTTTTCTTGCTTCTAATAACTTCAGGACTTAACCCCAATCCCTCCACCTCTTCTTGCTCCTCTGCAGACCAAGAGTAGTTCAGGGATGAGAAGCATTCAATCCACTCCTTAGAAAATTCCACCTCAATTGGAGCTTTTGTCCTTGAATTGTTGACCTCTTTGATCCTTTCTTCAATCACCAAGTCTCTGCATGAGGCTGCTACTAATAGAACTCCTTTATCCGAAGTTGTGATGTCAAAACTATTCCCCACTGAGCCCCCAAGTCCAAAATCTTCTTCGAGTTCCATTTGTAGACTCTTTCAGCTATTGTGCTCATCTTTAATTCCCCAAGACTGATCAGAAAACCTTCCTTATTTATACCCAATATATTATCCAGGAAGGAAGTGAAAAAACTAAGATTAAACCGCATCATTTTCAAAATTAATCCTGGATTCAACGAAAAGTGATTCACCAGAGAGCCTAACAATCAAAACAAAATAAGGATGGGTTTGCCTAAGAGAGAAGAAAGTTGTAGATTGACCATTGTCCCCATTCTCAATCTTTTCCTTACATCATCTAAAAAGTTTGTTGTTCTCGTTACATTAAGATTTCCCATCAAAACCAATTCCTCAAAACATCAAATCTGCCCACCTCCTATTAAAATTGATTCCCTAGCCTATGGCCCAAAAGGTAACTTCTTGTTGCTGGCCTCATTCTCAAACAGGCTTAGATTGGAAACTACCTGGATTTCTGAAGCGCAAGTAGACTCCAATGGACTGAAAACCTTGCAACGTATCTCCTTAGACTGGTTAAAATCTATTAGATCTGCATCTATGCTCAATTAGGCTTCGTGAAGGCTCACTAGGCTTACGACATCAAGCCCACCATCATAGCCTATAAACTCCGACCCATGGACCCCGAAGTCACGATCCGTGGGTTGTCCTCGATTTGAGTCATTAGCTAACGAGCGACTCCTCCCCACTTGACTCAATCTACTCTATTTTCACACATTTAATGCTACATTTGGAAAAGTCGTGTGAAGGCTAAATTCATCCGAACACGTTTCTTTTTTGAAATCTAAGTGTTTGGCAACGTTAACAAGTCTTTTTAGTTGCCGATTCGTTCATAAAAATCAATCGAATCTCTTGACTTCCAACCCTTCAACGAGTTTCTACAAGATCATACGGTTCTGCAAAAAATATAGTAGAAAGTTGGTGCATCTCTCTCTCTCTCTTGCAATCAAGAAGCTCTCTTTCCATCTTCATCTCTACAACTCTGTTAGGTAAGCAACCATTTTTATCATCTCCAACTTTTGTTCCTATTTTTTTTCAGTGTTCGTGGTTTAAATTTCCAGTCGACAATTGAATAGATGGATCAAAGTTACATAAAAAAGAGTCAAGGGGGTTTTGAGTTTGAGTTTAGGTGGTGAAGCCTTGCCCATCCATTAACTTCTGCCCAAAAGATTAGTAAAGAACATTAAGAAAGTAAAATAAGTGAAATAAAAGAGAAAAGCATTACTTTGAGACATACAAGAAGTAGAAGAAAACAGTTGGGGGATTCTTGGGCTTATTGGCATCCTCTCTCTTTGTTTTCTTCCTTGGCTTCACTTTAGGATTTTTTGTTGAAATGTGTTTCTTTTCTTTCTCACTAGTAGCTCTACTTTGTCTTGTTGTCCTCTTCATCTTCTCTGTTGATTTTAGTTTCAGCCATCTTTGTGTTTTTCTCTGCAGATAATGGGAGAGATTTTAGAGTTATCTCTTTGAGAAATAAATAAAATTGAAAACTTAGAAATTGTCCTAAAATGTTAGTTTTTCTTTCCTAACCTAACCGAGTCTTTCTTCTTCTTTGTTTTCTACATTTTTTCTTCATACATCTCCTGTTGATTCTGTGTGTTATGTTGTCTAGCTTTTGTGTGTACAACAGATATTGATGTGGGGAAAGATATTATTAAAAATTCCTCAACTTGCTTTTCGTACAACTCAAAGAGTAGGTAGGAATAATGACTAATTAATGACACTATCAAATTAGTTTTTTTTTCTTTTTCATTTTTTTCCAGGAAATTAAAGAGAGGGTGAGATAATTGGAAGCAAATCCTCAATAGTTTGTACCAAGGTGGAGCCAAGAGGGACTACTAAAAGTAGAAAATAATTTTTGTGGGGGACAACTAAGAGTTAAAAAGCATAGTTGCGAAAGTAATTAAGAATTAAAAAAAAATTATGGGGATCATAGAGGTAGAATTTTTTTTATCTACCATTAAAATCTGTCTTACTAACTCACTGATTCATAGACTTTGAAAATTCTTGAGGGGCAAGTGCCCTCATAGCCCCAATGTAAATATGCTCCTGATAACATGTATTCCCTGTAGCGCTCTTATCCACAGTGCAAAAATTAACATAATAAGAAAAATAAAATAAAACCATAGCCCTCTAGTGTTTAGCTCTTAAAACTAATTTAATTAAAAAAATTGAAAAAATACTTTTTTCTTCATGATGTAGATATGAATGACACATCATAGATGCAAATGAACGAAAAATAGGTAGTTGACATGTTTATGTATCTATACTTGATATTTTGATATCTAATAACACATCTCCATAGATTACTCTCCAATGTCCATTGGTTCTTCCTATTTTGAAAAAAAAATGGACTTTTAACAAACATCCCCTTGGAAAATTTATTAAATTAGTAAGACCCCAATATGCATTTTTAGAATTTAAATTATAACCTTCTATATTTGGTTTCTTTTGATGACAACCTTGATGTAGAAAAAAAAATAGAAAAAGCTTTTGTTTTACATTAAATAAAATAAGACTTTATCAAGCAAGCCATGCATTTATTGTTTTCATGGTTAAATCTCAAAGATTAATTATAAATACTTATTTTTGTTAGGCCAGGCTATTTGCACCCATCAATTGTTCTCACTACACCCACCAAAAGTATAATCTAGGGTGGGATGTATATAAGAAGATTAATGCTAGAGTGACCTTAGTGGGGGACACATGGAGGACATCTTGATGTGGTGGCATGCTCATGATCGTAGATGCGTTTATTCGAGATACGAGTAAAATGCATCTGCGAACATGTGCTATAATATTTTATTCTATTGAGATTATAATTAGAGGTAAACCTTAGTAATAAATAAATAAAATAGGTGAATGGTTGATAATGAATTAAAATTAGGATGCCAATAGAAACTCTCATTTTTTTCCTTAGATTCTTTTGTTTTAGGGTTAAGATTTTATATGAACCTTTTTTTCAATAGTAAAAAACTAGTAAAATTATTTGAATCTGTTATAATATTTTATTATGTTGAGATTTTAATTTGAGTGAGTGTTATAAGAAGCTAGAAGATACATCTTTAGTCCATATTTGATATTGTAATTGGATATAAAAGATTGAATTATTTGATAGAACTTTAAGCCTTCAATCCAAACAATAATTTTATTTTAATTAAATTTTCTTGTTTGCATGAAAATTCAATGTCCTATCTTACAAAATGCAAACTCATTTTATATTTGAGTTAAAGTAGTTTTTTAATTTGAGTGCTTGGTGACATGTCTACAAGTAAGTTGAATAAGAACTTAGTCAAGTTGATGCATAGACAAATTTGTATGTGGATTAATTTATTACTTTCTTTTTCTTAATTTTTTTTTAAATTAAAATTTTTCTTTTGTGATTTTTATCAAGATAATGTCTAGTCAACTATCAGTAAAGGCTTATTTGGATTTAGCGATACATAAAATTTGGGTAGAATGTTATGTTGAAGTATTTCAAAAGTATGGTAAAGGATAAGGAGGTCTAATCTCAAAAGGACGAGATTATTTTATAATCATATTTGAAGAAAAGTCAAAAAAATCTTACACCAAAGTTCAATACAAGCATCACTTAGATTACGTGAAGGATAGATGGAAAGTATGGAAGAATATTAGGAAGAAATCTAGACTATGATGGGATGTAAATATAGGATCCTTTGAAGCAACTAATGAACAATGGAAGTCATATGTTTTGGTAATTTTTTTTTCATCTGATAATTGAAGTTAAATAAGTTAGTCAATATTTTTTTATTATGTTTTATATATTTTATCAGTTAAATAAATATTCTAATCAATTTTGATATAAGACACTACAGTACGAAGATGAACTAGACCAAATATTTGGAGGGACCGTTGAAACTAAAAAATATTGTATGATCTCTCAAATGAGGCATCTTTTTCAATCATGCAAGATAGTCATGTTTTTCTCTATGATTTGGATGCAGATATTGATGATATGAATAAAAGGTCAACACCAAATACCTCATTGAAGAGATACCTAGAAGACGTCATAAGAGATCAAGTGAGTTTGTCCCCTCTTCTACCATAAGTGTGAATGTGAAAAGGAATGCAAAAACGGGCGATGTTAAAGTCCATAAAATGCTTTGAATGATCGCTGACAGTATAAAGGTAGATTTAAAAAAATATGAAATGACATAGAATGCAAAGAAAGACACTTCTATTATCTCATGCATCAACCTATTGAGTACTTTCCATGATATGGATGTTTTTAGTTGATAAATTATTCAAAGAGTCTTCTAACAGAGAGATTTTTATTGGATTGATGAATATTGACTACATGTCTACATCAGAGTGGATTAAAATAAAGTTTGAAGAGGCTTATGGGATTTCCTAAGGGACAATCTTCTGAGTATAGGGTAGAATTATGACTACAAATTCTATTAAATGCTATAATAGAATAGTGATATTATTTATTATTTTATTTATTATCATAGTTGTTAGATGACGTTATTTTAATTTATTAAATTTTTACATGTATTTTTTACTTAATAGTTTTACGTTATGGTTGATAGAAATGTCTGTGTTTAACTTTTTTATTTTTCATTTAAACTCTATATGATTGGATGATTATGAATTATTATATATTTATAATCATGTGATTTACATATATGCAATAATTGATAGATGATAGTACAAAGAATAAAATTTTCTTTCTATTTTACTATGATATTATTACTGTATAAGGAATCAACGCATGAAGCAAGCATGTTGAACTTCACTACTTTTTGGTGATTCATATATTAGATAAATACTTGATTCAAAAAATCCAGTGTCTTGTTACAACAATTTTCGTATGGATAAGTATGTCTTCAATAGATTAAGTTATTTTATGAGAGATAGAGGATTACTTCAAGATAGTAGAGTGGTGAGAGTTGAAGAATAAATTATAATTTTTTTATATACAGTTAGGCATAATATTAGGAATAGAAATAATTAGGATAGATTCCACTATTTTAATGAAACGATAAACTGATATTTTTGTCACGTGTTGCAAGCATTATATAGTTTTGCCCATGACTTAATAAAAGCACCTGATTTGAGTGTCACACCACCAAAAATATTAGTAGATCGATAATATTTTTCATGGTTTAAGGTAATTAATTATTTAATATTTGAATTAATATAATCAATAACATAATAATTGTTTAATATTTACTTTTAAATGAAATAGAATTGAATGGGTGCAATTGACGGGCTCATATACCTATAGTTATACTATTTCACAAACAAATACCATTTCGATCATAGAGAAAAATTGAATGTACACAGAATGTCTTGGATATTTGTTCATTTGACATGCAGTTTACTTTTTTTTTAGTTGGATGGGAATGTTTGATACACGTTTGGCGAGTATTTCAATCTACGTTTAGTGATTCGAGCTTGAATTTCCCACATCCTCCTATTTGTAATGAAATATTATGTTATTTTCTTATTATTGATATTATTTATATCCATTAAGGTAATTTAAATTTATTAAAAAAAATATCTTAATTGTCTTAGGAAAATACTACTTAGTTGATGGGGTTACCAAAATATACGAGGATATCTTGTACCATATCGATTCATGATTTTCGTAGAGGAAATGGACCAAGAACGAAGGAGGAATGGTTCAATTATTATTACTCTTCATGTATAAATGTTATTAAGTATTGTTTTGGTGCATTGAAGAAAAGATTCCCGATTTTGAAATGGATGACTTTATACTCTTTTGTGACTCAGGTACGTATTGTATGTGTGTGCATAGCCTTTTATAATTTCTTTCGACAACAATCAATTATTGATAGTTGATTTACACAAAATGATTATTAAAATGTTGATATTGATAGATGATGAGCATCTAATATGACACCAAATGAAGTTGATGATGAATTGGTTGCTGATATGAATGTTATACGAGATGAGATTGCTCAACAAATTTATAATGCCATTTATACATGATGTAAAATTTTATTCAATTAGTTATTATTTATTTGATAGACATTAAGTATGTTAGTACAGAAAAAATGAAATTGAATTTTTATTTTCAATTTAATATTAAATCATATGTTTATACTTATTATTAACATATTAGTATTTATATTAGATAACTAATTTATTTTTTTAATATTATTTTTAATTTCATCTAAAAATTTCTAGATAGCAAGTTACCAAACAATTCAATATCTTAACAACACAATTAAACAGCATGTGAACAAACAATATACTCATTTCAGCAAGTTGCTGAAGCAACAGCAACAATAACTTTCTCTCAGCTTCAGCAACTTTATTCAGCATCAGCAATTTTACATACAACTTTTTCAAAAAGAATATAAGACGTGTTTTCTTATTGATTTTGACCCTTTCCCCCACAATTTCTTGGCACATGTCCCACAGACGAACACCTCTTTTCGCCTCTCATCCACGCATTTCTTCAAACATTATTCTGCTTTGAACTTGATAACCTTTTTTCCTCTTTGTACACTTCCTACTCTCTTTTTTTTCAGTCCCAAATGATATCCATGTGTCTCAGCCTTAGCTGACTTGTGTACATCAAGACTTTCCGTATAACGATCTACCAACTTTCGTTTAAAAATTTCCATCAGTTTTGTTACATCCTTACTGTCTGGTTTTAACAAAACCTTTAAACCTTCTAACAAACTTGTCCTTATTTCTAGTCGCGAGTGACTTCTATGATAGAAACCTCACAAGATGAGGAAATGCTAGGATCACTAGATGCGACTGCGTCCCATTCTACCATCTTAGCTTTACCTTTTCGATCGATCTGAACTTGGATTTCCTTCGGATAATATTCCTCATCGATAGCAATGGCCACTTTATGATGAAAACCCCCAGCTTCCACCCATAATCTTCCAAGCACCTCCAAGGACAAAACAAATTTTTAGTCTTTCATAGGACAGCTCTACCAACTTTGTTGTGCTTGGGTCCACCTCTAATAAACCACCTAAATTCCTTCCAATATAGTTAAACACTTGGTCCCCTAACGATTGAAGGGAAACCCTTCTACTCTTACTTATGAACCTTTTGAATTCCAAAAATTAGTAAGTTTGTTCACATTTGCTTACCATTGGGAAAAACTAACATCTACTTCACCTAACGTTTCACTTCCCAGCTAGATTATCATTGTTGCTATGGTTTTATTTTCGGTGATGATAATAATTATCATCATACCCCAAGCATGTGTCTTAAGTTTCATCCTCAATTTTCTCTCCTCCCCAAGTTGTATCTGACCTCCTCTTTCAGAAGGTGCCAATTCACCAAACTAGATTCTACTATGCATGCCATAGCTGCTCTCTAGACCCCATAACAATCTTCCTTAGAAAACGAACTTGTGAATATCCCTTAATCAACCTGAACCTCTTGGAGATCATCGGTGAACTACTACAATGGGCATCAACATTTTCTCCTTTGAGAGTGACATCTACCTGATGAGTGTCTCGAAACATTCAATTATACGCACATTTTTTGGATATTTATCTTGATTTTTATCCCTATTTCTTCGTATTAAGGTAATAATCATGATAAGCCTCGAAACACTATGTTGTATGTTAATTAGTTTAATTATACATAAACAAATTCATTTACTAGATAAATCTAATTAGTTCATTTCTTGTACGAAAATCAACATTTTGGAATCAAAATCTCAAGGCAAAAGCATTTGGCCCACTTTGGAATTCCCTAATCCTTTGGAATGCCCTAATCCTTAACTCATATTCGCCTCTTTTGTTTTTTGTGCAAAGAAAAAATGGAAGCTACTTTAGATTATTCTACCACTATTTTCTATATAATAGAGCCCAATCTCTAAGAAAGTGTCCCCTCTTGGTTCCTCGTTATCCAGACGCTCCTTAATCTAAGGCTCTTGGCCTATTCCTCTTTTTTTTGTATTTTGATCTTCAGATTAATTTCTTTTGACTAAAAATTTTGTAGAAGTAGAAGAAAAAGAAGAAGTTGTAAGTTTCTTCAATGAAATGAATAAAGTTTATTTATCTCTTATCTTCCCTCTCTTGCAATGACATTAGGCGAAGTTCCCCTCCATTGGAGGTGGAAACCTAGAGCAAGTTCTTGTGTTATTTCTAATTTCATGCATTTCTTTTGTTTAAAATGCTATGAGTTCTCTTTAAGTTTCTTGCACCTTTTATTCTTATATAAATACTTTATGCTTAAATTAGATCAAGATACAGTATGCTTAAACTAGATATTGGTAGTAGGAAGTTTTCAAAGATTTTTACGTTTGTTTATGTTCCCTTATTTCATTTCATTTGCAAAACTTTTCGTCTAAGGAGCTAACCACCAAGCCCTTACATTGAGTTATAAAAAGGCTAGAGACTAAGAATTGTTCATCAACTGTTCTAGGTAGATCCACTTCCAATGGTACTTTAATTTCCATAAGTTTACTTGTTTTTAATTTCATTTACTTTAATTCATTTTCTAGTAATTTTAAATCTTCTTATAATTCAAAAATACAAAGAAAAATAGTTTTAATTCTTTTAGTTAATTTCAATTTTATTCTCTAGCTTAACTCTACTCCTCCTTCTCTTGGGTTCGATCCCTACTTTCCCCACAAGTAAGGTAAAAGTAAGATTAATATTAACTCCGATGAGAAGAACAACGATAGTCTCATCAAAATTTTGGCACCGTTGCCAGGGAAAGGTAAAGGTAGTTGTGGTAAGTTTTGATTTAAAATTCATTTCTTTCATTTTTATTTTATTTTATTTTTTATTTTGCTTTCTTTCTGTAAGTTCAAGTGTCTTGATGTTTTAAGGGAGAAGAAAGAGAAGAAACATTGAAAAAAGAAAAAAATGTCATTTCCGTTTGTTTTTTCACCTTAAACAGTAGAACTTAAACTGATTGTAACTTTCTGCTCCGATTTCGATTAACTATTATAGTATATCGATTTGGGGTAGAACGAAATTTTCTACAAAATATGACAAAATCAGTAAGATTTTGGTAAGTCAAATTCTAATTTTGAGTTCGTTTACTACCATTTCTACTAATATTTCTATTTTACTCCTTGTAGGTGAACATTTTTTTTTCTTCTTTTCTTTCAATTTCCTTTAATCTTTAGTTAGGTTTTTATTTTATTTTAGAGACTCTTGTATAAGATTTCTTGTAATTTTTTAATTATCCAAGAAGACTTGGATTGAAATAGACTAAGGAAGGACGACGGTTGGACAATATCGTCACAGCTCATTAAGTTCGCACACCAAAATTGGAGTTGGTGGCCTAAATAGACTCAAATCATCTTCACGCCTCTCTATGCTAGTGGGTTATTGCTTGCCTTTGTATGTTAGTTTTTTCAATTTGTACACACGTGAAATAGTTAATTAAGTAGTAAAGAACACCCCTCTCTAAGAGATGGCATGATAAGATAAGGATTGGAAGTCATTACCAATTCCTTGCTCTAATTAGGATAATCAATTCATTAGTCAACCAATTCCACTTCAAGTTGTACCAATTCCCCTTCAAGTTCTACCAATTCCCTTCTTGGTCATCTTTTGTATCTAGTAAGATTTTGTCCTTTGAGGGGATAGACTTAGTCTATTCAAGAAAGGAAGGTGATTTAAGAGTGCCCTTGCTTATGTATTGTGCGTCACCTTTGATTTGTAAATCTGAATGATTGAAAATTAACTTCATAGAACCGAGTTGGAAAGCTAGTTGTACTATTTCCACTTAGTTAGGAGCTGTCTAGTTTTAAGCAACCTATCTAGGTCCAGTCTTTTCTTTTTGTGATTGTTTGATCGACTCTGTCATTTGCATGCTTGGTAGACGTTCACAGAACAACATGTTAGAACCATTTGATCCTAAGATCGAACGTTCCATTAGTAGGATATGCAAGACACCATCAGTAATTATGATGGACGATTGAGAGCAAACTCTCAATGAGCTCCTCGCTCCAACTTTCGCATCTCCTCCTACATGCATTGTGTTACCATTGAACAATGCACCTCAGATTAAAATTAGAATTGCCACCATCAATATGCTCCCTAGGTTTCACGGTTTAGAGCGTGAACAACCTTACACCTACCTTAATCGATTATTGACTATATGTCAAACTCTTAGAAATCAGAATCTAGATGAGGAGAGTATCTAGCTTATTCTGTTCTCATTATCCTTGGAAGACCACGCAACTGCGTGGTTGAACTCCCTAATACCTAATTCCATAGCCACCTGGGATGTTTTATCCAAGAAATTTATGGCCAAATTCTACCCCATGGCCAAAACTGAAACAATGAAGGACTCCATTAGAAATTTTAGAGCTCGTCCTGATGATAAATTTTCCTAAACTTGGGAAAGATTCAATGATTTATTGGTCAAGTGCCCACACCATGGCATTGACAAAGCACAGTTTGTGCAAAGTTTTTATAGAAGATTAACAGTGAATCAATGTACCTTAGTCGATTCAATGCATAAGGGTCAGTTGATGAGTGTCTCCAAACACTCAATTATACGCACATTTTCCGATTATTTATCTTGATTTTTGTACCTATTTCTCCATATTAAGGTAATAATCATGTTAAGCCTCAAAACACCATGTTGCATATTAATTAAGCTTAATTATATATAAATAAATTCATTTATTAGATAAATCTAATTACGTATGTTTTTTGTATAGAAAATCAACAATTTGGAATCAAAATCTCAAGACAAAAGCATTTGGCCCACTTTGGAATGTCCTAATCCTTTGGAATGCCCTAATCCTTAACTCATATTCTCCTCTTTTGTCTTTTTGTGCAAAGAAAAGTGGAGGCTACTTTTAGACTCTTCTACACACATTTTTCTCTATAAATAGAAACTCCATTTATAGAGAAAGGGTCCCATCTTGGTTCTCTTATCCAAGACTCCTTTAATCTAAGGCTCTTAGCCTATTATCCTATTTTTTATATTTTCATTTTCTAGTTATTTTCTTTTGGCTAAATAGTCTTGTAAGAAGTAGAAGAAGAAGAAGTTGTAAGTTTCTTCATGAAATGAAGAAAAGTTATTTCATCTCTTATCTTCCCTCTCTTGCAATGACATTAGGCTAAGTTTTCCTCCATTGGAGAGTGGAAAAGCCTAGAGCAAGTTCTTGTGTTATTTCTAATTTCATGCCTTTCTTTTGTTTAAAATGCTTATGAGTTCTCTTTAAGTTTCTTGCACCTTTTATTCTTAATGTAGATACTTTATGCTTAGATTAAATCAAGATAAAGTATGCTTAAACTAGATAATTGGTAGTAGGAAGTTTTCAAAGAATTTTACTTTGTTTATGTTCCCTTATTTCATTTCATTTGCAAAACTTTCCGATCCAAGACCTTACGATTGAGTTATAAAAAGGCTAGAAACTAGGAATTACTCATCAATATGTTCTAGGTAGATCCACCTCCAATAGTGTTTTAATTTCATAAGTTTACTTACTTTTAATTTCATTTACTTTAGTTTATTTTCTAGCAATTTTACATTTTCTTATAAGTTCAAAAATACAAAGAAAAATAGTTTCAATTCCTTTTAGTTAATTTGCATTTTATCTTCTTAGCTTAACTCTATTCCTCCTTTCTCTTGGGTTCGATCCCCTACTTGCCCCACAAGTAAGGTAAAAGTAAGATTATTATTAACTCCGGTGAGAAGAACAATGATAGTCTCATCAGAATTTTGACGTCGCTGCCGGGGAAAGGTAAAGGTAGTAGTGGTAAGTTTTGATTTAAAATTCATTTCTTTTATTTTTATTTTATTTTATTGTTTTTCTTTTGGTTTCTTTCTATAAGTTCAAGCGTTCTTGAGGTTTTAAGAGAGAATAAAGAAGAAAAAAAAATCATTCCCGTTTGTTTTTTCACCCTTGACAACAGAACTTAAACTGACTGTAACTTTCTGCTCCGATCTCCGATTATCTATTATAATATATCGATTTGGGGTAGAACGAAAGTTTCTATAAAATGTAACAAAGTCTGCAAGATTGTGGTAAGTCATATTCTATTTTTGAGTCCGTTTACTATCATTTCTGCTAACATTTTTATTTTGCTTCTTGTAGGTGAACATTTTTTTTTTCTTCTTGTCTTTCAATTTTCTTGAATCTTTAGTGAGGTTTATTTTTCTGTTTGAGAAACACTTGTATAAGATTCTTTGTAATTTTTTTTAATTATCAAAGAAGGCTTGGATTGTAATAGACTAAAGAAGGACGATGGGTGGACAATACCGTCACGGCTCCTTAGGTTCGCACACCAAAATTAGAGTTGGTGGCCTAAGTCGACTCAAACCGTCTTCACCCCGTCTAGCACAGGAGGTAATCTCGAAACACCCACGCCTCTCTTTGCTAGTGGGTTACTCCTTGCCTTTATGTGTTATTTTTCCAATTTGCACATATTTGGAATAGTTGATTAAGTAGTAAAGAGCACCCCTCTCCTAGGGATGACATGATAAGATAAGGAATGGAAGTCATTACCAATTCTTTGCTCTAATTAGGATAATCAACTCGTTAGTCATCCAATCAAATTAATTAAAATCAATTAGACTTGACCATAGGGCCCACGAGCTCAATAGAAGAAATTCCACTTCAAGTTGTGCCAATTGCGCTTCTTGGTCATTTTTTGTATCTAGTAAGATCTTGCCCTTTGAGGGGATAGATTCAGTCTATTCAAAAAAGGAAGGTGACTTAAGAGTGCCCTTGCTTATGCATTGTGCGCCACCTCCGATCTGGAGATCCAAATGATTCAAACTTGACTTCATATAACTGAGTTGGAAGGCTAGTTGTGCTATTTCTACCCAGTTAGGAGCTGTCTAGCTTTAGGCAACCTATCTAGGTCTAGTCTTTTCTTTTCGTGATTGTTTGATCGACTGTGTGATTTGTATGCTTGGTAGACGTTCACAAAACAACGTGTTAGTACCATTTGATCCTGAGATCGAACGTACCATCAGTAGGATACTGTAGACACCCCATTTTTGCATCCGTCTTATTAATCAACTCGTCAACCCGATCGCAATGATTCCCAATGATGGATGTGTATTCTATTGCTTTATTTCGTTACCAGAAATATTTCAGAAATCTAGATGAGGTATCTCAAACTGACAAAATCTTAGAAACCACGCTACGTTAGGAAAATACGACCCCAAAAACATAGAAATCATCATCTTGCAGACTAAAAAGAAGCTTCACGATAAAAATCACTAAAAATCGATCAAATTACCAAAATACCCCTAACCTCAAAATAACCCTAGAGCCTACGTTACGCTTAGAAAAACTCTCTCGAACACATAAAATAATAAATCGGAATCAAATAAATCATTTCGCCAATTTTAATAGAATTTGACAAAATTACGAAAATGCCCCTCATAAAGTTCACAATCATTTCACACAAAAAAACTTCATAAATGACACAAAACTAATATTTTCATTGAATTCCTTATAAAAAATCGATTCTAAAACATCCTAGAACATTAAAAACCGATTTGAAACGTGAAAAGTCCTCTCCGGGGGTAAAACGGTAATTTCACAATTTTCATAATTAAAAATTAGAAATTAATAAATAAAACATTAAATAATTAAAGTGAAACATTAATGAAATTAATTTAAAAATCTGAACCTAAAAAATCGATCAATCGAACTTTTGGGTAAAATTGTTGAGGGTTCGTGGGATATTTCTTTAAGGACCCCTCCATTTGGGGGTCCAAAGAATTAAAGATATTTTAGAGGGGGGTTCTCCAAAAATTAAAAGTAAATCAAGCAAGACTGAAGTCAAGGTATTAAAGTCAATCAAGTGAGACTGAAGTCAAAATTAAAGTCAATTAAGCAAGACTGAAGTCAAGATATTAAAAGTCAATCAATTAAGACTGAAGTCAAAACATTAAAAGTCAATCAAATAAGACCAAAAGTCATAATAGAACTCTAATTAAATAATAACTCTATCTAATAGAGTTCTAACTTAAAAATAATTCTACCTAAAACAAGTCAAACTAAAACACAACTCTAATTAAAAGATCTCTAATTAAACACTAACTCTATCCAAATCAACCCCTAAAAACATCTATAAATAGAGGTGCTCACACCCTATTTTCGTATCAAATCAAAAATCCTAAGAGAAGTAGGTCTAGAAGCTCCCCTAGCCTCCCATAAACCCTAGTTTTGGAGCCCCAACTCCTTACCTAACATCCACCCTTCAATTTTAGTCTAGAAAACCCCTAAAATCCCTCCAAAAACACCCCCAAATCCGCAACAAACTTGAAGTGTTCAGATTCAAAAATAAGGAGATACCTTGATCTAGGAGATCCGAAGTCAAATCCGGAGACAGAACGACGCAAGGGAGTACAGTACAAGGAGCTCTTTTTGTTAGATCTGAGGGAGCAAAATCCTTGCTGTCGAAAAGGTATGAAATTTTTTATTTTTATTTTTATCTAGGTTTTTAGCAATGTGATATATTTGGGAAGTTAGTAGAGACCGGCTTTGGCCGGGCGGGGTTGGTGCCTAACACCTTCCAACCCCGTAACATGATCCCCGAATTCAGATTTTTTATGGTAGATTAGTTTTTTTTATCCATGTTAGAGTCAGTTTGGTTCCTAGACCATAATAACTAGGTGGCGACTCCCAAACCTCAAGGGTCAAAAGCGGATCCGCGCACCCCGCGGATCGAGGGCGCTTTCAGTGGCGACTCCACTGGGGACTATTGAGGATCAAACTTGAAAAACCCCAAGTATGGGAGCATTGCCAAGATGACCTAGTTTTTTTTTTATTTAATTGGATTTATTTTATTCATTTTTTCTGTTTATTTATTTTTTTTTATCTTGATTGTAGATGATTTTGGGTATTGCATTTTTTTTTCCAATTAAGGATCACTTTTTGATGATCCCTAAATAATTAAAGATTCAAATTGACATATGAAAATGATGGAATGATGAAAGTTGGGACAGTAATGTTAAAACGTTTTTACAAAATATTCTAGTGAGCATTAAGTTTGGGAACCTCTTAATAAAACGTAGATCTCATCGAGTATATTAATTTAGAACTTGAGTTCACTCAATTTCGTTATCGGAAGCCTTAGATATCATCGATGCAAGTTCAATCTGTAAATCTGGAATTGTTGTTGAATGAAAGTTGGGACAGTAATGTTAAAACTTTTTTACAAAACATTCTAGTGAGAATTAAGTCTGGGAACCTTTAATAAAACGTAGATCTCATCGAGTAGATTAATTTAGAATCTGAGTTCACTCAATTTCATTACCGGAAGCCTTAGATATCATCGATGCAAGTTCAATCTGTAAATCTGGAATTGTTGCTGAATGAAGGTTGGGACAGCAATGTTAAAACGTTTTCACAGAATATTCTAGTGAGAATTAAGTCTGGGAACCTCTTAGTAAAACGTAGATCTCATCGAGTAGATTAATTTAGAACCTGAGTTCACTCAATTTCGTTATCAGAAGCCTTAGATATCATCGATGCAAGTTCAATCTGTAAATCTGGAATTGTTTCTGAATGAAGGTTGGGATAGCAACGTTAAAACGTTTTTACAGAACATTCTGTTGAGAATTAAGTCTAGGCACCTCTTAATAAAATGTAGATCTTATCGAGTAGATTAATTTAAAACTTGAGTTCACTCAATTTCATTATCGGGAGCCTTAGATATCATCGATGTAAGTTCGGATTGTATTTTCCAAATTCTCAGAAAATTCGAATTTATCTAATGTTAGCACAATTAATGTTCCTGAGAGTGAGCTCATCTCAACCATTATCATTCTATCATCAATGTAACATCTATTGGAATCTCGATTTATTTTGGATCACCCCAAAATGACCTTTGGTTGGACTATAAAAATTACAAAATCATGCTTATTGCAACGATCGGATTTAATTCATTATCATATGCCATATTTATTGATTAATTTACCATGATCTTGCTTGAAATACATGATTGATGTTGATCGTAATGTTAATGTGCTTATGTGATGGGAATAATGTGATCTTAATTGAATATTCATATGATTTGAATGATTTTGGTTTTGATTAAATGTATGATGGTATGATTAGGGCCATGGGCCCATTTGTTTGAAAAAGGCCCCGGGCACACCCCACCCTATGTTGCACACACCACATGCACGTTTACCGTTTTACTCACTTACACGTCCCATTTAGCCAACGTGGCACTAGTGTGTGGCCCGATCTCTTCGGAGATGCGACGTCATTCATGAAACCCACAACTCCAGTCACGTACCTTAGGGTATATCAAACTGGGGGCATTAATACCGTCTGATCAGGTGATTCTGAGAGATATGTTGATGCACCCAGGCTGGAGCGACCTGAGCCTTTGACCTATTGTGAGCCACACAGTCACATGTCCCGATTGCCAACGTAGTACTAGTACGTGGTCGGTCCCCTCGTGGGATGCCAAACCATTTATGAAAGCTACAACTCTTGACTCGTACCCGTAGGTATAAAAGATAATCTAAGTATATCAATTGCACTTCTCGGTCAAAACCGGTGCCTAAGCAAGATCTTGCCCCGCTGTACCCTACTGTACGAGGGGGATAGACTACGTCTATTTTAGACGAGAGGTATTTAAGTGGGCCCTTGCTCAGCATTGTGCGCCACCTCTCAACTGGAGATCGAACTGGCTGTTTTTGGCTTCAGAGAAGTGAATTGAGGTTTTAGATTATCACCTATGCGGTATATCAAACCAAGTCACCACGTATCGAAAGGTATATAGGTGTGCTTGGGCAAGGGTGGCCGGATAAAAATGCATTGCACGTAGTAAGCTTAGAGTCTAGAAACCTTCCCATAGGTCACGACTCGAACTTATCGTGGGTGTTCCGGGTTGTTTATTGAATGAATGCCTGTTGTTGGGTGAATGTTTGTGAGTGATATGAATGATGAGATCAAAGTGTATGATTGTCCTCAAGGATCAAAGAAATTTTATTTTTGAAAATTAAAGTGGGTGCACCAACCCAGTAAAGAATCCATTCTTTTACAATAATGACCCAGTCCATCCCGATCCAACAATTATGGTGGGCCGAGCCATTTAAGTTGAAAATGGAAATCAAATTTGCAAAAGGAGACAAATAGTTTACAGAAAGAATATTTTCCAGAAAAGATTATTTTCCAAAAAGAAGTGTTCTTTAGAAGAAATGTTTTCCAGAAAAAAAAATGTTTTCCAGAAAAAAAAAATGTTTTCCAGAAAAAATATTTTCCAAGAAATATTTTCCAGAAAATATTTTCCATAAGAATAAGATTTTCCAAAAGAAAATAAAAAATTGATCTTTTACATGGGACCATTGGAAGAGTACTAAAATACCCTTTTGTGTCAAACCAGGATGCTAGTCGCAGGCGATAACCCAATCGATCAGTTAGTCAAAACAACCGTCATAAGAATGCACCTTGTAGAGAAGATTAATTTTGGGAGATTCATGTTGAGGAGTGCCCTCTACTTCCACAAATTTGAGATTGACTGGAACCTCTTACATGCTATGGCTAAGCGATGAAACCCCTATCTTCATATATTCCATATGGGGTACATGCATTTATGCCCTACTCACGAGGATTATTGTGGCATCATGAGGATATCCACTTCAGGACCCCTAGTCAGGCCCTCATTGAAGATCGGATATTCTGGTGAACTCGCTACAGGGCTAAACATTTCCAAGGAAGAAGCCAAGGTCTTAGTCAAGGACGGGAGATTGAACTTAGTACCTTTACTGGGCCCGTATCGCTCCCGCAGTCACCCTATCAATGTAAAACCCGAAGCCTGGCGAGCCACTAGAGATTATCGATTATGCCTAGGAATCCTAGCCCAATACATACTGACATCTAATAGTGATGGCCAAACTATCCCTGAGTCCTTCATAGATATAGCCTCTCATCCTAGCTGAAACTTTCTCAGGTTTAAATACCATAAAAAATGGTGAGCGGGAAAACTTCAAGGGAAGCCCTTACTTGCTCTATATGTGGCTTTGTGATCGTCTCAAAATCGTAGAGGTTCCTTCAAACCTCGAATATGGGCCAGAACACTTTTCCAAGAGAAACCTGTTAGTGCGGCACAACTCAGTCAAAGCTTGGAGCAAATGGTTAGACTCTCGCCTCGCCTGTCATATTGATTTTAGGTGCCCTTGGTGGATGACTGATCCCCCTGTTCTAGGAACCAAAGGATCCTACTATGTCCGTCTGATTGGTTTAGAAGAAACATCTTTTTACCATCCTAATCTGATCCCAGAACAGTACGATGTACCTACAGAGTTATCCTTACCTCAGCACAAAGCTTTCTTTCCCCCCGAGCCTTTGAATGAAAAGTTAGTACACCTCATTGAGAAAGCTTGGAACAAGCGCACCTTAGGGTATCCAGACGGACCAGCAGAATTCAGAGAGCCAGTTGTTAGAGCCAAGAGGGTCAAGCCTGACAGCAATCCTGATAACCATCAAGACAAAGCCAAGCGTCCATGTAAAAATAGTTCAAATCAAATTTGTTGAAAGATGTTTTAATAAGAACATATTGCTTCATTTTCAATAAAACTATCTTTCTTTTCGAATAAATATTTATTTTCTTTTCAAATACTCATTGTGTGAATGGATTAATTAATGGATTGGTGCACAAACCTCAATAAAATGATTCTTAAAAATGTTATCAAGGGGTTAATACTGAAATTGACTAAATCTACCTTTGATGGGGTCATATAGGATTATCATTGCGCCCAAACTCAAGCGTCCACCTCCTAGTTGGAGTCGTAAATCCAGTCGGTTAGAAAGAATCACAGTACCAAGTCAACAAGCAGAGATGGCTTCAGAATCTGAACTCACAGAGATCCGTAAGATCTTGGCAGCCTTTGCCAATGATATCAGCAATATAAAAAGCAAAGTGAAAATGTTAGAACAGACCTCAGAATCAACGGGAATTCCCTTAGATGACCCAAAGGGGAAAAAGGTTGAAGAGAAACGTCCACGTGAAGTCTTCGAGCTCGACGGAGATGAAGAGTATGTTGATGAAAATCCGGCGTTATCTAATAGAATGTCTCAATTGGAGTCAGCAATGAAGAGTATAAAGGGTATTGATGAAATTGCAGCAGGCATTGAAGCTTTGAATCGCATCCCTAGAATCGATTTGCCAGAAAAGTTTGTGATGCCTGAAATGGACAAGTTCAGTGGGACAGGGTGTGTGAAAACACATCTTAAGGTGTATGTTACCAACATGCGCACTATGGGGCTCAGCGACGAACAGATGACATTGTTGTTCCAAAGAACTTTATCAGGATCAGCACTACGGTGGCTAATATCTCAAGATCCAGTTACCGTGGGTACATGGGAAAACATGTCAAAGGCCTTCTGGCATCAGTATAAGTACAGTACCGAGATTGAGACTTCGAGAAGGGATTTGGAAGCAACTAAACAGAAAAATGGGGAGACATTCACTGATTTCATTGGTCGCTGGAGGGCCAAGGCTTCTCAAATGTGGGATAGACCTTCGGAGAAGGAACAAGTAGCAATTATCCTAAAGAATCTCTCTCAAGGATATGCTCAACACCTAGTGGCCCAATACCTCCCTACCTTTGAATCCTTGTTGCAAGCCGGGAGCCAACTCGAGGATGCATTTGCCTCTGGGATCCTTTCTAACTCCTCAGATAACAAGCCTAAGAAACCATATGTTCCCAAACCCAACATCAACCATACTTACATCGCCAATACCTCAGTTACCCCAGCTCAACCCCCAGCCCGAAATAATAACCAGGTTCACCCGAGTCAACCTCGAACTCCGCGTCAATTTACCAATCTAGGGATGACACTTACCGTAGCTTTGCACAAACTGTTGAAGAAAGGGTTGCTTACCCCGATTCAACCCCGACCTTTACCAAATCCTTTGCCAGCCGGACACAACCCCAACTTATTCTGTGAATTTCATCAAAATCCTGGCCATCACACGGATCGATGTATCACCCTGCGCCATGCCATTCAAAACCTTATTGATAACAAAAAGATCACGATCACCAGTCCACCAAATGTCACCACTAATCCACTACCTACCTATCAACCTCCACCGACCCTGAACATGGTTTCTCACACCCCATTACCATTTGACCCTTTTTCTCTCATCCATCCAATCCAAGTTAAACCGCCTAGTTACCCCCTTGTCGGGATAGCCTTCACTGATGAGGTTTTCACCGCAAACTATGAACCATTCGATTTAACCTCGGATGATACCTATTGTTTATCCCCACCTCGTTACGATAGTCCCGCGTTCAGTAGTTACCTGTTGGCCCAAATGAATCTGAAAAATCCTGTACCTTTAACAGACGAAGATCCATACGTGTTGACTGAAGAAGATGAGCCCTTCTCCCTTTTCTGTGATGAAGTTAGCATATGACTCGAGGTGGAAGAGTTTTTAAGCCACAAGAACTCTGTGTTGATAATCCTGCAGCCCTGGCAAGAAAAGAGGGAGAAGATCCCACTAAGGAAAGCATCGAAGAAGATAACTCTGTGATCAAACAGTTAAGAAAATCAGGGGCCAATATCTCAGTATGGGATTTACTCATGGCTTCCACTGCTCATAGGGAGGCTGTTCTCAAAGCACTAAACACAGCCCAAGTCTCCCTTGATACTTCTCCAGATCAGCTGGCCAGTATAGTGGGGGCAACTTACGTGGAGAATATCCTATCCTTCTCGGACTCAGATCTCCCAAAAGAAGGGGCAAGCCATACTAAGCCACTGCACATTACAGTTGACTGTAACGGAATGAGGGTACCTTTAGTTTTGATTGATAACGGGAGTGCACTAAACGTTTGCCCGTTGAAAACGGTTACTTGTCTCGGATTTAAGGCTGAAGATCTCAAACCTACTAATCAAGGTGTTAGAGCCTATGACAACACCAAGAGGGATGTACTGGGAATTTTGCACCTTCGACTGTCCAGTGGCATAGCCAAATTTCCTGTGGAATTTCAGGTTATTGACATCCAGTCTTCTTTCAATTTACTGTTAGGAAGACCATGGTTACACCAGATCAAAGCCATCTCTTCTACACTACACCAGAAGGTCAAATTTATCAAGGATGGGCTGGTAATTACTCTTCATGGAGATGCTGAAATTGTAGGGATCATAAATAATACTGAGGCTAAGGATGAGCCGTTGCTTGAAATTCAACCAGAACAACAGGGAGTAGAGCTCAGTGGGTTCGAGTTTGAAAAGATATGCTCAGTCCAATGGGATCAGGCCATGAAAGAATATTTTCCAATGGAAAATACCTCTAATTGCTACATGGCCAATATATTCAAGAAAATGAGATTCTTCCCTGGTATAGGCTTAGGTCGCAAGCAGCAAGGTATTAAAGAGGTACCAGTGATTAAAGAGGCCATCGGCACATTCGGACTAGGATATATGCCTACTAAGGAAGATTGGGCCCAATACTGGAAGACAAAACGGGATAAGGCTATTGCTAAAAGGCAAAGGCGTACCACAGATCTCATTAAAATGAAGCCCTATCGAAAGACCCTCAATGGTTATTTCGTGAAAGAAGGAGAAGACTTCCGCTACTGTGGGTTCCCAGAGCCGTTCATTGATCACATCACAGGTACTCGTCTGCCGGGGTTTGAAATCTTTTTTGGCATGGAATGGCCCGAAAAGGAAGCAAGCATAGAAGTTAAGGAGAAGAAAGTTGAAGACTGGCAGCTCGATCTAGACTCCCTCAACATAGATCAGCTATTCATTGAAGATCATGGTATCTTAGTATTGTCAGTTGAGAAAGGAATCCCAAATCCTCAGTCTGTAATCAAACCTACTGTTGGGTCTCTATCAAATTATCATGTAATCAGTCCTGTGTTGCATGTCAAGGCTGGGTGTGTCGGTCCCATTAGTCCTGTTCAATCTGACATACCAGTTGAGTAATTTATTTCTGTTGAGTCAAGTAAGTTAGTTGTTTCTGCTGAGTCTGTTGCTTCTAGGGAGTCTGTTTTTCCTACTGAGTCGAGTGAGTCTGTCAAGTCTGCAATGAGTCCTGTTACCCCATCTCTTTTTAATGAAATGAAATAAATTTTTGATTACCCCGAGCGCAATAATAATTCAACTAATAATCTGGCTTCGGAGGGAGAGTCTTCTGATGAAGAACCTCCCCCTGAAATAATCGAATTACTTAAACAAGAAGAGGAACGTCAGGCTCAACCTCTAATAGAGGAAGTAGAGGTTATCAACCTCGGAACAAAAGAAAGTCCTCAAGAAATTCGGATAGGGGTCACTTTATCTCCCGATGAACGCGAAGGGATAGTAGAATTACTCAGAAAGTTCAAAGACGTATTCGCGTGGTCTTACGAGGATATGCCGGGGGTAAGCACAGACATTGTCCAACATCGGATTCCGTTATATCCTGATGCTCGACCAATCAAACAGAAACTTCGACGTATGAAGCCGGAATGGACTTTGAAAATCAAAGAAGAAGTTACGAAGCAGATTAACGCTGGATTTTTGGAAGTAGTAGAATACCCTGAGTGGATTGCCAATATTGTCCCGGTGCCGAAAAAGGATGGAAAAGTTAGAATGTGTGGATTTTAGAGACTTAAACAAAGCAAGCCCAAAGGATAGTTTCCCTTTACCACACATAAATGTTCTAGTAGATAGTACAGCAGGGCACGCTTTGTTGTCTTTCATGGATGGATTTTCAGGGTACAATCAGATAAAGATGGATCCTCGAGATATGCAAAAGACGTCGTTCATCACACAATGGAGGACCTTCTGCTACAAGGTCATGCCTTTTGGTTTGAAGAACGCTGGAGCTACCTATCAAAGAGCAGCCACGACTTTACTACATGACATGATACACAAAGAGGTCGAAGTCTATGTAGATGATATGATAGTCAAATCCAAAGAACGATTAGGGCATGTTACTGCGTTAGAAAAGTTTCTCACAAGGATTCAAAAGTATCAACTCCGTCTCAACCCACAAAAATGTGTATTTGGAGTAACTTCTGGAAAGTTATTGGAGTTTGTAGTCAGTCAGAGAGGGATCGAAGTAGACCCTGTAAAAATTAAAGCTATCCAAGAGATGCCACCGCCCGAGACTGAAAAGCAGATTCGAGGTTTTTTGGACAGAATCCAGTATGTTAGCAGGTTCATCGCTCAACTCACCAATGTCTGCGAACCTATTTTCAAGCTTCTCAAGAAGAATGAACCAACAGTTTGGAATGAGCAATGTCAAAAGGCTTTCGACCAAGTCAAGGAGTATCTCTTAAACCCGCCTATTTTGGTTCCACCCACACCAGGCGAACCACTTCTTCTTTATCTGTCAGTCACAGAAGAAGCTATGGGATGCATGCTTGCACAGTATGACAAAGATACTCGTAAAGAAAGGGTCATCTACTACATCAGCAAGAAGATGTTAGAGTATGAACGAAAGTATTCGTCTCTCGAGAAAACTTGCTTAGCATTGGTATGGGCTACTCAGAGACTCCGGCACTATATGTTGTCTCATTCAATTATCCTGTTATCTCGGATGGATCCTCTCAAGTATCTTTTCGAGAAATCGGCATTGACAGGGAGGACCGCATGATGGTTATTGTTGCTATCAGAGTTTGACATCACGCATGTTACGCAGAAATCCATCAAGGGGAGCTGTAGCAGAATACTTGGCAGATCACCCTGTAGTAGAAGGAATAAGGCCTGTCGATCAATTCCCAGATGAGAACATCTTGCACGTTAAAGAAGAACCGTAGAACCAAACATGGCAGTTATACTTTGATGGAGCGGCCAATCAAAATGGGTATGGAATAGGGGCAGTCTTGTTATCTCCAGAAGGATGCCATATTCCTATCGCTATTAAGTTAGCTTTTTCGAACACTAATAACACGGCTGAATATGAGGCGTGCATCGCAGGGCTCGAAGCTACTTTGAACCTGGGCATTACAGAAATTGAGGTTTTCGGGGATTCAGCCTTGGTCATACATCAGTCATTGGAAGAATGGAAGACTAGGGATGAAAAGTTGAAACCTTACCATGAGTATTTGTTAAACTTAGTCAGTAAGTTTAAAGCTATCCTGTTGCAGCACTTGTCAAGGGAAGATAACAGATTTGCTGACTCCTTAGCAACTTTATCTTCAATGATCCATTTACCCCCTGGCATGGAATTGAGACCGATCACTGTTGAAGTCAAAGACAAACCCGCATACTGCCATCAGATCAACATTATTACTCGATTACCCGATGGAAAGCCATGGTACACAGACATAAAGAAAGTGTTAGAGAAACAAGAATTCCCGGAAGAAGCATCGAGGAAAGAACGACAGACCCTACTAAGATTAGCATCTCAATTTATCCTGTGCGCAGGAAGCTTATACAAAAGGTCTTATGATGGGATTCACTTGTCGTGTGTTGATGAAGATCAAGCTGAACAGATAATGGTTGAACTACATTCAGGAGAATGTGGCCCTCACATGAGTGGGAAAATGTTAGCTAAGAAGATTATGAGACAAGGATACTATTGGCCCACAATGGAAACAGATTGTCATCATATGGTCAAAACCTGTCATAAGTGCCAATACATGCGAACCTTATACATGTGCCACCATCTCAATTAGTGGGTCTGACTTCACCATGGCCATTCTCAGTCTGGGGAATTGACATTATTGGTAAAATATCGCCTAAGGCATCAAACGGGCATGAATACATTCTGGTTGCCATCGATTATTTTACCAAATGGGTCGAAGCTGCTTCTTATGCTGTCCTCACTGCGTCTCGAGTTGCAAAGTTTATTCAAACGAACATCATCAGTCGATATGGGGTACCTTCGGAGCTGATCTCTGATAATGGGTCACACTTTAAAGCTGAAGTTATCAAATTGTGTTCAAAGTTCAAAATCTCACACCATAAATCATCTCCTTACCGACCTCAAACTAACGGAGCAGTCGAAGCAGCTAATAAGAATATTAAGACTATCCTCAGGAAAATGTGTCAATCACATTGAGATTGGTCAGAAAAACTGCCATTTGCATTATGGGCATATCGAACCTCAATTCGATCCTCCATCGGAGCTACTCCCTACTCCTTAGTGTATGGCATGGAAGCAGTCTTGCCAGTTGAAATGAAGATTCCATCTCTCAGGGTTCTGTTAGAAAGTCAGTTGTCAGAAGCAGACTGGGTTTGTCAACGGTATGAAGAATTGAATTTGATCGAAGAAAAACGACTAAGAGCATTGTACCACGTGCAAGCTTATCAAAGAAGAGTCGCCCGTGCGTTTGACAAGAAAATCAAGGCCCGTCACTTACAAGTCGGGGATTTAGTACTCAAAGAGAACAGGGCACCTATTTTTGATCCTAGGGGGAAGTTCAAACCAAATTGGGGAGGTCCGTTTATCGTCAAAGGAATATTACCAGGAAAAGCTGTCAGACTTCAAGATCATGATGGAATCGAATTACCAGAACCAACCAACCTTGACCAAATCAAACGGTACTACATTTAAGGAGGTCATCTTTGGCTGAATCAATCCTCATATTATCCAGTTACCTAATTCAACATATCCTTTCTCAGCCCTTTGCAGCCTGTTTCAAAAAAAAAAAAAATTATGCCTTTATCTTTCTCAGCCCGATCACCTAACCTAGGGAAGGGAAAGTTCGAACTACGTTTTGGTCTGATCCCAAAATTCTGGGGTACGTAGGCAACTTGAGAAATTACTTCAAGCCCGACCACATCAAAATGAAAAAAAAAATCTATTTCCCCACACAATAAAAAAATGAAGAAAAGATTCAAAAGAAAAAGAAATTCAAAATGGGGAAGAAAATTTAAGGAAAAAGAAAAATAATTTAAAAGGAAATGCCACACAAGGGGCATTCGAGTTTTTGAGCCTCAAAATGCCTTTCTTTTCATACCCAGTCCTAAGCTTACCTATGAAAGTCCTCCTAAGTACCGTGCGAAAAGTTAAGGGAGATAGCAAAGCATGATCAAACAGCAACTCCAGAAGTTCAGAAAGAAAAGAAAAAGATAAAAAATGATAAAGCCTTCTAAGTTGAAAACCCGAAAAGGGCGACTTAGGCAAAAATTAAGGCAAGCTCGCAAGGTTAAAAATCTGAAAGGACAACTTTGGCAACAATCAGAGCCAAGAAAAAAAAAAGAGCTCGCTAGATCGAAAACCTGAAAAGGCGATCTAGGCAAAAGTTAGAGGAACAAAGAAAAAAGAAGAAAATCCCAAGCTGAGAGCGGTCCAAGCTGAAACATCAGAAGTCCGAATAATCAAGTTCAATACTTAGCTTAAACCAGGCATAGACTCAGAAGCCACAAGTATCTTGTCTACGATCGATCTGAAAATGTTTACTCCCCCCAAGTGAACCAAGGGAGATAAGGGTGAATTCTATGATGAGTCTCGAAAGGAAATAATTTTGTACTCTTGAGCCTGACTCAAAACCTTCAATAAAATTAATTAAAAGTTAAGTCTTTATTGCGCTTGTGGTAATCAATTATTTCAAACCTTCATACAAGGGGCATTCTCTTTCTTTTTTAATGTAACTTTTCCCCCTTATACTAGGGGCATTTTTTTGCATGATGTGTTCAATTATTTTCAAGGCCATGTTCATTGTCAAACTAGAGGCATTTTATTTTTTAGCAATGTTAATCCTAAAAGATATTGAGAACCCCAAATTTAAGGTTACCCTCTTGATAACAGTTTTTTGAAAAACTTTTGAAGTTCAAGAGAAATAAAAACTCAGGTTTTAAATTCATAAAACTTTTTGATAAATCCTTGAGGTTCAAACAAAAGCATTTTGGATCTCACATAGGAGATATAACATTCTTTCGTTCTCCAGATTCTTTCCAGATTCAATCATTCTTGGAATCAATCATTTCTCTTCCAGATTCATTATCTTCCAGATTTATTCGTGCTCCGGTTTGTTCTAATCAATTTTCTCCAAAATTCATTCATTCCTCTACCAGTTTTGCTCAGTTGCCGCCAAGGGTTATCTTGGATTTTGCTCAGTTTCCACCAAGGGTTATCTTGGATTTTGCTCAGTTGCCGCCAAGGGTTATCTTGGATTTTGCTCAGTTTCCGCCAAGGGTTATCTTGGATTTTGCTCAGTTGCTGCCAAGGGTTATCTTGGATTTTGCTCAGTTGCTGCCAAGGGTTATCTTGGATTTTGCCGCCAAGGGTTATCTTGGATTTTGCTCAGTTTCCACCAAGGGTTATCTTGGATTTTGCTCAGTTGCCGCCAAGGGTTATCTTGGATTTTGCTCAGTTTCCGCCAAGGGTTATCTTGGATTTTGCTCAGTTGCCGCCAAGGGTTATCTTGGATTTTGCTCAGTTGCCACCAAGGGTTATCTTAGATTTTGCTCAGTTTTCGCCGAAAGTTTTGTCAGAATTATGCTCAGTTTATGCTCAGATTATGCTCAAATTATACTCAGATTTTACTCAAATTTATCTCAGATTTTAAATCACACACTTGCACAGTTGTTATATCAGTTAGGGAGAATTCTCTAAAATTCAAAGATCTGACACTGTCAGTGAAAGTTTGCACTCAAGGACCTAACAACCTTTTAATTCGGGGAGAGCTTTACCCTCAAGGATCCGAACACCCCGACGAATTGCTAAATCAGGCTGCAAAATGAAATGTCACTAGCTTTGGCATTCAGATATCGCACTATCTACCAATAGATTTGCTATCTAGTTTGCTTCAACCCTCTGCCAAAGAGGGGCATCTGTAGACACCCCATTTTTGCATCCGCCTGATTAATCAACTCGTCAACCCGATCGCAATGATTCCCAATGATGGATGTGTATTCTATTGCTTTATTTCGTTACCAGAAATGTTTCAAAATCCGGATGAGGTATCTCAAACTTAAAAAATCTTAGAAACCACGGTACGTTAGGAAATACGACCCCAAAAACATAGAAATTATCATCTTGCAGACCAAAAAGAAGCTTCACGATAAAAATCATTAAAAATCGACCAAATTACCAAAATACCCCTAACCTCAAAATAACCCTAGAGCATACGTTACGCTTAGGAAAACTCTCTCGAACACATAAAATAACAAATCGGAATCAAATAAATCATTTTACCAATTTTAACAGAATTTGACAAAATTACGAAAATGCCCCTCATAAAGTTCACAATCATTTCACACAAAAAAACTTCATAAATGACACAAACTAATATTTTCATTGAATTCCTTATAAAAAATTGATTCTAAAACATCCTAGAACATTAAAAACCGATTTGAAACGTGAAAAGTCCTCTCCGGGGGCAAAACGGTAATTTCACAATTTTCATAATTAAAAAATTTGAAATTAATAAATAAAACATTAAATAATTAAAGTGAAACATTAATGAAATTAATTTAAACCTAGAAAATCGATCAATCGAACTTTTGGGTAAAATTGTTGAGGGTTCGTGGGATATTTCTTTAAGGACCCCTCCATTTTGGGGTCCAAAGAATTAAAGATATTTTAGAGGGGGGTTCTCCAAAAATTAAAAGTAAATCAAGCAAGACTGAAGTCAAGGTATTAAAGTCAATCAAGTGAGACTGAAGTCAAAATTAAAGTCAATTAAGCAAGACTGAAGTCAAGATATTAAAAGTCAATCAATTAAGACTAAAGTCAAAACATTAAAAGTCAATCAAATAAGACCAAAAGTCATAATAGAACTCTAATTAAATAATAACTCTATCTAATAGAGTTCTAACTTAAAAATAATTCTACCTAAAACAAGTCAAACTAAAACACAACTCTAATTAAAAGATCTCTAATTAAACACTAACTCTATCCAAATCAACCCCTAAAAACATCTATAAATAGAGGTGCTCACACCCTATTTTCGTATCAAATCAAAAACCCTAAGAGAAGTAGGTCTAGAAGCTCCCCTAGCCCCTCATAAACTCTAGTTTTGGAGCCCCAACTCCTTACCTAACATCCCCCCTTCAATTTTAGTCTAGAAAACCCCTAAAATCCCTCCAAAAATACCCCTAAATCCGCAACAAACTTGAAGAGTTTAGATTCAAAAACAAGGAGATACCTTGATCTAGGAGATCCGAAGTCAAATCCGGAGACAGAACGACGCAATGGAGTACAGTACAAGGAACTCTTTTTGTCAGATCTGAGGGACCAAAATCCTTGCTATCGGAAAGGTATGAAATATTTTATTTTTATTTTTATCTAGGTTTTTAGCAATGTGATATATTTGGGAAGTTAGTAGAGACCGGCTTTGGCCGGGCGGGGTTGGTGCCTAACACCTTCCAACCCCGTAACATGATCCCCGAATTCAGATTTTTTATGGTAGATTAGTTCTTTTTATCCATGTTAGAGTCAGTTTGGTTCCTAGACCATAATAACTAGGTGGCGACTCCCAAACCTCAATGGTCAAAAGCGGATCCGCGCACCCCGCGGATCGAGGGAGCTTTCAGATACGCAAGACACCATCAGTAGTTATGATGGGTGATCGAGAGCGAACTCTCAATAAGCTCTTCGCTCCAGCTTCCGCATCTCTTCCTACATGCATTGTTTTACTCATTAAACAATGCACCTCAGTTTGAAATTAGGGCTGCCACCATTAATATGCTCCCTAAGTTCCACGATTTAGAGTGTGAACAACCTTACACCCATCTTAATCGATTCTTGACTATATGTCAAACTTTTAGAAATCAGAATCTAGATGAGGAGGTATCAAGCTTATTTGGTTCCCGTTATCCCTGGAAGACCACGTAGCTGCGTGGTTGAACTCCCTAACACCCAATTCCATACATACTTGGGATGTTCTATCCAAGAAATTTATGGCCAAATTCTATCCCGTGGCCAAAACTAAGAAAATGAAGGACTCCACTAGAAATTTTAGAACCCGTCCTGATGATGAATTTTCCCAAACTTGGGAAAGATTCAAAGATTTATTGCTCAAGTGCCCACACCATGGCATTGACAAAGCATAGTTGGTGTAAAGTTTTTATAGAGGATTAATAATGAATCAACATACCTTAGTCGAGTCAATGCATAAAGGTCAGTTCATGAACCAGACTCCCAACCAAGCGTACGATTTCCTCGTAGAGTTAGCCGAGAGTGCTCAAAATTGGAGTACTAACCAAGAAGAATTTGATAGAGATGATCTGGTTAGAAAAATAGGCATGTATGAGATGAAGGCAGACCCTGATCTCAAAAATGTTATGTCTAGTCTAGTGAGTGGAATGAACAATCTCACGAAGAAGTTAGATGCTTTTACCATCTCAGCATCCAAACCTCACCTAGACCCTCGTACAATTTCACAAGTGACTGTTGAACCGAGTTCTTTGTGAGTCATATGCGACGGCAACGACCATTTGGTCGAGTGTTATCCCACCTTGCCTCAAATCAAAGCTGAACAAGCAAATGCGATTAATGGCTATAGTGCTTTTAGGAAGCCAACTCCGAACTCTTTTAGCCAAATATATCACCCAGATAATAGGTTTCATCCTAATTTCTCGTACAGACAGAACGAACCTATTAAATCAAGTGGTCCGTCAGGTTATAATCGGAGTTGTCCTTGGCAATCTGATTCTTCCACAAACCAAGCCATTGTTCCTCAAGTCCCTTATCAACCCCAACAATCTACAGATTGCAGAGCCATCATAGTAGATCCCATGATCAATTACCAGTAGCCTGCCCAACAACAGTCGTCTTTAGAATCTATGATTGTCGAGTTGATGAGACAACAACAGCAGTTCATCCAAACTCAACAACAAACCCATCAAAATCAAACTCAGATTAACCAAGTCACTGTGCAATCCATAGCTAAGATGGAAGTTCAGTTGGGGCAGTTAGCTTTCTCCTTGAGTGGAAGAGAGAAAGGTCAATTTCCTAGTCAGACTATCCCTAACCCAAGAGGTCAACCTTTGATTCCAAACGGATCGAGAGGTCAATACGAAGTAGGAAGCCATTCTGGAGCTCCACAAGACTCAGTCCAGGCTATCCACACCTTGCGTTCAGGAAAGAAGGTGGAAAACAAGATCCAACCTATTGACAAGGAAGAAAAAGTCCTAGAGAAGGACAAAGTTCAGAAAGAAGTCATAGAGTCTCCAAAAGAGAAGGAGAAAGATTTGGAGAATCCTCCCATCATTTTGCCAATTTCAAAAGCTCCATTTCCCCATCGCCATAGAGATTTTAAAAAAAGTAAGCAGTTTCAGGGTGTCTTAGAAGTCTTCTAAAATGTGTATATCAATATCACATTCCTAGATGTCATTAAATAGATACCTTCTTATGCGAAATTCCTAAAGGATTTGACCACAGCTAAAAGGAAAACACCATTTCCTTGGGAAGCCATCATGACAGCTCAAGCTTCGTCTCTCATTCAACAAATGATTGCACCAAAATTTAAGGATCCTGGATGTCCGAAAAATGCCATTCATATTGGAAATCAAGTGGTCGAAAAATGTCTCTTAGACTTAGAGGCCAGTGTGAACCTTTTACCATATTCGGTTTATAAACAATTAGGTTTGGGGGTTTTGAAATCCACCGATATCACGTTGAGTCTAGCTGATAGGTCCATAAAAATTCCAAAAGGTATAGTTGAGGATGTGATAGTTAAAGTCAAAGATTTTTATTTTGCCTGTTGACTTTGTTGTCTTAGACACAGAGCCAGTCATCAATTCGAACAGTCATATTCCTATCATCTTAAGATGTCCATTCTTAGCCACGTCTGACGCAGTCATTCGTTGTAGAAACAGAATTATGACTTTAGCATTTGGGGATATGAAAGTGAAACTTAACGTCTTTCACAATTTCCAAGGAATTGATGTAGATGATGGTATGGAAGAAGTGAACATTATAGATACATTAGTCAATCAAAAGTATCAAGAGTTAGGGTACTCTGATCCCCTAACGAAATGTTTGGCTAACTTTGGCCATGACTTGGATGTTGAAGAGTCTATAAGTGAAGTCAATACTTTGCTTGAATCTCTTCCACTCTTAGATTATGTGTTATGGCACGCAAAAGCTGAAAGTCTTCCTGTGCGTACATCCAATCTTGTTCCTTCTCACGTCGAGCCTCCGAAATTAGAACTCAAGTCGCTTCCAGAGATCTTGAGATATGCATTTCTTGGCATGAATCAAACCTTGCCTGTGATCATTTCTTCTCACATCATTGAAGTTCAAAAGGGAAAGTTGTTAAGAGTATTAAGAAAACATCAAGAAGCTATTGGCTGGAGAATAGCTGACATCAAGGGAATTAGTCCATCTGTGGTGATGCACCACATTCGTTTAGAGGATTTCGCTAAGCCTTCCTTAGAACCTCAGAGACGACTAAATCCTGTAATGAAAGACGTGGTTCAGATGGAAGTGATGAAATTGCTAGATGCGGGTATTATCTATCCTATCTCTGACAGTCGTTGGGTGAGTCCTATACAAGTAGTTCCTAAGAAATCTGGTATCACTGTGGTAGTGAACCAAGACAACGAATTAGTCCCCACTCGAGTCCAAAATGGATGGAGAGTGTGTATCGATTATAGAAAACTCAACTCGATGACTCCTAACAATCATTTCTCCTTACCTTTCATTGATCAAATGTTAGAGCGTCTAGCAGGAGATTCTTACTATTGCTTCTTAGATGATTATTTCGGGTACAACCAAATATTTGTTGCTCCAATCGATCAAGAGAAAATAACTTTCACCTGTCCCTTTGAAACTTTTGTGTATCGTCGCATGTCTTTTGGATTGTACAATGCACCCGTTACTTTTCAACGGTGCATGATAGGTATATTTTTCGACATGCTAGAAAGATATCTCGAAGTGTTCATGGATGATTTTTTAGTAATTGGACCAAGTTTTGAGGAATGTCTCCATCACTTAACTTTGGTCCTTGTACATTGCAAAGAGGTCAATCTAGTCCTCAATTGGGAAAAATGCCATTTCATGGTAACATCAGGGATTGTGCTAGGGCACATTGTTTCTGCTAAGAGGATTGAGGTAGACAAGACAAAGGTAGGTCTAATAAAAAAATGGTCACCTCCTAAAATGGTCAAAGAAATTAGGTCATTCCTAGGCCATGCGGGTTTCTATCGTAGATTCATTAAAGATTTCTGGAAAATCTCGAAGCCTTTATGTGAGCTATTCTGAAAGGATGTTCTTTTCGACTTTTCAGAGTCATGTCTCTCTGTGTTCAACAAGCTCAAGTCCGAGTTAACCTCAGCACCCATTATTCAACCTCCAAACTGGAGCATTCCACGTGATGCTTCAAATTATGCAATAGACACTGTTTTGGGTCAGCGAATTGAAAAACAACCTCATGTTATCCAATATGCCAATAAAATCCTAAACGATTCTCAGCTTAACTACTCTACAACAGAGAAGAAAATGCTAGTAGTGGTCTATGCCATTGAAAAATTCCGTCCCTACCTCATAGGATCTAAAGTCATGATCTACACAGACCACGCAGCATTGAAGTACCTTCTATCAAAGAAAGATGCTAAAGCAAGGTTAATCCGTTGGATTCTACTTTTACAAGAGTTTGATCTCGAGATTCGAGACAAAAAAGGGACAGAAAATGTCGTAGCTGATCACTTGTCTAGCATAGTTAACAAGCCATCTGAGAAGTCCTTACCCATCTCTGAATCCTTTCCCGATGAGCAACTTATACAAATCTCTCAAGCCAATGCTCCATGGTATGCGAACATTGTAAACTACCTAGTTACAGGTCAATTCCCCATCAAAATGACTAGCCAAGAGAAACTTTGTCTTTTGTCAAAAATAAAATGGTATTTCTGGGATGAGCCATACTTATTTAAGTATTGTCCCGATCAAATCATTAGACGTTGTATTCCAACCTATGAGCAAGTCAATATCCTAGAGTTTTGCCATAATCATGCTTGCGGAGGGCACTTCAGTGGTAAGAAGACCGCTATGAAAATCTTACAATGCGGTTTTTTCTGGCCTAGTATTTTTTGTTATGCCCACGAGTTTAGCAAATCTTGTGATAGATGTCAGAGATTAGAAAAAATCTCTAAGAAAAATGAAATGCCTCAAAATCCTATCCTGATCATCGAAATTTTTGACGTGTGGGGTATAGACTTTATGGGACTCTTTCCTATTTCCCAGGGTTACCAATACATCCTAGTTGCCGTTGACTATGTGTCAAAATGGGTCGAAGCTGTGGCATGTAGAACTAACGATCACAAGGTTGTGATAAAATTCATTAAGGAGACGATTTTTTCAAGATTCGGTACTCCGCGAGCTATCATAAGTGATGGTGGATCGCATTTTTATAACAAGATCTTTGTTGCGTTGATAAAGAAATACCTCATAACGCAAAATGTTGCCACACCTTACCACCTACAAACAAGTGGACAAGTGGAGATTTCTAACAGGGAAATAAAGACTATCTTAGAAAAGACAGTCAATCCTTCAAGGAAAGATTGGTCTTTGAGATTGAGTGATTCACTCTGGGCCTATAGAACTGCATTCAAGACACCCATAGGGATGTCTCCCTACCAGTTAGTTTTTGGCAAGGCCTGTCATTTTCCTGTAGAATTGAAGCATCGTGCATATTGAACGATCAAGCGCCTCAACTTTGATTTTGATAAAGTCGGTGAGAAACGAAAGTTACAACTAGACGAGTTAGAAGATATTAGAAATGACTCGTATGATTGTGCCAAAAGGTACAAAGAGCGTACCAAATTCTTTCACGATAGACATATTCTTAGGAGGAATTTCATTCCTAATCAAAGAGTTTTGTTGTATGATAACAGACTCCACCTTTTTCCAGGTAAACTTAAGTCTCGATGGACTGGCCCATATATTATCCAAACAGTCTACCCCCATGGTGCTATTGAAGTCTTTAATCCTAAGGATGGATCCACTTTCAAAGTGAATGGCTAACGTCACAAACCTTTTCTCGAGTATGTTCCGCATGAGGAAGTTCTTCTCCTCGATGACCCCGTTTATCAAAATTAACTTTATTTTCGTCTGGCTAAAGACGTTAAACTTAGCGCTTCTAGGAGGCAACCCACACGTTTCAGGGGACATTGTGTTAAATATCAACAGGACTGTAAGGTCTTTCTCAGGTGTTATCTAACCCACTTTATTTCATTTTATCAATTTCAATTTTACCTTTGCATGTATATGTTGAAATATTGAGGACAATATAATGTTTAAGTTTGGGGGTGTATGGGTCGGATTTCCACTTATTATTTTCTTCTTTTATTTAAAATAAAAATAAAAAAATTGACGACTTTGTTGTATTTTGCTCAAAATCTTAGCTTGTATCTTTAAGCACTTGGTCAAAAATATTTAATCAATCTTTCATTGGAAGTTATAATCTAGAGTCCCCATTTGTGTTTCTCTTAGGTAAAAGTTAGAGCAAAGTTATCTTTTGGTTTATAGTCACTTTTAATAAGGTTACCAAGAGTCGAGATTGTATTAAAAGAGCTTGTTACCTTCTTTCTACCTAGAGTTTATGGAAAAACTGGGTTTGATGAACTTTGACTTCCTTGTTCAATTGGTTGGTTGATTAGAAGAAAAATAGAACTGAGTTGTATACACCTTATACAACAACCATTGAATTAGACTGGGTACCTTGAAAAGGGCTGCCTACTTTTCTTAGAAAAAGAGTGAAGAAGTAAAAAAAATAAAAAAAATAAAAAAAAAAAAAAAAATTTAAAGATTCAAAAGTTTATGTAAAGTTTTAGTAGGGTGAAAGCCATCAAGTGTAAAACTGTGAGTATACTGGAATATCACAGATAAAGCCCCTGAGAGGTATTAAAGTGAATATCCACACTTTTCATTACCCCAGAAAGGATGCTAAGTTTAGAATCAAACCCTAAATTACTCCAGCTACTCTTGAGTAGTTAGAAGGTTTAAACTCATTCTAGGAAATCAAATCTCTTAAATTTCTGAGTTAGAACCACTATCGCTCAAAGGTCAATGTAAGTCTAAGTTTTGTCGTAGAGAAATAAGGGTTGGGACTCTATACCAAGCAACACTTCCAATTGATTGAAAAAAAAAAAAGACTTGTGCTTTTCAATATAAGTTTTGATTTAGACTATTTTTACTTCAAAGTTATTTTTAAATTTTGTGGGTATATTTTCTACAAATCCTCACGAGTCAAACTCGTCCACTAGGGGTAACCTAGTAGTTCAAGGGCTTGCTGCATTCGCTAAGTGCAATCGAGGTGCCTGCGAAAGTGACAATTTTATTTTCTAGGGACTAGGAAAAGTTAAGTTTGGGGGTGTAATGAGTGTCTCCAAACACTCAATTATACGCACATTTTCCGATTATTTATCTTGATTTTTGTACCTATTTCTCCATATTAAGGTAATAATCATGTTAAGCCTCAAAACACCATGTTGCATATTAATTAGGCTTAATTATATATAAATAAATTTATTTACTAGATAAATCTAATTACGTGTGTTTTTTGTGCAGAAAATCAACAATTTGGAATCAAAATCTCAAAACAAAAGCATTTGGGCCCACTTTGGAATGCCCTAATCCTTAACTCATATTCTCCTCTTTTGTCTTTTTATACAAAGAAAAGTGGAGGCTACTTTTAGACTCTTCTACACACATTTTTCTCTATAAATAGAGCCTCCATTTCTAGAGAAAGGGTCCCATCGTGGTTCTCTTATCCAAGACTCCTTTAATTTAAGGCTCTTAGCCTATTCTCTTATTTTTTGTATTTTCATTTTCTAGTTATTTTATTTTGGCTAAATAGTCTTGTAAGCAGTAGAAGAAGAAGAAGTTGTAAGTTTCTCCATAAAATGAAGAAAAGTTATTTCATCTCTTATCTTCCCTCTCTTGCAATGACATTAGGCTAAGTTCCCCTCCCATGGAAAGTGGAAAAGCCTAGAACAAATTCTTGTGTTATTTCTAATTTCAGGCCTTTCTTTTATTTAAAATGCTTATGAGTTCTCTTTAAGTTTCTTGCACCTTTTATTCTTAATATAAATACTTTATGCTTAGATTAGATCAAGATAAAATATGCTTAAACTAAATAATTGGTAGTTGGAAGTTTTCAAAGAATTCTACTTTGTTTATGTTCCCTTATTTCATTTCATTTGCAAAACTTTCTGATCTAAGGAGCTAACACCAAGCCCTTACGATTGAGTTATAAAAAGGCTAAAAACTAGGAATTACTCATCAACATGTTCTAGGTAGATCCACCTCCAATGGTGTTTTAATTTCATAAGTTTACTTGCTTTTAATTTCATTTACTTAAGTTTATTTTCTAGCAATTTTACATTTTCTTATAAGTTCAAAAATACAAAGAAATACAGTTTTAATTTCTTTTAGTTAATTTGCATTTTATCTTCTTAGCTTAACTCTATTCCTCCTTTCTCTTGGGTTCGATCCCCTACTTGCCCCACAAGTAAGGTAAAAGTAAGATTATTATTAACTCCGGTGAGAAGAACAACGATAGTCTTATCATCAGTTTATGAACTAAACTCCTAACCAAGCGTACAATTTCCTCGTAGAGTTAGCCGAGAGTTCTCAAAATTGGAGCATTAACTAAGAAGAGTTTGATAGAGATGATCCGGTTAGGAAGACATGCATGTATGAGATGAAAGCAGACCCTGATCTCAAAAATGTCATGTTTAGTCTAGTGAGTGGGATGAACAATCTCACGAAGAAGTTAGATACCTTTACAATCTCAGCATCCAAACCTCACCTAGGCCCTAGTACAATTTCGCAAGTGACTGTTGAATTGAGTTCTTTGTGAGTCATATGCGACGGCAACGTCCATTTGGTCGAGTCTTGTCCCATCTTGCCTCAAATCAAAGCTGAACAAGCAAATGCGATTAATGGCTATAGTACTTTTAGGAAGCCAACTCTGAACTCTTTTAGCCAAACGTATCACCCAGATAATAGGTTCCATCCTAATTTCTCATATAGACAGAACGAACCTATTCAATCTAGTGGTCCATCAAGTTACAATAGGAGTTTTCCTAAGCAATTTGGTTCTTCCACAAACCAAGCCATTGTTCCTCAAGTTCCTTATCAATCCCAACAATCTACAGATTGTAGAGCCATCATACCAGATCCCATGACCAATTACCTTCAGCCTGCCTACCAACAGTCGTCCTTAGAATCTATGATTACCAAGTTGATGAGGCAGCAACAACAGCTCATCCAAACTCAATAGTAAATCCACCAAATCAAACTCAGATTAACCAGGTCATTGTGCAATCCATAGCGAAGTTGAAAGTTTAGTTGGGGTAGTTAGCTCTCTCTTTAAGTGGGAAAGAGAAAGGTCAATTTCCTAGTCAGACTATCCCTAATCCTAAAGGTCAACATTTGATTCTGAACATATCGAAAGGTCAATATGATATAGGAAGCCATTCTGGAGCTCCACAAGACTTAGTCCAGGCTATCCAAACCTTGCGTTCAGGAAAGAAGGTGGACAACAAGTTCCAACCTATTGACAAGGGAGAAAAATTCTTAGAGGAGAACAAAGTTTAAAAATAAGTCATAGAGTCTCCGAAAGAGAAGGAGAAAGATTTGGAAACTCCTTCTATCATTTTGCCAATTCCAAAAGCTCAATTTTCTCATCGCCTTAGAGATTCTAAGAAGGTAAGCAGTTTGAGGGTGTCTTAGAAGTCTTCTAAAATGTGCATATCAATATCCCATTCCTATATGCCATTAAGCAGATACCTTCTTATGCGAAATTCCTAAATGATTTGATCATAGCTAAAAGGAAAACACCGTTTCCTCGGAAAGTCATCAGGGCAGCCCATGCTTCTTCGCTAATCTAACAAACGATTGCATCAAAATTTAAGGATCCTGGATGTCCGACAATTTTTATTCATATTGAAATTCAAGTGGTTGAAAAATGTATCTTAGACTTAGGGGCCAATGTGAATCTTTTACCATATTCAATTTATAAACAATTATGTTTGGGGGTTTTGAAACCCACCGATATCACGTTGAGTCTAGCCGATAGGTCCATAAAAATTCCAAAGGGTATAGTTGAGGATGTGATAGTTAAAGTCAAAGATTTTTATTTTCCTGTTGACTTTGTTGTCTTAGACACAGAGCCAGTCATCAATTCGAACAGTCATATTCCTATCATTTTAGGAAGTCCATTCTTAGCCACGTCTGACACAGTCATTCATTGTAGAAATGGGATTATAACTTTAGCATTTGGGGATATGAAAGTGAAACTAAATGTCTTCCACAATTTCCAAGGAATTGATGTAGATGTTGGTATGGAGGAAGTGAACATGATAGATACGCTAGTCAATTAAACGTATCAAGAGTTAGGGTACTCTAATCCCCTAACAAAATGCTTGGCTCACTTTGGGCTTGATTTGGACGTAGAAGAGTCTATAAACGAAGTCAATGCTTTGCTTGAATCCGTTCCACTCTTAGATTTCATACCGTGGCACTTAAAAGCTGAAAGTCTACCTATGCGCACATCCAATCTTGTTTCTTCTTATATAGAGCCTCCAAAATTAGAATTCAAGTCACTTCCAGGGACCTTGAGATATGCATTTCTTGACAAGTATCAAACCTTACCCGTGATCATTTCCTCTCACCTCAATGAAATTCAAGAGAGAAAATTGTTAGGAGTATTAAGAGAACATCAAAAAGCTATTGGTTGGAGCATGGCTGACATCAAGGGAATTAGTCCATCTGTGGTGTTGCACCATATTCGTTTAGAGGATTTCGCTAAGCCTTCTTTAGAACCTCAGAGACGGTTAAATCTTGTCATGAAAGATATAATTCGGATGAAAGTGATGAAATTCCTAAATGCGGGTATTATCTATCCTATCTCTGACAGTTGTTGGGTGAGTCTTATACAAGTACTTCCTAAGAAATCTGGTATCACTATTGTAGTAAACCAAGATAATGAATTAATCCCCACTCGAGTCCAAAATGGATGGAGAGTGTGTATCGATTATAGGAAACTCAACTCGATGACTCCTAGCAATCATTTCTCCTTACCTTTCATTGATCAAATGTTAGAGCGTCTAGCAGGACATTCTTACTATTGCTTCTTAGATGATTATTTCGGGTACAACCAAATACTTGTTACTCCAATCGATCAAGAGAAAATAGCTTTCACCTGTCCCTTTGAAACTTTTGGGTATCGTCGCATGTCTTTTGGATTGTGCAATGCACCCGTTACTTTTCAACGGTGCATGATAGGTATATTTTTCGACATGCTAGAAAGATATCTCAAAGTGTTCATGGATGATTTTTTAGTAATTGGACCAAGTTTTGAGGAATGTCTCCATCACTTAACTTTGGTCCTTGTACATTGCAAAGAGGTCAATCTAGTCCTCAATTGGAAAAAATGTTATTTTATGGTAACATCGGGGATTGTGCTAGGGCACTTTGTTTCTGCTAAGGGGATTGAGGTAGATAAGGTGAAGGTAGGTCTAATTGAAAAATTACCACCTCCTAGAATGGTCAAAGAACTTAAGTCATTCCTAGGCCATGCGAGTTTCTATCGTAGATTCATTAAAGATTTCGAAAAAATCTCGAAGCCTTTATGTGAGTTATTGGGAAAGGATGTTCCTTTCGACTTTTCAGAGTCATGTCTCTCTGCGTTCAACAAGCTCAAGTCCGAGTTAACCTCGGTACCCATTATTCAACTTCCAAACTGGAGCATTCCATTCGAAGTTATGTGCGACGCTTTGGATTATACAATCGACGTTGTTTTGGGTCAACGAATCGAAAAATAACCTCATGTTATCCAATATGCTAGTAAAATCCTTAACGTTGCTCAGTGTAACTACTCTACAATAGAGAAGAAAATGCTAGCAGTGGTCTATGCCGTTGAAAAATTCTGCCCCTACCTCATAGGATCTAAAGTCATGATCTACACACACCACGCAGTATTGAAGTACCTTCTATCAAAGAAAGATGTTAAAGCAAGGCTAATCCGTTGGATTCTACTTCTACAAGAGTTTGATCTCGAGATCCGAGACTAAAAAGGGGCAGAAAATGTCATAGCTGATCACTTGCTTAGGATAGTTAACAAGCCATCTGAGGAGTCCTTACCCATATCTGAATCCTTTCCCGATGAATAACTTATGCAATCTCTCAAGCCAACGCTCCATGGTATGCGGACATTGTCAACTACCTAGTTACAAGTCAATTTCCAATCAAAATGACTAGCCAAGAGAAACTCTATCTTCTGTCGAAAATAAAATGGTATTTCTGGGATAAGCCTTACTTATTTAAGTATTATCCCGATCAAATCATTAGACGTTGTATTCGAACCTGTGAGCAAGTCAATATCCTAGAGTTTTGCCATAATCATGCCTGTAGAGGGGCACTTTAGTGGTAAAAAGACCGTTATGAAAATCTTACAATGTGGTTTTTCTGGCCTAGTATTTTTTGTGATGCTCACGAGTTTAGCAAATCTTGTGATAGATGTCAGAGATTAGGAATAATCTCCAAGAGAAATAAAATGCCTCAAAATCCTATCTTGATCATCGAAATTTTTGACTGTGGGGTATAGACTTTATGGGACCCTTTCCTATCTCTCAGGGTTACCAATATATCCTAGTTGCCATTGATTATGTGTCAAAATGAGTCGAAACTGTGCCATGTAGAACTAACAGTCACAAGGTTGTGATAAAATTCATCAAGGAGACGATTTTTTCAAGATTCGATACTCCGTGAGCTATCATATGTGATGGTGGCTCGCATTTTTATAATAAGATCTTTACTGCGTTGATGAAAAAATACCTCATAACGTATAAGGTTGCCACACCTTATCACCCACAAACGAGTGGGCAAATAGAGATTTCTAATAGGAAAATAAAGACTATCTTAGAAAAAATAGTCAATATTTCAAGGAAAGATTGGTCTTTGAGATTAAGTGATTTACTCTAGGCCTATAGGACCGCATTCAAGACACCCATAGGGATGTCTCCTTACCGATTAATTTTTGGTAAGGCCTATCATCTTCCTATAGAACTCGAGCATCGTGCATATTGGACGATAAAGCGCCTCAACTTTGATTTTGATAAAGCCACTAAGAAGTGGAAGTTACAACTAGATGAGTTAGAAAAGATTAGAAATGACTCGTACGATTATGCCAAAAGGTACAAAGAGTGTACCAAATTTTTTCACGGTAGGCACATTCTTAAAAGAAATTTTATTCCTAATCAAAGAGTTTTGTTATATGATAATAGACTCCACCTTTTTGTAGGAAAACTCAAGTCTCGATGGATTGGTCCATATATTATCCAAACAGTCTACTCCCATGGTGTTGTTGAAGTCCTTAATCCTAAGGATGGATCCACGTTCAAAGTGAATAGCTAATGTCTCAAACCTTTTCTTGAGTATGTTTCGCAGGAGGAAGTTCTTCTCCTCAATGACCCCGTTTATCAAAATTAACAATGTTTTCGTCTGGCTAAAGACGTTAAACTTAGCACTTCTGAGAGGCAACCCACGAGTTTCAAAGGACATTGTATTAAATATCAACATGACTGTAGGGTCTTTCTTAGGTGCTATCTAACCCACTTCATTTCATTTTGTCAATTTTAATTTTACCTTTGCATGTATATGTTAAAATATTGAGGATAATATAATGTTTAAGTTTGGGAGTGTATGGGTCGGATTTCCATTTCTTATTTTTTTTTTCATAAAATTTTTTTTTTTTTGATTGGCGACTTTGTTGTATTTTTTTCAAAATCTTAGCTTGTATCTTAAAGCACTTAGTTAAAAATATTTAATCAATCTTTCATTAGAAGCTATGATCTGGAGTCCCAATTTGTGTTTCTCTTAAGCAAAAATTAGAGCAAAGTTATCTTTTGATTTATAATCAGTTCTAATAAGGTTACCAAGAGTCTAGATTGTATTAAGAGAGCTTGTTGCCCTATTCCTACCTAGAGTTTAAGGATAAATTGGATTTGATGAACTTTGACTTCCTTGTTCAATTGGTTGGCTGATTAGAAGAAAAACAGAACTGGGTTGTATACATCTTGTACGGTAACCATTGAATTAGATTGGGTACCTTGAAAAGCCTGCCTACTTTTCTTAGAAAAACAGTGAAGAAGTAAAAGAAAAAAAAGAAATCTCTCAAAAAACAAATCAAAGACCCAGAAACTTATGTAAAATTTCAGTAAGGTGAAAGCTATCAAGTGTAAAAATATGAGTATACTGGAATATCACAGATAAAGCCCCTTAGAGGTATTAAAGTGAATGTTCATACTTCTCACTACCCCAGATAGGATGCTAAGTTTAGAATTAAACCCTAAGTTACTCCAACTATTCTTGAGTAGTTAGAAGGTTGAAACTCATTCTAAGAAATTGAATCTCCTAAATTTCTGAGTTAGAACTACTATCGCTCAAAGGTCAATTTAAGTCTAAATTTTGTCGTAGAGAAATAAGAGTTGGGACTCTATACCAAGCATTATTGACACAACCAAAAATAGACTTGTGCTTTTCAATATAAGTTTTGATTTTAACTATTTTTACTTCTCAGTTATTTTCAATTTTGTGGGTATATTTTCTACAAACCCTCACGGGTGAAACTCATCCACTAGGGGTAACCTCGCGGTTCAAGGGCCTTGTTGCATTCGTTAAATGCAGTCGAAGTGCCTGCAAAAGTGACAGTTTTATTTTTTAGGTACTAGAAAAAAGTAAGTTTGGAGGTGTGATGAGTGTCTCGAAACACTCAATTATATGTACATTTTTCAGGCATTTATCTTGATTTTTATCTTTATTTTTTCGTATTAAGGTAATAATCATGGTAAGCCTCGAAACACCATGTTGCATGTTAATTAGGCTTAATTATAAATAAATAAGTTCATTTACTAGATAAATCTAATTATGTGTGTTTCTTGTGCAGAAAATCAACATTTTAGAATCAAAATCTCAAGGCAAAGGCATTTGAGCCCATTTTGGAATGCCCTAATCCTTAACTCATATTCTCCTATTTTGTCTTTTTGTGCAAAGAAAAATAGAGGCTACTTTTAGACTCTTCTGCACACATTTTTCTCTTTAAATAGAGTCTCAATCTCTAGAAAAAGGGTCCCCTCTTGGTTCTCTTATCCAAGAACCCTTTAATCTAAGGCTCTTAGCATATTTTTTTATTTTTTGTACTTTTATGTTCTATTTATTTTCTTTTGGCTAAAAGTTTTGTGAAAAGTAGAAGAAAAAGAAGAAGTTGTAAGTTTCTCCATGAAATGAAGAAAAGCTCTTCCATCTCTTATCTTCCCTCTCTTGCAATGACATTAGGCTAAGCTCCCCTCCATTGGAGAGTAGAAAAGCCTAGAGCAAGTTCTTGTGTTGTTTCTAATTTTAAGCATTTCTTTTATTTAAAATGCTTATGAGTTCTCCTTAAAATTTCTTGCACCTTTTATTCTTAATATATATACTTTATACTTAGATTAGATCAAGATAAAGTATGCTTAAACTAGATAATTGGTAGTAGGAAGTTTAGAAAGAATTCTACTTTGTTTATGTGAAAGCGCCCTCGATCCGCGGGGTGCGCGGATCCGCTTTTGACCCTTGAGGTTTGGGAGTCGCCACCTAGTTATTATGGTCTAGGAACCGATCAATGACTCTAAATAGATACGAACTAATCTAGAACAGAAAAGCCGAATTCGGGGATCATGTTACGGCGTTAGAAGGTGTTAGTAGAAGGTCTCTACTAACTTTCCAAATAAATTACATTGCTAAAAACCTAGATAAAAATAAATAATAAAAGAATTTATACTTTTCCGATAGCAAGGACTTTGTTCCCTCAGATCTGACAAAAATAGCTCCTTGTACCGTACTCCCTTGCTTCGTTCTGTCTCCGGATTTGATTTCGGATCTCCGAGACAAGGTATCTCCTTATTTTTGGATTTGAATTCTTCAAGTTTGTTGTAGATTTTGAGATGTTTTTGGAAGGCTTTTAGGCGTTTCTTAGGCTTAAATCGAAGGAGGGATGTTAGATAAGGAGTTGGGGCTCTAAAACTAGGGTTTATGGGAGGCTAGGAGGGCTTTTAGACCTATTTGTCTTAGGGTTTATGATTTGATACGAAAATAGGGTGTGAGCACCCCTATTTATAGATTTTTTTAGGGGTTGATTTTGATAGAGTTAGTGTTTAATTAGAGTTCTTTTAATTAGAGTTGTGTTTTAGTTAGAATTGTTTTAAGTAGAATTGTGTTTTAATTATAATTGTTTTAGGTAGAATTATTTTTTAGTTAGAACTCTATTCGATAGAGTTATTATTTAATTAGAACTCTATTATGATTTTGACTTTTGATCTTATTTGATTGACTTTTAATATTTTAACTTTAGTTTTAATTGATTGACTTTTAATATTTTGACTTTAATCTTAATTGATTGACTTTTAATATTTTGATTTCAGTCTTGCTTAATTGACTTTAATTTTGACTTTAGTCTTGCTTGATTTACTTTAAATTTTTGGAGAACCCCCCTCTAAAATATCTTTAATTCTTTGGACCCCCAAATGGAGGGGTTCTTAAAGAAATATCTTACGAACCCTCAACAATTTTACTTGAAAGCCCGATTGATCGATTTTTTAATTCAAATTTTCAAATTAATTTCATTAATATTTTACTTTAATTATTTAATGTTTTATTTATTAATTTTGAAATTTTTAATTATGAAAATTGTGAAATTACCGTTTTGCCCTCGGAGAGGACTTTTCACGTTTTAAGTCAGTTATTTATGTTCCAGGATGTTTTAGAATCGATTTTTCGTAAGGAATTCAATGAAAATATTATTTTGTATTATTTATGAAATTTTTTGTGTGAAATGGTCGTGAACTTTATGCGAGGCATTTTCGTAATTTTGTCAAATTTTGTGAAAATTAGCGAAATGATTTATTTGGTTAAGATTTGTTGTTTTATGTGTTTGAATGGGTTTTCCTAAGCATAACGTAGGCTCTAGGGATATTTTGATGTTAGGGGTATTTTGGTAATTTGATCATTTTTAGTGGTTTTTATCGTGAAGCTTCTTTTTGGGTCTGCAAGATGATGATTTCTATGTTTCTGGAGTCGTATTTTCCTAGCGTATCGTGATTTCTAAGGTTTTGTCAGTTCGAGATACCTCATCCAGATTTCTGAAACATATCTAGTAACAAAATAAAGTAATGGAATATACATCTACATTGGGACTCATTGCGATCGGGTTGACGAGTTGATTAATCAGGCGAGTGCAAAAATGGGGTGTCTACAGATGCCCTTCTTTGGCAGAGGGTTGAAGCAAACAAGATAGCAAATCTATTTTGGTAGATAGTGCGATATCTGAATGCCATAGCTAGTGACAGTTCATTTCGCAGCTTGATTTAGCGATTCGTCGGGGTATTCGGATCCTTGAGGGTAAAGCTCTCCCCGAATTAAAAGGTTGTCAGGTCCTTGAGCGTGAGCTCTCACTGACAGTGTCAGATCCTTGAATTTTAGAGAATTCTCCCTGACTAAAAGAACAAATGTGCAAGTGTGTGCACTGTGTGAAATTGAGTAAAATCTGAGTAACGAGAAAATTTGAATGATATTTGAGACAAATCTACGCAAAGTTGGGAGAAAGTTAAATGTCCTACTCTACCTACTCTAAGTGAAAGAATAATGCACTAAATTTTTTTGGGAAGTTCTACTCTACCTACCCGGAGTGAAAGAGTAATGAACTATTTTTGTTTTTTTTTTTTTTTTGAAGTTCTACTCTACCTACTCGGAGTGAAAGAGTAATGAACTAAGATTTTTAGAAGTCCTACTCTACCTGCCTAGGGTGAAAGAGTAATGAACTAATTTTTTTTTTTTGGAAAGTTCTACTCTACCTATTCGGAGTGAAAGAGTAATGAACTAAATTTTTTTTGGGGAAGTTCTACTCTACCTACCCGGAGTGAAAGAATAATTAACTTTTTTTTTTTTTTTGGAAGTTCTACTCTACCTACTCGGAGTGAGAGAGTAATGAACTAAGCTTTTTAGAAGTCCTAGTTTACCTGCCTAGGGTGAAAGAGTAAGAACTAATTTTTTTTGGAAGTTCTACTCTACCTACTCGGAGTGAAAGAGTAATGAACTAATTTTTTAGGAGTCCTACTCTACCTGCCCAGGGTGAAAGAGTAATGAACTAATTTTTTTTTTTGGAAAGTTCTACTCTGCCTACTCGGAGTGAAAGAGTAATGAACTAAGCTTTTTGAGAGTCCTACTCTACCTGCCAAGGGTGAAAGAGTAATGAACTAATTATTTTGGGAAGTTCTATTCTACCTACTCGGAGTGAAAGAGTAATGAACCAATTGTTTTGGGAGTCCTACTCTACCTGCCCAGGGTGAAAGAGTAATGAATTAATTATTTTGGGAAGTTCTACTCTACCTACTCGGAGTGAAAGAGTAATGAACTAATTTTTTGGGACTCTTACTCTACCTGCCCAGGGTGAAAGAGTAATGAACTAATTTTTTTTTGCAAGTTCTACTCTACCTACTCGGAGTGAAAGAGTAATGAACTAATTTTTTTGGGAGTCCTACTCTACCTGCCTAGGGTAAAAGAGTAATGAACTAATTTTTTTTTTGGAAGTTCTACTCTACCTACTTGGAGTGAAAAAATAGTGAACTAATTTTTTTGGGAGTCCTACTCTACCTGCCCAGGGTGAAAGAGTAATGAACTAATTTTTTTTTTGCAAGTTCTACTCTACCTACTCGGAGTGAAAGATTAATGAACTAATTTTTTTGGAAGTCCTACTCTACCTGCCCAGGGTGCAAGAATAATGAACTAAGCTTTGAGGGAACAAACGGGGGATTAACCTCACATTTGATTTTTTTTTCTAATAAAAAGTTGGATTTTATGAAGGTCCGGTAAACATTTTAACTCTCTTTGAATCTGAGGAGTTTTCAAAATTGCTATCAAGAGGGTAACCTTTAATTCAAAGTTAACCTTATCCTTTGGGTTGAAATTGACCAGGCATTAGAACAAAAATGCCCCTAGTTTGACAAGGAACATTGCATTAGGGATAATTGAACATAATTTGAAAATACATGCCCCTAGTGTAAGGGGGGAAACTATACTCTTTAGAAAAAGGAAGTGCCCTTGTTATGAAAATTTGAAATCCTTGATTACCGCAAGTGCAATAAAGGTTTAACTTTTAATTTTGACTTTTTATATTGAAGATTTTGAGTCAGGCTCAAAGAAATTGGAATAAAATATTTCTTTCTGAAATTCATCATAGAATTTGTTTTTTCTCCCCGTCGGTTCGCTTAGGGACATGAAACTCTTCAGATCAATCATAGACGAGATACTTGTATCCACTGAGTCTATATTTGGTTCAAACTGGATATTGAAACTTTATCATTCGGACTTTTGATATTTCAGCACAGGTTACCTTTTCAGCTTCTCAACTCAACGGAGATTTTCTTTTATTTTTTAATAACTCTAAGTTTTGCCTAGATTGCCTATTCAGGATTTCAATCTAGCGAGCATGCTCTAGCTTTTGCTTAGATCGCCCTTTTAGGTTTTCGATCTAGCGAGCTTACAATTTTTTTTTTCTTGCTTTGATTGTTGCCAAGGTCATCCTTTCAGATTTTTAACCTCGCGAGCTTGCCTTAATTTTTGCTTAAGTTGCCCTTTTGGGTTTTCAACCTAGTAGATTTTTTTTCTTCTTCTTCTCTTCTGAACTTCTTGAGTTGCTGTCTGATCATGCTTTGCTATCTTCCTTGACTTCTCGCACGGTATTTAGGAGGACTTTCATGGGTAAGCTTAGGACTGGGTATAAAAAGAAAGGGATTTTGGGGCTCAAAAATCCAAATGCCCCTTGTGTGGCATTTCCTTTTAAATTATTTTCTTTTTCCTTGAATTTTCTTCCCCACTTTGACAATTTTTTTTCTTTTGAACTTTTACTTTTTAGATTTTTTCTTTGTCGGGGAATCTATTTTTTTTTTTTTATGTTCATGTGATCGGGCCTGAAGTAACTTCTCAGGTTGCCTACGTACCCCAGAATTTTGGGATTAGACCAAAACGTATTTCAAATTTTCCCTCCCCTAGGTTAGGTGATCGGGCTGAGAAAGAAAAAGGCATCATTTTTTTTAAAAGACTACGAAGGGCTGAGAAAGGAGATAATGGACTGGGTAGTAGGAAAATTGATTCAGCCAAAGATGGCCTCCTTAAATGTAGCACCGTTTGATCCGGTCAAAGTTGGTTGACTCTGGTAATTTGATTTAATCATGATCTTGAAGTCTAACAGTTTTTCCAGATAATATTTCCTTGATGATTGAATCTCTCCAATTGAGTTCAAATTTTCTATGATCGAGGAAGAGTACTCAAAAATTTTTCTTGGGTAGTCTGATGCTTTAGATCCTTGACTCATAAGTGATGAACTTTGACTTTCTTGTTAAACATGCGAGTGACTTCTCTCCATTGACAGACCCAATCTGTTTCTAAAAATTAACTTCTATCAAGACTTTGAGATATAGGATTTTCCCTTTTAACCGGTAAGATTGCTTCCATATCATACTAGAGTGACTCTAGTAGAAGATTGTATTGAAGTATAATATGTCCATAATGCGAATGGTAACTTCTCTGGCCAGTCCCGGTGTGATGTGTGATTGACACATTTTCACAATGATTGTCTTGAGATTTTTACTGGCTGCTTCAACTATTCCATCGATTTTAAAATTCCAGCACTGATACATTTTATAATCCCTCCTCTAGCTATGTCAGTCTATTCTGGTTGGTGTTCTCACAGGATGGGTATATATTTCATGTTGAACAACACTCCAAATTTAACCGACATATCCTCATAGGACCATGTAAGCAAGTCTTTTGAATTTTCTGAATAAATTCATCATCTCTTTGTGCTCCTCTGGGGATAAGTTAGTTCCAATCTGAATTTCTTGAGAATTATTTTTGTTCCGAGGTCAATGACCTTTAGTTCCTCGAGCAAGACATTTATCTTCTCATTCAAGAGGGGGTTCCTTATTAGAAGAATTTCTCTTTGAAGCCAGTTATTAGTTAACTCGTTAATGCGCTCAAGGTATTCAAAAATTTTCTTTATTCAATTAAATTTAGATGGGGCGCCTGACACCATTGCAGACTCAACAAACTAACTTGACTAGAACAAAATAAGAAATAAAAAGACAGACTTGATTACTGACTTGATAGAAAGAACCGGACTCAAAACTCATAAACAACTAAAGATAATTACCCACAACGAGCTTGATTACAGACTGAGAATTCGAGAAACTATTTCCAAGCTATTAGACTGAGTTTTCTTCTTCAGATTCTTTGCATTCTTCAGACTTACTTCTTCTCTCTTGGCCAAGACTGCATTTTGTGGTGAAAACCTCATTAGGGACCGTCACTTTGGTAAAAGGAGGGCTAGGAGATTTATGATTGACTGATCGGATGAGAAGGATTGGGTCAAACAAGTGTTGAGTATTGGATACCATGTTCAAAGTCTGCGGAGGTTGGTAACTGGGTAGAGGGTTGGTAGTAACATTCGACTGCTCAGGGGCAGGGACAGTAACTTTTTTGGCGTCGATGAGGTCTTGAACTGTATGACGAAGAGTGACACAACGATCAGTAAGACGACCGAGATTTTGGTGAAACTCACAAAATAGGTTGGGATTGTGAGAAGTGGGAAGTGGATAGTGGGAAGTGGATTTGGTAAAGGTCGAGGTTGGAGAGGTGCAATGAGCCCTTTACTTAATAGTTTTTTAAGAACAATGCTCAAAGGCATACCAAGATTGGTGAATTTCCTACGCAGTCGAGGTTGATTAGGTTTAACTTGGTTACTAGGTAAGATAGTAGATTGGACGGGTGTAGTAGACATATTGGCTACATAGGCGTGATCAGTACTAGACTTAAAATTGGTAAAAGGCTTTTTGAACTTGTTGTCAGAAAGATTGAAAAGGATTCCGGAAGCGAAAACATCTTCCAATTGACTATCAGCTTGCAATAGAGACTCGAATGTAGGAAGGTATTGGGAAACTAGATGTCGGGCATACCCTTGCGAGAGATTTTTTAAGATAATAGCCACTTGTTCTTTCTCTGAAGGTCTATCCCACATTTGTGCAGCCTTGGCCCTCCAGTGACCAATGAAATCAGTGAATGTCTCCCCATTTTTTTGTTTAGTTGCATCCAAATCCCTTCTTGAAGTCTCAATCTCGATACTGTATTTATACTGATGCCAGAAAGCTTTTGACATGTTCTCCCATGTACCTACTATAGTTGGATCTTGAGATATCAACCATCTGTTCATCACTGAGTCCCATAGTGCGCATGTTAGTAACATACATCTTAAGATGCGTCTTTGCACAACCTATCCCACTGAACTTGTCCATTTAGGGCATTACAAACTTTTCTGGCAAATGAATTCTAGGGATGTGGTTTAGGGCTTCAATGCCTGCTGCGATTTCATCGATACCCTTTATATTCTTCAGAGCTGACTCCAGTTGAGACATTCTGTTGGCTAACACTAGATTCTCATTAACATACTCTTCGTCTCCGTCGAGTTCGAAGACTTTACATGGACGTTTCTCTTCTACTTTCTTTCCTTTTGGGTCATCTAGAGGATTTCCCGTCAATTCCGAGGTCTGTTCTAACTTTTTCACTTTACCTTTTATATTGTTGATATCATTGGCAAAGGCTGCCAAGATCTTACGGATCTCTGTGAGTTCAGATTCTGACGCCATCTCTACTTGTTGACTTGGTATTGTGGCCCGTTCTAACCGACTGGACTTACGACTCCAACTAGGAGGTGGACGCTTGAGTTTGGACGTAATGATAATCCTGAAAACCCCATCAAAGGAGGATTACTAGTTATGGATCCTAGAGTAGACTTTTAATAAATAGAGGTTTCTCTTGATAGCATGGGTTAAGTTAACCCCTAGATTCAAAATCTCTAACCAATGAAATATTTTGATCAAGAAATATTACATGAATATGATTTACTAATCTTGTTAAGTATGTAATATTCAGTCCATTGAATCAAACTGGCCAATGCAAGGTGATTGGGACTATGTACCCATTTAAGTTTGGGTTGGTTCGACCCAATGGATCTGAATATTCTACTTGCATCACTTCATCCAATATTTTTAAGCCAATTAGTTCAACCGATCCATATACTGATCCATAAGATCCATTTACCAATTGACCTAATTGGTTTAACTTGATATTGACCAGTATGTTTCACCAATTAAGTTTATTGGGTTGGACCGATATTGCGGAATTGATTGGAGCGGTGTGGACCGGTGTGGACCGGTCCACCCACTTACCTTTTGGTTGGATTAAATAGAGCAACCCGGGAACACCCACGATAAGTTCGAGTCGTGACCTATAGGGAAGGTTTCTAGACTCTGGGCTTACTACATGCAATGCATTTTTATCTGGCCACCCTTGCCCAAGCACACCTATATACCTTTTGATACGTGGTGACTTGGTTTGATATACCGTATAGGTGATAATCTAAAACCTCAATTCACTTCTCTGAAGCCAAAAACAGCCAGTTTGATCTCCAATTGAGAGGTGGCGCACAATGTTGAGCAAGGGCCCACTTAAATACCTCTAGTCTAGAATAGACGTAGTCTATCCCCCTCGTACAGTAAGGTACAGCGGGGCAAGATCTTGCTTAGGCACCGGTTTTGACCAAGAAGTGCAATTGATATACTTAGATTATCTTTTATACCTACGGGTACGAGTCAAGAGTTATAGATTTCATAAATGGTTTGGCATCCCACGAGGGGACCGACCACGTACTAGTACTACGTTGGCAATCGGGACATGTGACTGTGTGGCTTACAATAGGTCAGAGGTCGCTCCAGCCTGGGTGCATCAATATATCTCTCAGAATCACCTGATCAGATGGTATTGATACCCTAGTTTGATATACCCTAAGGTACGTGACTGGAGTTGTGATTTTCATGAATGATGTCGCATCTCCGGAGAGACCGGGCCACGCACTAGTGCCACGTTGGCTAAATGGGATGTGTAAGTGAGTAAAACAGTAAACATGCATGTGGTGTGTACAAAGCAGGGTGGGGTGTGCCCGGGGCCTTTTTCAAACAAATGGGCCCATGGGTCCAATTGAACCATTAAAATATGGATATTAGAAAATATGATCATACAACATAAATATCTAAAGCATCAAGATCAAGATTAAGGCATGCACATCGAAATATATATTAATCAAAATCATAGCATGTAGATAGGCAAGCAAACAAAGTAGTGCAAAAGAGAGCAAGATGATCAATCAATCAGGACCGCACTAAAAAGAATATCAATTATCAATCAGAATGAGTCCAATAACCACCAACAATTTTTCCCCATTTTATTTTATTTTTTATTTTTTATTTTTCGAGTGGACTTGTTTCTTTTTTTTTTAGCACAAAAATTCCGTTGTTTTAGTAGTTTGCTACTCAACCAATTTTGTGAGTAAGAACTTGGGTTATCTTAACAAATTAAGTAAGATTTGAAACTTTACTAAGAGTTATTGAGTTCACGTGGTTCATCATGTTGGCAATCCAATGTCACAACCTTATAGATTTTGATGGAAAAAAAATTAGATCCGAAAATTAAAAAAAATTTAGCTTCGATCCAAGATTTTGAAAATGAGTTATTATGAAATTTCACATCAAAGTTCAAGATGAAACTTAAAATTTTTTTTAAAAGGGTAAAAACTTCTAAAAAACATAGAATGTTGTCTGCCACGTACACGTGACATCAGATTATTTTTTGGGTGCCACGTGATGAGATCAATCCTTTAGCAAAATTTGAAATCTTACTAAATTTGTGAGCTTACTAAATTGGTGAAGATAACCTTACCCCTCCCCCTTTTTTTGAAAAAAAAAGAAAAAAAAAATTGTTGCCAGCAACACGTGGCTGCCATCATAACTCTTACAAAAATATTTCTTTTTTTTTCACTATGTTGCTGCCATCGCAACTCTCAAACAAGCGTTGTTTTTTTTTCATCTATGTTGCTGCCAGCAACACATGTGGCTGCCATCACAACTCTCACACAAACATTGTTTTTTTTACATTTTATTATTCATCTATGTTGCTGCCATCGCAACTCTCACACAAACGTTGTTTTTTTTTTTTATTCATCTATGTTGCTGGCAGCAACACATAATTCATCATTTTTTTTTCGATGCTCGAACTCGTAAACCGATTAGATTTATGGATCGAGACTGATCGGGCAGAGTTGTCTCTCAAGACCATGTAGCAAGGTAAAAAAATAGATTTAAAATAAATCTCTCTGTTGGAGACGATGGAGAAAATGGTAAAAACCAGATTTAAACTACGTCTCTCTGTTGGAGACGATGGAGAAGATGGTAAAAAATCAGATTTGACATGAGTTTCTCCATGGTAAAAACCAGATTTGAAATGAGTCTCTCTGTTGGAGACGATAAAGAAGATGGTAAAAACCAGATTTAAACTACGTCTCTCTGTTGGATACGATGGAGAAGATGGTAAAACTCAGATTTGAAATGAGTCTCTCTGTTGGAGACGATGAAGAAGATGGTGAAAACCAGGTTTAAATTACGTCTCTCTGTTGGAGACGATGGAGAAGATGGTAAAAACCAGATTTGAAATGAGTCTCTCTGTTGGAGATGATGAAGAAGATGGTGAAAACCAGGTTTAAACTACGTTTCTCTGTTGGAGACGATGAAGAAGATGGCACAAATTGGGATAAATTAAAAAAAAAACTGTTTTGCTACAAACACCCCAATCTATGAATTAGATTTTTTTTTTTGATAAATAGTATTCTATTCATTAAACAAAACCAAGACGGTCGAGATGATCAACTTGGGTAAACCTTACAACACAGAACTACTCGCGAATAGAGCAGCAAATGCTATCCCACTTGTACAAGAAATCCTCAAAAAATAGACCCCTAAGCTCCTTATACACTTTTGACCAACAAAATATAAGACCCAAGATAGACATAATCACATCTGGGCACTCCTTATGTTTTCCTTCGAAAATGCGTCTATTCCTTTCAAACCACACCCCCCAACAAATTGCGAAAGGCGTAATAGTCCACAACATCTTTTTTGAACCCCCAAACGGGTGACCAATTGACGACCATCCCATGAAGATGTCCTTAACTGACCTTGGTAAACAAGTTAAAACCCCATAAAGCTTAAAGAAGTGAGTCCAAATACCATGAGAGAATTTGCAATGGAGTAGGAGGTGATCCGATGATTCTCCATTGTCCATACATAACATACAACAACTCGCCCCAAACCATCCACGCCTCATTAACAAGTCCGTCGTTTGAATCCTTCCTAAAGCCGCCGTCCATGTAAAGAAGGCAACTTTGCTCGGCACTTTTGATCTCCAAATTGATACACGAGGAAATGATGAGTCCCCATTATTACACAAGGATTGATAGAAAGAACGAACTGTAAATCTACCATCCTTGCTTGCCGTCCACATCCTCTCGTCTTCCCTTCCCATACGTAGATCGATACTAGAAGTGTCTCCTACTAGCCTACCAACTTCTTGAAGATCCAACTCATTAATGTCCCTTCGAAATCCAAGGTCCCATGCACATTCTCCTCCCATAACTCGTCGAACAGATGTGATTGGTTGCCCTTTCTTCGAGGATATGGAATACAAGGTTGGGTAAACCTCCATTAGAGGTCGATTGCCACACCAAGTATCCTCCCAAAACCTTACTCGGTTGCCTTTACCCACTCTGAATTTTGTTCTCATCTTGAACAATGGGATGATCCTCATGATGCCTTTCCACAACCCGCACCCATAAGGTTGTCTTGTCGATCCGCTTTCCCACCCTATCCGGCTCAACTTGTATTTGCTTTCTATCACTTGTCTCCATAAACTGTTCCCATCGTTCCCAAACTTCCACAACCACTTACCCCTCAAAGCCACATTCATCTCCCTGAGTCTCTTAACACCGAGGCCCCCTTGCTTCGTATTTGAACAAATCTGTTTCCAATTCACAAGATGGTGTTTTCTATTCCCAAGTCTATCATGCCATAGAAAATTACGAAATATCTTGTCTAACCTTATTTCTACACTACGAGGCATTGAGAGAAGGGAGAGAAAATAAATTGGAATATTAGAAAGGACACTTTTAATCAGAGTCAATTTACCTCCCTTCGAAAGATAATTGGCTTGCCACATAGCTAGTTTCCTTTCTATTCTTTCCACAATCGGGTCCCAAATCGCCACCCTCCTATATGGGGCCCCCAGAGGCATCCCCAAGTAAGACGAAGGAAGACTGCCCACCTGCCATCCCAATGAAGCTGCTAGAAGACTCACACATCTAACCTTACCGACCGAGAGTACCTTACTTTTCCTCGTGTTGACTGGAATACCTGACATCGCTTCGAAGCAACAAAGCAGTCCACCTAACCTCCTTGTCTGATCTATGGAATCATCCACGAAAACTAAGGTATCATCTGCGAATTGAAGGTGTGAGATAGTAACCGGGCCTGCCCCTGCTGAGAACCCTGAGAAAGAACCATTTGCAACCCCTCTTTCCATCATCTTACCAAATGCTTCTGCCACTATGATGAATAAGAAAGGTGATATAGGGTCCCCTTTTCTGAGGCCTCTCGAACTCCTAAAGTATCCTTGAGGCGTTCCATTCACCAAGACCGAGTAAGAGGGGGATGTCACACACTCCATAACCCATTTGATCCATTTCCTACCAAATCCCATCCTCCCCAGCATATATTCCAAGAACTGCCAATTGACGTGGTCGTAAGCCTTCTCAAAGTCCACTTTGCACACCACCCCTGTTTTCCTAGATTTCAATCTAGAGTCGATGCACTCATTTGCTATCAGTACTCCATCCAGAATTTGTCTCCCTTTGATAAAGGCACTCTGACTGTATCCTATTAGCCCTTGGATGACCCCCTTCAATCTTTTGGCAAGGATGCTCGTGATGATTTTGTAACTCGTATTCACCAAGCTAATGGGCCTCATGTCCTTAATATCCTCTGTACCTGCCACCTTTGGGATTAAGGCGATAAAAGTGCAATTAGAATCACGATCCAATACGCATTCTCTAAAGAATTCATCAATCAAGGCAATGAAGTCACACTTGATGACCTCCCAACATGTTTTGTAGAACTCCACTAGAAACCCATCTGGACCCGGAGACTTATCACCTCTCATGCTTGAAATGACTTCCCAAATCTCATCTTCCTCAACGGGTCTTTCCAACCATTCGCTTTGCAACTCAGAGATTCTATCAAACTGCAACAAATCAGGTTTCGGTCTCTCGCCCCCTCCATCAGTATACAACTTCGAGTAAAAGTCTACGATCCCCTTAACAACCACCTCTTCCCCTTCCAAGCACTCCCCATTCACATTCAACCTCGTAATGTGCTTGCTTCTATCTCGAGCATTGGCCATACTATGGAAAAATTTTGTGTTACCATCCCCTTCTTTAAGCCATCTGATTCTGGATTTCTGCTTCCAACTGATCTCTTCCAGAAGTGTCAACCGCTGATACTTCTCACGGAGGTTTAGTCTCGTTGCCATATCATTAGTCGAAATGGGGTTCAACTCTTCCTTACGATCTAGGTCTTCAATTCTCGAAAGGATATCCTTACTTTGCGCATCCACCCTACCGAAGGACTCCTTGTTCCATTCTTTCAATGCCTTTTTTAAGGCCTTCAATTTCTTTCTAAATACCTCCCCTGCTGTTCCTGCAAAAGAAAAGCTCATCCACCATTCAGAAATCAGCTCCTTGAAATTGCGGTGCTTCAACCACATCAACTCAAACCGGAAAGGAATGGGCCCCCTGTTGAATGGCCCTACTGCCAATTGAATGGGGCAATGATCAGATACCGGATTCGGAATAGCTGTCTGGGAGACTTGGCAAAAAAGCGAGGTCCAATCATGAGAGACCAAGAACCTGTCCAATCTGTTAAGAGTGGGTACAGCTTGTTGGTTAGACCAAGTGAAACTTCTACCTTGGAGTGGAATGTCCACTAGGTTGTTTCGGTTCACAAAATCTCCAAAGTTCCTCATCCTAGAAGTAACCCTCGATCCTCCTTGTCTCTCGCAAGCGAACCTACTAACATTGAAATCACCTCCCAAACACCATGGACGGTTCCAATAGTTTCCCACATCGTCCAGTTCTTCCCAAAATTGTCTTCTCTCCCAATCTTTAGTAGGTCCGTACACTCCCGAGAACACCCAACTGTCTTCTTTTCCAATACACCGGCACAGGATAGAAACAGAAAAGGCTCCCACTAAGTAGTCATCCACCTCGATCAGCCTTTTATCCCAGACCACCCAACACCCCCTGCTGTCCCATTTGCCATGATATGCTTCCAACCCAAATTCCTTCCTCCCCAAATGTCTCGCACTACCTCCCTGTCCACTTGGTTCAACTTAGTTTCTTGTAGTGTTAAAATGTGTGGCTTATGTGCCTCAACAATTGCCTTTACCGAAGCCCTTTTTGCCCTATTATTGAGACCACGCACATTCCAAGAGAAGAATCTAATCGTCATTAGCAACCTTGAGTTTTCTCCCGCTTCTTAGTACTAAGGACGGACCAACCTTGACCATATCCCCTGACTTGTATAGTTCCTGGGCTTCTTTAGCCAATCTGACTCTTAATTTCTTCGCCTTATTCTCATCTGCCATCACGACTTGTTTCCCTTTACTCATGCACCCTTGTTGCCTTGTCTCTTCATGTTCTACCTCTGTACTAAGGATTAGTTCCACCTCATCATGTATACTAGCTTGCTCTTCATCTAACGATTCGTTCTCCCTGATTACTGTACCATAGCATGCCCCGATCTCTTTTCGTTTCTTGAGTGCTAGTTCAAACAGAATCCCTGCTCCTTCTGTGTTTCCTTCATTAGATAACCCAGCAGCCCAACTAATCTCACTCAAATTACGAATAATCCAATCAACTAGAAAGTCCACTGTCTGATTCTTCGATTTATTCCTTTCCCAACATCTTGAGCTTTTCGCACCCTCAACTATGGCCAAGGTGGTGTTACCCATTTCAGTTTCCAATTGTATTGCATCTTCTGTGACAGGGCTAAGGTGTTCTCCACCGAACTCCGACTCCCCACTATCACCCCCAACTCCCCTAGGAATCGATCCTTCGACGGCCTGTAGTAATTGTAGAAAACCTCCCTATGCCAAAACAGTCTGTTCTCCCCACCTCCAAGCGTCTACCAGTTCCTATTGCATCACCTCAGACCCTTCTGACTGAGTTCTGTCTCTAAATATCTGATTACACACTGTTGTCACCTCTTGCTCCAAAGCCATAGCTTCCTCAGAGGTTGGTACTATCTCTGTATTTTCTTTTTGCCAAGTCACTATATTCAAATCACCAACCCCGACATCATACACCTTCATCATGTCTTGAATGAGTTCTCTTTCTAGGAATGTTCGGCTCAAGGGTTCACTAGCATTCTTGCTTACCAGACACCTCTCTGTTGTGTCAACCCCATGTCCATCTGAAGTCAAATATTTCTCTGGGCCATCTACTTGGGCTGATTCAAAGAAAGGCTGAAGACTTACTTGTGGTGCTGTTTGACCAGCTAGAGTGGGTAATAGGGCCGTCTCACAAAAAGGCCTAGAGTTCCCTGTTGCAGTTGTTGGACCTTCTACACTGGGCATTGGGCCTGTTCCATGAACCTGCTGGAGGTGCTGGATATTACCCATTGAGGATGCTGGGCCGTGGAGAGTACCCATCTCACACTCGGCCTGTACTTCAGTGACAATTGTTGCTGGGCTGCCAAACACTAATGGGCTGTCAGGCCCAATTGATTGGTCCACCCCCCTTAGATCATGTTCACTCCACAAATGGGCTATATCTGTATTACCGCCCGGTCCAATGGTTGGGCCTTCCTTGCTTGCAGCCTGTACTTCAAGAACACAATTTTGTGGGCTGTCCGATCCATTAGTCTGGTCCAGCACGCATAGGGCCTGGGCGTTAAGCTTATTTGCTTGAACCGATTCTAGTAGTTGGCAACTCACCTGACTCGATTCAGCAAATGCACCTTCCAAAATGTTAGGCTCTAATGTCCCTGCCAACTCAGCGCCCATAGCGTTTAAAATAGTGCCTTTGCTTGACCCACACTCAAGCACTGCCGATTTTCCCTTCCTAGGATCTGACAAACCTGCCTTGTAGCCATTCGGGTTGGTCATTGTCACAGTGGTGTTATCTGAAGAAGCATTAAATGGGTCTGACACCATTAGACCTGTTAGACCCACCCCATTTCTGCTAATGCCAGGCATCATCTCCTCCAAACCATACTCTCTATCCTCAGACAATTTTATACCCACTGTCAGCATTACATTCTTTGTTGGAATTTTGATCCATCTGGGGATATCTAACGCCCTCCTTCTTACCTTGATGCTAGCTACTGTGAGGTCTTCCAAGGATTGAGTACACTCCTTGACTTCTAAAAGCCCGCCAAGCATATCGTCGATAAGGGTGAAGGACTTCGATTCCCACCTATGGAACGGGAGCCCAACAATGTCTATCCATGTACCAACCTGTGTCCACGTCTCTCCAATAGCATTGCAGTTAGCATACCAAGCTCTTAAGCTAACCACAACACCCTGGACTTCGATTTGTTTGAGATTCTTGAAGACATCGAAGTCTCTCCTCCTGTGGCACACAAAAATTCTCCTATTAGGCCCGCACGGTTTAAGAGCAATTTTCCTATTATTCGGAGCTAATGATTTAACCACCCTCTCCACCTCCTCCCAACATATCGATTTCTCTCCTGTATCGCAGATGATTGCCCACCTCCATACACCAAAATTTTCTATTGTGCTAGTCTCTGTGGTGAGGATTGGTCGTTTCTGGAGACTGTTTATTCTCTCACCCAACAAATGGCTACCACCAACCACTCTCCTCCATGGACATTCATCAACTGCTGCACCTCTATTTAGAGCCTCGCCGAGACTGTCCCAACCTACACCCGTGTTTCCTTCCGGGATCAAAAGTGAAGGGTACCAACCTTGCCCTGAGTATTCTGAGATTTTTAGAAATCGGCCGTATTCATTCGCATATCTTCTTGCCATCTTACAATGTCCCATAACCGTCGATTTCTTCCAAAACACTCTGTTTGTTTTCCAGCTCTTGGCTTCCTCCAAAGTCTGTATCAACCATAGTCTTTCTTTTTCAAACAACACGAGCTCCGACCCTCCTTTATCTCTTCTCTCTACTACTTTGATTGCTTGATTGTTCTTCACTCTACATCTCTGAATCTCAAAAACCTTATGGTCAACTTGAACTATAACAGCCCTCCCCACCAGAGAATTATACTCCATCACATATAGGTGAAAATGAAAATGCAGTCTGCCAAGGAGAAGCTTAGCAGCATGACCAGTGCTCTATGAATTAGATTCATTAGGTGTAATAATTAAAACCCATTTTTTATTAATAACACCCTTTAAAAAAAACCGATTCACTAGCTATATATACCTTGCTGTTGTTGACAGCAACCCAAAATTCCCTTCTTTTTTTTGTTTTTGCTGCCAAAAAAAAAAAAAGAAAAACTACCAACAATAATATTGTCAAAGGACCGTGATATATCCAAGGGAGAAAGAAGGAGAAAAAAAAATAGATCGATGCCTAAAAAAATAATAATAATAATAATGTTATCGAAAAGTAAATTAACACGCAAAACAGAAAAAACAAAAACATAAAAAAAAATCATAACCCAATGATCACTATCCCATCCTCAATATAATCATCATCTTGAAATCTTGCATCATTTAAAGTCATTCCGGGTGCCCCTTAATTAAATCATAAAAAAAATATTGGATCAAGGTACTATAACTAGAATCGGATGGTTAATGATCGGACCAACAAGCATAACAAAAAAAAGATACAAATAAAATAAACTAACTAAAAATTAAAAAAAAAACTAGGTCATCGGCAATATTCCAATACTTGGGGTTTTTCAAGTTTGATCCTCAATGTCCCCGGTGGAGTTGCTACTGAAAGCGCCCTCGATCCGCGGGGTGAGCGGATCCACTTTTGACCCTTGAGGTTTGGGAGTCGCCACCTAGTTATTACGGTCTAGGAACCGATCAATGATTCTAAATAGATAAGAACTAATCTAGAACAGAAAAGCTGAATTCGGGGATCATGTTACGGGGTTGGAAGGTGTTAGGCACCAACCCCGCCCGGCCAAAGCCGGTCTCTACTAACTTCCCAAATAAATTACAGTGCTAAAAACCTAGATAAAAATAAATAAAAAAAAAATTTATACATTTTCGATAGCAAGGACTTTGTTTCCTCAAATCTGACAAAAATAGCTTCTTGCACCGTACTCCCTTGCTTCGTTCTGTCTCCGGATTTGATTTCGGATTTTCGAGACAAGGTATCTCTTTATTTTTGGATCTGAATTCTTCAAGTTTGTTGTAGATTTTGGGATGTTTTTGGAAGGCTTTTAGCTGTTTCTTAGGCTAAAATCGAAGGAGGGATGTTAGGTAAGGAGTTGGGGCTCCAAAACTAGGGTTTATGGGAGGCTAGGGGGGCTTTTAGACCTATTTCTCTTAGGATTTATGATTTGATACGAAAATAGGGTGTGAGCACCCCTATTTATAGATTTTTTTAGGGGTTGATTTTGATAGAGTTAGTGTTTAATTAGAGTTCTTTTAATTAGAGTTGCGTTTTAGTTAGAATTGTTTTAAGTAGAATTGTGTTTTAATTAGAATTATTTTAGGTAGAATTATTTTTAGTTAGAACTCTATTAGATAGGGTTATTATTTAATTAGAACTCTATTATGATTTGACTTTTGATCTTATTTGATTGACTTTTAATATTTTAACTTTAGTCTTAATTGATTGACTTTTAATATTTTGACTTTAGTCTTAATTGATTGACTTTTAATATTTTGATTTTAGTCTTGCTTAATTGACTTTAATTTTGACTTTAGTCTTGCTTGATTAACTTTAATACCTTGACTTCAGTCTTTCTTGATTTACTTTAAATTTTTGGAGAACCCCTTTCTAAAATATCTTTAATTCTTTGGACCCCCAAATGGAGGGGTTCTTAAAGAAATATCTCACGAACCCTCAACAATTTTACTTGAAAGTCCGATTGATCGATTTTTTAATTAAAAATTTTAAATTAATTTCATTAATGTTTCACTTTAATTATTTAATGTTTTATTTATTAATTTCGAAATTTTTAATTATAAAAATTATGAAATTACCGTTTTACCCTCGGAGAGGACTTTTCACGTTTTAAGTCAGTTTTTTATGTTCCAGGATGTTTTAGAATCGATTTTTCATAAGGAATTCAATGAAAATATTATTTTGTGTTATTTATGAAATTTTTTGTGTGAAATGGTCATGAACTTTATGAGGGGAATTTTCGTAATTTTGTCAAATTTTGTGAAAATTGGCGTAATGATTTATTTGGTTAAGATTTATTATTTGAATGGGTTTTCCTAAGCGTAACGTAGGCTCTAGGGATATTTTGATGTTAGGAGTATTTTGGTAATTTGGTCATTTTTAGTGGTTTTTATCGTGAAGCTTCTTTTTGGATCTGCAAGATGATGATTTCTATGTTTCTGGAGTCGTATTTTCCTAGCGTAGCATGGTTTCTTAGGTTTTGTCAGTTCGAGATACCTCATCCGGATTTCTGAAACATATCTGGTAATAAAATAAAGCAATGGAATACACATCCATCATTGGGAATCATTGCGATCGGGTTGACGAGTTGATTAATCAGGCGAGTGCAAAAATGGGGTGTCTACATTATGTTTCCTCATTTGATTTCATTTGCAAAACTTTTCGATCTAAGGAGATAACACCAGGCCCTTACGATTGAGTTATAAAAAGGTTAGAGACTCGGAATTGCTCATCAACATATTCTAGGTAGATTCATCTCTAATGGTGTTTTAATTTTATAAGTTTACTTGCTTTTAATATCATTTACTTTAGTTCATTTTCTAGCAATTTTACATCTTCTTATAAGTACAAAAATACAAAGAAAAACAGTTTTAATTCCTTTTAGTTAATTTGAATTTTATCCTCTTAGCTTAACTCTACTCCTCATTTCTCTTGGGTTCGATCCCCTATTTGCCCCACAAGTAAGGTAAAAGTAAGATTAATATTAACTCCGGTGAGAAAAACAACGATAGTCTCATCACTACCCATGAACTTATTTTCTTGACCTTATCCATTCTACCAACCATCCACTATGTGAAAATAATAAAAAATGACAAAAAAATTTGTTGGGCGTGGCCCGACCAATTTTTTAAGTCCAGATTCTATTACCATGGGCCCACAAATTTCAAATTTTTTACTTCCATTTTTCCCCTCTCACTCACTCACTCTCTCTCTCTCAATCTCTCGATCTCATGATCTCTCTTGATTGTGAGAAGCTCTACCTCTAGATCGATCTCTTTATATCTCTCATCCTTTCATCTCTCTTTCTATCTCCCTCAATTTGATCTCTCGCTTTCTCTCTGATCGCTCGATATCTCTCCCTGTCTCGAAGTGATCTCGTTCTCTCAACATTGAAGATGATGGAGTGAAGTAAAAGCCATTAACCTAAGCATCGAAGTCAGTCTCAAAATTTTTCAGGTTGGTGGATCCATAGTGTTGTTCATGTTGTTGAAGATGAGATCTAGGGTTTCTGATTCCACAAGCTCTTCGATCTCAAAGCTAAGTTGAAGCTAGATTTCTTGGACTAGTTGAAGGATCTAAAAGTCCCCCACAATCTCTACTCCGTGTCGTAAAGGTCATTGGTGGAGCCCCAAAAAGCTTTCCAAGATGTATAAATCTCTCTTTCTCTTTCTCTCACATACACACACACACACGATTCATCTTCTTCAATCCAATCTTTTATGATTAACTAGATTATTACTATTTTAGAGTACATTACGCTTTAATTCTGCGAATGGGGATTATAAAAGGGTTGTTTAGATGATACAATTTTAGAAATTTTCTATTTTGATTCATTTCTCAAGTTTTTTCGCAGTATGATTCAGTATTAAGTTTTAATTGATATTGATTAATGTTTCTCTCTTGGGTTCAATCCCCTACTTGTCCCACAAGTAAGGTAAAAATAAGATTAATATTAACTCCGGTAGAAAGAACACAATAGTCTCATCAGAATTTTGGCATCGCTGCCGGGGAAAGGTAAAGGTAGTAGTGGTAAGTTTTGATTTTAAAATTCATTTCTTTCATTTTTTTTTTTTTTTAGTTTTTTCTCTTTGATTGCTATCTATAATTTCAAGTATTCTTGAGAGTTTAAGAGAGAAGAAAGAAGACAAAACAATTGAAAATTGAAAAAAAAGTCATTCTCGTGTTTTTTTTTACCCTAGACAACAGAACTTAAACTGACTGTAACTTTCTGCTTCGATATCTGATTAACTATTATAGTATATTGATTTGAGGTGGAATGAAATTTTCTATAAAATGTGACAACGTCAGCAAGATTTTGATAAGTCAGATTTTGTTTTTGAATATGTTTATTATCATTTCTATTGACATTTTATTTTACTCTTTGTTGGTGAACATTTTAGTTCTTCTTTTCTTTCAATTTCCTTTAATCTTTAGTTAGGTTTATTTTTCTGTTTTAGAACTTCTTGTATAGGATTCCTTGTAATTTTTTTTAATTGTCCAAGAAGACTTAGATTGTAATTTAAGGAAGGACGACGGGTGGACAATACCGTCACTGCTCCTTAGGTTCCCACACCAAAATTGAAATTGGTGGCCTAAGTTGACTCAAACTGTCTTCACCCTATCTAGCATGGGAGATAATCCTGAAATACTCACGCCTCTCTATGCTAATGAGTTACTTCTTACCTTTGTGTGTTATTTTCCAAATTTGGACACACTTGGAATAGTTAATTAAGTATTAAAGAGCATCTCTCTCCTAGGGATGGTATGATAAGATAAGGATTGGAAGTCTTTACCAATTCCTTGCTCTAATTAGGATAATCAACTCACTAGTCATCTAATCAAATTAAATAAAATCAATTAGACTTGACTATAGGGCCCACGAGCTCAGTAGGAGAAATTCCGTTTCAAGTTGTACCAATTGCGCTTCTTGGTCATCTTTTGTATCTAGTAAGATCTTGTCCTTTGAGGGGGATAGACTCAGTCTATTCAAAAAAGGAAGGTGATTTAAGAATGCCCTTGCTTATGCATTGTGCGCCACTTCCTATCTAGAGATCCGAAAGATTCAAAATTGACTTCATAGAACCGAGTTGGAAGGCTAGTTGCACTATTTCTACCCAGTCGGGAGCTGTCTAGCTTTAGGCAACCTATCTAGGTCCCGTCTTTTCTTTTGGTGATTGTTTGATCGATTGTGTGATTTGCATGCTTGGTAGACGTTCACAGAGCAATGTATTAGAACCATTTGATCCTGAGATCGAACAGTATATAGATATAGAACCGTCAAATAGATTTACATTGTCATGGAGTTTAGAAGAGAATCTTGGATCCCATACGTCCTACGGGATAATTATGGTCATCCTCCCGAGTGTTGTCCGAGTCTACCCATGTTTTGTGCTACGCAAGCCAATATGCATCATTCTCAAAATTCTTAGTGGATTCCGATACCTAATTCATTCTACCAACTATACCACATAGATAATTGGATTACCTTGGATACCATACCATGTCAGAACGAGTTCACTTAAGGTAGTCATTTTGATAATCATGAAGATTTTTATATACATGATACCTCGATGATGAATCCAACCATAACTCCCCAACAATCCTATTATTCTCAACATTTCTCCCAATATAGAGTTGTAGAGCTAGAGTCAACATTCAATGACTCATTTTTGTCATCTCCTCCAATTTCATCATTAGAGTTCTTGATAACTAAGTTTTTAAATCAACAACAATAGTTCATCCAATAACAACAGCTCCATCAACAACAAGACATAGGTCAAGTCTTAGCCAGCATAGGAACTCAATTGAGTCACCTAGTGCTATCTTTAGAAGAAGGAAATTTTGATAAATTCAAAAATGAGGAAATCTCGATCCCAGAAAATCCACATTTCTTTCAAAATAACCTTAGTGACTAGTTCTAATCTTTTGAAAATTTAGATGATTGTCCATCAATAATTGATAACCTCGTCTTAATTGAAGTTCAAATTCAAACCAATGAGATTACAGTTCCAACTGAAGTAATGATGGAAGTCTAACTAGGTCAGGTTACTGTGCCCTTAGAAAAAAAAAAGAATGGTCAATTTTCAAATGAGTTAACCTCCGAGAGCCAACCAATGTTTCAAATTCCCAATGAGCTAACCAATTGTACAAATTTAGCTGATCCACCATCAGAGAAAACTGTTATTCAGGAAGAACTAAGGATAAACTCTAATTTATTAGTCACACCAATTTCGATACTACTAATTTAACCTCGTACCCTATCCGGTCTATCATTTCACAAGATTGTAAAGACCCAGCCTATCTTAAAACTTCAATTCTCTTAGAAAATATGATGGTTGAGAATTATTTTGAAAAGGTGACGACGCTAAAAACTGAGGATAAATGAAGGATGCTGATCATTTTAAAATATCATTTCATATCCTAATGATGGTAAAAATCTGTCTGCCTATCATTTGGGATGGGAAATCGATCGTCGTGTCCGTGAAATTAGATGCTAAGAAAATACCTTGGATTCGAACATTTTGATAGGTCTGGCTGAAGACATTAAACTTAGCACTACTTGAAAGCAACCCATGTACTTTTGTTTTAATAAGTAGTATAGTTAAGAAACAAACTTTCCCAAAAAAAAAAAAAAAAAACTCCAACCCTTAATCCCTTTCTTATTCTCTTCCTCTTCAAGACAACTCTCAACCAAACCAATCCATCAGCGCTACTAGGACTGCAGATTGGTCAATAATTGTTGATTGAGTTATAAAGATAGATGTTGGCCTATATTGAGGAGAAAAAGGCACAGGTCATTGAAAGTTAGGATATAGATTAGGATGGGTTTCATTATTAGATTAGGACGTTTTTAGGTTGTTTCTTAATTCTTAGGTAGGATTTTATTTTTGTAAAACTATTTTAGAAATTATAATTTTTATAACTTTCAATCTTTTCAGATCAGTTGTAACAAGATTTTACACATTAATGCCCAATCCATTTCAAGTGTGATCTAACGTTTTTCTCTCTTTCTTTATTACGTGTATATTGAAGACAATATTTCATTTAGGTTTGGGGGTATTAGGTTAACTCACAATTGAATTACATAGCATTTTAATTTAGTTTCATGTTTTCAAACAAAAAAAATTGAAAAAATATATATATATTTCAAAAATATTTAACACTTTCAAAATATTTTCTTCAAAATCTTTATATCTACATTTTACATATGAATTTCTAATCTCTAGCTTATGTCCTAACTTTTGATCATAAGTTCTTTTTAGTTGTTCCTCATTAAAAAAATCATGAAAAAATTACTTTGAAAAATTCACTTTTGATTGAATACTTGGAAAAACAAGATTTTATGGAACAAGAGTTGACACTCTTCTTTGTCTAGAGTATTAGGGAAAACCTAGTCTAGTGAAATATGACTTCCTTATTCTTTGGTTGGCTGGTTAAAAGAAAAATAGAACTAGGGTTAATATGATTTAAACAGCAATCATAGGATTAGATTGGGTACCTTGAAAGGGTTATCTATTTTTTGTAAAAATAACACCAGAAAATGGTAAAGTATAAAAAAGTTGAGAAAAATAAAAACTAGAAAGATGTGAAAAAGACAAAAGTAAAGTGAAAAGGTTAGAACTGAAAAAAGTATAAAATGAAAAGAGTCCAATGAGACCAATTAGTTTAGTAGGATAAAAGCCATTAATGGTAAAAACATGAGTAAACTGGAATATCACAGATAAAGCCCTTTAGAGGTATTAAAGTGAACATCCACACCTCTCACAATCTCAAATAGGATACTTAGTTTCGAGTTAGAATTGAGGTAGAACCGACCATTCTTAGCAATTGAAGGTAAAATCTTATTCCTTAAAAAGATGTTATTTTTAAAATAAAATAAAAATCAGAAAATCGCACAAGCACTCAAGTTATCTTCGAAATTTTCTAAAATGAGGAATAAAAATTTAGAACTGTGTTCAAACGTAAATGACCTTTGATTGATTTGTGAAATATCATTATGTTCACCTTACATATTTTGATTTTGTTTTTGATATTTCTGTAAAGTGTTGGAATTTTGTGGATATATTCTCTGCAAACCCACACGAGTCAAACTCGTCTACTAGGAGTACCCTAGCAGTTCAAGGGCTTGTTGCATTAGCTAAATGTAGTAGAAGTGCCTGCGAAAGTGGCAGTTTTACTTTTCAGGGATTAGAAAAAAGATAAGTTTGGGGATGTGATGAGTATCTCGAAACATTGAATTATACGCACATTTCTTGGACATTTATCTTTATTTTTGTCCTTATTTCTTCGTATTAAGATAATAATCATGATAAGTCTCGAAACATCATGTTACATGTAAATTAGGCTTAATTTTACATAAATAAATTCATTTACTATTTAATTACGTGTGCTTCTTGTGTAGAAAATCAACATTTTGGAATCAAAATCTTAAGGAAAAAGTATTTTGACCCACTTTGGAATGCCCTAATCCTTAACTTAGGTTTTCATATTTTATCTTTTTGTGCAAAGAAAAGTGAAAGCTACTTTTAGACTCTTCTACTCATATTTTTCTCTATAAATAAAGTTTCAATCTTTAGAGGCTCTCTCCCTCCCTTTTAGTTCTCTTATCCAAGACTCATTTAATCTAAAGCTCTTAGCTTATTCTCTTATTTTTTGTATTTTTATCTTCTAGTTTTTTTTTTGGTTAAATAGTCTTGTAAGAAGTAGAAGAAGAATAATTTGTAAGTTTCTCCATGAAATGAAGAAAAGTTCTTTCATTTCTTATCTTCCCTCTCTTACAATGACATTAAGCTAAGCTCCCCTCCATTGGAAAGTGGGAAAACCTAGAACAAGTTCTTGTGTTGTTTCTAATTTCATGCCTTTCTTTTATCTAAAAATGCTTATGAGTTCTCTTTAAGACTTCTTTCACCTTGTACTCTTAATATAGATACTTTATGCTTAGATTAGATCAAGATAAAGTATGCTTAAACTAGATAATTGATAGTAGGAAGTTTTGAAGGAATTCTACTTTGTTTATATTATCTCTTTTGATTTCATTTGCTAAACTTTCCGATCTAAGGAGCTAACACCAAGCCCTTATGATTGAGTTATAAAAAGACTAGAGACTAGGAATTACTCATCAACATGTTCTAGGTAAATCCACCTCCAATGGTGCTTTAATTTCATATATTTACTTACTTTTAACATCATTTTCTTTAGTTCATTTTCTAGCAATTTTAAATCTTCTTATAAGTTTAAAAATACAGAGAAAAAAGTTTTAATTCCTATTAGTTGATTTGAATTTTATCCTCATAGCCTAACTCTACTCCTCCTTTCTCTTGGGTCTGATCCCCTACTTTCCCCACAAGTAAGGTAAAAGTAAGATTAATATTAACTCTGGTGGGACGAACAATGATAGTCTCATCAATGCCCCCTCTGTGACCATTTTTTATTTTCAAAAAGTCGGATGAGAAAATGGATCAAAGAACGAGTTTTCCTAATCCCTATAGGTCGACCTATCACTCATTTATATGCTGGCAAAAGGTCTTGGGTGGTCTCATTACCTTTTGGGCTTTATGTACACACATTGGAGGTTTTTGCTAAGGCACATGCGGTTGAGCAACTTTATTGAAGTCTTCATTAGTCTTCACTGCTAAATCGATCCAACACTCAATATATGTTTTATAATTGATAAAATATGGAATTAACAATCTCCCCCTTTGTCAGTTATAAGACAAAACTCAAAAGTAAACCAAAAAGACTGGGAAACATTCCCAGAATGAACAACATGACTTACACCCGATTAAAATGTTACAAAAATGTTTAAAAATGAAAGATTCTAACTCTTCATTCCCCCTTAAGTACTACTCCCTCTGAATCTTTTACTTGTCAAAGTCAATTGAGACAGTACATACGGGTGGAAACAACATTCTTCCCCTTTTTGTTAGTATTTGACAAAGGGTGTAATCAATCCAATGTTGATACATACTATACACCAATAAGCACAGGGGAAAGATACATGCACGTAATTAATATGACTATGAGAGCAAAATGCATGATGGAAGCAATCATAAATATGCCAACTATAGTATGACTATTAAGCATGGGCATGGCATGATAAATGACACAAAAAATATATAACTAAGTAGAATAGTGCAAAACATGCATATGAGCATGTGCAAAATAAATGATATGCAAATAATTGATCTATTGCACACAAAACAGTTGTAAAAGATTTTACTATAAAGGAATAACTGTATGAAAAATTAATGTCAAAATGATTTAACTATTGAAACATTAGCATAACATGCTAACAAGATAATAAAGTATGCAAATAAAAGCATAGTAATTGTAACATGATAAATGCGTGAAAAGATTTAAAGAAATACCAATATGAATACTCACATGAGGTAGCTAAATATCACATGACTTGTGCTATGTGACCACATTTGGTCATTATACTCACCAAATAATTTTAAATATGACAAATAAATGTAAGAGAATCAAGTTTAGGAGCACAAGAGAAGAACAAAACACATGAGGGAATCAAAATTGACTCGAATCATAGTTTTGAAGGTACTATCGGTTCTTCCATGCCGTTTGGCCAATCCTGCCGTGTCTTGTCGTACCTAAACAAAGTCCTATTGGGTGAGAAAAAAATGCACAAATTTCTTTTTTTGTAATTTTTTTTGAATTCCCCATGGTGTTAACATAAAGAAAAAGGTATCATACGCCCCCAACAGTCTTCGATAAGGCTCAAAGAATTTTGATAAAATGTGCCTATACATGAATTGGTCGAAAATGGATAGGAGAGAAAATTCGTAAAAATTAGGCCAATGAAGGCGACAATGGCACGAGAACTAACTTACGATGGGTCCAAGAACCCAAATGTACCTGTTTCCATAAGTTTTAAAATGTTCAAGTGATGGTGAATTTTCTTACTAACGAAACCTAGAAGCATGTGTTTACATAAAGAGGTCAAAACTTTGGATTTGTCTATAAAAACATAGAATGAGTCTAAGTAATCAAATATTTGCCAATTTTGGTGGGCCATCGGAGTTTCGTGGTACACACGAGCATCTACTCAATTTTTGACTCGGAGCAAAAAGGCTTGAAATCTTTGAATATACCAATAAACGCACAAAAATGATTTTCACTCAGGATTTACAAAGTTGGTGCAAAAACTGAGAGTCAAATATGACCACCAAGTGTATTTTTACTTGGGAAATGGTTGACGGGAAGCAATGAGGTTCTATCATTCTTAAATGGTCTCATTTTAAGAATAGTGCGAGGATACATGTATCTAAATTTATCAATAAACAACATATTCTTCAAATAAAATGGATTTCTAGACAATGTGGCCACATTGATTTCAACAATGTGAAAATTTTTAGAAAAAAAATTCACGGAAATGAGGGTTGAACCTCAGATATACCAATAAAAGTATACATATTTGGGGCCTCAAACTCAAACTAAATTTTATGTCAGGGAGTAAAAAATCTTTCCAATCCTTAAATGAGTCTATTTTAGAACAAATATGGGTCTATGATCCCAAATTTTCCTAAAGGAACTTGTTCGAATAATAGAACATAATTTCAGGAGAATAACACATACTACTCTCTCAAATTTACCAATTTGAATCAACTTGTGAGTTTTTGGACTCAAGAGTGAATGTATCCAATAACCGTGAAGTTTTGGCACAAGAGACGGGGATGACGACAAGGAAGAGATTGGAAATACTTCCTCATCATTTATCATGGAATTAGAAGAACATATGCCCTTCGTAGGTTGATTGTCAACAACAACATTGATGAACTATTGAATGGAGTAAGTTCTTAGTTGATGACTCAATAAAGACAACTATGAATATATCAACATATAGCCTTGTCCTTTCTCAAGTCAACATTTTTTAGGTTTTCATGATCTCTAAAGAGTATGACATTTGTTGTTAAAGACCTTGAAAAACTTAACACTAAGAGGAAAACTGTTTCATAGTTCATCGGTTGTTGATTAACCCTTCTCTAAGATATACAAAGGGATAAGGTGTCGAGTAGTGTTTACAACCTTGGCTCAAAAATCTTACTATGAAGCGTAACAAGCCATTTCCTACAAAACAGAGTTGATCCTCTCAACAATTCCATAATACTAAGGGATCTTTAAAGCTAAGAAATTTGGTCAAAACATGTAATTATCATAGAGTTAAGTAGACTGACTATTCTCAAACTCTCCACCATGATCACTTCGGATTCATCCAATAACGGACTATATTTTTGTTTGAAGTTGCTTAACGACGTTCTTAAATCCATCAAATGTATCCAATTTATCCTTCAAGAATGCAACCCAATAGAGTTGGAGTGATCATCAACTACTACTAGAAAATGTTTCTTCTCTCTTAGAATTTTAACTCTTATGGGATCCACAAGATCCATGTGATACTGCTAGAGGATTTGAGGTAGCTAGAGCACTTATTTTTTTGTGAGTACTACAAACTTGTTTACCAATATGGCACTTCCCCCATAGACTTTTCTAAATTTATTGCCCAACATAGGCAATATCTAACTATTAATTTTTGAAGCATGTCGAGATAGGTTCTTATAGTGAACATGGTCAATATGTTGACGCCACAACGGGAACTCGTCAACTTGAGCTACATTACTCACACATGGAATGCTGGTTTTTTCGATGCCTTCGATAACATAATAGTTATCAGATGTGCAAGATCTCTCATGATCAATTTTTTATTAATATCTGAGATCTCACACACCTTGCGGTCGAAACTCACTGATTGTTCTCTGTCGCATATTTGAAAATGTTAAGGAGGTTATATGTCAAACCATCCGCACATAAGACAATTTCAACCTTGGGCATCGCCGATCTACTGATCGTGTCACACCCAACAATCCTAGCAATAGAACTATCTCCAAAGGTGACAGAACCTCCATTAAAATATACCAAGTGACTGAATTAACTTTTTCACTAGTTTTGTGTTTGGAGTTAACACTATCCAAATACCATTGTGTGAAATATCTCACCTTAAGAAGGGTGTGACTCACGTGGCACTGGTTATCCCTCGATTTAACTTTTTAGTTTAAAACAAATTCTTTGAGATAGAGGATTATTTTTAGGAAGAGAAGTGGTTTACCTATAAAGTTCTAATTTCACCTTCATCGGTGAGTTTTAAGTGGGAGACCTACTTTTCTTAGGTGATCTTGAAGATCATATCATCTTTGAATTCCTTTTTCCACCTTGATTACTTTCACAAGATTCAAAAGACTCTCAGGTTTTCAGATTTATGAAAGCAACCTGATTATACAAATCCCTAACAAAATAACCCACTATAAAAGGTGAAGAATTCCTCACTTCATTGGACTTGGAAGGCTCATATTTCTTAACAAATGGTTCAATTTTCTATAAAGGAGCCTTTTCTATCCCCCGTAACTTTTTCTTTACCACTAAAGGTTTACCAATAAATATTAGGGTGGTTCTGGAGTGAATGGTCTTGTATTCAAATTTTATGTGATCGATTTCTCCACAGAAGTTGCAGGTGATTACTTTCTTGGAGTGTTTCTTCAAGAAGAAAAATCTCCGAAAATGGTAACCTTCTTGGAGTGTTTTTTGGGATCTAAAGTACTCTAGAAGTAATTGTTTTCTTGGAGTTTGAAAAGTCTCCAGAGACAAACATTGTGGGCATGGGAGGTGATATATAATTATTCCAATCAGAGCTTAGACTTCCCTTATCCCAAAAAGATTTTCTTATATCAAAGATCTCTTCAAGTTTCTCGCTACCATAGGTATAATTACGTTCAAGTCTAGCATTGTATGACTCTAACTCGAAGATGTTATTGTTATACTCTCATCTTAGCTATTTACCAATTTAGTATTTTGATAAGCTACAGATGAGTTTTCCATAACTAGTTGAGTTCTCAATTGTTGAGATTTAGTGATCAACTCACTTCTATCTTTATCCAACAACTCTTGCGCACTAGACTCTCTTTGAAGGGATGTTTCAAGTTTAACTATCAAGGTTTATAACTCAATCCCTAAGAAGTGTTTAACTACAACCACTTGGTCTTGAAAACCCATTAATCTTGCATTTTCTACCAACTCTAGATCATGTTTCTTAATGACTGCAACATACACTCATCAAAGGCAGATTGAAGTTCCAAAACATTTTGTATGCTTTCATCATTCTTATCATTAAAAGAGGAGGCTACTTGAGGAGAAGATTGATTTACCGTTATCTTTTGATCCTCAACTTCATCCACAAAAGGGATGGAGACCATGGTAGATGCCATATGGATCTTGAGGTGTTACAATCTTCAAAATTTGAAGATGCTCGTTCAACACCCTTTGACTCATCTGAGTCAACCCACGTATTTTTTGCAGCTAATTGTTCTGTTGAACCTAAATGGTTGGAAATCAATTATTTTAAGCTACGAAGAATAAACTGTGGTAAAATAGCCATAGATTACATCAACATATGGCTTGCATCAACATGAAGTTGGAAAACATTTTGTATAATAAATCATTGTGAACAGATCGAGTTGGAAACACATACACAATTTTTTGGTTAGCCTCCAATTCAATTCTCTAAAATCAAGATATGCCAGTCTGATCCCTAGGGAAGAGGTGGCACAAAATGCTTTCACAAGGATACTCTTAAATCACCTCATTTCTTTGAATAGATGTAGTTTATTTCCCTCGTATCAACAAGGCAAGATCATTTTAGGTACCGACTTCGATCAAGAAATGTAATTGGCATCTTTTAAATCTTTTTTTAAATATATTTTATTGGAAAAAGATTGAATTTATTTAGGTTAATTGGTTGATTGTCGACCTTGGCGGATTACATATGGATCCTGAACTCGTTTCGAGTTTAGTTGGAGGGTGAACCCAACTTAGGTTACATTTGGATCATGGACCCGGCTTGGGTCGATTGTGGATAGTAGACCCAAAGAAAAATGGATATGGGTAGTGGACCTAATTCAAAGTAGATATGAGTCGTGGACCTAGTTTGAATGGATACGGGTTATAAACCATTCGAGATGGATATGGGTCATAGACCCGAGTCAAAATGGATATAGGTCATGGACCCAATCTAGATTGGATAAGGTCGTGGACCCGATTTGGATTGGATACGGGTCGTAGACCCAATCCGGGGTTAGCATAGGTTGGACCACGAGATTAGTTTGATTTCAGGAAATCTCTGTCTTTTTTTTGTGTTTTTGAAAACAGTCGGTGGGAGGGTTGAATGTACTGGATCTCGCTTGTCCCTGAGTCTTAGGGTCAATTTGGTTGGTCGGATAACCCTTCATGGTTTGTATGACGCGCAATGGGCCCATTTGAAGCCCAAGGTCTTAAGCTATTTCGATTCTGCTTATTGAGGGATGATGTTTATTTTGCTTTTTGTAATTTTTGAAAACATTGGTTAGAAAAATCTATTTTGTCTAATGTGTGGTCGAAATTCAGTGAACAGCTACGATGAATCATAAACAATGTGCACTGATACGAAGTTGTCCTCAACACCTCCCTCTCGTGGTAGCGTGGTACTTGCCAAAATCACTCTGATGTTGAAGTTAAAGAAGTAGAGAAATCTTTCTTAATACTAGTTAGACTCTAACTACTTTAGAAGGATCCCCTTCTATAGTGTTTACCGTGTTATTTATACCCCATGATTGTCCCTATGGTTTCCTCCTCCATAGGCAGCAATCATGGGATCTCCAATAACTTTGCAAAGTCATTTACCTAATCGGGATCTTTTAGATTGATTATACTTACCTACAGAGATCTTGTCCTTGATCTCCAGGATTAATGTGCATGCAATAGTTTTACGATTTTCCTCAGATCTGGCTTGCCCTGCTTGGCAGGTCAGATCTGACTTATTGCTATGTTGTCTAGTTAGCCAAGCCAGGGAGGAGCAGGGCTGCGCTTCCACATACTATTTTGTGCTTGGTACCGCTTAGTCAATTTGGACTCGTGTACGACCTATGTTTAGCACGCAATTATTTCTCTCAACAATTACCCCCTCTTGAGGAGGCGCAAGGTTTCTTCGTCTACTCTAGACAAAATCTGCTTTCTGATTAGCTATTTTACTTTTTCCATAATTGCTTCTACTGTTTTCAAATCGACGCATTCAATACGATGTCGCTACGAATCTCCTCTAATGGCCTAGATGGATTGCTCTTCATCTGTACCTTTCCATGTGTGCTATTGTTTCTCATACTACCCCCAATCTTGCCACACTTCAACTAGGCCATGGCTGTCTTCTCAGGCGTACGTTCTCCTACGCCTTTTCTATAAATTGGTGACTTAGTGCATTCCTCGCTCATTGTCATGCTAAATGTTTGCAAATTTGTTTATGTGCTTTTCCGCGAAGGCTATCTCTACTCTCTTTTTACTTTGTTGTTTCAATTACCTCTTTCACATCGAGGTAATCATTTATTTAACTGTGCATTTCTTTTTCATATTTAACCTTTCTATGGCTATCACTGTGGCCCAACTTTGGCAAAGTTTGTATATTCTCGCCTCTGTACATACCCGAGTTGATAGGGAATCTGACACCCACGATGAATGCCACCACAGAGAAATCCTTATCTTTGCCAGCCAAATCAAAACTGGCCTTAGTTCCCCTCTCTTTGCCTTCCTTAGAGAGCCACAAAATAAGATAAAGTAGGCCCTTGGCTAAATGTCTGAGAACTTCTACCATCTGGTGGAAGCTGCGGAGAAGATGGGCACTACCCCCAACAACTTCCTTTCCCGATACAACCTGAAAGCCATCTCCCAAGGGACAGGATACAATTCGCTGTCCTCCAAGAGTGCAGTGATGGCCTTGATCCCGTCTCTCCCTAATTTTGATAAAGGGTGGCTTAGAAACCCCCTCTACATTTCTGGGGATTGGATATTCATCCCGGGAACTCCTCACGAGGGATTTAGAGTCCCTCGTACCTTTCAGGGTAATATTGTCTGGCTGTATTATGTTTTTCACCTTGTTCAGAATTAGTTCTGCCTTCTTAACGGATTCTTTACTTTTTTCACAAGTTCTTGTACTCTTGTGGTTGTTGAGATTAGGAGAGAAAAATGCAGAACATCCAAAGATCGGAGGCCAGAGGTAGTGGATCTCCAAAATAAGGCTATGGAGAGGGCGGTGATGGAAGATCTCCTAGGTGACATTCCGCTACCCCTTACACGATGAGCTCATTCTGGTCATGCTGGGCGTATCATGGAAGATCTTGATTCATTCCGTCCTAACTTTGTTTCCAGTCGTCCTCTTCTATGACAACGAGATCACAGTCATTTGATTCCTCCCTCCGACGAGCAAGGTTTGGGTTGTTTGATCCATTCTGACTGGCATTCTTCTCCTTCTGGGATTCTGCCAAGGTCCTTCGACGCAATAGACATCAACCTCTCGATGTTCTAGCCCTCACGTTCCCTTGCCATTAGTGTTATTATTCCCATTGTCCTAGCCAAGAAGTGGAGAAAGAAGAGGAGCCAGCCTTCTTATAGTTCCAGCCTCTCTAGAGAAGCTGGTCAGCTGGTTGTAGTGCCTGGGGAGCCCGCTACCCTTGCTACTATTTCTACTACGGTTATTACTGTTACTACTACTAGTGCCGCAATTGTTTCTACAGAAACTTTCAGGCAAGCAGAGTAGAGTTTTGCCATCACCAGGGAGGGCAGTCCTGTTCCTGACTTTCAGCCGCGGAAGAGGCATCGACTGATCAGGAAGAGCTTGAGGAGTCCTTCTAATCTAGAGAAGTCTGAGCATGAGGGCCCTTTTCTTCACAAGACTTCTCTAGAGGAAGCTGTCTTTGCCTGGATGGGACGCGGGCCTTCTTCTCTGATGGGAATGAGAGCAACATTTTTCAGCCCCCCTTGCCACATCTACAATAAAGGTTGCGGGGTGAAAGACCCAGTAACCGCTACTTTCCTGCTCTCCTAGTCTATTTCTCCCATGGACTGAGATGTTTTTGACCAAGCCAATGCTGACTTGGGTTTTGGTCGTTTTGTGTTCTAATACTCTTGTTTTGCTTTATAGGCTCACATCTATTGAATTGTGGCCTTCCTAAAGTGTCGTGAGGCTGAGAACCAGGCTACTATCTTGGTCCGAGAGCAGTGAGAGAAAATAAATGCGCTTCAAGCTAAGTTGACCTCTTCTAGCCAATTTTTCCGTAAGGCTAAAGAAAATAAGGAGACTAATCTAACCCAATTTTTCAAAGCCAACCTAGCCTTGGAGGCCTCTAATAGAAAGCTGATAGATTTCCAGGGTATCCTTCAAATGAAGCTGGCCAGCTATGAAGAAATAGTGCAATGAAAAAACATAGAACTAGCTGAGCTCCAAGAGAAAGTGCAACAACAGGAGCTTGAACTGAGCTCTCTGAGAACAAGTGTTAATTCAGACAGGGTTGCTCAGGCTAAGGAGGACGAGGCTAAAACCAGGAAGTTTCAAGTGCAACTACAAACTAGTATTCTTTGCTGGCAAAAGAGGCTCTTCGAAAGCCTACCACGAAGGCTTCGAAGCTGTTCGACTTTAGTATGAAGAGGAAGAGGAAGGAGACGAAGAAGGGGACCTGGACAATGTTCATTTGGTGTCTCCTATTAGGAATGTCCCCTGGACCTAATGCCTCGGGCATATTCCCCCTTTTAGTTGGATGAGAATGGAAACCCCATTGCTATCCTTGATCAGACTCCTGGTGATCTTTTAGAGGCTGGTGTTACCTTAAAATTGAATCATGCTCTGACCACAGATTCTTTTACCCAGGCGAAGAGTCCCCCCCCTACTCTCCCTTCAAATTTTCCATCCGTCCCTGGCGAAGATCAGAGTGAAGCAGCTGACCCTTCAAGTACTACTGTTGAAGCTGATCCCCCAACTATTATTTCTCAGACTTCTTTTTCTACTAGCCAGTTTCCCCTTACTAGACAATGGCATGTTCTCTACTGTTATGCTGTGCTCTCTATAATATCCCAATTTGGGATCTCTCCTCTATACTTTCTCTTAACTATCAATTGGAAAACTTCATGTTTATGCAGTTGTTGTCATTTTTGCAATTCTACCTTATCTTTTCTTTTGCCCATTTTATGCTGCACACACATTCTGCTAATCTACTTTCTAATTTAGTACATTACCACCACACTCTACTAGCTTACTTACACTAGTTATACTGCTTATGCGCACGCAGGTTAAAACTACTCATGCACACACTGACTAAGCTACTCATGGATTCTTCATACTTTGCATTTAAAGCTGCAACTCTGATTTAGCAACCAATCTACTTTATTGATAAGCTTTTTAACAATCAGCTTTGCTTGTTACTTTTCTCATATTTTCTCCCCAGGTTCTACCTAAAGTGAGTCTTATTTTTGGTAGAACCTTTACTAGGCTATCTTGATGAGACTATTGTTGTTCTTCTCACCGGAGTTAATAATAATCTTACTTTTACCTTACTTGTGGGGCAAGTAGGGGATCGAACCCAAGAGAAAGGAGGAATAGAGTTAAGCGAAGAAGATAAAATTCAAATTAACTAAAAGGAATTAAAACTATTTTTCTTTATATTTTTGAACTTATAAGAAGATGTAAAATTGCTAGAAAATAAACTAAAGTAAATGAAATTAAAAGCAAGTAAACTTATGAAATTAAAACACCATTGGAGGTGAATCTACCTAGAACATGTTGATGAGCAATTCCTAGTTTCTAGCCCTTTTATAACTCAATCGTAAGGGTTTGGTGTTAGCTCCTTAGATCGGAAAGTTTTGCAAATGAAACGAAATAAGGGAATATAAACAAAATAGAATTCTTTGAAAACTTCCTACTACCAATTATCTAGTTTAAGCATACTTTATCTTGATCTAATCTAAGCATAAAGTATCTATATTAAAAATAAAAGGTGCAAGAAACTTAAAGAGAACTCATAAGTATTTTAAATAAAAGAAAGGCATGAAATTAGAAATAATGCAAGAACTTGTTCTAGGCTTTTCCACTCTCCAATGGAGGGGAACTTAGCCTAATGTCATTACAAGAGAGGGAAGATAAGAGATGAAATAACTTTTCTTCATTTCATGGAGAAACTTACAACTTCTTCTTCTTCTACTTCTTACAAGACTATTTAGCCAAAAGAAAATAACTAGAAAATGAAAATACAAAAATAAGAGAATAGGCTAAGAGCCTTAGATTAAAGGAGTCTTGGATAAGAGAACCAAGATGGGACCCTTTCTCTAGAGTTTGAGGCTCTATTTATAGAGAAAAATATGTGTAGAAGAGTCTAAAAGTAGCCTCCACTTTTCTTTCCACAAAAAGATAAGAGAGGAGAATATGAGTTAAGGATTAGGACATTCCAAAGTGGGCCCAAATACTTTTGTCTTGAGATTTTGATTCCAAATTGTTGATTTTCTGCACAAGAAACACACGTAATTAGATTTATCTAGTAAATAAATTTATTTATATTTAAGCCTAATTAACATGCAACATGGTGTTTTGAGGCTTATCATGATTATTACATTAATATAAAAAAATAGGTACAAAAATCAAGATAAATATCCGAAAAATTGTGTATAATTGAGTGTTTGGAGACACTCATCACAGCCCCAAACTTACCTTTTTCTAGTCCCTAAAAAATAAAACTGTAAATTTCGCAGGCTCCTCGACTGCATTTAGCGAATGCAGCAAACCCTTGAACCACTAGGTTACGCCTAATGGACGAGTTTGACTCACGAGAGTTTGCAGAAAATATACCCACAAAATTTGAAAATAACTTTGAAGTAAAAATAGTCAAAATCAAAACTTATATTTAGAAGCACAAGTTTCTTTTTTTGATTTTATCAATCAATTGGAAGTACTGCTTGGTATAGAGTCCCAACCTTTATTTCTCTACGACAAAACTTAGACTTAAATTAACCTTTGAGCGATAGTGGTTCTAACTCAGAAATTTAAGAAATTCGATTTCCTAGAATAAGTTTCAACCTTCTAACTACTCAAGAATACCTGGAGTAACTTAGGGTTTAATTCTAAACTTAGCATCCTATCTGGGGTAGTAAGAAGTGTGAATATTCACTTTAATACCTCTAAGGGGCTTTATCTATGATATTCCAGCATACTCACATTTTTACACTTGATGGTTTTCACCCTACTAAAACTTTACATAAATTTTTGGATCTTTAAATTTTTTTTTATTTTTTTATTTTTTTTTGAAATATCTCTTTTTTTCTTCTATTACTTTTTCACTCTTTTTCTAAGAAAAGTAGGCAGCCCTTTTCAAGGTACCCAGTTTAATTCAATGGTTGTTGTATAAGGTGTATACTATCCAGTTCTGTTTTTTTTCTAATCTGTCAACCAATTGAACAAGGAAGTCAAAGTTCATCAAACCTAGTTTTTCTTTAAACTCTAGGTAGAAAGAAGGTAACAAGCTCTCTTAATACAATCTAGACTCTTGGTAACCTTATTAGAAGTGACTATAAACTAAAAAATAATTTTACTCTAATTTTTGCCTAAGAGAAACACAAATGGGGACTCCAGATCATAACTTCCAATGAAAGACTGATTAAATATTTTTGACCAAGTGCTTAAAGATAAAAGCTACGATTTTGAGCAAAATACAACAAAGTCACCAACTAATTTTTTTTTTTTGAAATAAAAGAAGAAAATAATAAGTGGAAATCCGACCCATACACCCCCAAACTTAAACATTATATTGTCCTCAATATTTTAACATATACATGCAAAGATAAAATTGAAATTGACAAAAAGAAATGAAGTGGGTTAGATAGCACCTGAGAAAGACGTTACAGTCCTGTTGATATTTAACACAATGGCCCCTGAAACGTGTGGGTTGCCTCCTAGAAATGCTAAGTTTAACGTCTTTAGCCAGAAGAAAATAAAGTTAATTTTGATAGGTGGGGTCATCGGGAGAAGAACTTCCTCATGCGAAACATACTCGAGAAAAGGTTTGAGACGTTGGCCATTCACTTTGAAAGTGGATCCATCCTTAGGATTAATGACTTCAACAGCATCATGGGGGTAGACTGTTTGGATAATATATGGGCTAGTCCATCGAGACTTAAGTTTTCCTGGAAAAAGGTGGAGTCTGTTATCATACAATAAAATTCTTTGATTAGGAATGAAATTCCTCCTAAGAATGTGCCTATCGTGAAAGAATTTGGCACGTTCTTTGTACGTTTTGGCACAATCATACGAGTCATTTCTAATCTCTTCTAACTCGTCTAGTTGTAACTTTCGCTTTTCACCGGCTTTATCAAAATCAAAGTTAAGGCGCTTGATCGCCCAATATGCACGATGCTCGAGTTCTACAGGGAGATAACAGGCCTTACGAAAAACTAACCGGTAAGGAGACATCCCTATGGGTGTCTTGAATGCAGTCCTATAGGTCTAGAGTGAATCACTCAATCTCAAAGACCAATCTTTCCTTGAGGGATTGACTGTTTTTTCTAAGATAGTCTTTATTTCTTTGTTAGAAATCTCCACTTGCCCACTTGTTTGTGGGTGGTAAGGTGTGGCAACCTTATGCGTTATGATGTATTTCTTCATCAACGCAGCAAAGATCTTGTTGCAAAAATACAAGCCACCATCACTTATGATAGCACACGGAGTACCAAATCTTGAAAAAATCGTCTCCTTGATGAATTTTATCACAACCTTGTGATCATTAGTTCTACATACCACAGCTTCAACCCATTTTGACACATAATCAACGGCAACTAGGATATATTGGTAACCCTAGGAGATAGGAAATGGTCCTATTAAGTCTATACCCCACACGTCAAAAATTTTGATGATTAGGATAGGATTTTGAGGCATTTCATTTCTCTTCAAGATTTTTCCTAATCTCTGACATTTATCACAAGATTTGCTAAACTCGTGAGCATCACGAAAAATACTAGGCCAGAAAAAACCGCATTGTAAGATTTTCATAGCGGTCTTCTTACCACTGACGTGCCTTCCGTAGGCATGATTATGGCAAAACTCTAGGATATTAACTTGCTCACAGGTTGGAATACAACGTATAATGATTTGATAAGGCCAATACTTAAATAAGTATGGCTCATCCCAGAAATACCATTTTGTTTTTGATAGAAGACGGAGTTTCTCTTGACTAGTCATTTTGACTGGAAATTGACCTCTAACTAGGTAGTTGACAATATCCGCATACCATGGAGCGTTGGCTTGAGAGATTTCCATAAGTTGCTCATCGGAAAAGGATTCAGAGATGGGTAAGGACTCCTCGGATGGCTTGTTAACTATCCTAGAAAAGTGATCAGCTACGACATTTTCTGCCCCTTTTTTGTCTCGAATCTTGAGATCAAACTCTTGTAGCTGTAGAATCCAATGGATTAACCTTGTTTTAGCATCTTTCTTTGATAGAAGGTACTTCAATACTGCATGGTCTGTGTAGATCACAACTTTAGATCCTATGAGGCAGGGACGAAATTTTTCAATGGCATAGACCACTGCTAGTATTTCCTTCTCTGTTATAGAGTAGTTAAGCTGAACATCGTTAAGGGTTTTACTAGCATATTGGATAACATGAGGTTGTTTTTCGATTCGTTGACCCAAAACAGTGCATATTGCATAATCCGAAGAGTCGCACATAACTTTGAATGGAATGCTTTAGTTTGGAGGTTGAATAATAGGTGTCGAGGTTAACTCGGATTTGAGCTTGTTGAACGCAGAGAGACATGACTCTGAAAAGTCAAAAGGAACATTTTTTCCCAATAACTCACATAAAGATTTCGAGATTTTCTCGAAATCTTTAATGAATCTACAATAGAAACCCGCATGGCCTAGGAATTACTTAATTTCTTTAACCATTTTAGGAGGTGATAATTTTTCGATTAGACCTACCTTCGCCTTATCTACCTCAATCCCCTTAGCAGAAGCAATGTGCCCTAGCACAATCCCTGATGTTACCATGAAATGGCATTTTTCCCAATTGGGGACTAGATTAACCTCTTTGCAACATACAAGGACCAAAGTCAAGTGATGGAGACATTCCTCAAAACTTAGTCCAAAAATTGAAAAATTATCCATGAACACTTCAAGATATCTTTCTAACATGTTGGAGAATATACTCATTGTAGACACCTCGATTTGAACGGGCCCTCACTTGAAAGGGCCCAAAAATAGTAGGGTTTCAATAAGTTCGACCAACGGGCCTCAATGGCCCGAATCATCGAAAAATGATACTTTCGCCGAAACCCAAGCCACTAACACCTTTCAATGGGTTAGTAGGTCCACCAAAAGGGCTCGGCACACTCCCATCCACCCCGCTCCATGCAAAATATCGATTTTCCAACAAAAGGGGCCAACGGGCCCCTAAGGCCCAAAAACATCAAAGGTGGTGACTTCGGTCAAATCAATGTTCTTAAGACCACCCCAGGGTCTCGAGGACTCGCAAAAAGGGTGGTGACCCATCCTACAGTTGTTCAACGTCGTCGCTCCGCACTCGCGTGCAAAAACCGATAACGAGCCCAAAAGCCCGATTCGCCAACACGTGGCATTTTAATTAAATCAATGATTTCAAAATCAAAAAAATCAAAAAAAATCAAAAGAAAAATAATATGAGACTTGGGATGCCTACCCCTTCATCCAACCTTCACCGTTCCATCTCCAAATCCGATATCCAATCCAAAACAACCCACAACCCTTCTAAACCCAATACATTAAAAGCCCATAAACCACTATCCATACCCCATTCACTATCCAACCCACCACCCAACCCATCAACCCTTACCCACATCAACCAATCAACCCCTCAACATCAAAAGATGACACTTGTCATCACCATCCTTCACCTCCCTCATCCAATCACCCACTCCCATCACCATGCTCTAAACAACCCATCTAAAATCACCTCAACCCATACCCTACCCTAACCTAACCTACCCCCATCCTCTAACATCAATAACCAACCATCCTTCACCCATACCCTAACCCATCACCATTATCTAACATCATCAACCACCCACATCATCACCCATACCTCTACCCATCATCTTCCTTAAAACACTCCAATAAAATCAACTCAACCCATACTTCCTTCATCATCAATCAACTAACCCATTTCTCTCTCTCTAATCAAACAACCCCCATCAACCAATCAACCAATCTCATCACCTCACCCCCTCATCATGATTGCCATATGGCATCATCTCCTTTCTCCTCCCAAAAACTAACTTAACAACCTCTTACACAACCCATTCTCCTAAATCTACACACCTCACCTCATCAACCAACCTAACACTCATTCTCTAAACCACTCTCTTACACCCCCACTCCACCACCAACCATCACTCATGTCAACCCATCAAACACTCTACCCAAATGGGTTTGGGTAGAATCCAACCCATTTAGGTCTAAACCTCACCCATTTTCATTCATTACACATTTACCCTCCATTTCACCTTAAATTTCACATCCCTCACTCCTAAATCCTATACCATTACCCCTTCTCTCACATTTCAACCCCATTATACCCCCAAACCCCCTCCAAACACCTATATATACCTCCCCTCTCACCCCAAAAAGGGGTACACACACACACCAAGTTTCCATAAGAAAAAAATCTACTCTATCTACTCCTCCTCACTACTCTCTTATAACACACTCTAAGAGAAATAACTTCACTCAACTCACCAAAGACTAAAGAGAATTCAAAGAAGAAGAAGAAGAAGAAAAAGAAGAAGAAGGAATCCAAGAGTACAAGGTGGGAGCAATCAACACCCCCCCCTTTTTTTTTCCTTTCTCTACCCTCTCCTCTTCCCTCTTCTATCTTCCCCCTCTTTTCATTTCACTTTAAATGAGTTGAGCATGAATGGACCTCAAGGCTTGGATCTACAAGGATCATCTCCATTGATGAGATGATCCTATGATCAAGCCAAAATTAAATCCTACTTAGGGAACAAATATACCCATGGGACACACCTTCCACTTTCTTTTAAAAAATCAAAATGACCGAGTTATTTGAGGTTACCGCCATGTGGCGGGGAGAAAGGGGTGCCTAACACCTTCCCTTTTCTCCAACGGAGCCGCTTACCCGAACCTCTAGGTTTGATCAACCCTATCCGTTGCGAGTCACTAACGTCAAAAATGGCAATTTTTCGACAAGGCACACACCGGGTGACCATTCACACCCATTTCCAATCTGAATGGTGGCGACTCCAATATTTAGTAGTTGTGGTCGTCATGACGACGAAAACCACGTAGCTACAGCTGGCGACTCCACTGGGGACTTTAGGCTCATCCCTCGCGAGTGACTCGGTCAAAAAAACAAAAAAAGAAAAAAAAACAGATTTTTAGTTTACTAATGAGGTTTCTTGTTTGTTGTGTGTATTTTGCTTTTCTCTCGATGGCATTCTTGTGTCCACAATTGTAATATTTACTTACATTCTTGTTTATGATGTTTGTAAGGGGGTCGATGGAAAATAATGAATATGAAAATGCACATGTGCACTTGCGAGCATAGCCTCACTTCCAAGCCACCCCACCCATAACATACTTAGCCCCGATGCTTAGTAGTTCCACGGCTTGAGATCGTTATTTCAAGTGTCGGGAATGAACACATCAAACCCGATCACCAACCAATGACGTGTGTATTTTGGTACACATCGAGGTTTGAAGGTCGGGTAGCCGTCAAGCCACCTATTAAACTCATGCATATGCCCGGCTAGATGAGCTAGGACACAAATTTTGATGTTATATCGACCCCCAAGCAATGTTGTAATCATGTAAGTTGTGGTCGGGCCTCGAAGCCCAAGTTGTAAACCCAAAGAGGCACACATAGACCGTAGGAGTTCTCTTTGTTTCTTTCTCATCTCCCCTAGGTAAAGGGGAGAGAATGCTTGTTGCATCATGTTCAAAAAAGAAGAGAAAAACAGTGAGCAAGGGACTTAAAGCAGAGCGACATGAAAAACAGGGGCCAAAAGAAACAGTTCTGTGAAATTCCAGAAACTGGATTTCATTCTGGTCCGTGCCCATGACACGGATACACTAAAATGTGTGTCATCCGTGTTGGGAACACGGTTGAAATAGAAAATGTCTCATCCGTTCCCAAGACACGGATAACAAAAGATAAATTACATCCGCGCCATTGACACGGACCAGAGTGAACTCAACGCTATCGAATGAACTCGACAGCCCATTTTGAAGGGGCCCACTCACTATCAAACGGTGATGACACCCTTAAGAAAATCCTGAGTTTCGGGACAAATCGAGTAAAATGGATTTTGGCAATCAATGTTTTCAAAAGAAAAAAAAATAGATGAACAAAAGAAATATAGAAATTCAAAAGACATAAAAAAAAAAGAAAGAGCGGAGGAGTTTGCAGGTTTGCCAACTCGAAACAATTTTGCGAGTCGAGTCCCCACTTGTACCTATCTAAACCAGACCCAACCCAACTAGGTCCACGACCCAGATCCATTTCCAAACTGGGTTCACAACCCAGACCCATTCAAACTGGGTCCACGACCCAGATCCATTTCAAACTGGGTTCACAACCCAGATCCGTTCAACTGGGTCCACGACCCAGATCCATTTCAAACTGGGTTCACAACCCAGATCCGTTCAACTGGGTCCACGACCCAGATCCATTTCAAACTGGGTTCACAACCCAGATCCGTTCAACTGGGTCCACGACCCAGATCCATTCAAACTGGGTTCACAACCCAGATCCGTTCAACTGGGTCCACGACCCAGATCCATTTCAAACTGGGTTCGCAACCCAGATCCGTTCAACTGGGTCCACGACCCAGATCCATTCAAACTGGGTTCACGACCCAGATCCATTCAAACTGGGTTCACAACCCAGATCCGTTCAACTGGGTCCACGACCCAGATCCATTCAAACTGGGTTCACAACCCAGATCCGTTCAACTGGGTCCACAATTCAAATCCAACCCAACTGGGTCCACGACCCAGATCCATCAAATCGGGTTTGCGACCTAGATCCATTTTCAAACTGGGTTTACAACCCAGATCCATTTCAAACATGGTCTTCGACCCAGATCCATATCCATACCAACTGGGCCCAAGACCCAGATCCAAATCCTTTTCAATTAGGACTACAACCTGGATCCGTTTTGACTAGGCCTAAGACCCGGATCTAGACCCAATTTCGAACCAAGTTCACGATCTAGCAAAGATAACAACCAATCAATCAAATCCAAGGGAATTCAAAAAAAAAAAAAAAAAAAAAAAAACAAAGGATTTCAGAAAGCACTAATTGCAGTCCTTGATCAAAGTCGGTGCCTAGAAAGATCTTACCCTGTTGATACGAGGGGGATAGACCACGTCTATTCAGGGAACAAGGTGATTTAAGAGTGCCATTGTGCGCCGCCTCTTCCTTGGAGATCCGCCTGGCCGACGATGACTTCATAGAACTGAATTGGAGGCTACCTAAAATATGAGTTAGGCCAACTCGATTTACCTCAGAAATTACTTTTTATTCCCGACTCCGTGTCGATGCCAGCTCCGTGCTGATGAAATTACTTTTTCAAAATATTTTCCCGACTCCGTGTCGATGCCAGCTCCGTGCTGATGAAATTACTTTTTCAAAATATTTTCCCGACTCCGTGTCGATGCCAGCTCCGTGCTGATGAAATTACTTTTTCAAAATATTTTCCCGACTCCGTGTCGATGCCAACTCCGTGCTGATGAAATTACTTTTTCAAAATATTTTCCCGACTCCGTGTCGATGCCAGCTCCGTGCTGATGAAATTACTTTTTCAAAATATTTTCCCGACTCCGTGTCGATGCCAGCTCCGTGCTGATGAAATTACTTTTTCAAAGTGTTTTCCCGACTCCGTGTCGATGCCAGCTCCGTGCTGATGAAATTACTTTTTCAAAATATTTTCCCGACTCCGTGCCAATGCCAGCTTCGTGCTAATGCCAACTCCGTGTTGATGCCGACTCCGTGTCGATGCCAGTCCTGTGCTGATGTAACCCTTTTGTAAAATATTTTACCAATTTCGTGTTGATACCAGCTCCGCAGCGAGCAATCACCACTTCGTAAAAACGCACAATAAACAACTTTACCTGATCTAATGAAACATCATGCATCCTCATTTTTTTGTGAATAAGATAGTAACACTTGGTTGTCTGTACCCACAGGTGGCCAAACGAAAGAAATACAAGCAGCCAGAAGTGCCTCCCTATTTTCTCCGGTCATCCGCCGTCACCATGAGTTCTTCCGAACCAACACAACCTCCGGTGACCGAAGCATCAGGTATCGACCCGCAGATAACAGCGTTACTAAAGATAATCGAAAGGCAAGAAAAAATAGTCAGTACTGTGTTAGCCAACGCCAGCATCCTACAAGCACAGACAATACAACAGCACGCATCCGGGTCAAATCAAGAGTTACCCGAACAACCTCCGCAGGGACCCCAGACCACGATGCCACCGGCAGTACCAGAGTGCCAAGGACCCCCGCTTTATATTCCGCAGAACCGACCACCCCCAGTGATCATTCCCGACGATGAATGCGAGTACAGAGCTACAGACGAAAAATTGGCGCAGCAGATCGAATCTCTACAGGAAGAGATGAGGAGAATGAAAGGTCTCAACACTATGAGCGGAACCCGATTTAAGGATTTGTGCTTCTATCCTAATGCTCAACTGCCGGCCAAGTTCAAATGTCCGGAGTTTGAAAAATATAACGGTGTAGGGTGTCCGCTGTCGCATCTGAAATTGTATTGTGGTTCCATGTGCCAGTACGGCGATGACGATAGATTGTTGGTACAGTTGTTTCAAAGGAGCTTAACCGGGCCGGCGCTCAAATGGTTTTCTGGACTAGATCACTCACTCATTAAGAATTGGCAAGACCTAGCCGAAATGTTCTGGCAAAATTACCGGTTCAATACTGATGTAGGGCTAGATCGAAATGACATGGCCAAAATGACAAGGAAGCAGAGGGAGACGGTGAAGGAATACGCCCAGAGGTGGCGGGAATCGGCCTCACAAGTAAGGCCCGCAATGACAGAACAAGAAATGAATACTACGTTCATCTCAACGCTAGGGCACGCCTTCTACACTCATCTGGTGGGTCACACCACAGGCACATTCTCGAACCTAGTACAAGTGGCAGATAGGGTCGAAGACGGAATCCAAACCGGTCTGATCTTCGATTTCACGAGTCTAGGGGCAACAACGGGAATCCCTCCTCAGAGAAAGCCAGTTCCTCCAGGAAAGAAGAGGGAAGAAACTCAGGTCAATAACATACAGCCAAACCAACCCCTCTTCATTCCCCCACCGGCCCCAAGACCACCAACACCGACAACTTCATGGGCACCAGCACCACCAATGTGGAACCCTCCTCCTCAAAATCAATTCAGGGCAAATCCTCCACCAGTTGCACAGCAGGCACCACTATACGGGCAAAATCAGCAGGCACGACCTAACCGAGTAAATAGAGTGTTTACCAGGTTACCCATGACATTATCAGAACTACTACCACTCCTACTCAGAGGTGAGTATCTCACAAAACGCCCACCAAATCTGGAGGCTGCCAAAGGACCAGGATACAACCCTAATTTATTCTGCGAATTCCACATGGGTGCACCAGGGCACTCTACGGACCAATGCTGGCAGCTAAAGCATCAAGTACAGAACTTAATTGATAAAAAGGCCCTCATCCTAGATGGGCCTGCCAACCCACCCCAGCAGCAGAATGTCAATCAAAACCCCCTACCCACTCACAACGGAGAAGGAAGTGGGCACAGGGTAAATGTCGTCTACGGAGAGCTCAACTTCAATCCTTCGGATCTGATAGCACCGGTAGGAGCAAAAATTAGGGTCCAATTAACCCAGAAGCCAAAGATATCGTCAGTTAACACAGTCAACAACTACACAACCAATCCACCACTAAATCCACAATTACCTCTCAGAATGGCCGACCTCACCATACATCCCACTCATCAAAATGCTGCTACCCGACCACCTCTAGTCATACCTTGCGAATCATCCAACCATCAAAGTCCAACCCGACCTCCCCTGGTTATACCGTGTACGTCGCCATATTCACAAAGATCAGCTCAACCCCCCCTTCACATACCCTACGCTCCATCCTCACGTCCACCACTCGTCATTCCATACACCACCACTGCCTCCAAACCATCACCGCCACCCCTCATCCTCAACATGAAACCCGATCCACCCCCCATGATCATACGCTCACCCAAATCATTCCCCTACAGCTCCAAACAGGCAGTCCCCTGGAGCTATGAGACCACTGTCACCACCACCACGGGAATCGAAATAGTGAAAGAAACGGTAGTGGCAGATATCGACCATACGACAAGGATAGGAAAATGCCAAAATTTGCCAGGAAATGGGGAAAACATCGGGACAAAAATCGAAGAGACCGTGGAAGAGGGGACAGATGAAGAAAAAAGAAAAGCAAAGGGGAAGGGTAAGCTGTATAAGGAGGAGAAAACAGAAGAAAAGGCAAAGGTCACCGACAAGGAAGCTGCAGACTTCATTAAGCTCATCCTCAAGTGTGAGCACAACGCGGTAGACAGATTAAACAAACAGCCAGCTCAGATTAGTATCCTGGGGCTAATGCAAAAATCAGAAGAACACCAGGAGGCACTGCTGAGAGTTTTGGGGAAATCACATGTACCTTCAACCACGACACCATCACAATTGGAACAAACAGTCGGCCAGATCATGGCCCCCAACCCTATTATTTTCACAGAGAATGAATATACGCCTGAGGGGACGGGGCATGTCGAACCACTGAACGTCATGGTCATATGCAAGGGCATGATGGTCGCCAGAGTATTAATTGATAATGGCTCAGCACTTAACGTCTGTCCACTCGAAACATTCCGGAAGCTCAATGCTGACTGGTCATATGTGAAACCTAATAATAAGGTTGTCCGAGGCTTCGACAGTTCGAGAAGGGATTCCCTGGGGGAGGTAGATTTACCTATCACAATAGGTCCTTGCACTTTCGAGATAACATTTGAAGTCATGGAAATACCAACGACATTTAACCTATTACTGGGCAGACCTTGGATCCACATTGCTGGAGCTGTACCTTCCTCGTTGCACCAAAGAGTCAAATTTATCATGGGGCAAAGGATGGTATCGGTATTGGCGGAGAACCTTATTCCAGCTGGGAGAGCTCCGGATGTGCCGTTCATCGATATAGAGATGACGAAAGATAAAGCACTTTACCATTCGTACCAATTCGCGGCTATCAATCACATCGAAAAGGGGAGGGAAAAGGTAAGGGCGAAGCTATCAAGGGCAAACCTTATGGTCGGTCGGATCATGAAAAGATCGGGATACCGACCCAAGCAAGGGTTGGGACCGGGAGGAAGAGGAAGGACTACACCAGTCGAAGCCAGGAAGCATATTCCTTACTTTGGTTTAGGGTTTAGACCCACAAAGAGGGATATCGCCGAAATGAATGACAAGAAAAAAGAACTTCGGCTCGCAAGAAAGCAAAATCGTGATCCAAACATCTGGAATCTGGGCCGAGTCCCTCACATCAGCGTTAGCTTTCCAAAATCCCACCTCAGACCCGACGACTTATCAGAACCGCCATCAGCAAAAAAACCAAGAACGGTAAACCTGAACCAGTGAACGTTCAAGAAGACCCGATCGTAGAATCCCAATCATCCTTCGAAGAAGGCATTGATGTTCTATTCAATGGGGATTCCGATGAAAGTCCATCAGAGGCTGCTCCAAAGCCTACTAAAGGGGAGGTTACTACCAACCAAGAGAACAGCTCACCATTTTCATCAGGGATTAATTGGGCATCAGTCATCATCCCACCAAGCTTGGGAGGGATTATGCCCCAACCTGACAACAATCCATCAGAGATCATGGTCATCTCCGAACCACTAACCAAATCATCCAACAAATCACTTGTTCATCTCATCCGCCCCCTCAAAGAAGGGGAGACATTGCACAACTGGGAGGAATTCCCACTGACAATTGAGGCAGTTGAGGCCTCCAAAAAAAAACGTCGTTAAACGACATCACTTTGCCCGAGGATCATAATGAGCCCTCATCCTCGGGAGAAAATTGTTTTGGGGGCTCCCTACCTTTATTAACAAATTTGCATGATTGCTCTTCTTATTTCAGGTATCAAGAAAATCACAAAAAAACAAATATTTCTCAAAAGGCAAAAAAATCAAAAATTTCTCAAAACTCAAAAAAATCAAAAAGCTTTCAAAATCCCAAAAAAATAGATATTGTTCAAAAACAAAAAAAAGAGTTTTCAAGGGACCCGTCTCCATTAGATGAGTACTCAGATAAAACAGAGTTTGAAAGGGACGAGTATGATTTCAATCTTGAACTCGACTTCGACCTCATGGGGATAGAAGAAGAGTCTGAGGATGAAATGGAATACCCACCCAAAGAAATCAAAGACTTGGTAGAACGTCACGAAAGAGGTGTTCAGCCAAACATCGAGGATACGGATTCAATTAATCTCGGTACCAAAGAGGACCCACGAATTGTCAAAATTGGAGCTTTACTAACATCACAACAAAAGGAGGAAATGGTCGAGTTTCTACGAAATTATCAGGACGTCTTCGCATGGTCATACAGGGATATGCCGGGGTTAGATACCGATCTCGTTGTACACAAGCTACCCATTGCTTCCGGAAGTAAGCCAACCAAACAGAAGTTGAGAAGACTAAAACCAGAATGGACCCTCAAGGTCAAAGATGAGGTCATGAAGCAATTCGAAGCAGGGTTTCTTGCAGTCTCTACGTACCCGGAATGGCTAGCTAACATTGTGCCAGTACCCAAGAAGGACGGAAAAGTACGCATGTGTGTCGACTATCGAGACTTAAACAAGGCCAGTCCTAAGGATGATTTTCCACTACCACACATCGACACTTTAGTCGATAGTACAGCAGGGCACGGCATGTTCTCATTCATGGATGGTTTCTCAGGCTATAACCAGATAAAAATGGCAGAAGAAGACCAAGAAAAGACAGCATTCATCACACCTTGGGGTACTTTCCACTATAAAGTCATGCCATTCGGGTTAAAAAACGCGGGGGCAACTTACCAACGGGCGATGACCGCGTTATTTCATGACATGATCCATAAAGAAATGGAGGTCTACGTAGATGACATGATTGCTAAGTCTGGCATTGAGGAAAATCATCTGGTCAATCTAAAGAAGTTGTTCGACAGGCTGAGGAAGTACAGTTTAAGGCTAAATCCAGCAAAATGCGTATTCGGGGCAACATCGGGCAAGCTGCTGGGATTCGTCGTCAGCAGAAGAGGCATTGAAATAGATCCGACAAAGACTAAATATATCCTGGAAATGAAGGCACCCGTTACAGAAAAAGATGTTCGGGGCTTCCTGGGAAGGATACAATACATTAGCCGGTTCATTGCTCAGCTCACACCTATCTGTGAGCCAGTCTTCAAGCTATTAAGGAAAGATACGCCGAAGAAGTGGAACAAAGACTGTCAAGAAGCATTTGATAAAATCAAGCAATATCTGCTCAATCCACCAGTATTAGTCCCTCCTACGCCAGGACGACCTCTGTTAATGTACATCTCAGTGCAAGAAACATCTATGGGGTGTGTGCTAGGACAACACGATGAATCAGGGCGGAAGGAACAGGCCATCTACTATCTCAGCAAGAAATTCACTGATTACGAAGCAAAATACTCGACACTCGAAAAGACTTGCTGTGCATTGGTTTGGGCATCTCAACGACTACGTCATTATTTGCTCAGCTACTCGACTATGCTTATCGCCAGGATGGACCCCCTGAAGTACCTATTCGAAAAACCAGCGCTAACAGGCCGCACAGCGAAATGGCAGTTATTGTTATCAGAATTCGACATCACCTATGTCACCCAAAAAGCCATCAAAGGGCAAGCCATCGCTGACCACCTCGCCGAGCACCCGTTGCCTGATTATGAGCCGTTAAAAACAAATTTCCCGGATGAAGCCATACTATTTGTCGAGATTGAAAACGATGATGACGAAGAACCTGGTTGGAAAATGTACTTCGACGGAGCAGCTAATCAGAAAGGAAACGGAATAGGGGCAGTCTTGATTAAACCAGACGGGTCCCATGTACCGATAGCAATCAGATTGAAATTTCAATGCTCTAACAACGAAGCCGAATACGAAGCATGCATAGCAGGGTTAAAAGCAGCATTAGATCTTGAAGTAGACGAGATCGATGTTTTCGGAGATTCAAGTCTGGTAGTCTATCAGACGACTGGAGAATGGAAAACCCGAGAACAGAGACTGGTCCCTTACCATGAGTATCTAGAGGAACTAAGCTCACACTTCAACAGAATCTCATTCACCTACATGCCTAGAGCGAAGAACCAGTTCGCCGATGCACTAGCTACCCTTGCTTCCATGATTAGTATCTCAGAAGATCTGATCATCGACCCGATCGAGATTGGGATTCAGGACGAGCCAGCCTATTGTCTACCCGTCGAAGTAGAAGAACCTGAAGAAAAAACTTGGTACTCAGACCTCAAAGCATATCTCGAAAATCGAACCCTTCCCTCAGATGCAACGCCCAACGATCGCAGAACCATTCAGAGATTGGCAGGGCAATTTTTTATCAGCAATGGCATCCTGTACAAAAAGTCACACCACGAGGTCTTACTCCGATGCGTTGCAGAAGCCGAAGCAAAGCGATTGATCGAAACTGTACATGGTGGAGTTTGTGGACCTCATATGAATGGCCACATGCTAGCAAAGAAGATCATGCGGATGGGGTACTATTGGTCGACAATGGAAAGTGACTGCTATCAGCATGTTCGCAAATGCCATCTATGCCAAATCTACGCCAACAAGATCAATGCTCCACCTTCGGAGCTGCATAATATGACTACGCCCTGGCCCTTCTCCCTCTGGGGAATGGATGTCATCGGGCCAATCTCGCCAAAAGCTGCAAATGGACATCGCTTCATCCTAGTGGCTATCGATTACTTCACCAAATGGGTAGAAGCTGCTTCATACGCCAACGTCACCAAAAGCAATGTCCTGAAGTTTGTCAAGAACAACATTGTCTGCAGATACGGACTTCCCAGCGGGTTAGTGACTGATAATGCTAAGAACTTCAAAAACAGGGATATGGTCAAGATGTGCGAAGATTTCCAGATCACTCATCATAACTCCGTACCATACCGACCTAAAATGAACGGAGCAGTTGAGGCAGCCAACAAGAATATTAAGAAAATTATCGAGAAGATGGCAATTACATACAAAGACTGGCACGATATGTTGCCTTTTGCACTCCATGCCTATCGAACTTCGTTCAGAACCTCGATTGGGGCAACTCCATATTCGTTGGTCTACGGAATGGAAGCAGTCTTACCCGTAGAGGTGGAGATTCCCTCCCTCCGAATCTTAAAAGAAACAGAATTAGATGAAACCGAATGGATTCAAACTCGGTTCGACCAGTTAAATCTAATCGAAGAAAAGCGGCTTGCAGCCATCTGCCATGGGCGAATTTATCAGAGACGAATAGCTCGTGCCTACAATAAGAAAGTCAAGCCTAGGGATTTCTCGCCAGGAGACCTTGTATTGAAGAAGATCTTGCCAATCCAAGAAGACGCCAGAGGAAAATTTAGACCGAACTATGAGGGACCATTCATCGTGAAGAAGGTGATGACGGGAGGAGCTCTGATCCTCACGGAGATGGACGGACAAGTCTTCCCGCAACCGATCAATGCTGACACTGTCAAAAGATACTACGCCTAAGAATTGACCCTGAAATGACGAAAGGCCATCTTTGCTATTCTAAACCAACAAATCTAACCCTAGTCAACCCTTTTTGAGCCATCACGTTCATTTCTTAACTAAGACAGGGGTAAGTAAAAAAAAAAAAAAAAAAAAAAAAAAAAAGGGAATCATCACCAAAGCAAAATCATCAAGTTACTCCTGGCCCGCATGAGGATAAACTGTGAACGGCTAAAAAAATACAAAAAAAATAAAAAAAAAAAAAAAAAAATCAAAAAACTCGGACACTTGATCTGAGCTCGACCCAAATCTCCAGCCTAAACAAGTTCGAGAGACGCTGGGAGGAGATGCAGATCACCTTTTCGAAACAAAAATAGACAAGCCCCATGTCTAAACCGCTCTAATATATCCAGACCTTAATCCTTTTTGTAACCTTTCACCACCACTAGCCTAGGCCAACGTTTCGTCCCAACAAAAGTCCTTTTTGATCAGGGAATGTTCTAGGGCAACCCAATGACAATAACAGCATCAATGATCTTGCGACTTGGTCCGGACCTCTAAAGTCTTATTAGTCGTTGGAAGACTCGAGAGGGGAATCCAGGTCGGATATTCGAAAAAAAAGAGTACTCAAAGTGTAGAGTAACCGATCTTGCAGCTCAACTTGAGTCGCCGAACCACGAATAGTCGTCAGCAAACTCGAGAGGGGAATCCAGATCTATTACTCGAGAAAGAGTGCCACTACAAGAGTAGAGTCGCCGATCTCGCAGCTCAACTTGAGTCACCAAGTCACAGAGACACAGAGAATCCGAACAGAATTGTAATGCAAAAATCTAAAGACACAAGCATAGTCTGAAAGGGCATAGTGAAAATCCGAAAGGACACTATGAGTAAAAGAATCAGACTATGGCAAGATCAAAGCCACCGGCACGATGAAAATCCCAAAAAGGACGTCGATGCGCAAAAATGTGGAAACCGGGTCTGGTGAAAACCGTAACTGGCACCAGGGGCAATAAGGGTAAACAAAAAAAAAAAAAAAAAAAAAAAAAAAAAAAACAAAAAAACAAAAAAAAAAAAAAAAAAAAAAAAAAAAAACTCCTGGCCCGCAAGAGTATAAACTGTGAACGGCAAAATCCATCCAAAGCTCCAAGACCCCAAACGGATAACGACCTTCCAATACCAGGGCACTGGGAATGATTCTAAAGGAACCAAAAGAATAATTGACATCTGCATCACCTGTGCTGGGCAAAAACACCAAAATCGTCACAACCAAAGATTTTGCAAACTCTGAGTTTATCGTACTCATTTGATAAAGGCATTTCACAAAATTGCATTTCAAAACTACTATTTTGGCCAATGACGACAAATCTAGGATGTATTCAACAAAACTCAAGTTTTCAAGAACAATAGATACACCTGAGGCCAAGTAAGTACAAAACCTACTTTCTTTGCATTAATCCTTCAACATTTTGCATACATCAGCATAAGGAAAAGAAAATACAAAAAAAAAAAAAAAAAAAAAAAAAGAGACAAGGGCGAATACAACGCAGTCAATCAAATGTCATGGTGAGAAATGAAAAAGGAGTCAAGGCGTTCCTCCAAAGCACGGATCCGGGCAGCCTGACTCACCATCACTTTCTCGGCATCTGAAGCATCCCGACTCACCAAGTATGCTGCAAAGTCATCGAAATGAGGACACTGGGCAAGCCGATCCCTCAACTCATCAACCTCAGCTCGAAGCTTAGCCACTTCATCACTATCACTACTTCCGGACTGGACAAGGGCAGATGTCAGTCGAGCAATCTCTTTCTGCATCTTCTTTTCGGATTTGAGCCAAACAGCCTGAATTCGACGATGATCAGCTTGAGACTCTTCAACTCGATCTCGGTAATCAAAGAAAGATGAAGCGCCAGGACGTGTCCGAGGAATTATGGATACCGATGGTCTCCCAGAAACAAGCTCTTGAATCCAATGCAAGTATGCCGAGAACTGGTGTGCTGCAAAGATGGGTCGACTCAGAACCTCAACCCGACCCCATTCTTTCACGAGTCGACTCAAGAGTATAGTCGACAACGGACCAACCAACTCACTAAAATTTTCCGGGAGGAGCACGCCTTGGTCATAGCCGAATTGACGAAGAACCCGAAGTGGTACGTAATGAGTTGCCTCGTGAAGACCAATCAAAACAAGGAAACGAGCCCCATCAAAAGCAATCACAGGGGACCCTCGAGGTTGGAAGGCACCAACCCATCTCACTTCCTCATCATCAAGGTTGCCGACAAAAGAATACCATTCTTCTTTGCCGCCTGAGATAAAAGGAGCAACTCGCTTCGACATCATGAGTACGAGATCGGCATTCACGCAAAAGGGGCGATTAACCACTTCGGTCGAAGCCAGATGATCCATGAACCAGAGCTACAATAACAGGAGTATTCTAAAACTTGGGAAACTAATAAATTCAAATGCATAATTTTAAATCAAACTAAAATGGAATTTACCTGCAGGAGAGGAGCACATCCCCGAAAGGTCCGATCGCGGCCCAAAGAACAAGCCGTGAGAGACTGGAACATTCCACTCAAAAGCATCGGGGCCAACCGGCGTCCCTCCCGGACTTGTTGCACAACGTGAATAAGAGAAAGATCTATGATGTCTCCGCCACCCGGGAACAAGAGTTGACTCACCGCCATCAAAGTACATAAAAAGATAAAGTCAGACAGAGGGGGGAGCATCGTCCCGAGCACTCTGAGTCTCTGGGATAGTTCCAGAAGAAGATCCAGCCACAGCACCCGAGCCAGACACCCCGGAAGAAGGTAGGCCGTGCATCCGCAACCGTCCCTCCGAATCCGTGAAGAATAGCTCCGCATCCAGGGCAGCATCTTGCTCCGTAGTACCCGCGAGATCAACGCCAGGGACAACAGGTCCGGTAGAAGGGGAGGCCTGAAAATAAGAGAAACAAAGCACAATGACATATGCAGCATGGATATAGAAATGAACGAAATGATATATGCAGCGTACTTACCCTAGGAGGTGTCGGAGGCCGCGCAGAGGTGCTCGCTCCATCTCGGCGTCGATAATAGTCCTGGAAATATCATATGTTGGAACCAGTCAAAATTTAATACCATGAACTACGAGCTACAAGACAGAAAGTAAGCAAAATGACGTACCATCTCAACCTGAAAGCGAGACTCACGCATGGCCATCTCCAGCTCCAACTCTTGGATCCGGGCCGCCTGAGTCTCGAGACGAGCCTCCTGCTCCTCCACCTCCGCCCTAGAGGCCCTCCACCTGTTCTCCATCTCCACTGCCCTCGCCGCTTGGGCCTCGATCACATCGTAACCCTCTCGAAGACGACGAAGATCATCAGCCTGAAAACAAGAAAGTCAACCAAGTAAGAATGACAAAAAACAGAAAATTCTAAAAAAAAGGAAGGCAATGATTAAATATATACCGTGACAGCATGCTCCTGTAGAAGGACCCCTCCAATCTCAGTGATCCCGGCCCGGGCAGTGACAGCAGGCATAATACACCCAATAGAGGCCTCTCGGAACCACGCCTGGTAGTCACCCCCTCTCACCAGTCCAGCAGCATCTACGCCCCTCGCCTGGGCAAGATACTCATCCACCGTCATCGCTCCCGAGATAGGCTCAGGTGGAGCGACAGGGATGCGAAGACTCCCGTCATGCTGAAAGAACAAGCGCTCCCCTAGATAAAATGTATATCTCTGCTCACCAATAAAGTAGGGATAACGCTGTCGTCTGGTGTTACGCCTATAGGCGTTCCTCACCTCCTGCCTCCCGCTAACGGTACGGGGAAGGTCTCGCAAAGTAACGGAGAAGATCTGCAAAAGAGATAGTCAAAAGACAGAAAAGTTTAAGGCCAAACGAAAGAGAAAAGTTCGAGTACTCACGTCTCGAAGACGACACCGGTCGATGTGGGCCCGTGCACTCCTGGGGCTGCTCCTAATGGCCCTAGCATCTCTGGTGGCCCAAAACGCCCCCAATGGGTAACCCTCGTCGGGATGACGACGGGTGGGCAGATAAAAGGGAAAGTAGACGTGAACGAAGATCTGAAAGAAAAAGCAAGGCGTCAGATGGGAAAACAGGAAGTGGAAGGAGAATTAGATAGAGAAATAAAATCAGGATCCGGTTTACCTCAATAAAATGCCAAAAGAATCGGGTGGAGATGCCAGCTCCGCGGGGCGCAGTAATGCCCACCACTACTCGATCAAGACCAGCCAGAATGGTACCGTAAATAAGGCTACCCCAATCAAAATCGCCAATGTGGTCGATGTCATGCATAACAGAGAGAAATGTAGTGGAAACTGAAGAATCGTCCTCTAAGAAGAAACAGCTACCAATGAGAAGGAGAAAGCAGATCCGGAAAATAATGTCGAAATCACGATCACCGAAGCGGGCCGATCTCTCTCTATAAGTAGGCGGAGCTCCATCCTCTCCCTCAATCAACAGTAGACCCACCAACACCTCTGTGCTAATCCTACCCTGCTTCCCCACCATAGAAGCGGGTACTCTAGTGATGCCCAACAGCTCTCCCACCTCCTGGATAGATAACAGAGTCAAAGGCAGAGGCTCTCCATCCATCGCGATACCTGTAATCGCCACAAAATCTGAAGGCCTGATGCCTATCTCCACCTCTGGCATGTGGAATGAATGAGTCACCGGAAACCACCTCTCCACCATGGCCAAGAACAAGGGTCGATCCGCCTTGAAAGACGGTATCTGCAAGAAAGCACCAAAGCCCACGGTGGCAAACTGCGTCCGAATATCATCCGAGAACAGGGCGGCCATAGAAAGAAAGGCACTCCACCTACCCCTGAAACTGGCTGAAGGATAGGGTGTAGGGATGTCCAAACGAACCAACATAGAGACATGCCTCCCTAATCCACGGAGAAGAGAGGTATCCGGTACTCTCTCACTCTCCTCTGCAGGAATCTCAACCCTGGGAACCTCTCTACCAACTCTACCGGCGCCTACGGTCCTATCCGCCCGACCTCGGCCACCGCGTCGACCTCTACCACTACCGCTCGGCAGATCCTCAGCTGGACCGCTATGAGAAGAACTGGCCTCATCTGCCCTGCTGCCAGACGAAGAACCAGCTACCGACGCTGAATCAGGCCTACGTGAAGGCTGTCTCGGCCAACCGTACTCTGTGGCCACGCCGGATCCCAAGGCAAAGCGAGCCCGAGTCCGGGGCCTCGCCTCCTCCTCCTCATCATCGGATGACTGATGCACTACTCGGCTCCTCCGTTCTCTACCCATCTGCAAGCCGCCATGAGATCAATCAACAACGCAACCGTCATGTATCTCGATGAATCCGCCTAGGTTAAACCTAACCGAATCGAGTCAAACCAACTTAGACTCAGTCAATCAGTGTCCCACCTAGCCGACCCACTAAACCCAACCAACCCAGTCAATTCTAGCCCAGTCAACCCAGGTAACCTAATCCACCCGTTAAGTCTAGTCAATCCCAGTCAACTCGGTCAACCAAAGTCAAACTCGATCAACCTAGTCAAGTCCAATCTAACCTAGTTCAACCCAATTCGGTTAACTCAGTCAGTCCACTCAGCCGAATCGACTCAGCTAGCCCATTTAAGTCAAAGCCCATTAAACTGCAGACAAACCTGTCAAACCCATACCCATGAACTATCACGATCATAACAAAAGATCATCAAACGAAATAAGGAAAAATTTGAAGCAGTCCGAACTCAACCCGTCCAAAAGCAATCCAAATACCGAACGAACCATAAGCTATCCCAACCAGCCTTTAACCCATAACCAAGACCAACAGATCCATTAACCACTTCCACCCAATTCAAACACACGCCCATTCTCGACCAACCCATCATCCATACCAAACCATGGGTCACCCGACTAATGCAACAGTTCCCTGACAACCCATCCCAAAATCACTCATCATTCCTCGGCACACGGAAAATTCCTCATCCAAAATAAACCCCAATCCCTCCAAAGCCCCACCACTCATTAGCAGAGCATGCATGGATATCCAATCAATGATGACAAAAGAGCAAGCAGAGCAAGATGGCCATAACCAGTAACATGGTTTTAAATATGATAAAATTCATATGCTCAAAGGATTAGGTAAATAAATTCAAGACAAATAAACAACAAAGTGATGAAAAACAAAAAAACAAAAAAGGAAAAAAGTGTCTAAGAGTGAGATAAATCGAAATCATCATCATTCAAATAGGCAAATCAAGTCAAGAAGAGAGGAATGCAACACTCACCTCAAAACGCGCAAACCACCAAGGAACTCCTCGATGCTTTAAGCCGCTTCCACGAACGCCCAAAACGCTCCAAAAACTTCCAAAGCAATCTACCAAACGCCTAAGACGAAAAGAATATAAAGAGGAGGGAGAGAAATCGCCAGAGAGAAGGAAGGAAGGAAGAAAAATGGAAAGAAACCGAAAATGAAAGGGCGCGCAGGTTTTGAAACGTTTGGATTCATACTGGTCCGTGTCACCAGAACGGATGAAGCAAATTTTGATCTATCCGTATCACTAACACGGATGAAGAGAGCTTAAATGGATCCGTGCTCCAAGCACGGATGAGATAAAAATAATACCATCCGTGTTTTAGACACGGGTCATATCACTCCGAACGTCATCCGTGCCTTAAGCACGGATCAATCAATCAAAAAAAAAAAAAAAAAATCAAAAATCAAAAATCAAAAATCAAAAATCCTTTCGAATTGCACCTATTTCGATTTGTCAAAACACGACCGAGAAATACCCAAACTTCAAAATCACCAAATCTTCATCAAATCCAAGGTCTCACACGAGCTCCGCGCCATCGAGACCAAAGAATCAATAAGGTAACTCTGTCAGACCCCGCGCTTGAGTAACCATTTTTCTACAAAAATCATCGATTCAGCCGGTAATTCGAAGTCGTGTTTTGTGAAATTGCATCGGGCCCGTACAAATAGGGGTTTAGTCTATTTTTTGCAGTTCTTTGCACGCAATTCCTGCAAAGAAGGGCAGCTGTAGACACCTCGATTTGAACGGGCCCTCACTTGAAAGGGCCCAAAAATAGTAGGGTTTCAATAAGTTCGACCAACGGGCCTCAATGGCCCGAATCATCGAAAAATGATACTTTCGCCGAAACCCAAGCCACTAACACCTTTCAATGGGTTAGTAGGTCCACCAAAAGGGCTCGGCACACTCCCATCCACCCCGCTCCATGCAAAATATCGATTTTCCAACAAAAGGGGCCAACGGGCCCCTAAGGCCCAAAAACATCAAAGGTGGTGACTTCGGTCCAATCAATGTTCTTAAGACCACCCCAGGGTCTCGAGGACTCGCAAAAAGGGTGGTGACCCATCCTACAGTTGTTCAACGTCGTCGCTCCGCACTCGCGTGCAAAAACCGATAACGAGCCCAAAAGCCCGATTCGCCAACACGTGGCATTTTAATTAAATCAATGATTTCAAAATCAAAAAAATCAAAAAAAATCAAAAAAAAAAATAATATGAGACTTGGGATGCCTACCCCTTCATCCAACCTTCACCGTTCCATCTCCAAATCCGATATCCAATCCAAAACAACCCACAACCCTTCTAAACCCAAGCCCAATACATTAAAAGCCCATAAACCACTATCCATACCCCATTCACTATCCAACCCACCACCCAACCCATCAACCCTTACCCACATCAACCAATCAACCCCTCAACATCAAAAGATGACACTTGTCATCACCATCCTTCACCTCCCTCATCCAATCACCCACTCCCATCACCATGCTCTAAACAACCCATCTAAAATCACCTCAACCCATACCCTACCCTAACCTAACCTACCCCCATCCTCTAACATCAATAACCAACCATCCTTCACCCATACCCTAACCCATCACCATTATCTAACATCATCAACCACCCACATCATCACCCATACCTCTACCCATCATCTTCCTTAAAACACTCCAATAAAATCAACTCAACCCATACTTCCTTCATCATCAATCAACTAACCCATTTCTCTCTCTCTAATCAAACAACCCCCATCAACCAATCAACCAATCTCATCACCTCACCCCCTCATCATGATTGCCATATGGCATCATCTCCTTTCCCCTCCCAAAAACTAACTTAACAACCTCTTACACAACCTATTCTCCTAAATCTACACACCTCACCTCATCAACCAACCTAACACTCATTCTCTAAACCACTCTCTTACACCCCCACTCCACCACCAACCATCACTCATGTCAACCTATCAAACACTCTACCCAAATGGGTTTGGGTAGAATCCAACCCATTTAGGTCTAAACCTCACCCATTTTCATTCATTACACATTTACCCTCCATTTCACCTTAAATTTCACATCCCTCACTCCTAAATCCTATACCATTACCCCTTCTCTCACATTTCAACCCCATTATACCCCCAAACCCCCTCCAAACACCTATATATACCTCCCCTCTCACCCCAAAAAGGGGTACACACACACACCAAGTTTCCATAAGAAAAAAATCTACTCTATCTACTCCTCCTCACTACTCTCTTTAACACACTCTAAGAGAAATAACTTCACTCAACTCACCAAAGACTAAAGAGAATTCAAAGAAGAAGAAGAAGAAGAAAAAGAAGAAGAAGGAATCCAAGAGTACAAGGTGGGAGCAATCAACACCCCCCCCTTTTTTTCCTTTCTCTACCCTCTCCTCTTCCCTCTTCTATCTTCCCCCTCTTTTCATTTCACTTTAAATGAGTTGAGCATGAATGGACCTCAAGGCTTGGATCTACAAGGATCATCTCCATTGATGAGATGATCCTATGATCAAGCCAAAATTAAATCCTACTTAGGGAACAAATATACCCATGGGACACACCTTCCACTTTCTTTTAAAAATCAAAATGACCGAGTTATTTGAGGTTACCGCCATGTGGCGGGGAGAAAGGGGTGCCTAACACCTTCCCTTTTCTCCAACGGAGCCGCTTACCCGAACCTCTAGGTTTGATCAACCCTATCCGTTGCGAGTCACTAACGTCAAAAATGGCAATTCTTCGACAAGGCACACACCGGGTGACCATTCACACCCATTTCCAATCTGAATGGTGGCGACTCCAATATTTAGTAGTTGTGGTCGTCATGACGACGAAAACCACATAGCTACACTCATCATACACCGTTGAAAAGTAGTGGGTGCATTGCACAATCCAAAAGGCATGTGACGATACGCAAAAGTTCCAAAGGAACAGGTGAAAGTTATTTTCTCTTGATCGATTGGAGCAATAAGTATCTGGTTGTACCCGGAATAACCATCTAAGAAGCAATAGTAAGGATGTCCTGCTAGACGCTTTAACATTTGATCAATGAAAGGTAAGGAGAAATGATCCTTAGGAGTCATCGAGTTGAGTTTTCTATAATCGATACACCCTCTCCATCCATTTTGGACTCGAGTGGGGATTAATTCGTTGTCTTGGTTCACTACCATAGTGATACCAATTTTCTTAGGAACTACTTGTATAGGACTCACCCAACGAGTGTCAGCGATAGGATAGATAATACCCGCATCTAACAATTTCATCACTTCCATCCGAATTACGTCTTTCATAACAGGATTTAGCCGTCTCTGAGGTTCTAAGGAAGGCTTAGTGAAATCCTCTAAACGAATATTGTGCATCACCACAGATGGACTAATTCCCTTGATGTCAGCATATAATGTCAGCTATGCTCCAACCAATAGCTTCTTGATGTTCTCTTAATACTTCTAACAACTGTCCCTCTTGAACTTCATTGAGGTGAGAGTAAATGATCACGGGCAAGGTTTGATTCTTGGCAAGAAATGCATATCTCAAGGTCTCTGGAAGCGACTTGAGTTCTAATTTTGGAGGCTCGACATGAGAAGGAACAAGATTGGATGTGCGCACAGGAAGACTTTCAGCTTTTGCGTGCCACCTCACAGAGTCTAATAGTGGAACGGATTCAAGCAAAGCATTGACTTCGCTTATAGACTCTTCTACGTCCAAGTCAAGGCCAAAGTGAGCCAAATATTTCGTTAGGGGATCAAACTACCCTAACTCTTGATACGTTTGATTGACTAGCGTATCTATCATGTTCACTTCCTCTATACCATCATCTAGATCAATTCCTTGAAAATTATGGAAGACGTTCAGTTTCACTTTCATATCCTCAAATGCTAAAGTCATAATCTCATTTCTACAACGAATAACTGCGTCAGACGTGACTAAAAATGGACGTCTTAAGATGATAGGAATATAACTGTTCGAATTGATGACTGGCTCTGTGTCTAAGACAACAAAGTCAACAGGAAAATAAAAATCTTTGACTTTAACTATCACGTCCTCAACTATACCCTTTGAAATTTTTATGGACCTATCGGCTAGACTCAACGTGATATAGGTGGGTTTCAAAACCCTCAAACCTAATTGTTTATAAACTGAATATCGTAAAAGGTTCACACTGGCCCCTAAGTCTAAGAGACATTTTTTGACCACTTGATTTTCAATATGAATGGAAATTGTCAGACATCCAAGATCCTTAAATTTTGGTGCAATCGTTTGTTGGATGAGCGACGAAGCTTGGGCTACCATGATGGCTTCCCGAGGAAACGGTGTTTTCCTTTTAGCTGTGGTCAAATCCTTTAGGAATTTCGCATAAGAAGGTATCTACTTAATGGCATCTAGGAATGGGATATTGATATGCACATTTTGGAAGACTTCTAAGACACCCTCAAATTGCTTACCTTTTTTAGAATCTCTAAGGCGATGGCGAAATGGAGCTTTTGGAATTGGCAAAATGATGGGAGGATTCTCCAAATCTTTCTCCTCTCTTTTGGAGACTCTATGACTTCTTTTTAAACTTTTTTTTTCTCTAGGACTTTTTCTCCCTTGTCAATAGGTTGGACCTTGTTGTCCACCTTTTTTTTCTAACGCAGGGTGCATCCCCATGATGGTTGTTTTGACCAGTTGATCGATTGGGTTATTGCCTACGGCTAGCATCCTGGTTTGACACAAAAGGGTATTTTAGTACATTTCCAAGGTCCATGCAAAATGTATATTTGTAAGTCATTTTTCAAGAAAGAATAAGTCATTTTGTAAATTATTTTTCCTTAATTTTCCTTTCTTTCTGGAAAACATTTTCTTTTGGAAAACATTGTTTTTGAAAAATATTCTTCTTCTTTTAAAATGGGTTGAAACCTGAATTAGAAAGAGTTTGAATTCCATTTTGATTTGAATGATCCGACCCATCATGATTGTTAAATCGAGATGGACTGGATCATTATGAATCATTACCCATTAAAATGGATTCTTTATTGGGTTGATGCACCCAGTGATATGATAACCTTGAATCAGATTAAATAACAATTTTGGTTATCTTGAGGACAAAACTGTACATTCCTGATCTCATCATTTGTAAGGTCCAATTCCAACAAGCAACTCGAGAACACTCACGATAAGTTCGAGTCGTGACCTATATGAAAGTTTTCTAGACTCTAGGTTTACTATGTGCAATGCAATTCATTTGGCCACCCTTGCCCAAGTGCATCTATATACCTCTCGAGTATACTCAATCAGACAGTACATTGTGACTAAATTTGATATACCGTATAGGTGATAAGCTAAAATTCCAACCCACTTCTCTAAAGTCAAAAATAGCCAATTTAATCCCCAATTGAGACGTGGCGTACAATGCTGAGCAAGGGCCCTGTTAAATACCTCTCATCTAGAATAGACGTAGTCTATCCCCCTCGTACAGTAGGGTACAGCGGGGCAGGATCTTGCTTAGGCACTAATTCAAACCAAGAAGTGCAATTGGTGAACTTGGATTACCTTTGATATACCGTATAAGTATGAGTCTAGGGTTGTAGCTTTCATAAATGGTTTAACATCCCACGAGGGGACCGACCACGTACTAGTACTACGTTGGCAATCAAGACATGTGACTGCGCGACTTACAATAGGTCAAAGGCTTAGGTTGCTTGAGCCTGGGTGCATCGATATACCTTTCAGAGCCACCTGATCAGACGGTATTGATGCCCCAGTTTAATATGCCCGAAGGTACATGACTGAAGTTGTGATTTTCATGAATGACGTCGCATCTCCGAAGAGACCGGGCCACGATTAGTGCCACGTTGGCTATAAGGGACATGCAAACGTGCAAAACGATAAACGTGCTACTGATGTGTACAAAACAGGGTGGGGTGTGCCTAGGGCCTTTTTTTTTTAACAAATGGGCCCATATATCAAATCGTACAAACAATGATATCACATGATATTAACCAAAACAAATACCCCACCATATCAACATTAAAATCAAACAAATATCTCAGTCCAAACCTAAAATATATATATATTTATGGTCCAATCAGGGGTAATTTTTGGTGACCCTACACAAATTGAGATTCTCAAAGAATATTATATTGCAGATAGAATGATCATTATTGGGGAGTAACCCTTTTTTTTTTTTTACAAATTGATTTTTCAAAGAATAGAAATCCCCCCCTTTTTTTTATTATTGTCACACAAATTTCTATGTTTGCAGTCAAATAACAAATACCGATGGTGTGTTATAGATAAAAATTGATGTAATAATTAAAAAAAAATAGTCTCCTTAAAGAGAGAGAGGGTTGCGTCCTTCACAGCAATTGAGGTAAAGAAATTGATAGATATTATTAGCATACTAATTGTTTATTTACAACGCACCAATCGTTTTGAAAATAAATAGTTGATTACATGTGGATCAGTGTGTTACAAGTAGAGAATTGGTGTGTTAATAACAACTTTCAAAGAATCCCAAATCATTCTCTCCTTTATTTTAAACAAAAAAATTTTAAAAACAAAAAGGAAATTTAAAAAAAAAAATAATTAAACAAAATGCAGCCCAACAAAAAATTATTGCTACACCAACTTTTACACGTTCTCAATCAAAAAAAGTATTAACCAAGTTCTAATATAATGTACTACATGTAAAAATTGGCATGACAATAGCAAAAATAAAAAATAAAAAATCTCCTTAACATCATTGCAGAAAGACCATAACTCAAATTGCCCCAAAATCAAAACATCACTCTCAATACCCTTTCTTGAGATACTTCAAATCAGTAATAAAATGCTGACCTTAGTGAGAAAAGTTAAATAGGTCTCAAACCCCACTAAATCAACAAATGGAGAGAAGAGAAGAAGGGAAAAAAAAACCAAATTAGAGAATACTGTTTCAAACCAGATACCAGTAAGATCAACCAACAATCTTCTTTGAAATTCTAAAGAAAAACTTTGAAATGAACTGAAAGGGATCGATGATTGAGAGGTGCAATTTACCCAGAATTCTGTTATAAATCACGTGGGCAAATAAATCCATTTGCCCGAGGGACCACACACACAGAGTTGAGTGTGCAAATAGCTTTCAAAGCCATTGACAAAGAATATATAGAATAAAGGGCAGAAAGAGAGAGAGAGAGAGAGACCGAGAGAGAGGGGGCTATTACTAGAAGGTTTAAATAGGGAAGGAAAAGGGCTGCTATGAGGACGTTAAAAGGGCACCAACACCACTAGGTGAATGGTATTAATGGATGAGTAAAACGTGGTGAAGTGGTGGAAAGTTGCTGTAATGTGGAGATAATACAGAGCTTAGAGAGAGCAGCCAGGTGAGTTCCTCTTCTCTCTTCTCTTTCTTTCTTTCTTCTTTTTTTGTTTGCTGTCTAAAATAGTGAGTGAACTAAAAATTCAGAGGATCAAAAGGAGAAGAAAGAGATAGAGAAGGGCAGAGACGCAAGGACGTTGGTGTAGTAGGGAGAGAGGGAGGAAGAAACAGGAAGGTTTCTACTAAGAGTACGTGGGTCTAGGATGTTAAAAAAAGATAAAGAGAAGTGAGTGGGGATCGTTCAGCCCGAGAGATTCAACCGATCATTATCTGTTGAAGACGATGGAGTTGGGAAGAAAATAGGTTGAAAGTTGAAACAGGTAAAAAAGTAAAATAATGTTCTTATTAAAAACACACCACCCATCAAATTAAAAACACTAAGGGTTTGATCCTTAAAAATGAGTTTCTACTAGGGGCACACCATCCCTAAAACTGATTTTAATACAATGAGGGGGTGTTGTTTGCTAACAACATTAAAAAAAACTTTTTTTTACTTGCTTATCTACTTGCTATCAATGGACAACACGACTTGTTTTTTTTCTGAAAAAAACATTAACAATCGATAAATCAAACACACGCTTAAGATTTTTTTTTTTTTAAATACATTGTCGAAAGACAGATCGCACACACTTAAGGATTTTTTATTTTTTATTTTTTAAATATTTTGTCTAAGGACAGATTGCACACATTAAAAAACAATATTTAAAAAAAAATCTACACACATATCTGAAATAAAAAAAATTTCATTATCCAATCATCAATAAGACCATCCCTTTGAAATCTCGCATTATTTAGGGTTAATCCGAATGACCCTTGATTGAATCATAAAAAAAAATGCCACAATATATTTAAAATCCAACCCAGTGATCAATAATGGAGCCAAAATAATGATAAAAAAATAAAAAATAAAAATAAACAAATGAACAACTGAAAATAATATAAAAAAAACTAGGTCATCTGGCAATATTTCTCATACTTGGGGTTTTTCAAGTCTGTTCTTCAATAATCTCCAGTGGAGTCTCCATTGAAAGCGCTCTCGATCCGCGGGGTGTGCGGATCCGCTTTTGATTTTCGAGGTTTGGGAGTAGCCACCTAGTTATTACGGTCTAAGAACCGAACATTGACTTAAGATGGATAAAAATGACTAATCTACAAAAAGAAACTAAGTCTGGGGATCACGTTACAGGGTTGGAAGGTGTTAGGTACCAACCCTTCTCGACAAACGCCGGTCTCTACTTTTTCCCAAAAATGGATTACATTGCTAAAGACTTAAAAAAATGAATAAAATAACAATCTATTTTAACTTGGGTGATTGTGAGAGTCGGTTCCCTCAGTACTGGCGGAGAGCGTCCTCATGTGAGTTTTCCTTCCTTTTGTCCGTCATTGGATCCATTTTCGATCTTCAAATTGAGGTATTCACCTTCTAGATCTAAGGATTTTCTGATTTTTGAATATTTTTTGAAAGATTTCTAGGTATTTTTTGAGAGTTTCTAGGTGTTTCTGAACAAAAACTAGGGTTTGGATGATAGGTAAGGGGTTAGGGCTTCAAAATCAAGGTTTTGGGAAGGTTAAAGAGGTTTTTTGACCTACTTTTTCAAGGGCTTTCTTTTACCTGCGAAATTAGGTTGTGGAGGCTCTTATTTATAGAGTTTTTTAGGTAGAGTTAGTGTTTGATTAGGTTTATTTTAGGATTTTGACTTTAGTCTTATGAGATTGACTTGGTCTTTTTAGATTAGGGTTTTAACTAAGGTTTTGACTTAAGTCTTATGAGATTGACTTGGTTCCTTTAGATTAGGGTTTTGACTTAAGTCTTATGAGATTGACTTGGTTTAGATTTTTAAATTAATTTTATTAAGGTTTTACTTTACGTTAATTCATATTTTATTTTTTAATTTCAAAATTTAAAATTTTAAAAAGTGAAAAATTACCTTTTTACCCCGAAGAGAACTTTTATTTTTCAAGTCAATTTTTGATGTTCAAGGATGTTTTGAAATCAATTTTTCATAATAAATTCAATGGGATTATTGATTTCTGTCATTTACGAAATTTGTTTAGCGTGAAATGATTGTTAACCCTTATGAGGGGCATTTTCGTAATTTTATCAAATTTGGTGAAAATTGACGAAATGATTTATTTGGTTTCAATTTATTAATTTATGTGTTTGAATGGATTTTTCTAAGCGTACTCTGGGCTCTAAGGATGCTTTGATGTTAGGGGTATTTTGGTAGTTTGATCATTTTTTAATGATTTTTACTGTGGAGTTTCTTTTTGTCTGTAAGATGATGATTTCTATGTTTTTGGGGTTATATGTTCCTAACGTAGTGTGGTTTCTACAGTTTTGTTAGTTTGAGATACCTTATCTGAATTTTTTAAACATATCTAGTAACAAATAAATCATTGGAATAATTATCCATCATTGGGAATCGTCGCGATCAGGTTGACGAGTTGATTAATCAAGTGACTACAAAAATGGGGTGTCTACAGTGACAAGTAAATCACCATGCACAGGTTCTTCCACCTCAACATCAGAACAATCCTCTAATAGGGGCATCTCATTGTCACTTGAGCTAGTACTTTCAATGTCTCCATTTTCCAATACAAGCATAACCCTTTCATTTGGGCAATCAGAAGCAATGTGTCCAAACCTTTGGCACCTAAAACACTTAATCTGACGTGACTTTATAAGAGGCTTTGTTTTAGGTTTATCTTTAGGAATAGATACTGAATTATTTGAATATGCTTCTTTTTTTGGTTTGAAAGGAATTTTGTTGCCCTTCTGATGAGTATCTTGAAACACTCAATTATATGCACGTTTTTCAGACATTTATTTTGATTTTTGTCTCTATTTATCCGTATTAAGGTAATAATTATGATAAGCCTCGAAACACCATGTTGCATGTTGATTAGGTTTAATTATACATAAATAAATTTATTTACTAGATAAATCTAATTACGTGTGTTTCTTGTGCAGAAAATTAACATTTTGGAATCAAAATCTCAAGGCAAATGTATTTGGGCCTACTTTGGAATGCCCTAATCCTTAACTCATATTCTCCTCTTTTGTCTTTTTGAGTAAAGAAAAGTGGAGGCTACTTTTAGACTCTTCTACACACATTTTTTTATTATAAATAGAGCCTCAATATTTAGAGAAAGGGCCCATTTTGATTTTCTTATCCAAGACTCCTTTAATCTAAGGCTCTTAGCCTATTCTCTTATTTTTTGTATTTTTATCTTATAGTTATTTTCTTTTGACTAAAAGTTTTGTACAAAATAGAAGAAGAATAAAAAATTGTAAGTTTCTCTATGAAATGAAGAAAAGTTCTTTCATCTCTTATCTACCCTCTCTTTCAATTACATTAGGCTAAGCTCTCCTCCATTGGAGAGTGAAAAAGTCTAGAGTAAGTTCTTGTGTTGTTTCTAATTTCATGCCTTTCTTTTATTTAAAATACTTATGAGTTTTCTATAAGATTTCTTACACCTTTATTTTTAATATAGATACGTTATGCTTAGATTATATCAAGAGACTAGAAATTGCTCATCAACATGTTTTAGGTAGATCCACCTCCAATAGCACTTTAATTTTATAAGTTTACTTACTTTTAATTTTATTTACTTTAGTTCATTTTCTAGTAATTTTACATATTTTTATAAGTTAAAAAATACAAAGAAAAATAGTTTTAATTCCTTTTAGTTAATTTGAATTTTATCCTCTTAGCTTAACTCTACACCTCTTTTCTCTTGGTTCGATCCCCTACTTACCCCACAAGTAAGGTAAAAGTAAGATTAATATTAACTCCAAAAATAGTCTCATCAGAATTTTGGCACTGCTATAGGGGAAAGGTAAAGGTAGTAGTGGTAAGTTTTGATTTAAAATTCATTTCTTTCATTTCTATTTTTTTTTCTTTTGGTTTATTTCTGTAAGTTCAAGTGTTTTTGAGGTTTTAAGAGATAATAAAGAAGAAAAAACATCGAAAAAAAAAATAGTCATTGTTATTTGTTTTTTTACCCTAGACAGTAGAACTTAAATTGAACTGTAACTTTCTGCTCTGATCTCCGATTAACTATTATATTATATCGATTTGGGGTAGAACAAAATTTTCTATAAAATGTTAAAAAGTCAACAAGATTTTGGTAAGTTAGATTATGTTTTTGAGTCCGTTTACTATCATTTCTACTAACATTTCTGTTTTACTCCTTGTAGATGAATATTTTTTTCTTCTTTTATTTTAATTTCTTTAATCTTTAGTTATGTTTATTTTTCTATTTTAGAAACTCTTGTATAGGATTCCTTATGTAGATACGTGGATTTCGTCATTATGACGACCACATCTACCTAAGAATTAGAATCGCCACCATTCATGTTGTAAGTGGGTGTGAATGGTCAACCGATATACATTTTCCAAAAAATTATATTTTTGGCATATAGTGACTCGCGATGGATAAAGAACTAATCAAACCTAGGGATCAGGGTAAGCGACTCGATTGGAGAAAAGGGAAGGTGTTAGGCACCCTTTTCTCCTCGCCAAGTGGCGATAACCTCCAAGAAGTCGATCATTTTGATTTAAAAAAGTTAAAAAATAAAGTGTCACGTGTTGTGCATTTGTTCCTTGAGTAGGGATTTACTTTTAGCTCGATTATAGGATTATTCCATTGATGGAAATGATCCTTATAATCCTTTGCCTTGATGATTACATGTGATTTGGAAAAATATTGACTAAGGTTGAGGATCCATTCTCATGAATTGAGAATGAACTTTGTACCAATTGCCTCAAAACCTTTTAAGGATTAAAACCGATTTGATTTTGAAAAAGGGTTACAACTCATGGACATTCTAAAAAACAAAAATAAATAGAAGATGGGGTAGTAGAAGAGGGAGGAGGAGAGGGTGTAGAAGAGAGGGGGGTTATTTTTGTTGTACCCACCTTGTATCTTCAATCTTCTTTTATTCTTCTTTTCTAGTCTTCTTGAGTCCTTAGTTATTTAAGAAAATATAACTCTTGTATGATTGTAGGAGTAGAGAAGAGATGATGAGAGATGAGTGTAGTATGTGATTTTTTTGTGTGAGACTTAGGGAGGATTAGTGAGAGAGAATTGGTAAGATTTTTCTTAATGAGAGTGGGTAACCATTTTTGGGAAGAGGAGGGGGTATTTATAGATGTTTGGGGGGTGCTTAGGGGTATAATGGGATAAAAGATTAGGAGAATGGGTAATGGCATTCTTTTTTTAAAGATGGGGAGATGAGGTTTTGATCCAAATGGTTTGAATCCTACCCAAATTCATTTCGGTAGAGTGTTTGGTGGGATGGGATGAGTGATGGTTGATGGGAGGAATGGGGGTGTAAGGGAGCTATTTAGAGGAGGAGTGTTAGGTTGGTTGAGGAGGTGAGGTGTTTAGATTTAGGAAAATGGGTTATGTAAGAGGTTGGTAGATTGGTTTTTTGGGAGGGTTAAGGGGATGAAGACATGTGGCATATATGATGAGAGGTGAAGTGATGAGATTGGTTGATTAGTTAATGGTGGTTGTTTGATTAGAGAGAAGGGTATGGGCTAGTTGGTTGATGATGAGGGGGGTATGGATTGAGGTGATTTTATTGGAGTGTTTTAAGGAAAGTGATGGGTGTAGATATGGGTTGTGATGTGAGTGGTTGATGATATTAGAGAATGATGATAGGTTAGGGAGTGTAGGTATGGGTTGTGATATGGGTGGTTGTTGATGTTAGAGAATGGAGATAGGTTAGGTTAGGGTAGGGTATGGGTTGAGGTGATTTTGGGTTAGATAAGTTGTTTAGAGAATGATGATGAAGGTAGGTGATTAGATGAGGGAGATGAAAGGGGATGATGACATGTGTCATCTTTTAATGTTGAGAGGGTGATTGGTTGATGTGGGTAAGGGTTTATGGGTTAGGGTTGTGGGTTGGATAATGAATTGGGTATGGATAGTGGTTTGTGGTGTTTTGATATATTGGGCTTGGACTTTTAGAGGGTTGTAGGTTATTTTTGCTTGGATGGGGTTTGATTTGAATTGGATTTTTAAAGATGGGTTTATTCTATGGTTTAGGTAATAGGGATTGATCTTAGGTTGGAGTTAAGATGGGAAATTAATTTAGGAGAGGGTTAAGGTTTATGGGCCTTGAATGGGTTTAGGGTGCTCGTGGAATCGGAGGCGGAGCGATGGAAGTAGAGGAGGAGTAGGCATCCCAAGTCTCACATTTTTTTTATTTTTATCTTTTTAGGATTTTTAAAAATTATTAGATCGATTAAAATGTCACGTGTTGGCAAATTGGGCTTTTTAGGCCCGTTGGAGAATTTCATCGAGCGTTCGATTATTCTTGGATATAAAGGCGGAGTGGTGTTGAGCACGTGTAGGATGGGTCACAACCCTTTTGTAGGTCCCTTAGACCATTGGGAGGTCTTAGGGGCCTCAGTTCAATCAAAAGGCCAATTTTCAGTGATTTGGGCCCATAAAGCCCTGTTGGCCAATTTCGTTGAAAAATCGATATTTTGAATGGAGCGGGGTAGATGGGAGCTTGCCAGGTCCCTTAGACCTTTGGTGGGCCCGTTAGACCCTTAGGGGGTCTTAGGGGCCTCGATTTAATAAAATTTTCATGATTCAGATATTCGGGCCCTTGAAGTCCGTTAGCCAATTTTGTCAAAAGTCGATGTTTTGAGTGGAGCGGGATAGATGGGAGCATGCCCGATCCTTTCATGTGGGCCCATTAGACCCTTAGGGGATCTTAGGGGCATCGATTTTGACAAAAGTGCCACATTTCAATTATTCGGGCCTTTGAGGCCCATTGGCCAAATTTATTGAAAAGCTACTATTTTTGGGGCCTTTCGAGTGAGGGCCTGTACAAATTGGGGTGTCTACAGCTGCCCTTCTTTGTAGGAATTGCGTGCAAAGAACTGCAAAGAATAGACTAAACCCCTATTTGTATGGGCCAGATGAAATTTTGCAAAACACGACTTTGAATTACTGGTTAAATTGACGACTTTCGTAAGAAATGGTTACTCAAGCATGGGGTCTGATAGAGTTACCATATTAATTCCTTGGTCTCGATGGCGCGAAGCTCGTGTGAGACCTTGGATTTGATGAAGATTTTAGTGATTTTTTAAATTTGGGTATTTCTCGGTCGTGTTTTAACAAATTGAAATTGAGTGCAACTCGAAAGGATTTTTGAAATTTTCTTGATTTTTCTTACTTTTTGATTTTTTTAATTTTTGATTTTTACTTGATTTTTTATTTTTATTTTATTTTGATTTTGATTTTTCATTTCTCCCCCCTTTTATTTATTGGCTGATCCGTGCTTGAGGCACGGATAGCGTTTTCCTTTGTTCATCCGTGCTTTGGTACGGATGGCCTTAATTTTGTCTCATCCGTATTTATAGAACGGTTAACATGGTTCTTTATCTCATTTGTATTCGAAAAACGGATGACGTGATTTCGATTTCAACCGTTTTTGGAGCACAGATGCCACGAGCTTTCCTTATCCGTACTGGTAGCACGGACCAGTACGATTTTAAATGTTTTAAAACCTGTGCGCCTCTTCCTTTTCATTTCTTTCGATTTCTCTTCTTCTTCCTCGCGATTTCTCTCCCTTTTTCTTTGTTTTCTTTTCATTTTAGTTGATTTGGACCTTGAGTTCAGCCTTGGGAGTGGTTTGGAGCACTCGTTGTTGTATTTGAACATTCGTGAAAGCCTCGAAAAGCTCCTTGGTGTGGGCGTTGGGACTGTTTGGAGCGCTCACATTTGGTTTAGACGTTTCGATGGCTCAAGTAATTTTCAACTTCGTCTTGGGGTGAGTTCTTCCTTTTAATTTCTTTTCCTCTTTCTTGGTTGCTTGGCATGAGAATTACTTTGTAAGTTGCCCCACACATGTATACTTTGTTTTTCCTTGATTTTCCTTATTATCATGAGAGAACATGTGCTTTTTGATTGATTTCTCCTTTTCCTTTTCCCACTATGATGAGAGTACATCCCTGAATTTGCTTGACTCTCCTTTCTATGATGTTGTTTCAAATAGTCCCTCATTTTTTTTTTCTTTTTCTCTTTTTTTTCATTTCATTTTTCCTTGCTTGGACATGGTTATGATGAATGGACGCTTGTTTTTAAATCTTTGGTCGATGTGGTGGGTGGATGGTTTTGATCATTGGTATTTTGAGAGATTAGTTGCCAGTTACTGGGATTGTTGGGTTGGTTGGAGCAAATTGGACTGTTGGGGTTGGATTTTGAGCGGGGTTGAGTTGGAGTTGCATTGGGTAATCATACGGATATTTAGATCGGATTGGGATGAGGGTAAGATGGTTGACTTTAGTGATTCTTAAGACTATTTTGGACTGTTTGGATCGCGACCCATTTGGTGAAGTCAGGATGCGTGCGTAAGGGTGGTGGGGCTTTTGAGAACAATTGCTTTTAGAATAAATTGGTCTGGTTAGGTGGGTGGACTTTCTGGTCTGGGTTCACATGGTGTGAGATTAGGGGGATTGAATGATGGCTCGGTCTTGGCATTTGGGTTTACTGGTGAGGCCATGATGGTAGGTTGGATGGGTAAAGAAGGTAAGGGTTGCTGGTCGTAAGTGATGGCTTGGGTTGTCGGTTCAAGGGATTGTATGATGGGTCGAAATCGGATTACTTAGGGGATTGCATAGGGATTGTTGGGTATGTTTAGGGACCGTTGAGAAGTGGGTTTGGATTTGGATTGTTAAAGAATTGCTTGGATGAGGATTTGGGTCGATTACGGATTGTTTAGAGTAGATTAAGGGTATTTGGAGTGAAGGTGGGGTTGTTTGGTGGATTGTTTAGGATCTTTGCATGGATAATGGTATAGGGTGGTCAGGATGCTGTTTTGTAGTGGGAATTGGCTTGGTTTAAGGGCGGTTTTGTGGTTGTCTGAGTTGGCCTTTGTTGAATTGTTTGTTAGGCGAGTTAATTTTCCCTCATTTTAGCATGCTTTAGATTGTGAAAAAATTTGTTTATCATGCTTGCTCTTCCTTTTATCTCTCCTTCTTTCCTTTTGTCTTATTTTGCTTGTTTGAGGTATGAATGTTTTGGTTTGCTACCCATGCTTTGCTTGTTTAAAATATGCTTATTTTTGTCTTGTTTTGGGCATGCACTTACTTTCTTTCCCTTGAATGCTTCCCTGATAAGATGGGTATAGATTTGGTTGGGTTGGACTGCTTTGATGAATTAGGTTGGGTTGACCGGGTTGGCTGGAGTTTACTAGGTTGACTGAGGTTAAACTGGGTTGACTAGGTTTTTGTTGGGTTAACTTTGGTTGACTGAGTTGGATAGGTTGGTTTGGTTGACTAAGTTGAGTGGGTTAACTGGGTTGAGGGGTTGACTAGGTTAATTGAGTCGATTGGGTTTGACTCAGATTGGATTGGGGTTGACTTAGATGGATGGGTTTTGACTAGGTTTAATGGGTTTTAACTCAGATTGGCTAGGTTTGACTAAGTTGACTGGGTTTGACTCAGATTGGATTGGGTTTGACTTAGATTGACTGGGTTTGATGAAGTTGGATAAGTTTGACTCAGATGGGCTAGGTTTGACTTAGTTGACTGGGTTTGACTTAGATTTGAATGGGTTTGACTGAGTTGAATGGGTTTCACTCAGATTTGACTTGATTTGACTGAGTTAGACAGGGTTTGACTAGGCTTGACTTAGATTGATTGGGTTTGACTGAGTTGGATGAGTTTGACTCAGATGGGCTAGGTTTGACTTAGTTGACTGGGTTTGACTTAGATTTGAATGGGTTTGACTGAGTTGAATGGGTTTCACTCAGATTTGACAGGGTTTGACTGAGTTAGACAGGGTTTGGCTTGGTTTGACTAGATTTATTGGGTTTGACTGAGTTGCATAAGTTTGACTCAGATGGGCTAGGTTTGACTTAGTTGACTGGGTTTGACTTAGATTTGAATGGGTTTAACTGAGTTGAATGGGTTTCACTCAGATTTGACTGGGTTTGACTGAGTTAGACAGGGTTTGGCTATAGTATCTAGAGTTAGGTTTGGTAGACCGAGTTTATTAGGTTGACTGGATTAAGTTAAGTTCACTGAGTTAAGTTGGGTTGACTGGATAACTTGGGTTACCTCGAGATAGGCAAATATGATGCTTTTCTCCATTGACTCAATAAACTATTACCTTGTAGATGGGTAGAGAGCGGAGGACCTGTCTAGTGTATCAGTCGTCTGACGAGGAGGAAGAGGCGAGGCCCAGGACCCGTGCCTACTTTGCTTTGGGATCCGATATGGCCACAGAGTATGGCTAGCCGAGACAGCCTTCATGGAGGCCTGATTCAGTGTTAGTAGCTGGTTCTTCATCTGGGAGCAGGGCAGATGGGGCCAGTACTTCTCAGAGTGGTCCGGCTGAGGACCTGCCAGGCAGCAGTGGTGGGAGAGGTAGACGTGGTCGTAGAGGCCGGGCGGATAGGACTGTAGGTGCTGGCAGAGTGGGCAGAGAGATTCCCAGGGTCGAGATCCCTATAGAAGAAAGTGAGAGGGTTCCGGATACTTCTCTTCTTCGTGGATTGGGGAGACACGTCTCCATGTTGGTTCGTTTAGACATTCCCACCTCTTATACTTCAACCAGCTTCCGAGGGATATGGAGGGCGTTTCTTTTTACTGCTGCGCTATTTTCAGATGATATCCGGACGCAGTTCGCTACAGTAAGCTTTGGGGTTTTTCTTCAGATACCGACACTAAGAGCGGATCGTCCTTTGTTCTTGGCTATGGTTGAGAGGTGGTTTTCAGCGACTCATTCTTTTCATATGCCAGAGGTTGAGATAAGCATTCGGCCTTCCGATTACGTAGCGATTACGAGCATTTCTATGGATGGGGAGCCCCTGCCCCTTGCCATGATGTCTGTCCAGGAGGTGGGCGAGCTGTTGGGCATCACTAGAGTCCCTGCCTCCATGGTGAGGAAGATGGGGAGGATCAGTACAGAGGTGTTGATGGGTTTACTGCTGATCGAGGGAGAGAATGGGGCCCCTCATATCTACAAAGAGAGGTTAGCCCGATTTGGAGACAAAGATTTTGATACTATCTTCCACATTTGCTTCCTTCTCCTTATTGGTAGCTACTTCTTTTTGGAGGACGATTCTTCCGTCTCTACCACCTTCCTCTCAGTCATGCACGACATCGACCACATTGGTGATTTTGATTGGGAAAGTCTTATTTATGGTACCATTCTAGCGGGTTTGTACCGGGTGGTAGAGGGCATCACTAGGCCCCGTGGAGCTGGAATCTCCACACGATTCTTCTGGCAGTTTATTGAGGTAACGAGATCTTGATTTCATTTTTTTGCTCGATTCTCTTTCTCTCTTTCGTTTACTTGTCTGACACCTTATCTTCTTCTTCAGATTTTCGTTCATGTCTATTTCCCCTTCTATTTATCCACCCGTCGTTATCCAGACAAGGATTATCCATTGGGAGCATTTTGGGCCACCAGAGATGCCAAGGCCATCCGGAGCAGCCCTAGGAGTGCCCGAGCCCACATTGATCGATGTCGACTCCGAGACATGAGTATTCTAGCCCTTGTTCAGTTATTCTATTCTTACAATTATCTGTGCCTGTTATCTGATTCTCTCTTTTGCAGATCTTTTCTATCACTCTACGCGATCTTCCCCGCACTGTTAGCGGGTGACAGGAGGTGAGGAACGCCTATAGGCTTAACACCAGATGACAACGCTACTTCTTCATCAGAGAGTAGAGCTACACCTTTTATTTAGGGAAGCGCTTGTTTTTCCAACACGATAAGAGTCTTTGTATTCTTGTCGCTCCACCTGAGCCCATCTCGGGGGTTATGACGGTAGATGAGTATCTCGCCCAGTCGAGGGGTGTTGATGCTGCTGGACTGGTGAGGGGTGGTGACTACCAGGTCTGGTTCCTAGAGGCCTCTATTGGGTGCATCATGCCTGCTATCACCGCCCGGGCTAGGATCACAGAGATCGGAGGGTCCTTCTTAAGGAGCATGCTGTCATGGTACACATTCTATCACTGTCTCTCTTCCTTATAACTTTCTGTGTTTCATTATATCCCTGTCTTACTTGATCGATGTTCTTGTTCTCAGGCCGATGATCTTCATCTTCTTCAAGAGGGCTACGATGTGATCATGGCCCAGGTAGCGAGGGCCGTGGAGATGGAGAATAGGTGGAGAGCTTCTAGGACTGAGGTGGAAGAGTAGGCTGCTCGACTCGAGGAACATGAGGCTCGCATAGAGGCGCAGGTGGCTCTAATCCAGGAGTTGGAGCTGGAGATGGCCTTGTGGGAGTCTCGTTTTTAGGCTGAGATGGTATGTTATTTCTGTTTCGTTTCTATTCTGCTTCATAGATCATAGTTCATGGTATTATGTTTTGATTGATTTCCTCATGTGATCTTTTCAAGATTATCATTGACGCCGAGACGGAGCGAGCAACTCTGCACGGCCTCCGACACCTCCCAGAGTATGTATTTACATTTAGTTACTCGTTTGCTTGCATATTGTATATATTTCTGCTTGTATTTGATCTGTTCTATTTTTTCATTTTCAAGCCTCCCTTTCCACTGGCCCTTTTGTCCTTGGTATTGATCTCGCAGGTACTACGGAACAGGATGATGCCCTGGACGTGGAGCTATTCTTCATGGATTCGGAGGGACGACTGTGGATGCATGGTCTACCTTCTTCTGGGGTGTCTTGCTCTGGTGCAGTGACCGGATCTTCTTCTGGAGTCATCCCTGAGAGTCAGAGTGCTCGGGACGATGCTTCCCCTTCCATCTGATCTTTTTGTACCTAACAAGATATTAGACATTTTGTATTAGTTTTTTGGACATTGTATGTAAACATTCCAAACTTTTGTATGTATATATATATCTGTTGATTATTTCTTATTGCTCCATTATGATCATGTGTTATAATTGACTCGGGTCCCTACAGGCTTCTTTGGTGTGATCATCAGGGCTTTTGAGCCTCCTTGAGTGTTGGTAAGCTTATGAGTGGGTAGAGGGTGCGATTAGGGTCCCAAGGACCCTTTGAGTGTGTTCTTGAGTGGCGTGAGTCGTTTGGGGGCCATGGTGAGTAAGGTGGTTATGGAAGACCTGATCTGGCTCAATATGATCTTGGGGAGCTCCTACGTGCCCGGTATATATACTGAGAGCTTTCGAGAGTACTGAGCGTATTTACCGAGTACGCAGAAGTTCCCACTATTTTTCATATGATTTCAAAATTTTGATACATGAGGTGCCTGCTACATTGTCCGGAATCTTTTAGAATTCATATGATTCATGGTCCTAAGGCTAAAAACTTCTGGTCCGTGTTCTCAACACGGATAAGATTTCCCAGCTTTCATCGGTGCCAGGAGCATGGATAGGTCATTCTTACTTTTATCCGTGCCTTAAGCACGGATGCGTCACATTTTGCTTCATCCGTGCTCCCAAGACAGATAAGCTAAAATTGATTCCATCCGTGTTTTGGGAATGGATCAATTAACACTTGTCCTTATCCTTGTTTCAAACACGGACCAGTATGATTTACTCTCCATTTTAAGCTTGTTTCAACTTCATTTTGCCCTAACATTTTACTTTTCACGGTTTTTCACTTCCTTTTTCACTTTTGGCCGATTTTCACTCTCCTTCTTCTTCAAGCTTCTTTTCAAGCTCCATGGAGGTGTCCTCTACTCTCCCCAACTTGAAAAGGTATGGCATTGTCAATCCTTTCTTGAGTAGTTGGATAGATAGTATGGATAATGATGATAGAGCTCAATGGTGTTTGAATAAGTTGGGGTTCACTCTTTTTTTGCCCAAGGTCCCATTGTAATGGAGCTTGATTGAGGCCATGTTGGGGTATTGGGTCCCTGAGTTTAATCTCTTTCGATTTCGGGAGCATGAAATGACTCCCATTATTGAGGAGTTTGAAGTGTTGTTGGGGCTTGATAGATCGGGTCTAGTTGTGATTCCATCATTGCGTGATGGATACCGAAGTGAGGCTTCCGACTTCTTGGGGATAAGTCGCAAGTTTTTGAAGATTCTGAATGGTGGATCGGTTTTGAAGACAATGTCCAAGTCTTTCTTGATTGAACGCCTCATAGATCCCTCGAAGCCATTTATTCACTTTAACGCTCTTACTTTGATGGTGGTGAATCAACTCCTGTTTCCAGGTGGTGGAGAGATCATAGATCTTTCTCTCATTCACGTGATTCAACAAGTTCGGGAGGGATGCCGGTTGGCACCGATGCTTTTGAACTAGATGTTCCAATCTCTCACGGCTTGTTCTTCCGGTCGTGATCGAATTTTTCGAGGGTGTGTTCCACTCCTGCAGGTAAATTCCAAACTTAGCTTAGTTTTGGATTTAACTTAAATTTACTAGTTTCCAAAGTTTAGAATGCTCCTGTTATTGCAGCTTTGGTTCATGGATCATCTGGCTTCAACTGAAGTCGTTAATCGTCTATTTTGCGTTAACGCTGATCTCATGTTTATGATGTCAAGAAGAGTTGCTCCATTCATCTCAGGCGGCAAAGAAGAGTAGTATTCCTTTATTGGCAACCTTGATGATGAAGAAGTGAGGTGGATTGGTGCCTTCCAACCACGAGGGTCTCCCATGATAGCGTTTGATGGTGCTCATTTTCTCATTTTGATTGGTCTTCACGAGGCAACTCATTATGTACCACTTCGGGTTCTTCATCAATTTGATTATGACCAGGGTGTGCTCATCCCCGAGAATTTCAATGAGTTGGTCGGTCATTTGTCGACTGCCCTTTTGAGTCAACTCGTAAAAGAATGAGGTCAGGTTGAGGTTCTGAGTTGACCCATCTTTGCAGCACACCAATTCCTGGCATACTTACTTTGGATTCGAGAACTCATTTCTGGGAGGCCATCGATGTCGATAGTTCCCCGAACGTGCCCTGGTGCTTCATCCTTATTTGATTGTCGAGATCGAGTTGACGAGTCTCAGACTGATTATCGTCGAATTCAAGCTATCTGGCTCAAATCCGAAAAGAAGATACAGAAAGAGATCACTCGGCTGACATCTGCCCTTGCCCAGTTCAGATCTAGTGATAGTGGTGAAGTGGCTAGACTTCGAGCTGAAATTGCTGAGTTGAGGGATCAACTTGCCCAGTGTCCTCATGTTGAGGACTTTGTAGTATATTGCTTCCGATGCCAAGAAAGTGATGATGAGCCAGGCTGCATGGATCCGTGCTTTAGAGGAACGCCTGACTCCTTTTTCATTTCTCACCATGATGTTTAATTGACTGCGTTGTATTCACTCTTTTTGTATTTTGTATGTCAAAAAGTTGAAAGATTAGTGAAAGAAAATAGGTTTTGTACTTACTTGGCCTCAGGTATATCTATTTTTCTTGAAAACACAAAGTTTCATTGAATGAATCCTAGATTTGTCATCATTGGCCAAAATAATAATTTTTGAAATCTTGTGAAATGTTTTTATCAAATGAGTACGACAAATTCAAAGTTTATAAAATCGTTGGTTGTGACGATTTTGGTGCTTTTGCCAAACACAGGGGATACAAACGTCAATTGTTCTTTTGGTTCTTTTAGAGTCATCCCCAATGCTCGGGTATTGGAAGACCATTATCTATCTAGGTCCCAGGATTTTGGATGGATTTCACCATTCACAGTTTATACTTTTGCGGGCCAGGAGTTATACTTTTTTTCTTTTCCTTTATTGTCCCTGGTGCCAATTACGATTTTAACCAGACCCGCTTTCCACATTTTTGCGTATCGACGTCCTTTTTGGGATTTTCATCGTGCCGGTGGCTTTGATCTTGCCATACTCTGATTTTTTTACTCATAGCGCCATTTCAGATTTTCACTATGCCCTTTCAGATTATGCTTGTATTTTTGGATTTTTACATTGCGGTTCATGCTTGGAGTCTCTATGTCTTTGTGGCTTGGTGACTCAAGTTGAGCTACGAGATCGGTGACTCTACTCTTGTAGTAGTACTTTTTCTTGAGTAACAGATCTATATTCCCCTCTCGAATTTTCTGACGACTATCCGTGGTTCGGCGACTCAAGTTGAGCCGCGAGATCGGCTACTCTACACTTCGAGTACTCTTTTTTTTCAAATATCCGACCTGGATTCCCCTCTCGAGTCTTCCAACGACTAATAAGACTTTGAGGTCCGGACCAAGTCGCAGGATCATTGATGCTGCCATTGTCGTTGTGTTGCCTTGGAACATTCCCTGATTAGAAAGGACTTTTAATAGGATGAAATGTTGGTTTAGGCTTATGGTAGTGGAAGGATACAAAAAACTATGGTCTAAGTTTTAGTTTATCTAAAGTAGGCTAGATATGATATTCGTCTATTTTTGTTTCGAAAAGGTGATCTATGTCTCCTTCCAGCGTCTCTCGAACTTGTTTAGGCTGGAGATTTGGGTCGAGCTCAGATCAAGTGTCCGAGTTTTTGAATTTTTTGAATTTTTTGATTTTTTTTGTAGTTTTAGCCGTTCATAGTTTATCCTCATGCGGGCCAGGAATAGTTTGATGCTTTTGATTTGATTTTTTGATTTTCTTTTATTTTACCTTTTTTTTCATTTTTTTCTTCTTCTTTTTTGTTTTTTTTTTTTTTTTTCTCTTTTTTGTATCATTTTGTAGTTGTTGACTTGCCCCAATCTTGGGTTAAGAAATGAACGTGATAGCTCAAAAGGGTTGACTACGGTAGATAGTTTGTTCAAGATATCAAGGATGGCCTTTCATCATCTCAGGATCAGTTCTTAGGCGTAGTATTTCTTGACACTGTCACCATTGATCGATTGCGGGAAGATTTGTCCGTCCATCTCCGTAAGTATCAACGCTCCTCCTGTCAGCAACTTTTTCATGATAAATGGTCCCTCATAATTTGGTCGAAACTTTCCTCTAACATCTTCTTGGATTGGCAAAATTTTCTTCAGAACAAGGTCCCCTGGCGAGAAATCCCTAGGCTTGACTTTCTTATTGTAGGCACGAGCTATTCGTCGTTGATAGATTTGTCCGTGGCAGATGGCTGCAAGTCATTTTTCTTCAATCAAATTCAGTTGATCAAATCGAGCTTGAATCCATTCAGTTTCATTCAACTCTGCTTCTTTTAAGATCCGGAGGGAGGGAATCTCAACCTCTATGGGTAAGACTGCTTCCATTCGGTAGACCAATGGATACGGAGTTGTCCCAGTCGAAGTTCTGAACGAGGTTCGATAGGCGTGAAGTGCAACGTGCCAATCTTTGTACGTAACTACCATCTTCTCGATAATTTTGTTGATATTTTTGTTGGCTGCCTCGACTACTCCATTCATCTTAGGTCTATAGGGTACAGAGTTATGATGAGTGATCTGGAAATCTTCGCACATCTTGATCATATCTTTGTTCTTGAAGTTTTTGGCATTATCAGTCACTAATCCGCTGGGATGCCCATATCTGCAGAGAATGTTGTTCTTGACAAACTTCAAAACATTGCTTTTTGTGACGTTAGCATAGGATGTCGCTTCTACCCATTTGGTGAAATAATCGATAGCAACTAGAATGAAGCGATGCCCGTTTGCAGCTTTAGGTGAGATCTGTCCGATGACATCCATTCCCCAGAGCGAGAAAGGCCAAGGGATAGTCATATTATGCAGTTTTGAAGGTGGTGCATTGATCTTGTTGGCATAAATCTGACATAGATGGCATTTGCGGACATGCTGATAGCAGTTACTCTCCATCGTCGACCAATAGTATCGCATCCTCAAGATCTTCTTGGCCAGCATGTGACCATTCATATGGGGCCCACAGACTCCCCCATGTACAGTCTCAATTAGTCGTTTCGCTTCTGTCTCTGCCACACACTGGAGTAAGACCTCGTGGTACGATTTCTTGTATAGAATGCCATTGCTGATGAAGAATTACCCTCCCAATTTCTAGATAGTCCTTCGGTCATTAAGGGTTACATCTGAGGGAAGGGTTCGATCTTCAAGATATGCCTTGATGTGTGAGTACCATGGCTTTTCCTCGGATTCTTCTACTTCGATGGGTAGGCAGTAAACTGGTTCATCTTGAATTCCAATCTCAATAGGGTCGATGATTAAGTCTTCTGATATGCTAATCATAGAAGTGAGTGTAGCTAGTACATCTGCGAATTGATTCTTGGCTCTTGGCATGTACGTGAGTGAAATCCTATCAAAGCGCGAGCTTAGTTCTTCAAGATACTCGTGGTAAGGGATCAATCTTTGCTCTCGGGTCTTCCATTCTCCAGTCGTCTGATAGACTACTAAGCTTGAATCTTTGAAAACATCGATCTCATCTACCTCGAGATCTAGTGCTGCTTTCAACTCTGCTATGCATGCTTCGTATTCATCCTCGTTGTTAAAACATTGGAATTTCAATCTGATGGCAATTGGCACGTGGGACCCGTCTGGTTTGACCAAGACTGCCCCTATTCCGCTTCTTTTCTGATTAGGTACTCTATCAAAATATATTTTCCAGCCTGGTTCCTCATCATCATCCTCAATCTCAATAAATAGTATGGCTTCATCCGGGAAGTTCGTCTTTAATGGCTCGTAGTCAGGTAATGGGTGCTCGGCGAGGTAATCGACGATGGCTTGCCCTTTTATGACTTTTTGAGTGACATAGGTGATGTCGAACTCAGATAATAGTAATTGCCATTTCGTTGTACGACCTGTTAATGTCGGTTTCTCAAAAAGGTATTTTAGGGGGTCCATCCTAGCTATAAGCATAGTCGAGTAACTGAGCAAATAATGATGCAATCGTTGAGATGCCCAGACTAGTGCACAGCAAGTCTTTTCAAATGTTGAATATTTTACTTCGTACTCAGTAAATTTCTTGCTGAGATAGTAGATGGCTTGTTCCTTCCGTCCCGATTCATCATGTTGCCCTAGCACGCACCCCATCGATGTTTCTTGTACTGAGATATACATCAGCAGAGGTCACCCTGGAGTAGGAGGGACTAGGACTGGTGGATTGAGCAGATATTGCTTGATTTTATTGAATGCTTCCTGACAGTCTTTGTTCCACTTATTCGGTGTATCTTTCCTTCATAGCTTGAAGACTGGCTCACAGATAGGTGTGACCTAAGTAATGAAAAGGTTAATGTATTGTATTCTCCCCAGAAATACCCGAACATCTCTCTCTGAAACAGGTGCTTTCATCTCGAGGATGTACTTCGTTTTTGTCGGATCTATCTCAATAACTCTTCTGCTTACAATGAATCCTAGTAGCTTGCCCGATGTTGCCCCGAATACGCATTTGGCCAGATTTAGCCTCAAACTGTACTTTCTCAGCCTATCAAACAACTACTTTAAATTCACTAGACGGTCTTCTTCTATGCCAGATTTAACGATCATGTCATCTACGTAGACCTCCATTTCCTTATGGATCATATCGTGGAATAATGCGGTCACCCGTTGGTAAGTCACCCCTACGTTCTTCAGTCCGAATAGCATGACTTTGTAGTGGAAAGTACCCCATGGTGTGATGAATGCAGTCTTTTCCTGGTCCTCTTCTGCCATTTTTATCTAGTTATAGCCTGAAAATCCATCCATGAACGAAAACATGCCGTGCCCTACTGTACTATCGACTAGCGTGTCGATGTGTGGAAGTGAAAAACCATCCTTAAGGCTGGATTTGTTCAAGTCTCGGTAGTTAACAAACATGCGTACCTTTCCATTTTTCTTAGGTATTAGGATTACGTTAGCTAACCATTCGGGATACGTAGAGACTACAAGAAATCCTACTTCGAATTGCTTTATGAACTCATCCTTGACCTTGAGGGTTCATTCTGGTTTCAACCTTCTCAGTTTTTGCTTGATCGGTTTGCTTCCGGAGGCAATCGGTAGTTTGCGTACAACAAGATCTGTATCTAAACCCGGCATATCCCTGTATGACCATGCAAAGACGTCCTGATACTTTCGTAAGAGTTCGATTATTTCTTCCTTTTGTTGCTGTGTCAATAGGGCTCCGATCTTAACGATTCGAGGGTCCTCTTCGGTACCAATATTGATTGAATCTTTATCCTCGATGTTTGGCTGAACACCTTTCTCGTAAAGTTCTACCAAGTCTTTGATTTCTTTGGGTGAGTATTCCATTTCGTCCTCAGACTCTTCTTCGATCCCCATGAGGTCGAAGTCGAGTTCAAGATCGAAATCATACTCGTCCCTTTCAAATTCTGTTTATTCTAGGTACTCATTTGATAGAGACAGATCCCTTAAAAACTTTTTTTTTTGGTTTTTGAAAAATATCTATTTTTTTGCAATTTTGAAAGCTTTTTGATTTTTTTGGTTTTTGAGAAAATTTTCATTTTTTTACTTTTTGAGAAATATTTATTTTTTCGTTGTTTTCTGGATACCTGAAATAAGAAGAACAATCATGCAAATTCATTAGTAAAGATAGGGAGCCCTCAAAACAGTTTTTACCCGAGGATGAGGGCTCGTTATGATCCTCGGGCAAACTAGGTTCGACTAATGGCATTTTTTTTAAGGCCTCAACAGCCTCAAGAGTTAATGGGAATTCCTCCCAATTGTTCAGAACTTCCCCTTCTCTGAGGGGGCGGATGAGATGAGAGAGTGATTTGTTGGATGATTTGGTCGGTGGTTTAGAGACAACCATTATCTCCGATTGATCTTTGTTATATTGGGGCATAGTTCCTCCCAAGCTTGGTAGGATGACGACTGATGCCCAGTCTATTCCAGTTGGGAAAGGTGATTCGTTCTCTTAGTTTGCAGTGATTTCCATTTTGGTGGATTCTAAAGTGGTCTCTTATAGACTTTCATTGGAATCCCCATTGAATAAAACATCAATACCCTCTACGAAGGATGATTGGAACTCAACAACTGAGTCTTCATGAATGCGCACAAGTTTGAAATTTACCACTTTTGGTCTTTTTACTGGTTTTGTCGGCAGTGGTTATGATAAGTTGTCGGGTCTAGTATGTGATTTGGAAAGTTGACGCTGATATGGGGAACTCTGCCCAGATTCCAGACATTCGGTTCACGGTTTTACCTTCTCGCTAGTCGAAGCTCTTTTTTCTTGTCATTCATTTCTGTAATATCTTTTTTTGTGGTCCTAAACCCCAGACCAAAATAAGGAGTATGCTTTTTTGCTTCAATCAGCGTAGCTTTCCCCTTTCCTCCTAGTCCCAACCCTTGTATAGGTCGATAACCTGCTCTTTTCAAAACCCGACCAATCATCAGATTCGTTCTTGATAATTCTGCCCTTACCTTCTCTTTTCCTTTCTCAATATGATTGACAGTAGCGAATTGATGTGAATGGTAGAGTGCTTTATCTTTTGTCATCTCAATGTCGATAAATGGCACATCCGGAGCTCTTCTAGCAGGGATAGGATTTTCTGTCAATACTGATATCATCCTCTGCCCCATGTTAAATTTGACTCTTTGGTGCAAAGAGGAAGGTAGAGCCCCTGCTATGTGAATCTATGGCCTGCCCAACAGCAAGTTGAAGGTCGTCGGTATTTCCATGACTTCAAATGTGACTTTGAACGTACATGGGCCTATTGTGATCGGTAGATCCACTTCTCCTAGGGAATCCCTTCTCGAACTGTCGAAGCCTTGGACAACCTTGTTGTTGGGCTTGACATGCGACCAGTCAGCGTTAAGCTTTCGAAAGGTTTCAAGGGGACAGACATTGAGGGCTGATCCATTATCAATCAATACTCTGACTACCATCATAGCCTTGCACATGACCATGATATTTAGTGGTTCAACATGTCCCCGTCCCTCTGGCACGGATTCACTTTCAGTGAATATGATGGGATTAGAGGCCATGATCTGACCTACTATTTGTTCCAATTGTGTTGGCGAAGTGGTTGCAGGTACATGTAACTTTACCAGAATTTTCAATAATACCTCTTGGTGCTCTTCAGACTTTTGTAATAGTCCTAGAATACTGATCTGAGCAGGCTGTTTATTCAATTGGTCCACTATATTATGCTCACTCTTACGAACGAGCTTAATGAAATCTACAGCCTCTTTGTCTGTCATTATTGCCCTTTCTTCCGTCTTGTCATCTTTATACAACTTACCCTTTCCCTTTGCTTTCCTTTTTTCTTCCTCTGTCACCTCTTTTGCAGTCTTTTTGTTTTCTTCCCTGATGTTTACCCCACTTTTTAATAAATTTTGGCATCTTCCTACCCTTGTCATATGGTCGATATCAGACACCATGGCTTTCTTCATGGTCTCAACCCCTGTGGTAGTGGTGATGGTAGTCTCGTAGCTCCAAGGCACTGCCTGGTTGGAGCTATAGGGGCATGGTTTAGGTGAGTGTATGGTCATGGGGGGTGGATCGGGTTTTACATTGAGAATGAGAGGTAGTAGTGATGATTTGGATGTAGTGGTGGTAGGAGGAGTCACTTGAAGCGTTGATGGAGTGTATAGAATGACGAGCGGTGGATGTGAAGATGAAGTGTATGGTATATGAAGGGGGGTCGAGTTGATCCTTGAGAATATGGTAGTATGTAGGGTATAACAAGAGGGGGTCGGGTCGCATTTTGATGGTTCGGTGATCCGTAAGGTATAACTAAAGGTGGTCAGGTAATAGTATTTTGATGAGTGGGATGGATGGTGAGGTCGGCCAATCTGAGTGGTGGTAATGAATTTTGAGATGAGTTTGTTGTGTAGTGGTTGACTATGTTAATCGTGGACGCCTTTGATTCCTAGGTTAAATGGACCCTGATTTTTACCCCGATAAGCGCTATCAAATCCGCAGGATTGAAGTCGAGTTCTTCGCAAACGACATTTACCCTATGCCCACTCCCCTCTCTGTTGTGAGTAGGTAGGGGGTTTTGATTGATATTCTGTTGTTGGGGCGGTTTGGCAGGCCCATCTAGGATGAGGGCTTTTTTATCGATCAAGTTCTGTACTTGATGTTTGAGTTGCCAGCATTGATCTGTGGATTGCCCTGGTGCACCCATGTGGAATTCATAGAACAGGTTAGGGTTGTACCCTGGCCCTTTGACAGCCTCAAGGTTTGGTGGACATTTTACCAGATATTCACCCCTGAGTAAGATTGGCAGTAATTTTGATAGTGTCATGGGCAATCTGGTAAACACTCTATTTACTCTGTTAGGTCGTGCCTGCTGGTTTTGCCCATATAGTGGTGCCTACTGTGCAACTGGTGGAGGATTTGCCCTGAACTGGTTTTTAGGTGCAGGGTTCCATGTTGGCGGTGCTACTGCCCATGAAATTGGTGGCGCTTGTGGTCGTGGTGCTGGTGAAGGGATGAAGAGGGGTTGATTAGGCTGTACGTTGTTGACTTGTGGTTCTTCCCTCTTCTTTCTTGTAGGCACTTGCTTTCTCTAAGAAGGGATTCCTGTGGTTGCCCCTAAACTCGTGAAATCAAAAATCAAACCGGTTCGGATCCCATCCTTGACCCGATCTACCACTTGTACTAGATTCGAGAATATGCCTGTGGTGTGCCCCACCAAATGAGTGTAGAAGGCGTGCCCTAGTGTCAAGGTAAACGTGGTGTTCATTTCTTGCTCGGTCATTGTGGGCCTTACTTGTAAGGCTGACTCTCGCCATCTCTGTGTATACTCTTTCACCGTTTCCCGTTGCTTTCTTGTCATTTTGGCCATGTCGTTCCAGTCTAGACCAACATCTGTATTGAACTGATAATTTTGCCAGAACATCTCAGCTAGGTCCTGCCAGTTCTTAATGAGTGAATGATCCAATCCAGAAAACCATTTGAGTGCCGGCCCTGTTAAACTCCTTTGAAACAACTGCACTAACAACTTGTCATCCTCTCCATACTGGCACATGGATCCACAATATAACTTCAGATGCGACAGAAGACACCCTACTCCGTAATATTTCTCGAACTCCGGACACTTGAACTTGATCGGTAATTGAGCATTAGGGTAGAAGAAAATATGGCACCCCGCCAAACGCTATCACAAATCCCCATGTCAGATCTCGAGGTACTAGGTGGCACTTCAAAATTTCAGCATGGTCTCCTCTGTTTATGTTAGCATTCCAAGGCGTTCAACTTACACCTGATAAACAACATACAATCCTGCATATATATACAAAATATAATACTAGCGGAAGCCTATATACATCTAATAACGTACGAAAGATCAGAGCGCTGAAGAAGGAAGTATAATACAGGATTATATGAAAATTTCTCACTCTAACATAAGTTCTATCTCTCATAACAAATTCTATAATACTTTTGGACAAATCGACACCACTAGGGGATATAACCCCAATACTCACCAAGTGACGAACTTTGGCTGTCTATCTAACCCATTAGATGATTCTCACTCGTGTTCTACACCAGTCGGGACATGATGTTACAATTCTTTACTGGCTTTTAGTTCCTGATTTTGTGGCTAGTCGCTGCATTTACAACGTTTGGTTGACCATTTATCCGACTCAGGCTGGCCGTTTGACGTGACCATAAGCAATGAGTCTCTTTTCGATGTGTCAGAACGTTCGATTACTATAGATTGTTAGTGATCATTGACTAATCATCTTCGTCTATGCCTATCAGGTGTATATATGATTCCCAAATATACGAACCATTCGTATACGACCACCTTTACATTACAAGTTCACTGGTAAAGATAGGGAAATAACCCGGATTCCAGTTGTGACTCTACTCTCATACGCGTCCCCTACCACGTATGTGCTTGGTGGTCCCTACGGTACATCTCAGGATAGTACACCACTCCGGATGATATGACGCACTATCCCTTCAGGCATTCACAAACTCTTTAACAGCTCACAAAGTAGCTACATATATATATATATATAATTTTCATTTGAAAACCAAAAGAAAATTAACAATACAAAGTTGAGAATGGATATCCAGTTTCCTACCATGCAAGTGTGGCCAATCGACCTAAAATAAATAACAGAACGAAAAAGTAAACAGCGCTTCGCGCTAACAGAAATTTAAATAAACATGCAACCAGCAATATTATCCCTGGATATCTGTTCATCAACCTACACATAACATAACAACGTAAAATGCAGACATCACCCATCGGGTGTGACTCTGACATTTTACCGTTTCATATCCTTTTTCCCTTTTTCTGATTTTTATAGTTTTCAATCTCTTCAATAAAATATCCATTTTCTTATATTCAGCAATGCAATATGAGTTCATTGAATATTAAATCACATTTTTCAACTATAGAATTTAGTTTTATCAATAGTATTGAAAAGGAATACAAATTTTATATCAAAACGGGGTCCGAACAGTGCATAAGACCCAATTGATGGAAATAACCCGTTAAAATACCCTACCCACGTATAATTTGTTAAAAAATACAATTAAACATATCAAACATACAATTTCTGGTGTGAATTTTGAAATAACAAAAGAATTCTATATTTTGGAAATACATCAAAAAATTTTCAATAAAATCCTAAATGCAATTTTCACAATCTACGATTACTAATAGAAATTTAAAGTTCCTTACTATCTCTTGGCGAAAGGATAAAAGGGCGTGAGCGAAAATCGAGGCGATCGACACAAAAATCGAGATGGATCAAACTTCGAAGTGTCTGATTTTTGAAACCGGCCCGGTGGTTTCGAAGATCTCGATGTCATCGTCTTTTCTCCCTTCTGCGACGGAGGATGGTTTAACCCCAAAACGGATGAAATCCGAGCTCGAAGTTTTGAAATCTCCTTATATGTATACGGCTGATTTTTGACGATATGGGGTGAAAGAGAAGATGAAATGAAGGGATCTTGGGTGGGTTTTATAGATGTCGAAGCTGCAAATCTTTTTCCCTTCTACGGTGGTCGTTGAAGGTAAGCCGTTTGTCATAGATCTGCGGTTGAAATTCGAAAAAAAAATTGAATTTTTCGTTAAATTTTCGTTGGCTGTATTTTGATGGGTTGAGGAGGACGAAATGTAAAAAAAAAAATTATAATTTTATTTATATAAAATTTGGGACAAAATCTATATTTCGCCTATTGTTTCGATCGACGATAACTTAACCGTCTGAACTCCAAAAATGACGAATGAATACTCTATTTTGCCTAATTTTTTGTTCTGGATCTAATGGTATAATCAATTTCTACAAATATTTTCTCTAACAAAAATTTACATTTTTGGCCTGAGGTGACCCTTAAAATTCACGTCATTTTCATTTTTGACGATAATTCGACTTTCTATGCTCCAAAAATAAAAAATAAATAGACCATGTTCAATAATTTTTTGTTACGAACCCAATGATATGATCAAATCTTAAAAATTCTTGTTCTTGTAAAAATTTATTATTTAAGCCTAGTCTGACTCGGTAATCGAGGATTTTATAACTTTTATGTTCGAACCCACATTTGAGCGTGCTTACAAGCTAAAGTATATTTTTCAATCATTTTGAATCCAATGGTGAGGTCAGATTTCATTAAAAATGATAAGAACTAAATCCTACATTTTTACCCTGAGTCCCACTTTCAAGTTTTTCTCAAAATTTCAACCATTTATTTTTTTTCGAGATACGAATTAGAAATTCGGGGTTTTACAACAAAGGTCCTTGAACCGAGTTCCACTCATAGTGTTGAGGCCCTTCATCCTTCTCATCTCTTCCTATAAAGACTCGATTTGCTAAGCCAAATTTTCGTCCATTGTGATTTTGGCTTTTGTAGCCATGTACTCACATTCATCATCAGGAATGACCAGAGTGGGTGGTCGATTCTATGGGATATAGAGTGGGGGGCCCCTGGTATTCAGGCATTGTAGGCGTCATGATGGTTTGTGATCCTTGGGGAGGTTGTTCGGATAAATCCTGATTTGATCCAGACGCATGTTGTTATATTGTTTGAGCTTGTATGACGCTGACGTTGGCTAACACAGTACTTACTATCTTTTCTTGTCTCTCAATTATTTTCAATAATGCTGCAATTTATGGATCGATACCTGATGTTTCGGTTAGTAGGGGTTTGCTGGTTTAGAAGAACTCATGGTAACTATAGATGATCTTAGAAAATATGGAGGTACTTCTGGCTTCTTGTATTTCTTTCGCTTGGCCACCTGTGGGTGCAAAAGACCAAGTGTTACTATCTTATTTACAAAACATGAAGATGCATGATGTTTTATTAGGTTAGGTAAAGTTGTTTATTATGAGTTTTAAAGGAAAAATAATTTCTCGGCGCGGAGCTGGCATCAACACGGCGTTGGTAAGATGTTTTACAAAAGAATTACATCAGCACGGAGTTGTCATAGACACGAAGTCGGTAAAATGTTTTTGAAAATGAAATTAACTCAACGCAGAGCTGGCACCGACATGGGGTCGGCATCAACACGGAGTTGGCATCGACACGGAGTTGGTAAATCATTTATAAAAAGGTAATTTCATCAGCATGAAGCTAGCATCGACACGGAGTCGGAAAAATATTTTGAAAGCGGAATTATCTCAGCACGGAGCTGGCATGGACACAGAGTCGGCATCAAAACTGAGTTGGTATTAGCATGGAGCTGGCATCGACACGGAGTCGATAAAATATATATATATATATAATATTTTGTAAAAATTAAAATAAATTATCTCAGCACGAAGCTGGCATCGACACGGAGTCGGTATCGACACGGAGTCGGTATCAACACGGAGTTAGCATCAGCACGGAACTAGCATCGACACGGAGTCGGTATAACTTTAAAAACGATTTCATCAGCACGGAGTCGGTAAAATATTTTGAAAATGGAATTATCTCAGCACGGACCTGGCATCGACACGGAGTGGCATCAACATGGAGTTGGCATCGACACGAAGTTGGGAAAGTATTTTAAAAAAGTTATTTCATCAGCGCAGAGCTGACATCGACGTGGAGTCGGGAAAACATTTTGAAAGTGGAATTATCTTAGCACGGAGCTGGCATCGACATAGAGTCGGCATCAACACGGAGTTGGCATCAGTAAGGAACTGGCATCGACACAGAATTGGTATCAACACGGAACTGACATCGACACGGAGTCGGTATAACTTGAAAAATGATTTCATCAGCACGGAGCTGGCATCGACACAGAGTCGGTAAAATATTTTGAAAATGAAATTATCTCGGCATGGAGCTGGCATCGACACGGAGTCGGGGAAGCATTTTAAAAAAGTTATTTCATCAGCGCGGAGCTGGCATCGACATGGAGTCGAGAAAATATTTTGAAAAAGTAGTTTCATCTGCATGGAGCTGGCATCGACACGGAGTCGGTAAATCATTTAAAAAAATGTAATTTCATCAACATGGAGCTAATCTAAACGAAGTTGGAAAAATATTTTAAAAGAGGAATTATCTCAGCACGGAGTTGGCATCGACACGGAGTTGGCATCAACACGGAGTTGGCATCAACATGGAGTTGGCATTAAGCACGGAGCTGACATCGACACGGAGTCAGTAAAACATTTTGAAAAAGAGAATTTCATTGGTACAGAGCTAGTATTGACACGGAGTTGGTAATATATATATATATGTTTTAAATGAATTATCTCAGCACGGAGTTGGCATCGACATGGAGACGGTATCAACACGGAGTTGGCATCAACACGGAACTGGCATCGACACGGAGTTGGTATAACTTTAAAAATGATTTCATCAGCACGTAGCTGGCATCGACACGGAGTCGGCATCAACACGGAGTTGGCATCGACACGGAGTCGGGAAAGCATTTTAAAAAAGTTATTTCATCAACGTGGAGCTGGCATCGACGTGGAGTCGGGAAAACATTTTGAAAGTGAAATTATCTCAGCACGGAGTTGGCATCGACACGGAGTCGGCATCAACACGGAGTTGGCATCAGCACGGAGCTGGCATCGACATAGAGTTGGCATCAGCACGGATTGGATCTGGGTCGTAAACCCAGTTGGATTAGATCTGGGTCGTAAACCCAGTTGAGAATGGATCTGGATCGTGGACCCAGTTCTAGATGGGTCTGGGTCGTGGACCTAGTTGGATTGGATCTGGGTCGTAAACCCAGTTGAAAATGGATCTGGGTCGTGGACCCAGTTGGAAATGGATCTGGGTCGTGGACCCAATTGGATTGGATCTGGGTCGTAAACCCAGTTAAAAATTGGTCTGGGTCGTGGACCCAGTTGGATTGGATCTGGGTCGTAAACCCAGTTGAAAATGGATCTGGGTTGTGGACCTAGTTCTAGATCGATACGAGCGGGGACCCGGTTCATAGAATCGTTTTGATTTGGGAAAATCCGTAAGTTTCTCCCCTCTTTTTTCTATTTTGTTTTGTTCAATATATATATATATATATTTTTTGAAAACATAGATTAACAAATATCCACTTTACTTAAATTTGTCCAAAACTCGGGACTTTTCTAAGGGTGCCCTCAATGTTTGCTCAATAGTAAATGGGCCTCTTCAAAAATAGACTGTCGAGTTCATTTTGTGGACTTGAGTTCATTCTGGTCCCTGTCAATGGCACGGATGTAATCCACATTCTGTTATCCGTGTTTTGGGCATGGATGAGATATTCACTGTTTCAACCGTGCCTAAAACACGGACGAGGATGTTTATTACTTCAACCGTGCTTCCAACACAGATGAGGCACACTTTGATTCATCCGTGCTCTAAACACGGATGAGGCACATCCATGTCTATCCTTGCCATGGCCACGGACCAGAAAGAAATCCAGGTGACAGAAACTGGTTCTTACTTCCTGTTTTCATTGTGTCTCTCCTTGTTGCTGTTTTGACCTCACTCACTATTTTTTTTTTTTTGAAAAGGATGCAACATGCCTTCCTTCCCCTTTACCTAAGGGGATATAAAAAAAGAGTAAAATAGACCTATGATCTAATTGCCTTTTTTGGGCTTACAACTTGGGCTTCAAGGCCCGTCTACAATAATTACATACAACATTGCCTCAGGGGTCGATATGAAATTAAAACTTATATCCTACCTCGTCTAATCGGGCACATGCATGCGGCTTGTAAGTGGTTTCACGGCTACCCAATCTTCAAACCTCGATGCATACCGAAGTACACACGTCATTGGTTTGTGATCGGACTTGATGTGTTCATTCCCGACACTTGAAATAATGATCTCAAACCGTAGAACTACTAAGCATCGGGGCTATGTATATTAAGGGTGGGGTGGCTTGGAAGTGAGGTTATGCTCGCAAGTGCACACGTGCATTCTCATTTATTATTTTTTCATCGATCCCCATACAAATATCATGAACAAGAATGTAAGTAAATATTACATTGAGGACATAGAAATGAAAACTTAAATGGAAAAACACACAAACAACATTAGTAAAACAAAAATATATGTTTTTTTTTTGTTTTTTTTTAATGACCTAATTGTCAAGAGGGATGAGCTAAAATCTCCAGTGGAGTCGCCAGCTATACATACGTGAATTTCGTCATTACGACGACCACATCTACTAAGAATTGGAGTCGCCACCAGTCATGTTGTAAATGGGTGTGAATGGTCAACCGATATACATTTTCCAAAAAGTGATATTTTTGGCATATACTGACTCGCGATGGATAAAGAACTAATCAAACTTAGGGATCAGGGTAAGCGGCTCGGTTGGAGAAAAGGGAAGGTGTTAGGCACCCTTTTATCCCCGCCAAGTGGCAGTAACCTCCAAGAACTCGGTCATTTTGATTTAAAAAAATTGAAAAATAAAGTGCTACGTGTTGTGCATTTGTTCCCTGAGTAGGGATTTACTTTCGGCTCGATTATAGGATCATTCCATTGATGGAAATGATCCTTATGATCCTTTGTCTTGATGATTAAATGTGATTTGGAAAAATATTGGCTAAGGTTGAAGATCCATTCTCATGAATTGAGAATGAACCTTGTACCAATTGCCTCAAAATCTTTTAAGGATTAAAATCGATTTGGTTTTGAAAAAGGATTACAACTCATGGACATTCTAAAAAAACAAAAATAAATAGAAGAAGGGGTAGTAGAAAAGGGAGGAAGAGAGGGTGTAGAAGAAAGGGGGGTTATTTTTGTTGCACCCACCTTGTATCTTCAATCTTCTTCTTTTTTGTATCTTCTTGAGTCCTTAGTGATTTAAGAAAATACAACTCTTGTATGATTGTAGGAGTAGAGAAGAGAGAATTGGTAAGATTTTTCTTAATGAAAGTGGGTAACCATTTTTTGGAAGAGGAGGGGGTATTTATAGATGTTTGGGAGTGCTTAGGGGTATAATAGGGTAAAAAGTTAGGAGAAAAGGGTATTAGCATTCTTTTTTAAAGATGGGGGTATGAAATTTGGAGTGGGATTGAGAGCAGTTTTGTAATGAATGAAAATGGGTGAGGTTTTGATCCAAATGGTTTGGATCCTACCCAAATCCATTTGGATAGAGTGTTTGGTGGGATGAGATGAGTGATGGTTAATAGCAGGAATGAGGGTGTAAGGGAATTGTTTAGAGGAGGAGTGTTAGGTTGGTTGAAGAGGTGAGGTGTTTAGATTTAGGATAATGATTTATGTAAGAGGTTGGTAGATTGGTTTTTTGGGAGGGTTAAGGGGATGAAGACATGTGACATATATGATGAGAGAGTGAAGTGATGAGACTGGTTGATTGGTTGATAGTGGTTGTTTGATTATAGAGAAGGGTATGGGTTAGTTGGTTGATGATGAGGGGGATATGGATTGAGGTGATTTCATTGGAGTATTTTAAGGAAAGTAATGGGTGTAGATATAGGTTTTGATGTGGGTGGTTGATGATATTAGATAATGATGATAGGTTAGGGGGTGTAGGGTATGGGTTGTGATATAAGTGGTTGTTGATGTTAGAGAATGGAGATAGGTTAGGTTAGGGTAGGGTATGGGTTGTGATATAAGTGGTTGTTGATGTTAGAGAATGGAGATAGGTTAGGTTAGGGTAGGGTATGGGTTGAGGTGAGTTTGGAGAGAGGTGATGTGGGTTAGATGAGTTGTTTAGAAATGATGATGGGGATAGGCGATTAGATGAAGGAGATGAAAGGGGATGATGATATGTGTCATCTTTTGATGTTGAGAGGGTGATTTGTTGATATGGGTAAGGGTTGATGGGTTAGGGTTGTGGGTTGGATAATGAATTGGGTATGGATAGTGGTTTGTGGATTTTTGATATATTGAGCTTGGGCTTTTAGGGGATTGTAGGTTATTTTGGCTTGGATGGGGTTTGATTTGAATTGGATTTTTAAAGGTGGGTTTATTCTATGGTTTAGGTAATATGGGATTGATCTTAGGTTGGGGTTAAGATGGGAAATTAATTTATGAGAAGGTTAAAGGTTTATGGGCCTTGAATGGGTTTAGGGTGTTCGCGGAATTGGAAGCGGAGCGATGGAAGTAGAGGAGGGGTAGGCATCCCAAGTCTCACATTTTTTTCATTTTTTATCTTTTTAGGATTTTTAGAAATTATTAAATCGATTAAAATGCCACGTGTTGGCGAATCGGGCTTTTTAGGCCCGTTGGAGAATTTCATCGAGCGTTCGATTATTCTTGGATATAAAGGAGGAGTGGTGAGGTTGAGCACATGTAATATGGTTCACAACCCTTTTGTACGTCCCTTAGACCATTGGGAGGTCTTAAGGGCGTCAGTTCAATCAAAAGGCCATTTTTCAGTGATTTGGGCCCCTAAAATCCTATTGGCCAATTTCATTGAAAAATCGATATTTTGAACGGAACGAGGTAGATGGGAGCTTGCCAGGTCCCTTTGGTGGGCCCGTTAGACCCTTAGGGGGTCTTAGGGGCCTCAATTTGATAAAACTGCCATGTTTCAGATATTCAGGTCCTTGAGGCCCGTTATCCAATTTTGCCAAAAGTCGATGTTTTGAGTGGAGTGGGGTAGATGGGAGCATGTCTGATCCTTTCATGTGGGCCCATTAGACCCTTAGTGGGTCTTAGGGGCCTCGATTTTGACAAAAGTGCCACATTTCAATGATTCGGGCCTTTGAGGCCCGTTGGCCAAATTTATTGAAAAGCTACTATTATTGGGCCCTTTCGAGTGAGAGCCCGTTCAAATTGGGGTGTCTACACCTTGTAAATATTTTTGTAATTACTGTAGACACCCCATTTTTGCATCCGCCTGATTAATCAACTCGTCAACCCGATCGCAAAAGTTCCCAATGATGGATGTCTATTCCAATGCTTTATTTTGTTACCAGATATGTTTCAGAAATCCGGATGAGGTATCTCGAACTGACAAAACTTAGAAACCACGCTACGCTAGGAAAATACTACCCCAGAAACATAGAAATCATCATCCTGCATGCCAAAAAAAGAAGCTTCACGATAAAAATCACTAAAAATGACCAAATTACCAAAATACCCCTAACATCAAAACAACCTTAGAGCCTACATTACGCTTAGGAAAATCTGTTCAAATACATAAAACGACAAATCGAAACCAAATAAATCATTTCACCAATTTTCACAAAATTTGACAAAATTACGAAAATACCCCTCATAAAATTCACGATCATTTCACGTAAAAAATTTCATAAATGACAAAAACCAACATTCCCATTGAATTCCTTACGAAAAACTGATTTCAAAACATCCTGGAACATTGAAAAACGACTTAAAACGTAAAAAATCCTCTCCGAGGGCAAAATGGTAATTTCACAATTTTAATAATTAAAAATTTCGAAATTAATAAATAAATCATTAAATAATGTAAAGTGAAATATTAATGAAATTAATTATTAAAATTTAAACCAAAAAATTTATCAATCATGTTTTCAAGCAAAATTGTTGAGGGTTCGCAAGATATTTCATTAAGGACCCCTCCATTTGGGGGTCCAAAGAATTAAAGATATAATAGAGGGGGTTTCTCCAAAAATTTAAAGTCAATCAAGCAAGACTAAGGTCAAAACCCTAAATCAAAACCCTAATCTAAACTAATCAAGTCAATCTCATAAGACTAAAGTCAAAACCTTAAAACCCTAAAGACTAAGTCAAAACCCTAATTGAAACCCTAAAAGAAACCCTAATCAAACCCTAATGCTTCTGAAAAACTTTATAAATAGGAGCCTCCACACCCTATTTTCGTATCAAAGAAAAAACCCTAGAAAAAGTAGGTAAAGAAGCCTCCATAGCCTCCCCAAAACCCTAATTTTAGAGTCCCAACTCCTTCCCTAACACCCCTACTCCGATTTTAGCCCAAAAAACACCCAAAAACCTCTCAAAAACATCCCAAAAATCCACAACAAATTTGAAGTACCCAGATCCAAGAAGGGGATACCTTACCTCGGAGATCAAGAATCAGATCCGGAGATAGAACGAAGTAAGGAATACGGTACAAGGAGCCATTCTCACCAGATCTGAGGGAATAACACTTTTGCAGATCAAAGGTAAATTTTTTTATTTATTTTTAATCTAGGTTTATCATTAGCAATGTAGATGTATTTGGGATAAGTAGAGACCGGCATTGGCCGGGCGGGGTTGGTGCCTAACACCTTCCAACCCCGTAACATGATCCCCGGATTCAGATTTCTATAGTAGATTAGTTCTTTTTATCCATTGTAGGGTCAATTTGGTTCCTAGACCGTAATGACTAGGTGCCGACTCCCAAACCTCAAGGGTCAAAAGTGGATCCACGCACCCCGCGGATCGAGGGCGCTTTCAGTGGCGACTCTGCTGGGGACTATTGAGGATCATACTTGAAAAACCCCAAGTATGGGAGCATTGCCAAGATGACCTAGTTTTTTTTATTATTTAGTTGGATTTATTTTATTTAATTTTTGTCTTGATTGTAGATGATTTTGGGTATTGCATTTTTTTTTCTTTTTCCAATTAAGGATCACTTTTTGATGACCCCTAAATAATGAAAGATTCAAATTGACCTATGAAAATGATGGAATGATGAAGGTTGGACAGAAATATTAAAACGTTTTTAGAGAATATTCTGGTGAGAATTAGGTCTGAGAACTTATTAATAAAACATAGATCTCGTCGAGTAGATTAATTTAGAATCTGAGTTCACTCAATTTCTTTATCGGAAGCCTTAGATATCATCGATGCAAGTTCAATCTGTAAATCTAGAATTATTTCTGAATGAAAGTTGGGACAGCAACATTAAAACGTTTTTACAGAATATTCTAGTGAGAATTAAGTCCGGGAGCCTTTAATAAAACGTATATCTCATCGATTAGATTAATTTAGAACTTGAGTTCACTCAATTTCGTTATCGGAAGCCTTAGATATCATCGATGCAAGTTCAATCTGTAAATCTGGAATTATTTCTGAATGAAAGTTGGGACAGCAACGTTAAAACGTTTTTACAGAACATTCTGGTGAGAACTAAGTCTGGACACCTATTAATAAAATGTATATCTCATCGAGTAGATTAATTTAGAACTTGAGTTCACTCGATTTCATTATCGGGAGCCTTAGATACCATCGATGCAAGTTCAGATTGTATTTTCCTAATTCACAGAAAATCTGAATTTATCTAATGATTGGCACAATTAATGTTCTTGAGAGTGAGCTCATCTCAACCATTGTCATTCTATCATCAATGTAACACCTATTGGAATCTCGATTTATTTTGGATCACCCAAAAGTGATCATTGATTGGACCTTAAAAATTATAAAAATTATGCCTATTGCAATGTTTGTTTGATCAATTATTATATGCCATGCTCATTAATTGATTTGCCATGATCTTGACAGATATATTTGTGATGTGTTTGATTTCATCTTAATTTCGATGTGATGGGTTTTGGATTATTTTCTTGATCAATATTCATTTGATATCCATATGTGATGACATAATCTGGCCCATGGGCCCACGTGTTTGAAAAAGGCCCCGGGCACACCCCACCCTGTTTTGCACACACCACAAGCACGTTTACTGTTTTACCCACTTACACGTCCCATATAGCCAACGTGGCACTAGTGCGTGGCCCGGTCTCTTCGGAGATGCGACGTCATTCATGAAAACCACAACTCCAGTCACGTACCTTAGGGTATATCAAACTGGGGGCATCAATACCGTCTGATCAGGTGATTCTGAAAGGTATATTGATGCACCTAGGCTGGAGCGACCTGAGCCTTTGACCTATTGTGAGCCACACAGTCACATGTCCCGATTGCCAATGTAGTACTAGTACGTGGTCGGTCCTCTCGTGGGATGCCAAACCATTTATGAAAGCTACAACTCTTGACTCGTACCCGTAGGTATAAAAGATAATCCAAGTATATCAATTGCACTTCTTGGTCAAAACCGGTGCCTAAGCAAGATCTTGCCCCGCTGTACCCTACTGTACGAGGGGGATAGACTACGTCTATTCTAGACGAGAGGTATTTAAGTGGGCCCTTGCTCAGCATTGTGCGCCACCTCTCAACTGGAGATCAAACTGGCTGTTTTTGGCTTCAGAGAAGTGAATTGAGATTTTAGATTATCACCTATACGGTATATCAAACCAAGTCACCACGTATCGAAAGGTATATAGGTGTGCTTGGGCAAGGGTGGCCAGATAAAAATGCATTGCACGTAGTAAGCTTAGAGTTTAGAAACCTTCCCAGTAGGTCACGACTCGAACTTATCGTGGGTGTTCCCGGGTTGTTCAGTGAATAGAATATTATGAGACCTTGTGATTGTTGTGAATGATGTGAATGATGAGATCAGAATGCGTGTGAATGATGAAATGGATGTATGTGAATGATGAGATCAGAGTGTATGATTGTCCTCAAGGATAAAAAATGTTGTTTTTGAAAATCAAAATGTGTGCACCAACCCAATAAAAAATCCATCTCTTGCAAATGACCCAGCCCAACTCGATCCAACAATCCTGATGGACCGGACCATTTAAATCGAAATAGAAATCAAATTTTCAAAGAAGAAAAATAGTTTACAAAGGAAAGTATTTTCTAGAAAAAAATATTTTCCAAAAGAAGTGTTTTCCAAAAAAGTGTTATTCTCTAAAAAAAATGTTTTCTAAGAAAAAACGTTTTCCAAAAAATATTTTCCATAAAAATAAGATTTTCCAAGAGAAGATACTTTCCAAATAAAAAACTATTTTTCAGAGAAAAAATATTTTCCAGAAGAAAATGTTTTACAAAAGAAAAGAAAAAGAAGGAAAAATAATTTGCAAAAGATCTATTTTTGCATGAAAAGTTTTTATGGACCTTGGAAAAATACCAAAAAATGTTGTAAAAAATAATCAGATTCAAGAGTGCAACATAATTATTTTTCTTCTGAATAATCATTGAATGGACGAATTTTTTAATGGATTGGTGCACAAAATTCAATAAAATCTCAGGGTTCATTTAAAATGTTATCAAGGGTTTGACACTGAAATTGGTTAAATTCACCTTTAAAGAGGTTTAAGGGTTATCATTGTATCTAAGCTCAATCGTACATTGCCTAGCTAGGGTTGTAAATCCAGTCAGTTAGAGTAAACGTCAATATCAAGTCAACAGTCAGAAATGACCTCAAAATTTCTCAACATCGTCCAGTTGTTCTTTGAAGATTATAGTGCTTCAATCCTACCCATTGTAAGCAATATCTCAGTCCTCAGTCCTAATCAAACTCGTGTGGGTACTTGTCTTGAGTTTTCGTGAGTCATTTGGGTTAGCTCGAGTCCTTTTTTCCAACAAGGTCATGTCTTCCTTCAATTGAGTCTACTCTTTCCTATTGAGTCAAGTTAGTTCATCGAGTCTATAGAGGTGTCTGTTGCCCCATCTGAAATTGATCGGATAAAAGAAATTTTTGAATACCTCGAGCGCATTAACGAATTAACTAATAATTTGATAGATTTCGTTTCTGAACAAGAAGATAAGAGTCGGGCTCAACCTTTAATCGAGAAAGGAAAGGTCTTTGACCTCGAAACAAAAAATAATTCCTAAAGAGATTCAAATAGAAACCATCTTATCCCTAAAGGAACACGAGGGATAATGAATTGACTCAGAAATTTCAAAAGACTTGTTCTGTGATCATATGAGGGTATGCTAGGTACAAGCTTGGGTGTTGTTCAACATGGAATGGATACTCGTCTATATCAATAGAATCAAAGAAGATGTTATAAAAATGTATCAGTGCTATCCTCACTACATCTTGAGTTTCAAATCATATATTATCAGTCGATATGGGGGTACCTTTTGAACTAATCTCTGATAATGGGTCGTACTTCAAAGCATAAATCATTACTCTATGTTTAAAGTTGAAGATCCGGAAGCACAAATCATCCCCCTACCGTTCTCAGATCAATGGAACGGTTGAAGCAGTCAGTAAGAGTCTCAAGACTATCATCAGGAAAATGTGACAATCACATCGAGATTGGTCAGAAAAATTATCATTCACGCTATGGACATATCGAACTTCAATTCGATCCTCTAGTGGAGCTACTCCCTACTCCTTAGTGTATGGCATGGAAGCAGTCTTGCCAGTTGAAATGGAAATTTCGTCTCTCAGGGTCTTGTTGGAAAATCATTTGTTAGAAACAGATTGGGTTCGACAGCAGTATGAAGAATTAAACTTGATCGAAGAAAACGAGTTAAAGCCCTGTATCATGTCCAAGCTTATCTAAGAGTCACCCGTGCATTTGACAAAAAGGTCAAAGCTCATCATTTATAAGTCAAGGATTTAACTATCAGACTTCAAAGAAAATTGAACACTCCTCCTCGACTATAGGAAAAAGTTTGAACCCAATTGGAGAAATTCATTTATTAAGGAAATACTGTCTAGAAAAGTCGTCAGACTTCAAGATCATGATGGAAGTGAACTACCAGAGTCAACCAACCTTGACCAGATCAAATGGTGATACATTTAAGGAGGCCATCTTTGGCCGAATCAATTTTCCTGCTACCCAGTTCATTATCTCCTTTCTCAGCCCTTTGCAGCATTTTTTTTTAAAAAAAATGATGCCTTTTTCTTTCTTAGCCCGATCACCTAACCTAGGGGAGGGAAGATCTGAACTACGTTTTGGTCTGATCCCAAAAATTTGGGGTAAGTAGGCAACCTGAGAAATTACTTCAGGCCCGACCACATCAAAATAAATAGATTCCCTGATGAAGAAAAAATCTAAAAAAAAAAAAAATGCATAAAAATATCATCCAAAATGGGGAAGAAAATTCAAGAATATTTTTAAATGAAATGCCACACAAGGGGCATTTGGGTTTTTGAGCCTCAAAATCCCTTTCATTTTATGCCTAGTTCCAAGCCTACCTATAAAAGTCCTCCTAAGTACCGTGTGAAAAGGTCAAGGAGGGGTAGCAGAGCATGATTAGACAGTAATTCTAGAAGTTCAGAGGAGATAAAAAAAAAGTTGATAAAGCCTGCTAAGTTGAAAACCCGAAAAGGGTGACTTAGGCAAAAATTAAGGCAAGCTCGCAAGGTTGAAAATCTAAAAGGACAACTTTGGTAACAATCAGAGCCAAGAAAAAAAGAAAAAGCTCGTTAGATCGAAAACCTGAAAAGGCGATCTAGGCAAAAGTTAGAGCAAGCTCGCTAGATTGAAAACCTGAAAAGGCGATCTAGGCAAAAGCTAGAGCAACAAAGAAAAACAGAAGAAAATCCCAAGCTGAGAGAAGTTCGAGCTGAAACATCAGAAGTCTGAATAATCAAATTCAATACTCAGCTTCAACTAGGCATAGATTCAGAAGTCACAAGTATCTTGTCTACGATCGATCTGAAAATTCTTACTTCTCAAAGTGAACCAATGGAGAGAAGGGTGAATTCTATGATGAGTCTCAAAAGGAAATATTTTGTTTTCTTGAGCCTGACTCAAAATCTTCAATAAAATTAATCAAAATTAAAAGTTGGATCTTTATTGCGCTTGTGGTAATCAAATATTTCAAACCTTCATACAAGGGGCATTTTTCTTTTTCCTCTAAATATGTAAGTTCCTCCCTTATACTAGGGGCATTTTTTTAATGATGTGTTCAATGCTACGTACATTGTTAAACTAGGGGTATTTTGTTTTAGAGCAATGTTAATCCTAAAAGATGAAGAGAACTCCAAACTTAAGGTTACTCTCTTGATAACAGTTTTTCAAAAAACTCCCGAGGTTCAAAAGAAATAAAAACTCAGGTTTTAAATTCATAAAACTTTTTGATAAATCCTTGAGGTTCAAATAAAAGAATTTTGGATCTCACATAGGAGATATGACATTCTTTCGTTCTCTAGATTCTTTTCCAGATTCAATCATTCTTGGAATCAATCATTTCTCTTCCAGATTCAGTATCTTCCAGATTTATCCCATTCACTCTGATCAGTCTTTTCCAAATTCATTCATTCTTTCCCAAAAGTCCTTCATTCCTTCGCCAATTTTGCTCAGTTGCCGCCAAGGGTTAACTTGGATTCTGCTCAGTTGCCGCAAAGGGTTATCTTGGATTTTGCTCAGTCTCCGCCAAGGGTTATCTTGGATTTTGCTCAGTTGCCGCCAAGGGTTATCTTGGATTTTGCTCAGTTGCCGCCAAAGGTTATCTTGGATTTTGCTCAGTCTCCGCCAAGGGTTATCTTGGATTTTGCTCAGTTGCCGCCAAGGGTTATCTTGGATTTTGCTCAGTTTCCGCCAAGGGTTATCTTGGATTTTGCTCAGTTGCCGCCAAGGGTTATCTTGCGCCAAGGGTTATCTTGGATTTTGCTCAGTCTCCACCAAGGGTTATCTTGGATTTTGCTCAGTTTCCGCCAAGGGTTATCTTGGATTTTGCTCAGTTGCCGCCAAGGGTTATCTTGCGCCAAGGGTTATCTTGGATTATGCTCAGTTGCCGCCGAGGGCTTTCTCGGAATTATGCTCAGATACCACCAAGGGTTTTCTTGGAATTATGCTCAGATGCCGCCGAGGGTTTTCTCGGAATTATGCTCAGATGCCGCCAAGGGTTTTCTTGGAATTATGCTCAGTTGCCGCTGAGGGCTTTCTCGGAATTATGCTCAGATGTCGCTGAGTGCTTTCTCGGAATTATGCTCAGATGCCACCGAGGGCTTTCTTGGAACTATGTTCAGATGCCGCTGAGGGTTTGCTCGAACTATGCTCAGCCAGATGTCATCGAGGGTTTTCTCAGATTATACTTAGATAGTTCATTACTCTTTCACCTCGAGCATTTAGAGTAGAACTCCAAAAAAAAATAGTTCATTACTCTTTCACCCCGAATATGTAGAGTAGAACTCCAGAAAATTAGTTCATTACTCTTTCACCCCGAGTAGGTAGAGTAGAACTCCCAGAAAATAAGTCCATTACTCTTTCACCCCAAGTATGTAGAGTAGGACTCCCAGAAAAAATAGTTCATTACTTACCCTGAGTAGGTAGAGTAGAACTCCCAGAAAATAAGTCTATTACTCTTTCACCTCGAGAATGTAGAGTAGGACTCCTAGAAAAAATAGTTCATTACTTTTTCACCCTGAGTAGGTAAAATAGAACTCCCAGAAAATAAGTCCATTACTCTTTCACCCCGAGTATGTAGAGTAGAACTCCCAGAAAAAATAGTTCATTACTTTTTCACCCTGAGTAGGTAGAGTAGAACTCCCGAAAATAGTTCATTACTCTTTCACCCCGAGCAGGTAGAGTAGAACTCCCGAAAATAGTTCATTACTCTTTCACCCCGAGTAGGTAGAGTAAAACTCCCAGAAAATAAGTCCCCTACTCTTTCACCCCGAGTATGTAGAGTAGGACTCCCAGAAAAAATAGTTCATTACTCTTTCACCCTGAGTAGGTAGAATAGAACTCTCAGAAAATAAGTCCAGTACTCTTTCACCCCGAGTATGTAGAGTAAAACTCCCAGAAAAAATAGTTCATTACTCTTTCACCCCGAGTAGGTAGAGTAGAACTCCCGAAAAAGAATTCATTACTCTTTCACCCCGAGTAGGTAGAGTAGGACTCTTAGAAAAAATAGTTCATTACTCTTTCACCCCGAGTAGGTAGAGTAAAACTTTCCAAAAAAAATTGTTTATTACTCTTTCACCCAGGGTGGGTAAAGTAAGACATTCAATTTTTTTATGCTCAATTTATGCTCAGTTATGCTTAGTTTATGCTCAAATTTTACTCAGTTTCACACAGTGCACACACTTGCATACTTGTTCTTTTAGTAAGGGAGAATTCTTTAAAATTCAAGGATCTGACGCCATCAATGAGAGCTCTCGCTCGAGGACCTGACAACCTTTTAGTTCGGGGAGAGTTTTACGCTCAAGGATCCGAACACCCCGACGAATTGCTAAATCTGGCTGCAAAATGAACTATCACTAGCTTTGGCATTCGGATATCGCACTTTCTACCAAAATAAATTTGCTATCTAGTTTGCTTCAACCCTCTGCCAAAGAGGGGCATCTGTAGACACCCCATTTTTGCATCCGCCTGATTAATCAACTCGTCAACCCGATCGCAAAAGTTCCCAATGATGGATGTCTATTCCAATGCTTTATTTTGTTACCAGATATGTTTCAGAAATCCGGATGAGGTATCTCGAACTGATAAAACTTAGAAACCACGCTACGCTAGGAAAATACTACCCCAGAAACATAGAAATCATCATCCTGCATGCCAAAAAAAGAAGCTTCACGATAAAAATCACTAAAAATGACCAAATTACCAAAATACCCCTAACATCAAAACAACCTTAGAGCCTACATTACGCTTAGGAAAATCTGTTCAAATACATAAAACGACAAATCGAAACCAAATAAATCATTTCACCAATTTTCACAAAATTTGACAAAATTACGAAAATACCCCTCATCAAATTCACGACCATTTCACGCAACAAATTTCATAAATGACAAAAACCAACATTCCCATTGAATTCTTTATGAAAAACTGATTTCAAAACATCCTGGAACATTGAAAAATAACTTAAAACGTAAAAAATCCTCTCCGAGGGCAAAATGGTAATTTCACAATTTTAATAATTAAAAATTTTGAAATTAATAAATAAATCATTAAATAATGTAAAGTGAAATATTAATGAAATTAATTATTAAAATTTAAACCAAAAAATTTATCAATCAGGTTTTCAAGCAAAATTGTTGAGGGTTCGCAAGATATTTCTTTAAGGACCCCTCCATTTTGGGGTCCAAAGAATTAAAGATATAATAGAGGGGGGTTCTCCAAAAATTTAAAGTCAATCAAGCAAGACTAAGGTCAAAACCCTAATCTAAACTAATCAAGTCAATCTCATAAGACTAAAGTCAAAACCTTAAAACCCTAAAGACTAAGTCAAAACCCTAATTGAAACCCTAAAAGAAACCCTAATCAAACCCTAATGCTTCTAAAAAACTTTATAAATAGGAGCCTCCACACCCTATTTTCGTATCAAACAAAAAACCCTAGAAAAAGTAGGTAAAGAAGCCTCCATAGCCTCCCCAAAACCCTAATTATAGAGTCCCAACTCCTTCCCTAACACCCCTACTCCGATTTTAGCCCAAAAAACACCCAAAAACCTCTCAAAAACATCCCAAAAATCCACAAAAAATTCGAAGTACCCAGATCCAAGAAGGGATACCTTACCTCGGAGATCAAGAATCTGATCCGGAGATAGAACGATGTAAGGAATACTGTACAAGGAGCCATTCTCACCAGATCTAAGGGAATAACACTTTTGCAGATCAAAGGTAAATTTTTTTATTTATTTTTAATCTAGGTTTATCATTAGCAATGTAGATGTATTTGGGATAAGTAGAGACCGGCATTGGCCGGGCGGGGTTGGTGCCTAACACCTTCCAACCCCGTAACATGATCCCTGGATTCAGATTTCTATAGTAGATTAGTTCTTTTCATCTATTGTAGGGTCAATTTGGTTCTTAGACCGTAATAACTAGGTGGCGACTCCCAAACCTCAAGGGTCAAAAGCGGATCCGCGCACCCCGCGGATCGAGGGCACTTTCAATTACCTAAAAAGGCTTGGATTTTAATAGACTAAGGAAGGACGACGGGTGGACTTTATCGTCACGGCTCCTTAGGTTCGCACACCAAAATTGTATTGGTAGCCTAAGTCGACTCAAACCGTCTTCACCCCATCTAGAACGGGAGGTAATCTCGAAACACCCACGCCTCTCTATGCTATTGGGTTACTCCTTGCCTTTATGTATTATTTTTCCAATTTGCACACATGTGGAATAGTTAATTAAGTAGTAAAGAGCACCCCTCTCCTAGGGATGGCATGATAAGATAAGGATTGGAAGTCATTACCAATTTCTTGCTCTAATTAGGATAATCAACTCACTAGTCATCCAATCAAATTAAATAAAATCAATTAGACTTTAATATAGGGCCCACGAGCTCAATAGAAGAAATTCCGCTTCAAGTTGTGCCAATTGCGCTTCTTGGTCATCTTTTGTATCTAGTAAGATCTTGTCCTTTGAGGGGATAAACTCAGTCTATTCAAGAAAGGAAGGTGATTAAAGAGCGCCCTTCTTTATGCATTGTGTGCCACTTCCGATCTAGAGATCTAAATGATTCAAAATTGACTTTATAGAACCAAGTTGGAAGACTAGTTGCGCTATTTCTACCCAGTTAGGAGCTGTCTAACTTTAGTCTATCTATCTTGGTCCAGTGTTTTCTTTTCGTGATTGTTTGATCAACTGTGTGATTTGGTAGACTTTCACAAAGCAACATATTAGAACTATTTGATCTTGAGATCGAACGTACCCTTTAGTAGAATACACAAGACATCATCAGTAGTTATGATGGATGATCGAGAGTGAACTCTCAATGAGCTCTTCACTGCAGTTTCCGCATCTCCTCCTACATGCATTGTGTTACCATTGAACAATACACCTAAGTTTGAAATTTGGGCTGCCACCATCAATATGCTCCCTAAGTTCTATAGTTTAGTGCATGAACAACCTTACATCCACCTTAATCAATTCTTGACTATATGTCAAACTTTTAGAAATCAAAATATAGATGAGGAAAGTATCAAGTTTATTTTGTTCCTGTTATCCTTGGAAGACCACGTAGCTGCATGGTTGAACTCCCTAGCACCCAATTCCATATCCACATAGGATGTTTTATCTAAGAAATTTATGGTCAAATTCTACCCCGTGGCCAAAACTGTTCAAATGAATGACTCCATTAGAAATTTTAGAACCCGTCCTGATGATGAATTTTCTCAAACTTGGGAAAGATTTAATGATTTATTGGTCAAGTGCCTACACCATGGCATTGACAAAGCACAGTCGGTGCAAAACTTTTATAGAGGATTAACAATGAATCAACGTACCTTAGTCAAGTCAATGCATAAGGGTCAGTTCATGAACTAGACTCCCAACCAAGCGTACAATTTTCTCGTAGAGTTAGCCGAGAATGCTCAAAATTGGAGCACTAACTAGGAAGAGTTTCATAGAGACGATCCAGTTAGGAAGATAGGCATGTATGAGATGGAGGCAAACCCTGATCTTAAAAATGTCATGTCTAGTCTAGTGAGTGGGATGAGCAATCTCACGAACAAGTTAGATGCCTTTACCATCTCAGCATCCAAACCTCACCTAGACCCTCTTACAATTTCTTAAGTAACTATCGAATCGATTTTTTTGTGCTTCATATGCGATGACAACGACCATTTGGTCGAGTGTTGTCCCACTTTGCCTCAAATCAAAGTTGAACTAGCAAATGCGATTAATGGCTATAGTGTTTTTAGGAAGCCAACTCCAAACTCTTTTAGCCAAACGTATCACTCAGATAATAGGTTCCATCCTAATTTCTCGTATAGACAGAACAAACCTATTCAATCTAGTGGTCCGTTAGGTTACAATAGGAGTTTTCCTAGGCAATATGATTCTTCCACAAACCAAGCCATTGTTCCTCAAGTCCCTTATCAACCCCAACAATCTACAGATTGTAGAGCCATCATACCAGATCCCATGACCAATTACCAGCAGCCTGCCCAACAACAGTCGTCTTTAGAATCTATGATTGTCGAGTTGATGAGGTAGTAACAACAGTTCATCCAAACTCAATAGCAAATCCATCAAGATCAAACTCAGATTAACCAGGTCATTGCACAGTCCATAGCTAAGATGGAAGTTCAGTTGGTGCAGTTAACTCTCTCCTTCAGTGGAAGAGAGAAAGGTCAATTTCCTAGTCAGACTATCCTTAACCTTAGAGGTCAACTTTTGATTCCAAATGAATCGAAGGGTCAATACGAAGTAGGAAGCTATTCTGGAGCTTCACAAGACTCAATCCAGGCTATCCATACCTTGCGTTCGGGAAAGAAGGTGGACAACAAGGTCCATCCTATTGACAAGGAAGAAAAAGTCCTAAAAAATGATAAAGTTCAAAAAGAAGTCATAAAGTCTCCAAAAGAGAAGGAGAAAGATTTAGAAAATCCTATCATCATTTTGTCGATTCCATTTTTCCATCGCCTTAGAGATTCTAATAAAGGTAAGCAGTTTTAGGATATTTTAGAAGTCTTCCAAAATTTGCATATTAATATCTCATTCCTAAATGCCATTAAGCAGATACCTTCTTATGCAAAATTCCTAAATAATTTGACCACAGCTAAAAGGAAAACACCGTTTCCTTGTGAAGCTATCATAGCAGCCCAAGCTTCGTCGCTTATCCAACAAACGATTGTACCAAAATTTAAGGATTCTGGATGTCCGACAATTTTCATTCATATTGGATGTTAAAGTTAAAGATTTATATTTTCCTGTTGACTTTGCTGTCTTAGACACAAGGCCAGTCATCAATTCGAACAGTCATATTCCTATCATCTTAGGATGTCCATTCTTAGCCACGTCTGACGCAGTCATTCTTTGTAGAAACAAGTTTATAACTTTAGCATTTGGGGATATGAAAGTAAAACTTAATGTCATCTACAATTTTCAAGTAATTGATGTAGATGATGGTATGGAGGAGGTGAATATGATAGATACGCTAGTTAATCAAACGTATCAAGAGTTAGGGTACTCTGATCCCCTAATGAAATGTTTGGCTCACTTTGACCTTGACTTGGACGTAGAAGAGTTTATAAGTGAATTCAATGCTTTACTTGAATTCGTTCCACTATTAGATTCCATTCAATATCACGCAAAAGTTGAAAGTCTTCCTGTGCGTACATCAAATCTTGTTGCTTCCCATGTCAGACTTCCAAAATTAGAACTCAAGTCGCATCTAGAGACCTTGAGATATGTATTTATTGGCAAGAATCAAACATTGCCCGTGATCATTTCCTCTCATCTTAATGAAGTTCAAGAGGAAAAGTTGTTAGGAGTATTAAGAGAACATCAAGAAGCTATTGGTTGGAGCATTGTTAACATCAAGAGAATTAATCCATCTGTGGTGATGTACCATATTCGTTTAAAGGATTTCGCTAAGCCTTCCTTATAACCTCAGATACAGTTAAATCCTGTCATAAAAGACTTGATTCAGATGGAAGTGATGAAATTGCTAGATGCAGGTATTATCTATCCTATCTCTAATAGTCGTTGGGTGAATCTTATACATGTAGTTCCTAAGAAATCTAGTATCACTGTGTTACTGAACCAAGACAACAAATTAATCCCCACTAGAGTCCAAAATGGATGGAGAGTGTGTATCAATTATAGAAAACTCAACTCGATGACTCCTAAGGTTCATTTTTCCTTATCTTTCATTGATCAACTGTTAGAGTGTCTAATAGGACATTCTTACTATTGTTTCTTAGATGGTTATTTCGGGTACAACCAGATACCCGTTGCTTCAATCGATCAAGAGAAAACAACTTTCACCTGCCCCTTTGGAACTTTTGCGTATCGTCGCATGCCTTTTTGATTGTGCGGTGCACCCGCTACTTTTCAACGGTGCATGATGAATATATTTTCTGACATGTTAGAAAGATATCTCGAACTGTTCAACGATGATTTCTTAATTTTTAGACCCAGTTTGGAGGAATGTCTCCATCACTTGACTTTGGTCCTTATATGTTGCAATGAGGTCAATCTAGTCCTCAATTGGGAAAAATGTCATTTCATGGTAACATCAGGGATTGTGCTAGGGCATATTATTTCTACTAAGGGGATTGAGGTAGATAAGGCGAAGGTAGGTCTAATCGAAAAATTACCACCTCTTAGAACGGTCAAAGAAATTAGGTCATTCCTAGGCCATGCAGATTTCTATCGTAGATTCATTAAAGATTTTGGAAAAATCTCGAAGTCTTTATGTCAGCTATTGGGAAAGGATGTTCCTTTCGACTTTTCAGAGTCATGTCTCTCTGCGTTCAACAAGCTCAAGTCCGAGTTAAGCTCGGTACCCATTATTCAACCTTCAAACTGGAGCATTCCATTCGAAGTTATGTGCGATGCTTTAGATTATGCAATAGGCGTTGTTTTGGGTCAGAGGAATTGAAAAACAACCTCATGTTATCTAATATGCTAGTAAAACTTAACGATGCTCAACTTAACTTCTCTACAACAGAGAAGGAAATGCTAGCAGTAGTCTATGCCATTGAAAAATTCCGCCCCTACCTCATAGGATCTAAAGTCATGATCTACACAGACCATACAGCATTGAAGTACCTTCTATCAAAAAAAGTTGTTAAAGCAATGTTAATCCGTTGGATTCTACTTTTACAAGAGTTTTATTTTGAGATCCGAAATAAAAAGGGGACAGAAAATGTCGTAGCTGATCACTTATCTAGGATAGTTAACAAGCCATCCGAGGAGTCCTTACCCATCTCTGAATCCTTTCTCGATGAGCAACTTATGAAAATCTCTCAAGCCAACGCTCCATGGTATGCCGACATTGTCAACTACTTAGTTACAGGTCAATTCCCAGTCAAAATGACCAGCCAAGAAAAATTCCGTCTTCTGTAGAAAACAAAATGGTATTTCTTGGATCAGCAATACTTATTTAAGTATTATCCTAATCAAATCATTCGACGTTGTATTCCAACCTGTGAGCAAGTCAATATCCTAGAGTTTTACCATAATCATGCCTGCGGAGGACACTTTAGTGGTAAGAAGACCGTTATGAAAATCTTACAATGCAATTTTTTCTAGCCTAGTATTTTTCGTGATGCCCACGAGTTTAGCAAATCTTATGATTGATGTCAGAGATTAGAAATTATCTCTAAGAGAAATGAAATGCCTTAAAATCCTATCTTGATCATCAAAAGTTTTGACGTGTGGGGTATAGACTTCATGGGACCCTTTCTTATCACTCACGGTTACCGATATATCCCAGTTGCCGTTGACTATGTGTCAAAATGGGTTGAAGCTGTGGCATGTAGAACAAACGATCACAAAGTTGTGATAACACTCATCAAGGAGACGATTTTTTCAAGATTCAGTACTCCACGAGCTATCATAAGTGATGGTGACTCGTATTTTTGCAACAAGATCTTTGATGCGTTGATGAAGAAATACCTCATAACGCATAAGGTTGCCACACTTTACCACCCACAAACAAGTGGCAAGTGAAGATTTCGAATAGGGAAATAAAGACTATCTTAGAAAAAATAGTCAATCCTCCAAGGAAAGATTGATCTTTGAGATTGAGTGATTCACTCTAGGCCTATAGGATTGCATTCAAGACATCCATAAGGATGTCTTCTTACCAGTTAGTTTTTGGTAAGGCCTGTCATCTCCCTGTAGAACTCGAGCATCGTGCATATTGGGCGATCAAGCACCTCAACTTTGATTTTGATAAAGCCGGTGAGAAGTGAAAGTTACAACTAGACGAGTTAAAAGATATTAGAAATGACTCGTATGATTGTGCCAAAAGGTACAAAAAGTGTATCAAATTCTTTCACGATAGGCACATTCTTAGGAGGAATTTCATTCCTAATCAAAAAGTTTTGTTGTATGATAATAGACTCTATTTTTTTCCAAGAAAACTTAAGTCTCGATGGACTGGCCCATATATTATCAAAACAATCTACCCCCATGGTGCTGTTGAAGCCCTTAATCCTAAGGACGGATCCACTTTCAAAGTGAATGGCCAACATCTCAAACATTTTCTCGAGTATGTTCCGCAAGAGGAAGTTCTTCTCCTCAATGACCCCATCTATCAAAATTAACTATGTTTTCGTTTGGCTAAAGACGCTAAATTTAGCGCTTCTGAGAGGCAACCCACACATTTCAGGGGACATTGTGTTAAATATCAATAGGACTGTAGGGTCTTTCTTAGTTGTTATCTAACCCACTTTATTTCATTTTGTCAATTTTACTTTTGCATGTATATGTTGAAATATTACGGATAATATAATGTTTAAGCTTGGGGGTGTATGGGTCGGATTTCCACTTATTATTTTCTTCTTTTATTTCAAAAAAAATAACTAATAAATTTTTTTTGCGACTTTGTTGTATTTTGCTCAAAATCTTAGCTTGTATTTTTAAGCACTTAGTTAAAAATATTTAATCAATTTTTCATTGGAAGCTATGATATAGAGTCCACATTTGTGTTTCTCTTAGGCAAAAGTTAGAGCAAAGTTATCTTTTGGTTTATAGTCACTCCTAATAAAGTTACCAAGAGTCTAGATTGTATTAAGAGAGCTTGTTACCTTCTTTCTACTTAGAGTTAAAGGAAAAACTAGGTTTGATGAACTTTGACTTCCTTGTTCAATTGGTTGACTGATTAGAAGAAAAATAGAACTGGGTTGTATATACCTTGTGCAGTAACCATTGAATTAGACTGGGTACCTTGAAAAGGACTACCTACTTTCCTTAGTAAAAGAGTGAAGAAGTAATAAAAAAAGAAAAAAACCTCTCAAAAAAAAATTCAAAGATCCAAAAGTTTATGTAAAGTTTCAGTAGGGTGAAAGCCATTAAGTGTAAAAATTTGAGTATACTGGAATATCACAAATAAACTCCCGTAGAGGTATTAAAGTGAATGTTCACACTTCTCACTACCCCAAACAGGATGCTAAGTTTAGAATTAAAGCCTAAGTTACTCTAGCTATTCTTGAGTAGTTAAAAGGTTGAAACTCATTCTAGGAAATCAAATCTCTTAAATTTCTGAGTTCGAACTACTATCGGTCAAAGATCAATTTAAGTCTAAATTTTGTTGTAGATAAATAAGGGTTGGGACTCTATACCAAGCATTACTTCCAATTGATTAAAAAAACCAAAAATAAACTTGTGCTTTTTAATATAAGTTTTGATTTTGACTATTTTTACTTCAAAGTTGTTTTCAATTTTGTGGGTATATTTTCTACAAACTCTCACGAGTCAAACTCGTCCACTAGGGGTAACCTAGAGGATCAAGGACTAGAAAAAGGTAAGTTTGGGGGTGTGATGAGTGTCTTGATACACTCAATTATATACACGTTTTTCGGACATTTATCTTCATTTTTGTCCCTATTTTATCCGTATTAAGGTAATAATCATGATAAGCTTCGAAATACTATGTTGCATGTTAATTAGGCTTAATTATACATAAATAAATTCATTTACTAGATAAATCTAATTACGTGTGTTTCTTGTGCGGAAAATCAACATTTTGGAATCAAAATCTCAAGGCAAAAGCATTTTGGCCCACTTTAGAATGCCCTAATCCTTACCTCATATTCTCGTCTTTTGTCTTTTTGTGCAAAGAAAAGTGGAGGCTACTTTTACACTCTTCTACACATATTTTTCTCTATAAATAGAGCCTCAATCTCTAGAGAAAGGACCCCTCTTCATTATCTTATCCAAGACTCTTAGACTATTATCTTATTTTTTGTATTTTTATTTTCTAGTTATTTTCTTTTGAAAAAAACTTTTGTAAGAAGTAAAAGAAGTTGTAAGTTTCTCCATGAAATGAAGAAAAGTTCTTTCCTCTCTTATCTTTTCCCTATTGTAATGACATTAGGCTAAGCTCCCCTCCATTGGAGAGTGGAAAAGTCTAGAGCAAGTTCTTGTGTTGTTTCTAATTTCATGTCTTTCTTTTATTTAAAATACTTATGAGTTCTCTATAAGATTTCTTACACCATTTATTCTTAATATTGATACTTTATGCTTTGATTAGATCAAGATAAAGTATGCTTAAACTAGATAATTGGTAGTAGGAAGTTTTCAAAGAATTCTACTTTGTTTATGTTCACTAATTTGATTTCATTTGCAAAATTTTTCTATCTAAGGAGCTAACACGAAGCCCTTACAATTGAGTTATAAAAAGGCTAGAGACTAGGAATTACTCATCAACATGTTCTAAGTAGATCCACCTCCAATTGTGCTTTAATTTCATAAGTTTACTTGTTTTTAATTTCATTTACTTTAGTTCATTTTCTAGCAATTTTATATATTCTTATAAGTTCAAAAATACAAAGAAAAATAGTTTTAATTCCTTTTAGTTAATTTGAATTTTATCCTCTTAGCTTAACTCTACTCCTCCTATCTCTTGGGTTCGATTCCCTACTTGTCCCATAAGTAAGGTAAAAATAAGATTAATATTAAGTTCGATGAGAAGAACAACGATAGTCTAATTACCTTCGAATTTGGTCTCCACGGACTATAAGAAGATGATCCAGATCTAAACCTTCTAGACTTGATTTGCTTTTCCACTTTAATGGTGTTGTGCAGTTACTCGTACATCTTCACATAATGGTGCAACTCAACCACATCAGCAATCTCCTTGTTCAATATGGCAATGAATTTAGCCATTGTTGCTCATCTATCTTCCTCTATGTTTGCTCTAAACATGATAATTTCCATCTCCTTATAATAATCTTCTACACTCATGGAACCTTGAACCAGCCCTTGCAATTTGATATACAAATCTCGATAGTAATGCCTAGGTATAAACCTTTTACGCATTGTAGACTTGGAAATGTTCACTTTTGAACCTCAATGCTACGTGGTTTAGAGTCGCCACCATTCTTTTTTGGAAATTGGTGTGAATGGGCACCCAAATTGATTCTTTTGAAAATCATTTTTTAATGGCATTGTAATGACTCTCATTCTTGGAAAAGGTATAGTCTCCCTAAAATCTAGGTAAGGGGATTTGGTTAGAGAATGGGGAAGGTGTTAAGCACCCCATTCCCTCCACCTAACGTGATTACCTTTATATTTGGCCATTTTTGAAAAAGATTAACATAACAAGAAAAGTGCATGGGATACATGAAGTGGGTGAGTGCACATGGTGTGTATGTACCTCTTTAAAAGAGGATTTGATGTTGGTATTGACATAAGAAGTACCTTATGGGAGAGATATTCTATGGAGTCAACAAACCTTTGCATGAGTTGAGATGTTGGTTTATGATTTTAGAGGAGTTCCATGAATGGAGTTCTCTTAGATCTATAACCTTAATGCATACATGCTTAGTTAGAAACTTAGTGTTTTAACCCTATCAAGAGAGTTACACATTTCTTCATCATAGCCAAACATGTGTGATGTGTGTGTATAGTGTACATTATGATGCATGATATGAGAATGGGTTAAAAAAGGCTTCAACCTCCATCCTTTCAACCAAACCGCCTCAAGCATTCCATGCCCAAGGTTTGAAGTTCAATATACTTGAAATGAATGAGGGTTTTCCATCACAACTTAAAGGTTTTTATAAAGAAAAAGAGAGGGATAGAAGAAGAAGATGCAAGTAAAAAAAAATAAATAAACAACTATTATCCCACCTTGTCCCCTTGAAAGTCTTGAATGAATCTTGAGCTTGAAAAATGAACTTCAGAGTTGAACGATGTAGTTGAGGGTTGAGAGAGTTGAAGGTTGAGAGATGAGAGCTGAGGATGAGAGATGAGTAAAGATTTTAGTAGAGTTTTAGGTTGAGAGATGGGGGCTTGAGGGCATAAATTGTTCTTAGAAAATGAGAGTATTTATAGAGTTTTTGGAGAATTTTTGGGGATAAAGTGGTCCAACCCTAAAAATAAAGAAAATGAACATGAAGTTGAAAATACGTGCTTCGTACCATATCTAGTCCTAGAGGGGGGTGAATAGGATAATTAAAATTTCTTTCGATTTATCCAATTTTAACTTAGATTGATAATTTGACTATGTGTCCTAAGTCATTCACCTAGCCTCGATTTGGCACTTATGTTTCTAAGATGCATTTAATGAAAATACACTTGAAATTTAATCATTCATTTAATCATGTCATTCAATGACACATTCATATACGATTTACCTATTCGGCATTTTATGGCATCGCATGACATTCAAAACATTCAAGTGTAAATTGCGGAATTATAAACACATGCACAAAACATACGTCATCTAATGGATCGACAATGTACTTACATCCATTCTTATGGCAAGTCTCTAGTTTGTAATGCAATTGAAATTTTCTTAGAATATAAACATTCATCGTATGATATACTTAGCATAGTATTCATTCATAGAATACATTCATCTAAGTATAAACTAATAGAAGCATTTTCACAAACACGAGACAAGCATTTTATAGTGGTTCGGCAACGTGCCTACATCCACTCCCAAGATTCCTACCTAGGAACTTGGTGTTCACTATCAAAGGGGTTTATGGTTCACCTCAAACCTTTTACATAGAATTTTTATACATAGGCTAAATTCTAAAACCTTAAGATCGAGAGAACGCATTCTCTCGAAATTGTGAGTTTTGTTCCTCGGAAACTCACAAATCTCTACTCTTGTCAAAAATCCTCGATTCTAATCAAGAGCTTGGTTTTTGAGGGCTGAACCAAGTAACCACATACATACATTTTTAAAATTAAAAACAAAGTCAAAGACTCACTCAACTTCATAAGATTTGTCAATGGAGATCTTGAGTTCTTGGAGTCCTTGAGCTTACAAGTACGTCTCGACGGTTGGATCTTCCAATCAAGCTTTTGAGTTCGTCGGCTACTTGTAATTACTCCTACCATCATCTCCTTTTTGCTCTTTGCTCCATGAATGTACCAATGTGTGTGCAAGGTGACGTTTGATGGGCGGAGAGGGATCAAATGAGAAGTCTAGGAATGTTGAAGGGTTCACCTAAGTTAGACTCTCATGAAAGTAGAGAAGACTCTCAAAATGTGGAGAGAGGAGAGGCAATCTTCTCTAGGATTGATCCAAAGGAAGGGCTAAGGGTCAAAAGGATTTTCAATGAAGTTTGAGCCCTTCCATGGCTAGAGAGAGGGTTAAAAGTATGTAGAAATGGAGGGTTTACTTCTCTCAAGCTTCAACCAACCCAAATGAATGAGTTGGAGTTGTTATATATGAGAAGAGAGCAAATTCGTGGCTCAACGGTCATAAATATGACCGTTTGAGCGCTTGCTGTCGGTGGCACCGTCAGGACTGTCGGTGGCACCGTCAGCCACAAGTGAGGCACATCAGTAAATTACCAAAATGCCCCCACAGAGTGTTTTGACCATAACTTTCAAACGGTAGCTCCGTTTTGTATGCTGTTCGGGGAGCTGATAGATATTACTATTTAGAATATCCCCAAACTACCACCAAGGGGTGGGTCATGATAAAAATGGGTAAAATAACCAAAATACCCTTTTTATCATTTTTGGTCAAAACGAGCTTTCGGGAAGTCCGATGTCGAAACAGTTCGAAGGTGTGCTAGATTTTACCTATATAATAACACCTATAAAATTGAAAGGACAGAAAATGGTTTTAGGGTGGTCAAATCTTTAATGTCCCCTCTATGTGCATATTCGATTCCCAAAAGGTCCGATGAGCGAACGGGTCGAGGAAAGAGTTTTCCTAGTTACAACGGGTCGACCTATCAATCATCTAAGTGTTGGAAAATGGTATTAGGTATTCTCATTACCTCTTAGGCTTTGTGCACACACATGGAAGCTTTTTGTCGAGGTATGTACGGTTGAGCAGCTTTAACGGAGTCTTCATATGTCTTTAATGGTAAATCGATGCAACACTCAACATGTGTCTCGGGATTGACAAAATATGGAACTTACAATCTCCCCCTTTGTCAATTACGAGACAAAATCCTAACTAGACCAAAAAGACTGGGAAACATTCCCGGAATGACCAACACAACTTTCATCATAATAGAATCTTACAAAAGTGTTTAAAATTAAAAACCTAAGATTCTAAATGTTTTGCTCCCCCTTTGGTACTGCTCCCCCTGAATGACTTACCTATAAAATTCAACTGAGACAGGATACACAGGTGGAAAGTACGTTCTCCCCCTTTTTGTCAGTATTTGACAAAGGGCGCAATCAACCCAACGTCGATACAGAATATATACCAATAAACACAAGGGAATAGTACACATGCACGCAATTAATATGACTATCAGAGCGAAATGCATGATGGTAGTAAACAAGGACATGCCAAATAAAAATATAACTATGAGGCATAGGCATGGCATGTTGATTGGCACAAAGAAAATATAACTAAATAAAGCAATGTCAACCTTGCATATAAGTATGCATAATTTAAATGATATGCCAATAATCAATCAAATGCACACAAAACATAACAAAATGTTTTACTATTAAGCATTGGCATGGCATGATAAACGACACATAAAGATATTACTCAATGACTCATGGTCGTAACATGCCAACATGTGCAAAATAATAGAAGATATGCAAATGAGCAATCGAATGCACACGTGACAGTTGTAAATGATGTTACTATTAAGGGACAACTGTATGAAAAATAAATGCCAAAATGATTTAACTATTGAAATATTGGCATAGTATGCTAGCAAGATAATAAAGTATGCAAATAAAAGTATAGGAGTTGTAGCATAATAAACGTGTGAGCAGATTTAAAGAATTACCAATTTGAATACTCACACGAGGCAGTTAAATGCATGAATTGTGCCACGTGACCACATTTGATTATTATGCTCACCAAATAATTAAAATATGAGGAATATATGTAAGAGAATTAAGTTTGGGAGCCCAAGAGTGGAACAAAATATATTTGCCATTTTTGGCTCAAATTTGGTGGACCAACGGAGTTCCGTGGTGCACACAAGCATCCAATCAATGTTTGACGCGGAACAAGGAGGCTTGAAATCCTCAAATATACTAATAGACACACGAAAGTGGTTTTCACTCAAGATTTACAAGGTTGATGTAAAAATTGAGAGTCAAAAATTATCCATCATATGTATGTTCACTTGGGCAATGGTTGACTGGAAGCAATGAGGCTCCATCATCCTTAAATAATCTCATTTTAAGAATAATATGAGGATACATGTATCTAAATTTACCAATAAACAACAACATGTTCTTGAAATAAGATGGATTTCTGGATAATGTGGCCACACTAACTCCAACAATGTGAAAATTTCTAAAAAGAAGAAATTCACAGAAATGAGGTTTGAACCTCAGATATACCAATAAAAGTACACATACTCGAGAGTCTCGAACTCAAACCAAGTTTAATGTTAGGGAGAAAAAAAAATCTTTTCAATCATTGAATGAGTCTATTTTAGAACAAATATGGGTCTATGATCCCAAATTTTCTTAAAAGAACTCGTTCGAACAATAGAACATACGTTTGGAAGAATAACACACACTACTCACTCAAATTTACCAATTTGGATCAACTTGTGAGTTTTTGGACTCAAGAGTGAATGTCTCCAATAACTATGAGATTTTGGCAGAGAGATGGGGATGACGACGGGAAAGAGATCGGAAATATCTTCTCATCATTTATCGTCGAATCAGTAGAACATATGTCCTTCATTGGTTGATCGTCAACATCTATTGACTATTGAATGGAGTAAGTTCTCTGATTGGAGATTCAATAAAGACCACTATGAATATATCAACATATAGTCTTGTCATTTCTCAAGTCAATATTTCTCAGGTTTTCATGGTCTCTAAAGAGTATAACATTTATTGTTAAAGACCTTGAAAAAATTGACACTGGAAGGAAAATTATTCCATAGTTTTTCGGTTGTTGATCAACCCTACTTTAAGATATTCAAAGGGATAAGGTATCAGGCAGTGTTTACAACCTTGACTCAAAAATATTACTATGAAGCATAACGAGCTATTTCATGCAGAACAGAGTTGATCCTCTCAGCAACACCATAATACTAAGGGACCTATAGAGATGAGAATTTTTTGTCAGAACATGTAATTATCACAGAGTTAAGTGGGCTGACTATTCAAACTCTCTACCATGATCACTTCAGATCCGTCCAACAACGGATTCTATTTCTGTTTGAAGTAGCTTAACGACGTTCTCAAATCCATCAAATGTATCCAATTTATCCTTTAAGAATGCAACCCAACAGAGTTGAAGTGATCATCAACTACTACAAGAAAATATCTCTAACCTCTTAGAATTTGAAATCTTATGGGATCCATAAGATCCATGTAAAATAATGCTAGAGGATTTGAGACAGCTAGAATTTTTATCTTTTTGTGGGTACTACAAACTTGTTTACCAATATGATACTTCCTCCACAGACTTATCTAACTTTATTGCCTAACATAGGCAACCTCTAACTAATATTTTTGAAACATGTCGAGACAGGTTCTTGTAGTGAACATGGTCAATATTTGACACCATAACTGGACCTCGTCAACTTGAGCCACATTACTCACACACAGAATGGTGGTTTTTCTGGTGTCTTCAATAACATAACAGTCATCTGATGTGCAGAGATCTCTCATGATCAGTTTTCAATTAATATCTGAGATCTTACACACCTGGCAGTTGCAACTCACCGATTGTTCTCTGTCGCACATTTGAGATGTGCTGAGGAAGTTATATGTCAAACCATCCACACAGAAAATAATTTCAACCTTGGGCATTGCTAATCCATTGACCATATCACCCAACAATCCTACCGATACAACAATCACCAAAGGTGACAGAACCTCCATTAAAATTTGCCAAGAGACTGAATCAACTTTGGCACTGGTCTTGTGTTTGGAGTCACCACTATCCAAATACCATTTTGTGAAATATCTTACCTTAAGAAGGGTGTGAATCACGTGGTACTGGTTATCCATTGATTTAACTTTTCAGTTTAAAACACATTCTTTGGGATGGAGGATTGATTTTAGGAAGAGAAGGGATTTACCTATAAAGTTCAGATTTCAACTTCCTTAGTGAGTATTAAGTGGGGGACCTATTTTTCTTTGGTGATCTTAAACTTGAATAAGTCCCTCATAAAATTGTTCACTTTAGGAGGTGAAGAATATCACACTCTCGTGGACATGGATGACTTTTCTTATTCTACAGATGATCCAACTTTCTGTAAGGGAGTTATCCTAACCCATGCAACTTTTACTCTACCACTGAAGATATACCAATAGAGATTAGGGTGGTTCTGGAGTAAATGGTCTTGAATTCAATTTTAATGTGACCAATTTATCTAGAGAAATTGCAGGTGCCTTTCTCGACTTCTTCATTAGAAAAAGAGGCTACTTGAGGACAAGATTGATTTACCAATATCTGTTCATCCTCAACTTCATCCAGAAAAAGGATGGAGACTGTGGTGGATGCCATATGGATCTTGATGTGTTACAGTCTTCAACTTTTGAAGATGCTTGTTCAACACCCTCTGACTCATTTGAGTCAACCCACATAGTTTGTGTAGCCAGTTGTTCAGTTGAACCTAGATATTTGGAAATCGATTGTTCTAGGCTTCGAGAAAGAAACTGTGGAAAATTAGCCAATACCTCCATAGTGATAGCATTCAGTATCATCCTTTGACATATATGGAGGTCTACCGATGGATCACCTTCCATTATCAGAATAACTCATTTTATTGAAACTATGTGAACCTCTCTTCATATGGACAAAATTTGTCCCCATCAAAGTCATGACCTCAACATCTAGATCACTCTCACTATTTTCCTCAAGGATGGGAGAAGGAATGAGATGACATGAAATTTACCTATTTAGAGGATAGCTCTGTTAAGGAGTTGTCAAGAGCAAAGAAGCCAAGTGCTTCTAATTTATAGAAATTGCATTTCAACGGCTTCTTGTCGGTGGCACCGACCAAAAATAACGGTCAAAAATCTTACCGTTGAACACTATCGGAAGCACTGTCGGTGGAACCTCCAAGGGTCATCGGTGGGACCGATGAGCATTATAACGGTGGAACCGGCAGAACTATGCTTCTGCCACCGAAGGATGATTTCTCAATTAGTTTTGGCGGTGGATGGCGGTGGGACCGACAAGTTATTCATCGGTGGAACCGATGACTATTATGTAGGTGGAACCGAAGAGTTAGAGCTTCTGCCATCGATAAAGGTTTACCCATTCTGATCTATCGGTAGATGACGGTTGGACCAATAAGTTGTTCATCGGTGGAACCGATGACCATTCTGTCGGTGGGACCGACAGTGTTAAGCTTCTGCTACCGACAAGTTATCTACCAGTTTGTGCTATCGGTGGCTAACGGTGGATCCTCCACTTCTGCCGACAGCCTCAATTTCACTTGAAATCGAGCCATTCTGGGGTGAGCTTTGAACACAAAGTGATGTACAATACTGGCATGTTCTAAAGCTCCACTTATATGTATAAGTGATTCCGATGATGGTCCATGTCTTTGATTGGGTTTGACACACGAATGATTTGTCGCTAGGTTGTTTCGTGACGATGTGTCTCCATGTGGCTTGAACATGGTTTACCAATGATTGCAACTCGACAATCATATGACTAACTTTGGATTGACAAAACGAGGTACTAACAAGGACCACCGTCTACCCCTTTTAGGGAGGACTTCAAGATGGAACTTAACCATGGTAAGCAAACCAATGAGTTCTTCAATACTCATGGTTCACATCTCGGAATTATGACCAAACCTCCTAGGAAAGGACGTAAGAATTTTCATATAAATTCTTCCTTCCGGAACAAGCTATCTTAGGAAGTACATGGAAATACAACAGTCTTTAAGTTTTACATAAGGTTCTCAGACAAAATTGTTTTATTCCATCCTAATGTTCTCAAAACAATTTGTAAACATTCGAAGTTTGAAGTTTTGACAACGTAGGTTTCTAAGGAAGCCAAGCTTGTTTAGCTGGTCGATATGTGACAATATGTTTGAGTTCACTTGGGGCAATGCCAACGTGTATAGAATTTAGTATTCACATATCATGACAAATATCGATTTTTAATTGTTTGGGTGGCTCATACCCTTCCTCTACTAAGAATCAAAAATCACAACTCAAGGGAATTGATGAAGATCATCATCCTCATTGACATATATGCATAACGGAGCTGATGGATGGATGGAGGTTTAGAGGATGACCATTGACAGACTTAGACATGGTTCAAAGACTTGGGATCAACTCTAGGATGTTAAGCCTATTAAGAGTAACCCGCTCTGATACCAATTGAAAATACGTGCTTCGTACCATATCTAGTCCTAGAGGGGGGGGGTGAATAGGATAATTAAAATTTCTTTCGATTTATCCAATTTTAACTTAGATTGATAATTTGACTATGTTCTAAGTCATTCACCTAGCCTCGATTTGGCACTTATGTTTCTAAGATGCATTTAATGAAAATACACTTGAAATTTAATCATTCATTTAATCATGTCATTCAATGACACATTCATATACGATTTACCTATTCGGCATTTTATGGCATCGCATGACATTCAAAACATTCAAGTGTAAATTGCGGAATTATAAACACATGCACAAAGCATACGTCATCTAATGGATCGACAATGTGCTTACATCCATTCTTATGGCAAGTCTCTAGTTTGTAATGCAATTGAAATTTTCTTAGAATATAAACATTCATCGTATGACATACTTAGCATAGTATTCATTCATAGCATACATTCATCTAAGTATAAACTAATAGAAGCATTTTCACAAACACGAGACAAGCATTTTATAGTGGTTCGGCAACGTGCCTACATCCACTCCCAAGATTCCTACCTAGGAACTTGGTGTTCACTATCAAAGGGGTTTATGGTTCACCTCAAACCTTTTACATAGAATTTTTATACATAGGCTAAATTCTAAAACCTTAAGATCGAGAGAACGCATTCTCTCGAAATTGTGAGTTTTGTTCCTCGGAAACTCACAAACCTCTACTCTTGTCAAGAATCCTCGATTCTAATCAAGAGCTTGGTTTTTGAGGGCTGAACCAAGTAACCACATACATATATTTTTAAAATTAAAAACAAAGTCAAAGACTCACTCAACTTCATAAGATTTGTCAATGGAGATCTTGAGTTCTTGGAGTCCTTGAGCTTACAAGTACGTCTCGACGGTTGGATCTTCCAATCAAGCTTTCGAGTTCGTCGGCTACTTGTAATTACTCCTACCATCATCTCCTTTTTGCTCCTTGCTCTATGAATGTACCAATGTGTGTGCAAGGTGACGTTTGATGGGCGGAGAGGGATCAAATGAGAAGTCTAGGAATGTTGAAGGGTTCACCTAAGTTAGACTCTCATGAAAGTAGAGAAGACTCTCAAAATGTGGAGAGAGGAGAGGCAATCTTCTCTAGGATTGATCCAAAGGAAGGGCTAAGGGTCAAAAGGATTTTCAATGAAGTTTGAGCCCTTCCATGGCTAGAGAGAGGGTTAAAAGTATGTAGAAATGGAGGATTTACTTCTCTCAAGCTTCAACCAACCCAAATGAATGAGTTGGAGTTGTTATATATGAGAAGAGAGCAAATTCGTGGCTCAACGGTCATAAATATGACCATTTGAGCGCTTGCTGTCGGTGGCACCGTCAGGACTGTCGGTGGCACCGTCAGCCACAAGTGAGGCACATAAGTAAATTACCAAAATGCCCCCACAGAGTGTTTTGACCATAACTTTCAAACGGTAGCACCGTTTTGTATGCCGTTCGGGGAGCTGATAGATATTACTATTTAGAATATTCCCAAACTGCCACCAAGGGGTGGGTAATGATAAAAATGGGTAAAATGACCAAAATACCCTTTTATCATTTTTGATCAAAACGAGCTTTCGGGAAGTCCGATGTCGAAACGGTTCGAAGGTGTGCTAGATTTTACCTATATAATAACACCTATAAAACACCAAGGACAGAAAATGGTTTTAGGGTGGTCAAATCTTTAATGTCCCCTCTATGTCCATATTCGATTCCCAAAAGGTCCGATGAGCGAACGGGTCGAGGAAAGAGTTTTCCTAGTTACAACGGGTCGACCTATCAATCATCTAAGTGTTGGAAAATGGTATTAGGTAGTCTCATTACCTCTTAGGCTTTGTGCACACACATGGAAGCTTTTTGTCGAGGTATGTACGGTTGAGCAGCTTTAACGGAGTCTTCATATGTCTTTAATGGTAAATCGATCCGACACTCAACATGTGTCTCGGGATTGACAAAATATGGAACTTAGAGAAGTTTAGGTTATTTCTTTTTGGATTTTTCATTTGTATAAGGGTAAAGATGACATTTGTGAATAAACCCCTAATAGCATTCTTTGATTTTTGATTTTTTAGTAAATAGAGGTGAGAGAACAAAAAGTACTTTTGGGAGGGTGAATAAGGGAGTGACATGTGTAAAGGTGGAGTGGTAGGTAAAAAGTAGACCTTGGTTCATTTGTAAATAACTTATAAAGCAAGGGTGGAAGTATATTTTTGAAATGGACCAATGGGAGAATAGAAGTACTTTTGGGAGGATGAGTAAGAGAATGACATGTGTAAAGGTGAAATGGTAGGTGAAAAGTAGACCTTGGTTCATTTGTAAATAACACATAAAGCAAGGGTGGAAGTATAATTTTGAAATAGACTAATGGGAGAACTTCATGTATGTACTTGAAGATTCCCACCTTTTGAGGGTATTATTGGAAGTTCTCTAAACTTTATGAATTATTACCAAAGACCAAAGTATCTTTTTGGTTTGACCACACCTTTTAAGAAGGGCATTCTTGAGTTTTCACAAAGGGGAAGTTGACCCTCCAATTAGATAATGCATTGGATATTAAGGGCTTATGGGAGATCAACATGTGTCATCTTTTGAGGGGGTGTGAAAGAATGGGCTTAGATTGGGCTTGGTATTGGGCTTAGGTTTGACTAGGAAATGGATTTAGGATTATAGACTTGGGTTAGGTGGGAAAATGGAAATGGATTTAGGATATGGACTTGAATTAGGTTAGGGAATGGATTCGGATCGGATCATGGAAGTAATTAGAATTGGCTCGGATTAGGGACAAGGTATGGGTATGCAAAAATATTATGAGATGATGCATGTATGCATGTATGCATGAATAATGATGCTAAGTGGCAATGTAGCCCTTTGAGAGGCTTGAGTTCTAAATCAGAATTAATTCGAGACCATTTGGATCTTTCCAATGGGTTCGTGCAAATTGGGGTGTCTACAGCTGCTCCTCTTTGTAGGAGTTGCTTGCAAAGAACTACAAAGAATAAATTAGACCCTTAATTTGCACGAATCCGAAATAATTTATTGCATGATGATTAAAAATGTCGGATGGATTGAGGTGTTTTGTAAGACGTGGCTACCCAAGCACGGGGTCTGACAGGGTTAACCTTTTTGAAACCCTGAATTTCGTGGCACGGAGCTCGTTTGAAATCTTGGATTGATTTTTGATGTGTTTTGGGAAATGATTAATGTTTTAAACCATGCAATTTTGAGATATTTTCTACTTCCCCTTATTGATTCCCAATTTTGGACCTCCCTATTTATTATTATTTATTTATTTAATTATTTAATTATTATTATTTTTAATTATTATTTATTTATTTTTTTTATTCATTTATTTTTATTTATTTTGATTGATTTTCTGATCCGTTTTCTAGAAACGGATATACTGAAATTTATATTATCCGTTTTGATAAAACGGATTTTATGATCTAATTCTTATCCGTTTTATAAAAATGGATGACGCAAATTTATTTCTATCCGTTTCATAAAAATGGACCAGTACTCGTTTTAAAAACTTCAAGACCTGCGCGACCTCTCATTTCGTCTTCTCCACTTGGCATTCTGGTTTCTCCTCCCTTTCTTCCTTCTTTCTTTGATTTTCTCACCATCTTTATTGTCTCTAGAGGTTGGGTGTTCTTGGCCAAAGTATTCAAGCATGGATTGAGATCGTTTGAGGGGGTGTTTGCTCTTGCATTGCGATTGATTCGAGGTTAGCTTCCTTGGACGCCACTCTTTTACTTTTCATTTGTTTTGGTAACCTCACTTCCCATGGTACACGAATGATTCTCGAACTTTAATTCTTCATGTGAATTATGAACTTGGAGATTATTCAATTTGATTACACCTGTTGCACTCTTTGATCCCATTTACCCTGCATGCATCGTGAATTAGAAAACGGAATTAGTGAATTTTGAATTCATCCGATCCATTCTTTGAACGTAATTTTAATTCGCCCAGTCCCTCTTACTTTCTTTTTTCATTTGCCATGTGTGAATTATGAATTAAGAGATGGATTGAATTGCATAATTTGATTTTCTCTCGATCATTTTTTTCCTTACTTGAATTCAATATGTCACGTGTAAATTATGGCCTTGATTTATTCATGGGATTACTTCGGCGTTGCCTATGGAGTGGTGGGGTATGATGGGATGTTGATATTGGTTAGAGGGTTAGATTGGATTTGAGAATTGGTATTGGATGGTGGGCTGGACTGGATAGTGGGGTAGACTAAGTAGCGGGATGACTGGCTTGGGACGTAGGTTTGGATGGGTTGTATGATAGGCATAAGGTCATGATTAGTAAGAGTAGGCTAGGCTGGCATTGAGTCATGGGTCTAGGTTGGAGGGGCATCGGCTAGATCCATTGGGCTCTTGAGGTCAGGGTCAAGCTTGGAATTAAGGTTAGGGGTTTTGGTTAGTAGACTTAGACTTGAGAGATTTAGATTGGTCAAGAGATCAAGTAAACGATGGATGTGGTTACTTGATTTTTTGACACTTCTTAGATTCTGCCTGTGGTGATTATTGGGTGCCTTATGCTTCTGTAGATGGGGAGACCGCGGAAGATCAGAGTTGTTGCCCCTTCTTCGGACGAGGAGGAGGGTGTCAGGCTGTCTCCCAGGTCCCGATTCACTCTGGGTTCTAGTCTAGCACCGGCTAGGAGGTCGTCTTATCTTCGACAGATGCCTGATCCTTCATCTATTGATGCTGCTGATTCTTCATCGAGTAGTCGTACTACTACTGAAGAGGGTACGGATGTGAGTGCTTCGGAGCCGAGGTCTGCTGTTCGAGGCAGGGGTGCCTGTGGTATGGTTGGTGGTAGAGGTAGAGGTGGCCTTCGTACTGAGATCCCTACGGAGGCTAGTGATCAGGTGCATAATACATCACTTCTGCATGGATTGGGTCGTCACTTGTCCATGTGGACGTTCCTACCCCTTACCCAGGGACTAGCTTCAGGGGCCGTTGGCACGCGTTTTTTTACACTACTGCCCATTTTTCTGATGATTTTCGGACACAGTTCGCTACCGTGGGGTTTGATCACTTCTTGCATATTCCTCCTTTCTAAGTTGATCGTCCTCTTTTCCTCGCGATGATGGAGCGATGGTTTCCGTCGACACATACTTTCCATATGCCGGAGGTTGAGATCGGCATTCGTCCATCTGATTTTGTTGCTATTACCGGTATTTCCATGGAGGGTGACCCTGTTGTATTGGAGGCCCAGTCTATTGACGATATGAGAGCCCTACTTGGCCTTAGGACAGTCCCTACCTGGATGGTAGGGAAACAAGGTCGTATCAGCACGGAGATCATCATGGGACTGCTTCTTGTTGAGGGGGACGGGCAGCGTCCACCCCTGCATCGGGAGAGTGTTGCTCGTTTCGGCGATCGAGACTTTGACGTCATCTTCCGTATTTGTTTTCTTCTCCTGTTGGTGAGTTGCTTTTTTCTAGAGGATGATTCTACCGTTTCTACTATCTTCTTGTCTACTATGCGCGATATTGACCGTATTGGAGATCTTGACTAGGGCAGTCTTATCTACGGGACCATTATCAGAGGCATTGATCGAGTTGTCGAGGGTATCATGGCTCCTCGAGGTGGCGGGATCTCCACTCGATTTTTTTGGCATTTCATCGAGGTATGCTAGCTTATTGTTGTTCGTTCATTGCTTTATATTTCTCCTTAGCATGCTAACCTTGTTGTTTCGAATTTTCATTTCAATTATTTCTACATGTGCACTTCTCCTTTTATCTTCCTACTCAGCGCCATCCTGACGATGGCTATCCCCTTAGTGCCTTTTGGGCGACCAGGGATGCACGGGCCATTTGAAGCAGCCCTCGTAGTGCTCGGGCCCACATTGATCGTAGTCGCCTTGAGGATGTAAGTCTACGTTACCTTAGTCCCTCCCTATTCTTTTGGTACCTATGATCTGATGTTTCTCTTCCACAGGTGTTCTCTGTGACCCTCAGGGACCTACCTCGTACTGTTAGCAGGCAGCGAGAGGTACAGAATGCCTATAGGCGTGATCTATCGAGGCAACTATATCCTTGTTTCATTGGGGACCTTCGATATACTTACTACCTTGGGAAGCGCCTGTATTTTCAACATGATCGTACCCTACATATCCCAGTTGCTCCACCTTCGCCGATGTCATTGATTATGGCCTTCGAGGAGTATGCTGCTCAGGCGGGAAGCATGGATATTGCTGGCCTAGTGATTGACAGTGACTATCGTGCCTGGTTCGGAGAGGTTTCGATTGGCTGTCTAATGCCTGCTGTGTCTGTCCGTGCTGGAGTGACAGAGATTGGAGGCGTCTTAATTCGAGAACATGCTGATACGGTACTTGTCTTATCGTTTCTTGTACGTTCATTGTTTATCAAGAATTACTTTCTGATCGGGTTCTTTTGGCATGTTTTTTTTCAGGTTGATGATTTGCGTCAGCTACGTTTGGGTTATGACATTATTGAGTCCCAGGCAGGTCAGGCTGTTGAGATGGAGAATCGATGGCGGGCTACGCAGTCAGAGGCAGAGTCTCAGGCTGCTCTCGTCAGAGAGCAGGCTATCCGTATCCAATAGCAGGCCGATCGTATACATGAGCTGGAGTTGGAGGCGGCTATGAGGGAGTCACGGATGCAAACGGAGATGGTATACCTTTGTTCATATTACTCGTTGCTTTACTAGTACTTTTTATATCCTGCCCTTAACATGGTTCATTTCTTATGGATGTTTCAGGATTATTATTGCCGCGAGATGGTGCGAATACATCGGCTCGTCCTCCTACTCCTCCCTGGGTAAGATATTTTATTACTTCAGCTTCTCATGATCATCTGTTGCTTTCGGTGCCTGATCAAGACTTGTTTATCAGGATTCTATTTTTGTCGAGCCTTCTGCCCCTGTTACTGGTGTCTCAAAGATAGGTCTTGATTCTGATCCCCTGTTGGCATTTGACACATTTTTCCTTGATTCGACTAGGCGGTTACGAACGCATCCCGAGCGTGTACTATCAGCATTTGAGACAGATTCGAGGATGTTTGGCTTGGGTTCACTAGCTGAGACAACTTCAGGTGTCGCTCCAGAGACTTCATCAGCTCCTCCGAACACTGGGGATGATAAGAAGATTTGATCATATCATATACCCGCTGGCTGATTGATGTATTATCTGTCTTTATCTGTGGAGTCTTGTATCTTCTATATGTACCTATTATGAAAACATGTGAGATTTCATATTTATACATACATATATGTATATGTATATATATATATATATATATATATATATATATATATATATATATATATATATATATATATATATATATATATATATATATATATATCGGTTCATTGTTCTTTACTCCTTGCATCTTTTTTGTTGGATTTTGATTTTTAATTAGATTGAGAAAATGCTCCAAACTGGTCCGTCTCTATAAGACGGATTAACTATATTTATCTTGCATCCGTTTTCTAAAAACGGATGGCATCCAAAATCACTAAATTGTTTATATGAAACGGACAGGCTAAAGTTTGCATCATCCGTTTAACAAAAACGAATTGGTCAATCTTCCTCAAATCCATTTTATAAAAATGGATAGTTCAAAGTTTCTCAGACCCGTTTTATAAAAATGGACCAGTTCAAAGTTTCTTAGACCCGTTTTATAAAAACGGACCAGTACTCGTAACTTTTCTTCCAACACCCCTTATGCCCTAGGTTCGTGATTTTTGTCTTCTCCCCTCTTGACTCTAACTGTGGAGCCCACGAATCTGCAAAAACAAGCTTGCCTAGCTTTCTCTTCCCCCAAGATCTCCTTTCCAAGCCTCATGGAGGTAGGTCCCACTCTTCCACATCTAAAAAGATATGCTATAATAGACTCTTACTTGAGACAATGGTTGAAATCTATATCTAATGAAGACAAACTCAAATGGGATTCTAACAAGTTAGGATTCACTCTTTCCTTGCCTTTGGTCCCTTTGCAATAGGGTCTCATTGAGGCCATGATGGGATGCTGGGTTCCCGACCTTAACTTGTTTTGCTTTGGTGAGCAAGAAATGACACCTACTATAAAAGAGATCGAGGTGATTTTGGGTCTTTCTTTCTCGGGCATAGTGGTGGTTCCGCCCCTTAGAGAGGGATACAAGGGGGAGGCATCAGATTTCTTAGGGATTAATAAGAAATTTTTAAAAATCACGGATGGTGAGTCAACTTTGTTGAGAATATCCAAGTCCTTCCTCCTTGAGCGCCTCTTGGGGAATGATAAACCATTGCTTCGATTTAACGCTTTGACCCTCATGGTGGTTGGTCAATTGTTATTTCCGAGAGAAGGTGAATTTGTGGACCTCTTCTTCATCAGTGTGATACAAAAAATCCGTCAAGGGTGCCGAGTAGCCCCTATGCTTTTAGGCGAGATGTTTCGATCTCTTACCGCTTGTTCGACTGGAAAATATCGAATATTTCGTGGATGTGCCCCTCTCTTGCAGGTAAATTGAGTTATTTAATTATCTATCTTTCTCATTTTAAGATTGTGCGATTAGAATACTCCCTATTCTTGCAGCTTTGGTTCATAGATCATATGTCCTCCATGGAAGTGATTCATCATCCCTTTTGTGTGAATGCTGATTTGGTGTGCATGATGGCGAGACGAGAGCTTCCCATGTTTCCTGGTAGGAAAGAAGGATGGCATTCTTTTTTGTGCAACCTTCTGTGAGATGGGTCGGGGCTTTCCAACCAAAGGGTTCCCCCGTGATTGCTTTTGACGGGACTCGATTCCTTGTTTGGATAGGCCTACATGGGGCCACCCAGTATCTTCCCCTTCGTGTTCTTCGTTAATTTGGGTATGACCAAGGCATACTCATCCCTGAGGACTTTAGTGAGTTGGTTGGCCCTCTGTCATGTTCTTCCACTGCACTTTGGAGTCGATTGGTGAAAGAATGGTCTCGAGTAGAAGCCTTGGATCATCCCATCTATGCGAGCCACTCCTTTTTGACTTACATCCATTGGATTCGAAGAACTCATTTTCGGCCAAACGACGGTATCAACTGTGCCCCGCGCGAGTCCCTGGTGCTTCTCTTTTATTTGATTATTGTGATCGGGTAGAGGAGATTCAAGGGGATCATCGCCATATTCGAGCTATTTGGATAAAGTCCGAGAGGGACATGCAAGCTAAGATTTGCCAATTATCGTCCGAGCTCAAAATTCTGAACACCAGAGGTGAGGTGCCTATGCTTCGGGCCGAAATCACTAATTTGAGAGAGCATCTTACCTCGAGGTTGCATGCTGATATGATTGTTGAATACTTGGTGAGTCGTCATGCCTCGGATGCGGAGAGAATCATCATTTACCAAGCTACTCGATCAAAGCCTTAGAGGATAGACTTGATGCCTATTATGTTTCTTTCGGGAGCGTATGAGTGGCTCCTTGCCCGTTATTCCTTCTTGTACCTTACTTTTAATGATAATGATATAGCACTATTTGAAATGAATGAAACAGGTTTTTTACGTAGTGGCCTCAGATATATCTACTACTTTCGAAAACTCTTGATTTTAAGAAAAGTCCTAGATTCTTCATCATAGGCCAAAAATAGTAATTTTGATGATGCATTTTTAAATTTTTTTTTAAGGTTTTAAAAGATTGCCCTTGTCGAATAATCTATAACAGACTGTGTTTGAAAACTCTGAAAGTTAGCAATCATGGTGTCTTTGCTAAATGCCGAGGTTACAAGTGTCAGCTAATCCTTGGCCTTTTTAGAGTTATCCCGAGACTGAGAATTTTGACTGAGTTATCTTAGTTGTATCTGTTGGAACATTGAGGACTTCGAGATTTTATTGTTCACAGTTTATACTCTAGCGGGCTAGAAGTTTTTTTTTTTTTTTCATTTTTACCCCTGGCGCTAGTTACGGTTTTCACCAGACCTGATTTCCACATTTTTGCGCATCGACGCCCTTTTTGGTTTTTCATCGTGCCGGTGGTTTTGACCTTGCCATAGACTGATTTTTTTACTCACAGTGCCCTGGCGGGTTTTCACCATGCCCTTTCAGTCTATGCTTACTTTATAGATTTTCACTTTGAATACCTTCTCGGTTTTGTGTGCCCCTTGTGGCTTGGTGACTTAAGTTGAACTGCAAGATCGAACACTCTACTCTTCTAATGGCGCTCTTTCTTGAGTAACAGATCTGGACTCCCCTTTCGAGTTCCTTCGACGATTTTCATGGTGCAGTGACTCAAGTTGAGCTTCTAGATCAATGACTCTACACTTTGAGTCGCTCTTTTTTTTTCAAATATTCGATCTGACCACCCCTCTCGGGTCTTCCAATGACTTTGGCGGCTTGAAATCCGATTTGAGTGGCAAGATCGATTGCACTTGACAATATTTTTCATGACATGCTTCTACCGTAGTTGAGTTGCCTTGAACCATTCCCTGATCTAAGAGGACTTTAAATAGGACGAAACGTAGGCCTAGGTTAGGGTTATGGAAGGATAAGAAAGGCAGAATCTAGATTTATTTATGTAAAGTATGGACATGGGGTTGGTCTATTTTTGTTTCAAAAATATGATCTATGTCTCCTCCCAGCGTCTCACGAACTCATTTAGGTAGGAGATTTGGGTTGAGCTTAAGATCAACTATTCGAGATTTTCGACTGTTTTGAATTTTTTGTACTTTTAGCCGTTCTTAGTTTATCCTTATGCGGGCCTGGAGTATACTTTGGTATTTTTGTTTTGGCTTATTTTTTTTAATTTTTTTTTATGGTGGTGACTTGCCTCGGTCATAGGTTAAGAAATGAATGTGATGGCTCAAAATGGGTTAACTAAGGGTAGATAATTGTTCAGGTAGTAGAAAGATGGCCTCTCTTCATTTAAAGGAACGACTTTAGGTGTAATATTTTTTCTACGGTATCAGCGTTGATCGGGTGTGGAAAGACTTTCCTATCCATCTCTGTAAGGATTAGCACCCCTCTGGACAGTACCTTTTGGACGATGAATGGTCCATCGTAATTCGGACGAAACTTCCCTCTCACATCTTCTTGTATTGGCAAAATCTTCTTCAAGACAAGTGTAGACACCCCAATTTGCACGAACCCGTTAGGAGAATCTAATTTCCTTGAATTGATTCTGATTTAAAACTCAAACTTTTCGACGGACCCGCATTGCCACGTGGCATCATTTTCATGCATACGTGGATACATGCATTATATCACATAATTTTGCATGTACAACCTTGTCCCTAACCTAGTCAAATTCCATACCACCTCTATGATCCAATCTGGATCCGTAACCGTTCTCCATTCACCGCTCCATCACCCATACCCTAACCAAGGTCCATTTCCTAATCCAACCTAAGTCCAAGACAAAGCCTACTCTCTAACCCAAATTCAAGTCCATTATTTTAGCCCACCTTTAAAGTCCATAGTCCATAACCCAAGTCCATCACCTCAGCCCAATACCAAGTCCATTCCAAGTCCATTCTCTCACATCTCTCAAAAGATGACACATGTTGATCTCTCATAAGCCCTCAATACCCAATGTATTATCTAATTGAAGAGTCAACTCTTCCTTGTGAAAATCCAAGAATGCCCTTTCCAAAAAGGTTAGTCAAATCAAAAAGATATTTTGGTCTTTGGTAATAATTCATAAAGTTGAGAAAACTTCCAATCATACCCTCAAAATGTGTGAATCTTCAAGTACATATATGGAGTTCTCCCATTAGTCCATTTCAAAATTATTCTTTCACCCTTACTTTATTAGTTATTTACAAATGAACCAAGGTCTACTTTTCACCTACCACTTCACCTTTACACATGTCATTCTCCTACTCACCCTCCCAAAAGTACTTTTGTTCTCCAATTGATCAATTTCAAAAATATATTTCCACCCTTGCTTTATAAGTTATTTACAAATGAACCAAGGTCTACTTTTCACCTACCACTCCATCTTTACACATGTCACTCCCTTATTCATCCTCCTAAAAGTACTTTTTGTTCTCTCACCTCTATTTACCAAAAAACCAAAGATCAAATAATGCTTTTAGGGTTTCTTCACAAATGTCATCTTTGCCCTCAAACAAATGAAAAATCCAAAAAAAATAACCTAAATCTCGTGTCCATTTTCATTATTTTTATGATTGGACTACTTTATCCCCAAAAGTTCTCAAAAAACTCTATAAATACTCTCATTTTCTATGAACAATTTATGCTCTCAAGCCCCCATCTTTCAATCTAAAACTCTACTAAAATTTTTACTCATCTCTCATCTCTCAACCCTTAACTACATCCCTCAATTCTCAAGTTCATAAGGTGGGATAGTAGTTATTTTTTTCTTTTAACTTGCATCTTCTTTTATCCCTCTCTTTTTCTTTTTAGAACCCTTTAGGATGTAATGGAGAACCCTCCTTCATCCCGAGTAGATTGAACCTCAACCTTGGGCATGGAATGCTTGAGGCGGTTTGGTTGAAAGGATGGAGGTTGAAGCCATTTTTAACCCATTCTCATATCATGCATCATAATGTACACTATGCACACACATCACACATGTTTGGCTATGATAAAGAAATGTGTAACTCTCTTGATGGGGTTAAAACACTAAGTTTATAGCTAAGCATGCATGTATTAAGATTATAGATCTAAGAGAACTCCATTCATGGAACTTCTCTAAAATCGTAAACCAATATCTCAACTCATGCAAAGGTGTGTTGACTCCATAGAATATCTTCTCCCATAAGATATTTCTTATGTCAACACCAACATCAAATCCTCTTTCAAAGAGGTAGTACATACACACTATGTGCACCCACTCACTTCATGCATCTCATGCATTTTGCTTGTTATGTTAATCTTTTCAAAAATGGCCAAATCTAAAGGTAACCACCATAGGTGGAGAGAATGGGGTGCTTAACACCTTTCCCATTCTTTAACCGAATCTCCTTACCTAGATCTTAGGTAGACTATACCTTTTTCATAATTGAGAGTCACTATAATACCACGAAAAAATGGTTTTCAAAATAATCGATTCGGGTGCCCATTCACACCCATTTCCAAAAAAGAATGGTGGTGACTTCAAACAATGTAGCATTAAGGTCCAATGATGAATATTCTCATGTGTACAACAAGGTCTCCTGGCGAGAACTCTCTAGGTCGAACCTTCTTGTTATAAGCTCGTGCTATTCTTCGTTGATAAGTTTGCCCATGACAGATTGCTGAAAGTCGTTTCTCCTCTATTAAGTTCAACTGATCGAATCAGGCTTGGACCCATTCTACTTCATCCAATTCAACTTCTTTTAAGATCCGAAGGGAGGGAATCTCGACCTCAACGGGCAAGACTGCCTCCATTCCGTAAACCAGTGAATAAGGTGTTGTCCCAGTCGAAGTTCGGATTGACGTTCGATAAGCATGTAGAGCGAAGGGTAACCTTTGTTTCGAATAATATCCTGTCTTCTTCATCACTCGTCCGATCATTAGATTTGTTTTTGACAACTCTGCCCTTATCTTCTTTTTCTCCGTCTGGATATGATTGACAGATGTGAACTGAAAGGAGTGATACCCCTCATTTTCCTCGATCATTTCTATGTCAATATATGGTACATTCGGTGATAGATCGACTGGTATGAGATTTTCTATGAGAACCAATATCACCCTCTGTCCCATGATGAATTTGACTCGTTGGTGCAAGAAAGAAGGAACTGCCCCTGCGATATGGATCCAGGGTCTTCCTAGAAGAAGATTGAATGCTGAGGGTATATCCAGAATTTCAAATGTCACTTCAAATGTGCATGATCCAATGGTGACTGGGAGATCCAGTTCCCCTAACGACTCATTTTTCCTACTATTAAAAGCCCTTACGATCCTTTTAGTTGGCTTAAGGTGAGACAACTCTATGTTTAACTTGTGTAGAGTTTGTAGAGGACAGACATTAAGAGCCAAATCGTTGTCGATCAGTGCCCTTGCTACCATCATACCTTTGCACATTACCATAATGTGCAATGGCTCAATGTGTCCACACCCCCCGCTGATAAATTTATCCTCTGTGAAGGTGATCGGATTGGGGGTCATGATCTGACCTACTGTCTTTTCCAACTCTTCTAGCGAGGTGGTCTCAGGTACATGTGCATTACTAAGGACTTTGAGCAATGCTTCCCGATGATGCTTCGAGTTTAATAGCAGATCAAATATACTGATTTGAGTTGGCATTCTGTTCAACTGCTCTACTACGTTGTACTCACTTTTTTGAATGATTTTGAGGAGGTCAGCTGCCTCTTTGTCAGTTACTCTGCTCTTCTTATTCTCTGGTTCCTTTTGTGGTACTTGTTCCTATTCTACAAGCTTTCTTTTTCTTTTTTTTCTCCTTCTTTCTTCCTCCTCGTTCTGCTTCTTTTGTTTCTTTTTCGATATTTTGTAACATCTTCCTGATCTGGTCATATGACCAATGTTTGTTACCATGGCCTCTTTCAGCGTCTCAACTCCTGCGGATGTCACAATCATCATCCCATAACTCCATGGGACGGTTTGATTCGAGCGGTATGAAAATGGTTTAAGGGACATGATGGTCATGGGTTGAGGGTCCAATTTTAGATGAAGGACAAGAAGTGGTGGATTGGGTTTGACGGTTGGTGTAGTGATATTTGGGGTTTGTGGATTGGTATAAGATAGGATAAGGGGTGGTCAAGAAGAGAAACTTGAAGTTTGAGGGGTCGTTACAGTGCAGGATATGATAAGAGGTGGTCGAAAAGGAGGACATAAAGTTGGTATGGTGCAAGGTATAATGAGAGATGGCCGAGAGGAGGAGGTTGAAGTTGGTAATTTGTAAGGTATGATGAGAGGTGGTCGTGAAGGATTTGAGGTTTGGGAGTTGGAGTGAATGGTGAGATTGGCCAAATTGATTGGAAGTTGGGATGATGATTGGTTGGTTGTATCTGGTGGCAATGCATTGATGCTTGATGATGTTGGTTCTTTCCTCATATTGATTATAACCTTAGAGCCAATTGGTGCTATCAAAATTGAAAGGTTGAAGCTCGGTTCATCATTCTCTATGGCATTGACTGTCGGCCTACTATCTCCCCCATTATGCGTCGGTAGTGGGTTCTGATTGATATTCTGCTGAGGTGCTTAGGTTGCCGGACCATCCAAGATGATCGTTTTCCTGTCGATTAGATTCTGAATTTGGTGCTTGAGTTGCAAACATTGGTCGGTGGCATGCCCTGGTGCACGCATATGGAACTCACAGAATTAATTGAGATTATACTTTGGTCCCTTTATCGCCTCTGGGTTTGGCTACCTTTTAGTGAGATATTCTCCCCTGAGTAATGCTGGGAGTAGTTCTAATAGAGTCATAGGCAGGAGGGTGAAGATTCGAGGGACCCTGTTGGGTTGGCGCTGCTCGGTTTGATGATTCTGGGCAAATTGTGGGTTTTGCCCAAACACTGGATTTTGTCCGAACTGAAATGCTTGTGGAATAGGTGCAGCTGGGGTGGGTTAACCTTGAAGGGGACCTGAGGTGCTGGCGGCCTCTGGTTTGGTATTGAGATGAATAAAGGTCGAACAGGTTGTACATTGTTAACTTGTGCTTCTTCTTTCTTCTTGTTCAAGACCACCGGTTTTCTTTGAGTAGACCCCCCTACTGGCACCCCTAGACTGGACAAGTCGTAGATCCGACCTGATCGAATACCGTCCTCAACTCGATCCGCCACTTGGACCAATAATGAGAAGCTTGCACTTCGATGACCCACTAGATGCGTATAGAATGAATGGCCCAAAGTTGAGATGAATATGGTGTTCATCTCTTGTTCAGTCATTGGTGGCTTCACTTTAGAAGTCGATTCTCGCCACCTTTGGGCATACTCTTTCACACTTTCTTTCAGTTTTCAGGTCATTTTTGCCATATCATTCCTATCTAATCCCATGTCTGTATTGAATTTGTACTCCTTCGAAAAAATTATAGCTAGATTTTGCTAGCTCTTAATTTGAGAGTGGTCTAATTGAGAGAACCATGAGAGGGCCGTCCCTGTTAAATTTCTTTGGAAGAGTTGGACCAACAGCCTATCATTATCACCAAACTGGCACATAGATCCACAGTAGAGTTTCAAGGGGGATAAAGGGCATCCAATGCCATTATATTTTTCAAAGTCCGGGCACTTGAACTTTGGCAGTAATGGTGCATTTGGGTATAGGCAGAGATCTCTGAACCTCATTCCATTTGCGGAGTCCTTTCCCTTCATCCTTCTAATCTCTTCCTCGACTGCCTAAAGTTTGTTAGCCAATTTCTCCTATGTGGTACTTCTCACCTCGGATGCTCTAAATTTACCTTCTTCCTCTTGGACGATATCTTGTCGCTGTGGGTTGCAATGAATGTTAATTGGTGGTCTTTGATTGGTCGGAGCCGTGGGTGGAAGGACATTCTGCACTACTGGCTATTGTTGTTGGGGTTGTTCTGGCATAGCCTGATTCGAGCCTGAGGTTTGATGTTGGACAGCCTAAATTATACTCGGATTTGCCATTAATAAATCTAGAATCTTGTCGTGTTTTTCTAATGCCTTCACTACTATATCTAGCTTCGAGGTGAGATCTGTTATTACTTCTGTTACTGATTGTTGAGGTTGTTCTGAAGTGCTCATGATTGGTTGCGAGCGTAGAAAATATGGAGGATTGTTAGATGGCAAGTACTTCTTTCTAGGTCGTTTGGCCACCTGTGGACAAAAGGTTAGGCATTCGGCACGGGGCCAGAGATCTATCGGCACGGAGCCGAAGGTTTGCCAGCACGGAGCTGGAGGTTCATTGGCACAAGCCGAAGGTTCGTCAACATGGAGGTAGAGATTCGTCGGTACGGAGCCAAAGGTTTAATTGCACGGATCCGGAGGTTTGTCAGCACGGAGCTAGAGGTTTATCAGCACAGAGCCGAAGGTTTATCAGTACGGAGCCGGAGGTTTGTCAGCACGGAGCTGGAGGTTTGTCTAGTAATGAATTTATTTATGTAGAATTAAGCCTAATTAACATGCAACATGGTGTTTCGAGGCTTATAGTGATTATTACCTTAATACGGAGAAATAGGGACAAAAATCAAGATAAATGTCTGGGAAACTTGCGTTTAATTCAGTGTTTCGAGATACTGATCACACCCCCAAACTTACCTTTTTTTTAGTCCATAGAAAATAAAATTGCCACTTTCGTAGGTACCTCGACTGTATTTAATGAATGCAACAAGCCCTTGAACCGCTAGGTTACCTCTAGTTGACGAGTTTGAGTCGTGAGGGTTTGTAGAAAATATACCCACAAAATTCCAACACTTTACAAAAATATTAAAATCAACATCAAAGTATATAAGGTGAACATAATGATATTTCAAAAATCAGTCAAAGGTCATTTACGTTTGAACAAAATTCTAAGTTCTTATTCCCCATTTTAGAAAATTTCAAAGATAACTTGAGTGCTTATGTGTTTTTCTGATTTTTTTCTTTTTAAAATAACATCATTTTTTAGAACAAGATTTCGCCTCCTAATAACTAAGAGTGGTCGGTTCTACCTAAGTTCTAACTAGAAATTACGTATCCTGTCTGGAATTGTGAGAGGTGTGGATGTTCACTTTAATACCTCTAACGGCCTTTATCTGTGATATTCAAATTTACTCACGTTTTTACCATTGATGACTTTCACCCTACTGAACTAATTGGTCTCATTAGACTCCTTTCATTTTTGTACATTTTCAGTTCTAACCTTTTTACTTTACTTTGGTCTTTTTCACATCTTTCTATGTTTTATTTTCTCAACTTTTTCATACTTTACCATGTTTTCAACTTTTTTTCTTCTTTCTTCTCTCTTAAACCCTCAAGAACACTTGAACTTACAGAAAGAAACCAAAAGAAAAAAAAATCAATTTTAAATCAAAACTTACCAATACTACCTTTACCTTTCCCCAGCAAAGATGCCAAAATTCTGGTGTGACTATCATTGTACTTCCCACTAGAGTTAATATTAATCTTAGTTTTACCTTACTTGTGGAGCAAGTAGGGGATCGAACCCAAGAGAAAGGGAGAGTAGCGTTAAGCTAAGAAGATAAAATTCGAATTAACTAAAAAGGAATTCAAACTATTTTTCTTTGTATTTTTTAACTTATCAAGAAGATTTAAAGTTACTAGAAAATTAACCAAAGCAAATGAAGTTAAAAATAAGTAAACTTATGAATTTAAAGCACCATTGGTGGATCTACCTAGAACATGTTGATGAGCAATTCCTAGTCTTTAGCCTTTTTATAACTCAATCGTAAGGGCTTGATGTTAGCTCTTTAGATCGGAAAGATTAGCAAATAAAAGCAAATGAAGGAATAAAAATAAAGTAGAATTTTTTGAAGTTCCTACTACCAATTATCTATTTTAATTAGATTTTATCTTGATCTAATCTAAGCATAAAGTATCTTTATTAAGAATAAAAGGTGCAAGAAATTTTAAAGAGAACTCATGACCATTTTAGATAAAAGAAATGGATGAAATTAGAAACAACATAAGAAGTTGCTCTAGGCTTTTCCACTCTCCAATGGAGGAGAGCTTAGCCTAATGTCATTGTAAGAGAGGATAAGAGATGAAAGAACTTTTCTTCATTTCATGGAGAAATTTACAAATTCTTCTTTTTCTACTTCTTACAAGACTTTTAGCCAAAAAGAAAATAACTAGAAGATAAAAATACCAAAATAAGATAATAGACTAAGAGCCTTAGAATAAAGGAGTCTTGAATAAGAGAACCAAAAGGAGGGAGGATTTCTCTAGAGATTGAAGCTTTATTTATAGAGAAAAATGTGTGTAAAAGAGTCTAAAAGTAGCCTCCACTTTTTTTTCCACAAAAAAATAAAATATGAGAACATTAGTTAAGGATTAGGGCATTTCAAAGGATTAGGGCATTCCAAAGTGGGCCCAAATGCTTTTACCTTGAGATTTTGATTTTAAAATGTTGGTTTTCTGCACAAGAAACACACGTAGTTAGATTTATCTAGTAAATGAATTTATTTATGTAGAATTAAGCCTAATTAACATGCAACATGATTTTTCGAGCCTTATAGTGATTATTACCTTCATACGGAGAAATAGGGACAAAAATCAAGATAAATGTCTGGGAAATATGCGTATATTTTAATGTTTCGAGACACTCATCACATTCATCGCTTCTCTAAATCGCCACGCTAGTCTCCTCAATTTTCGCTTAATCGATTTGAAATCTGGCTCGACGTATAGATCATGACAAATCACCTCTAGGCTAATCCCCTAGTATCTCCTCGATAGATCAGGCAAAGATGTCTCGGTTTCTCCTTAAATACTCCATTATTTCCCTGACCTCCTCTAACTCCAACTTTGCCCCTATACCTGTCTACCTCTTTTTTTCAATGTTTACCATCTGAATACCTTCTAGGCATGGGGGTTCACCAAGCTTGGTCTCCCCCCCACTGTAATTACAATTCTTGTACTTTGTCCTCAAACGACTCATCCATACTCAATATGCACACTTGCTCTACTACTTGGTCACCTCACACATCTTACATCCCCTGCGGTATGGGAAATCGAAGCACCTGATAATATGTGGAAGGAACTACTTTCATCTCGTGCGTCAACCATTTCCCAAATATGGCAATGTATGGGGAGCTTGCTTTAATGACCACGAACCTCATCATCAAGGTCATTGGTCCTACTTTGACTGGCAACACTATCTCCTCCCAGGACTAACTAGATCTTCTGTCGAAGCCAATCAGTAGTGTTCCTAATAAAGCGAGCACATTCCTACCAAGACCCATTTTTAAGAAGGTCGAAGCGTACAAGATATCCACTGAGCTGTCGCATCTATCAATACTCTTTTAAGTGTGAAGGTGCCCACCTACAGGGTTACTACTTGTGCATTGTAATGTGGTTTTGCCACCCCTTCCAAATCTTCCTCAGTGAACGCTACGGTTTGCTCCTCAAAGGGTTCCAATTTGGTAGGTCCACTCCTTGTCGTAAAGATGTGAGCCAGATACTCGGCTCTCCTCCTTTTAATTCTTTCGTTGGTTCTGGTCTGCCTAGACCAGCTGCTTTCTTCTCTAAGGACAACATGTATTACAACTACCCTTCCATCTTGCCCTCCTACTAGTGACTATTCTACCCTGCGATCCATGTCTTGTAACAGGCCCTCCTTTGTTTTCTAGGCAAATTTCTTAACCTACCTTGCTTTGCCAGCTTCTGCAGGAATCTTCTTAGACCTTGGCATCTGTTGGTGGTATCTGCACCTTGTGGTAATCGAAGTACCTTTTGCCTTGGTTGATCTGATCTCGAGGAAGCGGTGCAGGCCACTCAAAAAATGGTTTATGAGCAATAAAAGATAATATTTCATTAGAAAGCATAGCGAAATATGTCCCTGTCCTTCTCTTCTCCCCATCTTGGTCATACGACTTCTTCTTATCCTATTGATACGACTGGTACTGATTGCTAGGCTATTCCACAACATATATGACCTTGCCCTTCCCTATTGAACTTTGGGGGTCATCCTCTAAACGGATATACTTCTCCGCTCTCTCAAACATCTCACTTAGAGTCTCTGGCCTCTTTTTTACAAGAGATTTATACAACCCCGAGTTAGAAGGTAGGGAATTTCTAAATGCCACTTGATGAGTGTCACGAAACACTCAATTATACGCACATTTTTCAGATATTTATCTAGATTTTTATCCTTATTTCCCCGTATTAAGGTAATAATCACTATAAGCCTCGAAACACCATGTTGTATTTTAATTAGACTTAATTCTACATAAATAAATTTATTTACTAGATAAATCTAATTACGTATGTTTTTTGTGCAGAAAATCAACATTTTGGACTCAAAATCTCAAGGTAAAAGCATTTGGGACCACTTTGGAATGTCCTAATCCTTAACTAATATTCTCATATTTTGTCTTTTCGAACAAAGAAAAGTGGAGGCTACTTTTAGACTCTATACACATTTTTCTCTATAAATACAGCTTCAATCTCTGGAGGCTCTCTCTCGCCCCTCTTGGTTCTCTTATCCAAGACTCCTTTAATCTAAGGTTCTTACCCTATTCTCTTATTTTTTATATTTTTATCTTCTAGTTATTTTCTTTTGACTAAAAGCTTTGTAAGAAGTAGAAGAATAAGAAGAAGTTGTAAGTTTCTCCATGAAATGAAGAAAAGTTCTTTTATCTCTTATCTTCCCTCTATTGCAATGACATTAGGTTAAGCTCCCCTCCATTGGAGAATGAAAAAGCCTAAAGCAAGTTCTTGTGTTGGTTCTAATTTCATGCCTTTCTTTTATTTAAAATGCTTACGAGTTCTTTTTAAGATTTCTTGCACCTTTTATTCATAATATAGATACTTTATGCTTAGAATAGATCAAGATAAAGTATGTTTAAACTAGATAATTGGTAGTAGGAAGTTTTCAAAGAATTCTACTTTATTTATATTCCCTCATTTGATTTAATTTGCAAAACTTTCTGATCTAAGGAGCTAACACCAAGTCCTTCGATTGAGTTATAAAAAGGTTAGAGACTAGTAATTGCTTATCAATGAAAGCGCCATCGATCCGCGAGGTGCGCGGATCCACATTTGATTCTTGAAGTTTGGGAGTCGCCACCTAGTTATTACGGTCTAGGAACCGATCAATGACTCTAAACAGATAAAGGACTAATCTAGAACAGAAAAAAAATTGAATTCGGGGATCATGTTACGGGGTTGGAAGGTGTTAGGCACCAACCCCACCCGGCCAAAGCCGGTCTCTACTAATTCCCCAAATAAGTTACATTGCTAAAAAAACCTAGATGATAATAAAATAAAAAATAAGAAGTTATACCTTTCCAATAGCAAAGACTTTGTTCCCTCAAATCCGACAAAAATTACTCCTTTTACCGTACTCCCTTGCTTCGTTCTGTCTCCGGATTTGATTTCTGATCTCCGAGGCAAGGTATCTCCTTTTTTTTTTATCTGGACTCTTCGAGTTTATTATAGATTTTGGAGTATTTTTAGAGGGCTTTAAGGTGTTCTTTTGGCTAAAATCAAAGGAAGGATGTTAGGTAAGGAGTTGGGACTCCAAAACTAGGGTTTATGGGAGGCTAGGGGGGCTTTTAGACCTACTTCTCTTAGGGTTTATGACTTGATATGAAAATAGGGTGTGAGCACCCCTATTTATAGATATTTTTAGGGGTTGATTTTGATGGAGTTAGTGTTTAATTAGAGTTCTTTTAATTAGAATTGTGTTTTAGTTAGACTTGTTTTAAGTAGAGTTGTGTTTTAATTAGAATTGTTTTTGGTGGAGTTGTGTTTTAGTTAGAACTTTATTAGATTGAGTTATTATTTAATTAGAACTCTATTATGACTTTTGATCTTATTTGATTGACTTTTAATATTTTGAGTTTAGTCTTAATTGATTGACTTTTAATATCTTGACTTTAGTCTTGCTTAATTGACTTAAATTTTGACTTCAGTCTTGCTTGATTGACTTTAATATCTTGACTTTAGTCTTGCTTAATTGATTTTAATTTTGACTTTAGTCTTACTTGATTGACTTTAATATCTTGACTTTAGTCTTGCTTAATTGACTTTAATTTTGACTTTAGTCTTGCTTGATTGACTTTAAATTTTTGGAACACCCCCCTCTATTATATCTTTAATTCTTTGGACCCCCAAATGGAGGGGTCCTTAAAGAAATATCTCACGAACCCTCAACAATTTTTCATGAGAGCCCGATTGATCGATTTTTTTAGTTCAATTTTTTAAATTAATTTCATTAATGTTTCACTTTAATTATTTAATGTTTTATTTATTAATTTCGAAATTTTTAATTATTAAAATTGTGAAATTACCGTTTTACCCCCGGAGAGGACTTTTCACGTTTTAAGTCGGTTTTTAATGTTCTAGGATATTTTAGAATCGATTTTTCATAAGGAATTCAATGAAAATATTATTTTTTGTTATTTATGAAATTTTGTGTGTGAAATGGTCGTGAACTTTATGAGGGGCATTTTCGTAATTTTGTCAAATTTTATAAAAATTGACGAAATGATTTATTTGATTTCGATTTGTTGTTTTATTTGTTTGAATGGGTTTTCCTAATCGTAACGTAGGCTCTAGGGTTATTTTGAGGTTAGGGGTATTTGGTAATTAGATAATTTTTTAGTGATTTTTATCGTGAAACTTCTTTTTGGGTCTGCAAGATGATGATTTCTATGTTTCTGGAGTCGTATTTTCCTAGCGTAGCGTGGTTTCTAAGGTTTTGTCAGTTCGAGATACCTCATCCGGATTTCTGAAACACATCTGGTAACAAAATAAAGCAATGGAATACACATCCATCATTGGGAATCATTGCGATCGGGTTGACGAGTTGATTAATCAGGCGAGTGCTAAAATAGGGTGTCTACAATCAACATGTTCTAGGTATATCCACCTCCAATAGTGCTTTAATTTCATAAGTTTACTTGCTTTTAATTTCATTTACTTTATTTAGTTCATTTTCCAGCAATTTTATATATTCTTATAACTTCAAAAATACAAAGAAAAATAGTTTTAATTCCTTATAGTTAATTTGAATTTTATCCTCTTCGCTTAACTCTACTCCTCATTACTCTTCAGTTCGATCCCTTACTTGCCCCACAAGTAAGGTAAAAGTAAGATTAATATTAACTCCACTGAGAAGAACAACGATAGTCTCATAAGAATTTTGACGCCGTTACCGAGGAAAAGTAAAAGTAGTAATGGTAAGTTTTGATTTAAAATTCATTTCTTTCATTTTTATTTTATGTTATTTTTTCTTTTAGTTTCTTTCTGTAAGTTTAAGTGTTCTTGAGGTTTTAAGAGAGAAGAAAGAAGAAAAAACATAAAAAAAATTCATTCCCATTTGTTTTTTCACCCTAGACAGCATAACTTAAACTGACTGCAACTTTCTTCTCTGATATCCGATTAACTTTCTATAGTATATCGACTTGGGTAGAACGAAATTTTCTTTAAAATGAGACTATGTCAACAAGATTTTGGTAAGTTAGATTCTATTTTTGAGACCGTTTACTATCATTTCTCTTAACATTTTTGTTTTGCTCCTTGTAGGTGAAACTTTTTTTTCTTCTTTTCTTTCAATTTCCTTTAATCTTTAGTAAGATTTATTTTTCTATTTTAGAAACTCTTGTATAGGATTCCTTCTAATTTTTTTTAATAATCAAAGAAAGCTTGGATTGTAATAGACTAAGGAAGGACGACGTGTAGACAATACTATCACCACTCCTTAGGTTCGCACACCAAAATTGGAATTGGTGGCCTACGTCGACTCAAACTATCTTCATCCCGTCTAGCACGGGGTAATTCCGAAACACCCACGCCTCTCTATACTAGTGGGTTACTCCTTACCTTTGTGTGTTATTTTTCAAATTTGCACACACTTGGAATAGTTAATTAAGTAGTAAAGAGCACCCCACTCTTAGGGATGGCATAATAAGATAAGGATTGGAAGTCATTACTAATTCCTTACTCTAATTAAGATAATCAATTCACTAGTCATCCAATCAAATTAAATAAAATCAATTAGACTTGACTATAGGACCCACGAGCTCAATAGGAGAAATTCCACTTCAAGTTGTGCCAATTGTGTTTCTTGGTCATCTTTTGTATCTAGTAAGATCTTGCCCTTTGAGGGGATATAATCAATCTATTCAAAAAAGAAAAATGATTTAAGAGTGCCCTTGTTTATGTATTATGCGCCACCTCCGATTTGAAGATCCTAATGATTCAAAATTGACTTCATAGAACCGAGTTGAAAGGCTAGTTGCACTATTTCTACCCAGTTAGGAACTGTCTAGCTTTAGGCAACCTATTTAGGTCTAGTCTTTTCTTTTTGTGATTGTTTGATCGACTGTGTGATTTGCATTGTCATAAAGTTTAGCGGAGAATCTTGGATCCCATGCGTCCTATGTGATAATTATGATCATCCTCTCGAGTGTTGTCTGAATTTACCTATGTTTCGTGTTACGCAAGCCAATATACATCATTCTCAAAATTCTTATTAGATGTCGACACCTAGTTCGTTCGACCAACCATGCCTCATAGATAATTGATTTCCCTCGGATACCATACCGTGTCAGAATGAGTTCACTTAAGGTAGCCATTTTGGTAACCATAAAGATTTTTATATGCACGACACCTTGATGATGAATCCAACCATAATTCCCCAACAATCCTATGATTTTCAACATTTCTCCGATTATAGAGTAGTAGAGCCAGAGCCAGAGTCAACATTCAATGACTCATTTTTGTCCTCTCCTCCAACTTCATCATTAGAGTCCTTGATGACTGAGTTGTTAAATCAACAACAATAGTTCATCCAACAACAACAGTTCATTCAACAACAACTACTCTATCTACAACAGGACATAGGTCAAGCCTTAGCCAGTATAGGAATTCAATTAAGTCACCTAGCGCTGTCTTAAGAAGAAGAAAATTTTGATAAACTCGAAAATGAGGATATCTCCATCCCAGAAAATCCACCATTTTTTCAAAATAACCTTAGTGACTAGTTCTACTTTTTTGAAGATTTCGATGATTGTCCAATAATAATTGATAACCATGTCTCAACTGAAGTTCAAATTCAAACCAATGAGGTTACAGTTCCAACCGAAGCAATGATGGAAGTTCAACTAGGTCAACTTACTGTGCCCTTAAAAAAAAAAAGAGAATGGTCAATTTTCAAATGAGATAACTCCCGAGAGCCAACAATGTTTCAAATTCCCAATGAGCTAATCAATTGTACAAATTTGACTAAGAAAACTGATCCACCATCAAAGGAAACTATTGTTTAAGAAGAACTAAGAATGAACTCTAATTTGTTAGTCACACCAATTCTGACTACTACTGATCTAACCTCGTACCCTATCCAGCCTATCCTTGACAAGATTGTAAATACTTTGTCTGTCTTACAACTTTCATTCTCTTAGGAAATACAATGATTAAGAACTGTTTCAAAAAGGTGATGACACTAAGAACTAAGGGTAAACGAGGGATGTTGATCATTTTAAAAAATTATTTTCATATCCCAACGATGATCAAAATCTGTCTACTTATCATTTGTGATGAAAAGTCAATTGTTGTGTCAGTCAAATTAGATGTTAGAAAAATTCCTAAAAATCAGACCTTTTGATAGTCTGACTGAAGACATTAAACTTCGCGCTGTTGTAAACACCCCATTTTTGCATCCGCCTGATTAATCAACTCGTCAATCTGATTGCAATGGTTCCTAATGATGGATGTTTATTCCAATATTTTATTTGTTACTAGATATGGTTCAAAAATCTGGATGAGGTATCTCGAACTGACAAAACTGTAGAAACCACGCTACACTAGGAAAATATAATCCCAAAGCCTAGAAATCATCATTTTTTAGACAAAAAAAAGCTTCACGATAAAAATTACTAAAAAATGATCAAATTATCAAAATACCCTTAACCTCAAAACAACCCTAGATCCTACATTACACTTAGGAAAATCCTTTCAAACACATAAAATAACAAATCGAAACCAAATAAATTACTTCGCTAATTTTCACAAAATTTGACAAAATTACGAAAATGCCCCTCATAAAGTTCACGATCCATTCCTCACAAAAAACTTCATAAATGATACAAACCAATATTTCCATTAAATTCCTTATGAAAAATTCATTCTAAAACATCTTTGAACATCAAAAACAGACTTGAAACGTAAAAGTTTTCTTTAGGGGCAAAACGGCAATTTTTCAATTAAAAAATTTTTAAATTTTAAAATTAATAAATAAAACATTAAATAATGTAAAGTGAAACATTAATAAAATTAATTTAAAATTTTGTATCAAAATAATCGATCAATCTGGCTCTCAGGCAAAATTGTTGATGGTTGCCAAGATATTTATTCAAGGACCCCTCCATATGGGGGCCCAAAGAATTAAAAATATAATTAAGGGGGTTCTCCAAAAAATTAAAGTCAATCAAGTAAGACTAAAGTCAAGATCTTAAAGTCACTCAAGTAAGGCTAAAGTCAAGATATTCTTAAAGTCAATCAAATGATATTAAAAGTCAAAACCCTAATAGAGTTCTAATTAAATAATAATTCTATTTAAAACAATCGTAATTAAATAATAACTCTATTTAATAAAATTTTAACTAAATAATAACTCTCTCTAAAATAATTATAATTAAACCTTAACTCTATCTAAAAAGGCACTTAAAAAAGTTTATAAATAGAAGCCTACACACCCTATTTTTGTATCAAATAATAAACCCTAAGAGAAGTAGGTCAAAAAACTTTCTTATGCTCCCATAAACCCTAATTTTGAAGCCCTAACTCCTTACCTAACACCCATACCTCAACTTTAGCTCGAAAAATACCTAGAAGCCCTTAAAAAAAACTTAAAAATTCATAAACAAATCCAAAGAATCCAGATCTAAAAAATAGATACCTTACCTCGGAGATCAGAAATCAGATCTAGAGATAGAACGAAGCGAAGAGTACTGTACAAGGAGTTACTCTATCAGATCTGAGAGAACAAGACCGTTGTCATTAGAAAGGTATTTATTTCTTATTATTACTTAGGTCTTATAGCAATGTAGTTTATTTGAAAATTAGTAGAGACCGACATTTGCTGGGCAGAGTTGGTGCCTAACACCTTCCAACCCCGTAACGTGATCCCTGAACCCAGTTATTTTTTAAGTAGATTAGTTATTTTTATCCGTTTAGAGTCCAAGTTCCATTCCTAGACCGTAATAACTAGGTGACAACTCCTAAACCTCAAAGGTCAAAAGCGGATCCGCGCACCCCGCGGATCGAGGGCGCTTTCAGCTGCTTGGGAGGCAACCCATGTACTTTTGTTTTAATAAGTAGTGTAGTTAGGAAACAAACTTCTCTTAAAAAAATTAAATAAATAAATAAAAACTCTAACCCTAATCCCTTTCTTATTCTCTTCTTCTTCAAGACAACTCTCAATCAAACTAATTAAACAACGCTACTAGGACTACAGTTGTTATACTTTCAGATCAGTTGTAACAAGATTTTGCACATTAATGCCCAATCTGTTTCAGGAGTGATCTAACATTTTTCTCTCTTTCCTTATTACGTGTATATGGAAGACAATATTTCATTTAGGTTTGGGGGTATTAGGTTAGCTCACAATTTCATTACATAGCATTCTAGTTTAGTTTTATGTTTTATTCTAGTTTAGTTTCATGTTTTTAAAAAAAATTAAAAAAAATATATATTTAAAAAATATTTAACACTTTTGAAATATTTTCTTCAAAATGTTTGTATGTACTTTTTACATATAAATTTCAAATATCTGGCTCATGTCCTAACTTTTAATCATAAGTTCTTTTTTGTTGTTCCTCATTAAGAAAATCATGAAAAAATATTACTTTGAAAAATTCACTTTTGATTGAGTACTTGGAAAAACAAGATTTTATTGAATAAGAGTTGACCCTCTTCTTTGTCTAGAGTGTTAGGAGAAACCTAGTTTAGTGAACTATGACTTCCTTGTCCTTTGGTTGGCTGATTAGAAGAAAAACAGAATTGGGGTTAATATGACTTGGACAACAATCATAGGATTAAACTGGATACCTTAAAAAGGGCTACCTACTTTTTGTAAAAAGAACATCAGAAAATGGTGAAATATGAAAAAGTTGAGAAAATAAAAGGCAGAAAGATGTGAAAAAGACCAAAGTAAAGCAAAAGGTTAGAATTGAAAAAGTACAAAAATGAAAAGAGTCCAATGAGACCAATTAGTTCAGTAGGGTGAAAGTCGTTAATGATAAAAACATTAGTAAACTTGAATATTATAGATAAAGCCCTTAGAGGTATTAAAGTTAACATCCGCACTTCTCACAATCCCAGATAGGATGCATAATTTCGAGTTAGAACTTAGGTAGAACTGACCATTCTTAGCAATTAGGAGGTGAAATCTTACTCCTAAAAAAGATGTTATTTTAAAAAGAAAAAAAATCAGAAAATCACATAAGCACTCAAGTTATCTTTGAAATTTTTTAAAATGAGGAATAAAAGCTTAGAACTTTATTCAAACGTAAATGACCTTTGACTGATTTGTAAAATATCATTATGTTCGTCTTATATATTTTGATTTTGATTTTGATATTTCTGTAAAGTATTGAATTTTGTGGATATATTTTCTACAAACCCTCACGAGTCAAACTCGTCCACTAGGGGTAACCTAGCGGTTCAAAAGCTTGCTGCATTCGCTAAATGCAGGTGAAGTGCCTGCAAAAGTGGTAGTTTTATTTTCTAGGGAGTAGAAAAAGGTAAGTTTGGGGGTGTGATGAGTGTCTCGAAACACTCAATTATACGCACATTTTTCTGAAATTTATCTGGATTTTATCCTTATTTCCCCGTATTAAGGTAATAATCACTATAAGCCTCGAAACACCATGTTGTATGTTAATTAGGCTTAATTCTACATAGATAAATTCATTTACTAGATGAATCTAATTTCGTTGTTTCTTGTGCAAAAAATCAACATTTTGAAATCAAAATCTCAAGACAAAAGCATTTGGGCCCACTTTGGAATGCCCTAATCCTTAACTAATGTTCTCATCTTTTGTCTTTTTGTGCGAAGAAAAGTGGAGGCTACTTTTAGACTCTTCTTCACACATTTTTCATTATAAATAGAGCTTCAATCTTTAAAGGCTCTCTCCCATCACTCTTGGTTCTCTTATCCAAGACTCCTTTAATCTAAGGCTCTTAGCCTATTCTCTTATTTTTTGTATTTTTATCTTCTAGCTATTTTCTTTTGGCTAAAAGTTATGTAAGAAGTAGAAGAAGAAGAAGAAGTTGTAAGTTTCTCCATGAAATGAAGAAAAGTTCTTTCATCTCTTATCTTCCCTCTCTTGCAATGACATTAGGCTAAGCTCCCCTCCAATGGAGAGTAGAAAAGCCTAGAGCAAGTTCTTGTGCTATTTCTAATTTCATGCATTTCTTTTATTTAAAATGCTTACGAGTTCTCTTTAAAATTTCTTGCACCTTTTATTCTTAATATAGATACTTTATACTTAGATTACATCAAGATAAAGTATGCTTAAACTAGATAATTGGTAGTAGGAAGTTTTCAAAAAAATTTACTTTGTTTATGTTCCCTAATTTGATTTCATTTGTAAAACGTTTTGATCTAAGGAATTAACAGCAAGTCCTTCCGATTGAGTTATAAAAAGGCTAGAAACTAGGAATTGCTTATCAACATGTTCCAGGTAGATCCACCTCCAATAGTGCTTTAATTTCATAAGTTTACTTGCTTTTAATTTCATTTACTTTAGTTCATTTTCTAGCAATTTTACATATTCTTATAATTTCAAAAATACAAAGAAAATAGTTTTAATTCCTTTTAGTTAATTTGAATTTTATCCTCTCAGCTTAACTCTACTCCTCCTTTCTCTTGGGTTCGATCCCCTACTTTCCCCACAAGTAAAGTAAAAGTAAGATTAATATTTACTCTGTTGAGAAGAACAACTATAGTCTCATCACCACTACTACCGTTCGCTCGTCACAACTCTCTAGTGACAGCGCCTCTTCCCTGAACTTCTTGGTAAACTTCTTGAGGCTTTGCCCTGATCCCAGCCTCATGCTAAGTAGTGCATCAACATCTCTTCCAATCTTTCTATTTTCGATGTACCGTGCAACGAAGGAAATGCAGAGCTCCTCAAATGAACTACTAGATCCACATGGAAATTTGTGGAACCATGTTAGAGCGTTTCCCTGTAAACTTGAAAGGAAGAATCTACATATCAACCCCTCTTTTTTTTCCCACAATGCGAGCATCTGTCGGAAGTGAAATAGATACTCCACTGAGTCCTTCGTCCCAAAATAAGGGGTAAATCATGATGGTGCAAACTTCTTAGGAATTTTTTCAATTAAGATTTCTACCAAAAAGGAAAACTTCTGAATTTCTTGAATGGCTTGCGTCGTTGCTATGCCTACGTCAATACTCTTCATCATCTCATTCTCCTTTATAATCATTTCTCTAACCTCTTCTCGAGTTAAACCTACTACGAGTTCAGTTCGAGTAGCTGCCGTAGCAACCTCTATTCCATCTTCCCCTATAGGGATTAACAACAATGTGCTTCCTTCTGTACTAAAAGCATGGACATCCTTACTTGCCACCTGAGGATCCATCGGTATGCTCTCTCGTTTCACCTGCTGTCGGTCATCAAGATGCTGACTCAAGTTCCAATTCTATTATACCAAATCATCCATCTTCTTATGTATCTTCTCTTGCTACTTTCTCATAGCTTCCAACATCGTCAGAAGTTGCATGTCTGCGGCCAATACCATTGTTGGAGGCTTATTGACTTCGTTTGTTCTTGCGGATCTCACCCCTATTTCAACTGAAATCAATTTTCTATTAGTGTTTCCACAGGCGACGCCAGTTTCTATGTGGTCGGAATCCAATGGACTGCTTTGATGGTCCCAATTTACACCTATTTGAAGTCGTTCCTAGCGCCTCCCTCCTCGCGGTGGCCTGGTACCTGCCATAAACATACCGACACTCAAGTTAGAGATATAGAGCAACAATAATTAGTACTAGTTAGCTCCAGATCTCTCCAGTCCCCTATCAATAGTACTTGTATTGCTATTTAACCCCCTATAACTTACCCTTGGGCTATCCCCAATATAGGCTATAATCATGGGATTTCTGCTAGTTTAGTGGGATTGTTTACCTAATCAAGATATTTTGAATCGATCAAACTTATTTGCAGAGATTCCCTTCGGGATTTTCAAGATTGGTGTGCACGCAACAGTATTATGATTTTCTCGAGGCCTGACCTGTCTTGCCTGGCAGGACTAGGATCGCTTAATGTTGTGCTACCCTGCTAGCCAAACTATGGAGGTCTCTACTCTGACTTGCCCTGCCTACTGGACAACGCCTTGCCAGCTGATCTGTTGTGGTGCCCTGCCAAACTCTAACACAAAACCCAATGTCAGATCTCGAGGTACTAGGTGGCACCTCAAAATTTTGACATGGTCTCCTCTGTTTATGTTAGTATTCTAAGGCGCTTCAACCTGTACCTAATAAACAACATACAATCCTTTATATATACGTACAAAATATAATACTAGCGGAAGCCTATATACATCTAATAACATACGAAAGATCAGAGTGCAAAAGAATAACCAGAATACAAGATTATACAAATATTTCTCACTCTAACAAAAGTCCTAACGATCAGAACAAAATCTATTACTTTTGGACAATCGACACCACTAGGGGCTATAACCCCAATACTCACCAAGTGACGTACTCTGGCTGTCTATCTGACCCACCAGATGATTCTCACTCGTGCTTTATACCTGCCTTGCCAAGCTTCGGATCTGAAACTAAAAAAATGGAGAAAAAAGGGTGAGTAAAATGGTTACCCAGTAACATAATTTCTGCCAAGAACCTCTTCTAAATTGAACGAATAAGCATACTAAATCATTTTAAAATTTGTAAAATTTTACAAAAGTAACTACAATTAACTGGTACATATAGCTAGGGATGAGTAACTAAATATTTTAAAACTCATATTACATCGATCAACAGTACTCACTATAACATTCTCTTTTTTTTATTCAAATCTAATTGATCAAATGGAAATATTAAACATACATTTCATTTTATATGTCAAAATAAGACAATAGATACATAATACACAATAGTGGAGTAGTAGAATTAAAGATTTGGGATTCACAATTGAATCACTCCCAATCGGGACATGATGTTTCATAATAAAGTATTAGTTCCTGATTTTGTGGTTGGTCGCTGTTTACCACACTTACGGGACCATTTATCCTGCTCAGGTAGCCGTTTGACGTGATCGTAAATAATGGGTCTCTTTTCGATGTGTCAGAACATTCGACTACTATAGATTGTTAGTGATCAATGAGTAATCATCTTCGTCTATGTCTATCAGGCATGCATGTGATTCCCAAATATATAAACTATTCGTATACGACCACCTTTACATTACAAGTTCACTGGTAAAGATAGAGAGGAATAACCCGGATTTCAGTTGTGACTCCACTCTCATACGCGTCTCATACCACGTATGAGCTTGGTGGTCTCTACCATACATCCCAAGATAGTATACCACTACGAATGATATGACGCACTATCCCTTCAGGCATTCATAAACCCTTTAACAGCTCACAAAGTAGCTATATATATATATTATTTTTATTTAAAAATAAAAGAGAAATTAACAATTCAAGATTGAGAATGGATATCCAGTTTCCTACCATGCAAGTGTGGTCATCTGGCCTAAAATAAATAACAGAGCGGAAAAGTAAACAGCGCCTTGCGCTAACAGAAAGTAAATACACATGCAACCAGTAAATTTATCCCTAGATATCCGTTCACCAACCTACACACACAACACAACAATGTAAAATGCAGACATCACCCCTCGAGTGTGACTCTGACATTTTACCGTTTCATATCCTTTTTCCATTTTTTTTTATTTTTACCATTTTCAATCTTTCAAACAAAATATCCACTTTCTAATATTCATCAACTCAAATTGAGTTCATTGAATAAAATCATATTTTCAACTACGAAATTCATTTTTATCAATAACATTGAAAAAAAATACCGAAACTTAGATCAAAACGGGGTCCGAGTGGTGCACATGACCCAACTGACAGAAATAACCCGTTGAAATATCCTATCCACGTATAATTTGTTATAAAATACAATTAAACATATCAATCATGCATGTTCTGGCACGAATTTGAAATAACCAATTGAATTCTATATTTTTGGAAACTCACCACAAATTTTTAATAAAATCCTAAATGAATTGAAGCACATGCGGTAAAATTGAGGCAATCAACACGAAAATCGAGGTGACTCATACTTCGAGGTGATTGATTTTAAAAACTGGCCCGGTGGTTTCGAAGATTTCGATTTCGTCGTCATTTCTCCCTTCTACGGTGAAGGACGATTTGATCTCGAAAATGATGAAATTCGAGGTCGAAGTTACAAAACTCCCGTATATATATACGACTATTTTTTGACGATATGGGATGAAAAAGACGAGAAAACAGAAGGAATTTGGGTGGATTTGGTAGAGAACGAGGCTGCAAATGTTTCTCCCTTCTGCGTCGAACGTCGACGGTGAACGGTTCGCGACGAATCGAAGTAAGAAGATTGGGAGGAAAAAACAACTTTCAAAAAAAAAAAAACGTGGCTGGTTTTTAACGAAATAGGAAATGAATAGTAAAAAAAAATTAAGAATTTATTTATATAAATTCTTGGGACGAAATTGATATTTTGCCTATGGTTTCAATCGACGATAACTTGACCATCCGGACTCCAAAATTGACAATTGAATACTCTATTTCGTCGAATTTTTTTTTCAAGATCTAATGGTGTGGTCAATTTCTACAAATTCTATCTCTCGCATAAATTACATTTTTGGCCTAAGATGACCCCTAAAATTGACATCATTTTCATTTTTGACGATAATTTGACTTTCTGTGCTCCAAAAATGATAAATAAATAGTCCATGTTCAATAATTTTTTGTTACGAACCCAATGGTATGATCAAATCTTAACAATTCTTTCTCTTGCAAAAATTTATTATTTTAGCCTGATCCGAATCGGCAATCGAAGATTTTGTAACTTTTACGTTCGGACTAGCATTTGAGCGTGCTTACAGACTAAAGTATGTTTTTCGATCATTTTAAATCTAATAGTAAGATCAGATTCCATTAAAAATGACCAGAAACATCCTAAATTTTTATTCCTAAGTCCCACTTTTAAGATTTTCTCAAAATTACACTATTTATTTTTCTTCGAGATACGAATTGAAAACTAGGAGTTTTACATCTGTGCCAGGTACCGCTTGGCCGGCTTGGACAGGTGTATGGTTAAGATTGTTGTCCAATTATTTTCTTTGACAACAATCTTAACGATATGACTATCGTTGTTCTTCCCACCGGAGTTAATATTAATCTTATTTTTACCTTACTTGTGGGGCAAGTAGGGGATCGAACCCAAGAGAAAGAGGGAGTAGAGTTAAGCTAAAAGGATAAAATTTGAATTAACCAAAAGAAATTAAAACTATTTTTCTTTGTATTTTTGAACTTACCAAGAAGATTTAAAGTTACTAGAAAATTAATCAAAGTAAATGAAGTTAAAAGCAAGCCAATTTATGAAATTAAAGCACCATTGAAGGTGAATCTACCGAGAACAAGTTGATGAGCAATTCCTAGTCTCTAGCCTTTTTATAACTTAATCATAAGGGCTTAGTGTTAGCTCTTTAGATCGGAAAGCTTAGCAAATGAAATCAAATTAGAGTACATAAACAAAGTAGAATTCCTTGAACTTCCTACTACCAATTATGTTGTTTAAGCATATTTTATCTCTATCTAATGTAAGCATAAAGTATCTATATTAAGAATAAAAGGTACAAGAAATCTTAAAGAGAACTCATAAGCACTTTAGATAAAAAAAATACATGAAACTAGAAACAACACAAGAACTTGCTCTAGGCTTTTTTACTCTCCAATGGAGGAGAGCTTAGCCTAATGTCATTGCAAGAGAGTAAAGATAAGAGATGAAAGAACTTTTCTTCATTTCATGGAGAAACTTACAAATTTTTCTTTTTCTACTTCTTACAAGACTATTTAGTTAAAAAGAAAATACTAGAATATTTAAAATACAAAAAATATAAGAGAAAAGGCTAAGAGCCTTAGATTAAAGGAGTCTTAGATGAGATAACTAAGAGGGAGAGAAGGGTTTCTCTAGAGATTAAAGCTTTATACCGTTTCATATCCTTTTTCCATTTTTTTTTTATTTTTACCATTTTCAATCTTTCAAACAAAATATCCACTTTCTAATATTCATCAACTCAAATTGAGTTCATTGAATATTAAATCATATTTTCAACTACAAAATTCATTTTTATCAATAACATTGAAAAAATACCGAAACTTAGATCAAAACGGGGTCCGAGCGGTGCACATGACCCAACTGACAGAAATAACCCGTTGAAATATCCTATCCACGTATAATTTGTTATAAAATACAATTAAACATATCAATCATGCATGTTCTGGCACGAATTTGAAATAACCAATTGAATTCTATATTTTTGGAAACTCACCACAAATTTTTAATAAAATCCTAAATGAATTGAAGCACATGCGGAAAAATTGAGGCAATCAACGCGAAAATCGAGGTGACTCATACTTCGAGGTGATTGATTTTAGAAACTGGCCCGGTGGTTTCGAAGATTTCGATTTCGTCATCATTTCTCCCTTCTACGGTGAAGGACGATTTGATCTCAAAAATAATGAAATTCGAGGTCGAAGTTACAAAACTCCCGTATATATATACGACTATTTTTTGACGATATGGGATGAAAAAGACTAGAAAACAGAAGGAATTTGGGTGGATTTTGTAGAGAACGAGGCTGCAAACGTTTCTCCCTTCTGCGTCGAACGTTGACGGTGAACGGTTCGCGACGAATCGAAGTAAGAAGATTGGGAGAAAAACAACTTTCAAAAAAAAAAAAAAACGTGGCTGGTTTTTAATGAAATAGGAAATGAATAGTGAAAAAAAATTAAGAATTTATTTATATAAATTCTTGGGACGAAATTGATATTTTGCCTATGGTTTCGATCGACGATAACTTGACTATCCGGACTCCAAAATTGACAATTGAATACTCTATTTCGTCTAATTTTTTGTTCAAGATCTAATGGTGTGGTCAATTTCTACAAATTCTATCTCTCGCATAAATTACATTTTTGGCCTAAGATGACCCCTAAAATTGACATCATTTTCATTTTTGACGATAATTTGACTTTCTGTGCTCCAAAATGATAAATAAATAGTTCATGTTCAATAATTTTTTGTTACGAACCCAATGGTATGATCAAATCTTAACAATTCTTTCTCTAGCAAAAATTTATTATTTTAACCTGATCCGAATCGGTAATCGAAGATTTTGTAACTTTTACGTTCGGACTAGCATTTGAGCATGCTTACAGACTAAAGTATGTTTTTCGATCATTTTAAATCTAATAGTAAGATCAGATTCCATTAAAAATGACCAGAAACATCCTAAATTTTTATTCCTAAGTCCCACTTTTAAGATTTTCTCAAAATTTCACTATTTATTTTTCTTCGAGATACGAATTGAAAACTTGGAGTTTTACATCTGTGCCAGGTACCGCTTGGCCGGCTTGGACAGGTGTATGGTTAAGATTGTTGTCCAATTATTTTCTTTGACAACAATCTTAACGATATGACTATCGTTGTTCTTCCCACCGGAGTTAATATTAATCTTATTTTTACCTTACTTGTGGGGCAAGTAGGGGATCGAACCCAGAGAAAGAGAAGAGGAAGTAGAGTTAAGCTAAAAGGATAAAATTTGAATTAACCAAAAGAAATTAAAACTATTTTTCTTTGTATTTTTGAACTTACCAAGAAGATTTAAAGTTACTAGAAAATTAATCAAAGTAAATGAAGTTAAAAGCAAGCAAATTTATGAAATTAAAGCACCATTGAAGGTGAATCTACCGAGAACAAGTTGATGAGCAATTCCTAATCTCTAGCCTTTTTATAACTTAATCATAAGGGCTTAGTGTTAGCTCTTTAGATCGGAAAGCTTAGCAAATGAAATCAAATTAGAGTACATAAAGTAGAATTCCTTGAACTTCCTACTACCAATTATGTTGTTTAAGCATATTTTATCTCGATCTAATGTAAGCATAAAGTATCTATATTAAGAATAAAAGGTACAAGAAATCTTAAAGAGAACTCATAAGCACTTTAGATAAAAAAAATACATGAAACTAGAAACAACACAAGAACTTGCTCTAGGCTTTTTTACTCTCCAATGGAGGAGAGCTTAGCCTAATGTCATTGCAAGAGAGTAAAGATAAGAGATGAAAGAACTTTTCTTCATTTCATGGAGAAACTTACAAATTTTTCTTTTTCTACTTCTTACAAGACTATTTAGTTAAAAAGAAAATACTAGAATATTTAAAATACAAAAATATAAGAGAAAAGGCTAAGAGCCTTAGATTAAAGGAGTCTTAGATGAGATAACTAAGAGGGAGAGAAGGTTTCTCTAGAGATTAAAGCTTTATTTATAGAGAAAAATGTGTGTAGAAGAATCTAAAAGTAGCATTCATTTTTCTTTGTACAAAAAGATAAAAGAAGAGAACATTAGTTAAGGATTAGGGCATTCCAAATGGGTCCAAATGTTTTTGCTTTGAGATTTTGATTCCAAAATGTTGATTTTCTATACAAAAAACACACGTAATTAGATTTATCTAGTAAATGAATTTATTTATGTATAATTAAGCCCAATTAACATGCAACATGATGTTTTGAGGCTTATCATGATTATTATCTTAACATGGAGAAATAGGGACAAAAATAAAGATAAATATATGGGAAACGTACGTATAATTCAATGTTTCAAAACACTTATCACACCCCCAAACTTACCTTTTTCTTGTCCCTAGAAAATAAAACTACTACTTTCACAAGCACCTCGACTGCATTTAGCGAATGTAGCAAGCCCTTGACCCATTAGGTTATCCCGATTGGACAACGTTAACTTGTGAGGATTTGTAGATAGTATACCTACAAAATTCGAATAGTTTACAGAAATATCAAAAGTAAAATCAAAGTATGTATGGTGAACATAATGATATTTCACAAATCAGTCAAAGGTCATTTACGTTTGAACAAAGTTCTAAGTTTTTATTCCTCATTTTAGAAAATTTCAAAAATAACTTGAGTGCTTATGTGTTTTTTTTATTTTTTTCTTTTTAAAATAATATATTTTTTAGAAACAAGATTTCACCTCCTAATTGCTAATAATGGTTGGTTCTACCTAAGATCTAACTCGAAATTAGACATGCTGTCTAGGATTGTAAAAGGTGTAGATGTTCACTTTAATACCTCTAAGGGGCTTTATTTGTGATATTCCAATTTACTCACTTTTTTACCATTGATGACTTTCACCCTACTGAATTAATTGGTCTCATTGGACTCTTTTCATTTTTGTACTTTTTCAGTTCTAACCTTTTTACTTTATTTTGATATTTTTTATATCTTTCTACATTTTATTTTCTCAATTTTTTCATATTTCACCATTTTCTTGTATTGCTTTTACAAAAAAAAGGTAGGCCTTTTCAAGGTAACCAATCTAATCCTATGGTTGCTGTCCAAGTCATATTAACCCCAGTTCTGCTTTTCTTCTAACCAACCAGCCAAAGGATACGGAAGTCATAGTTCACTAGATTAGGTTTTCCCTAACACTCAAGGTAAAAAAAAGGGTCAACTCTTGTTCCATAAAATCTTATTTTTTGAAGTACTCAATCAAAAGTGAATTTTTCAAATTTTTTCATGATTTTCTTAATGAGGAACAACTAAAAAGAACTTATGATAAAAAATTAGGAAATGAACTTGATATTTGAAATTCATATGTAAAAAGTACATACGAAGATTTTCAAGAAAATATTTCAAAAGTATTAAATATTTTTGAATTTTTATTTGAAAACATGAAAATAAACTAGAATGTTATGTAATGCAATTGTGAGCTAACCTAATACCCCCAAACCTAAATGAAATATTACCATCAATATAAACGTAATAAGGAAAGAGAGAAAAATGTTAGATCACACCTAAAACGAATTGGGCATTAATGTGTAAAATCTTATTACAACTGATTTGAAAATATTGAAAGTTATAACAATTATAATTTTCGAAATAGTTTTGCATAAATAAAATCCTACCTAAGAATTAAGAAATAACCTAAAATTGTCCTAATCTAATAATGAAACTCATCATAATCTAAATCCGAACTTTCAGTGACCTGTGCCTTCTTCTCCTCAATACAGGCCAACATCTATCTCTGTTACTCAATCAACAATTGTTGACCAGTCTGCAGTCCTAGTAACGTTGATTGATTATTTTTGTTGAGAGTTGTCTTGAAAAGGATGAGAATAAGAAAGGGATTAGGGTTGGAGTTTTTTTTTTGTTGAGAAAGTTTGTTTCCTAACTACACTACTTATTAAAACAAAAGCACATGGGTTGCCTCCTAAGCAGCGTTAAGTTTAACCTCTTCAATCGGACCTATCAAAAGGTCTGAATCCTATGTATTTTTCTAGCATCTAATTTTACAGACACGACGATCAATTTCCCACCTCAAATGATAGGCAGATAGATTTTTAGCATCGTTAGAACATGGAAATAATTTTTTAAAATGATCAACATCGCTCGTTTATCCTTAATTCTTAGCGTCATCACTTTTTCGAAATAGTTTTCAACCATCGTATTTCCTAAGAAAATGAAAGTTATAAGACAGGTAGGGTCTTTACAATCTTGTGAAAAGATAGGCTGGATGGGGTACGAGATTAGATTAGTAGTGGTCAGAATTGGTATGACTAACAAATTAGAGCTTATCCTTGGTTCTTCCTTAACAATAGTTTCTTCTGATGGAAGATCATTTTTCTTAGTCAAATTTGTACAATGGGTTAGCTCATTGGGAATTTGAAATATTGGGTGGCTCTCGAGGGTTATTTCATTTGAAAATTGACCATTTTCTTTTTCTTTTAAAGGCATAGTAAGCTGACCTAGTTGGACTTCCATCATTACTTCGGTTGGAACTATAACCTCATTGGTTTGAATTTGAACTTCAATTGAGACGGGACTATCAATTATTGATGAATAATCTTCAAAAGAGTAGAACTGGTCACTAAGGTTATTTTGAAAGAATTATGGATTTTCTACGATGGAGATATCCTCATTTTCAAATTTATCAAAATTTCCTTCTTCTAAAGATAGCGCAAGGTGACTCAATTGAGTTCCTATGCTAGCTAAGGCTTGACCTATGTCCTGTTGTTGTTGATGGAGCCATTGTTGTTGGATAAACTGTTGTTGTTGAATTTAATGACTCAACCATCAAGGACTCTAATGATGAAGTTAAAGGAGAGGACACAAAATGAGTTATTGAATGTTGACTCTGACTTTACAGTTCTATATTCGAAGAAATGTTGAGAATCATAGGATTGTTAGGGAATTATGGTTGGATTCATCATCGATGTGTCGTGTATCTAAAAATCATCATGGTTACCAAAATGACTACCCTGAGTGAACTCATTCTGACACGATATACTATCCGAGGGAAACCAATTATCTATGTGGTATGGTTGGTCAAGCGAACTAGGTGTCGGTATTCAATAAGAATTTTACAAATGATGCATATTGCCCTGTGTAGCACAAAACATGGGTAGACTCAGACAACACTCGGGAGGATGACCATAATTATCACATAGGACACATGGGATCCAAGATTCTATACTAAACTTCATGACAATGAAAAATTTGTTCAGGGTTCTGTATCTATACACTATTGATTTGCACACAAGAGAGGGAAAAATTCACATGTGATATTGGGTTCTTATGACTAGACACTATCGTTGTTCTTTGAATGTCTACCAACCATGCAAATCACACAATCAATCAAACAATCATGAAAAGAAAAAAAGCATAGTGTGATTTCTATAATTTTGTTAGTTTGAGATACCTTATCTGAATTTCTGAAACATATCTGATAACAAAATATAGCATTGGAATAATCATCCATCATTGGGAACCGTTGCAATCAGGTTGACGAGTTGATTAATCAGGCGAGCGCAAAAATGGGGTATCTACAATTGGAGATCGAAGCAGAAAGTTACAATCATTTTAAGATATGCTGTCTAGGGTGAAAAAAATGGGAATGACTTTTTTCTCTTTTTTCAATTTTTCTTCTTCTTTCTTCTTTCTTAAATCCTCAAGAACACTTGAACATACAGAAAGAAATCAAAAGGAAAAAATGAAAATAAAAATGAAAGAGATGAATTTTAAATCAAAACATACCACTACTACTTTTTTCTTTTCCCGGCAGCGACTCCAAAATTCTGGTGAGACTATCGTTGTTTTTTTCATCGGAGTTAATATTAATCTTACTTTTACCTTACTTGTGGGGCAAGTAAGGAACGAATCCAAGAGAAAGGAGGAGTAAAGTTAAGTTAAGAGAATAAAATTCAAATTAACTAAGGGTATGTTTGATTGCATGGAAAGTCACTTTCCATGGAATTTGAAATCCATGGAAAATTAGTTGTGGAAAATAGGTAGGGTTGGAAAATCAAATTTCATTATTTGATTTCACTTGGATAAAATCATGAAAAAATATGAGAAAAAAGAAGAAGAGGAGAAGGAAGAAGAAGATGAGAGGAGGGAGAGAGGAAGTAGAAGATGACGAGGAAGAGGGAGGGGAGAGGATGTGGTGACGGTGGCGGCGGCGACAGTGGTGGCGACGACTGTGACAGTGGCGGCAGCTGATAAGAATGCAAAATGTCATATTTTTCTCCTTTAATATTTAGCCCTTTATACATATCTAGTGCACGAAAATTCTAACTAAAAACATCACTTTCCTGATTATAGTAGACTTTATTTATTTTAATATTTTTTCCTTAATTAGTTAGATTTTGATATTGTTATTGGAGGATAAGATGAGAATATTTTTAGGAGATTTTAGGCTTGTAGGCTTCTAAGAAGAAAAAAAAATAACGTGGTAGAAGAAAAAAAAAGGAAGAGACTTAGAGAGGATCTCTCTCTCTTCTCTCTCTTTCTCTCTCTTCGCTCTCTCTCTCTCTCTCTCTATATATATCTATATATATATTATATCTATATATATATATATTATTCAATTTTAATCTATTTCTTAGGAAAGCAGATTTTAATCGATTCTGACATGAAATTAATCTTTTCTTGAGGAAAGAAGGGCTGAAACTTGGGGAACTAACGACCATAAGAAGAAGAGTTGCTGAATTTTTGTGGACGAGTTGCCAAAAAGAAGGAGAAGTTGCTGAAAATTTTCAGTAACGTTATTACCATGAAGTTTACAACATTGCTGCTTGTATTCGTTTTCAATCATCAACATCATCGTCGTGAGGAACATCACCACCAACATCTCAAACTTCTTTGGCTGTGTTAAATAGTGTAACCCTTATGACTTTTATTTATTTTTATTACTTCAACCCTGGTTGCTATTGGATTAAAGAACATCTTGTTGGATTCTTAAGTTGAAAATTTTTAATTCAATGAGTTAGTGACTTTCAGATTCATTAATTAATGTTTTTGGATTGGTGAGATATAGACACATGAATTGGTGATCTTAATTATGTATGCTGAATTTTCAGTTCGGTTATATTGAAAACTTTGATATTAATTGTCATTGAAACCATACTTGTATCTCTAATCACTTAATTGATTTGGGGTATGATTTAAAAGTGGTAAAAACTATGAACAATAGTTGTGATATGAAAATTGCATGTTCTTTAGCCATGGACTAGTTCCATAGGTTTGAGGAGTAGATTATTGAATCATAATTCCTTTTAATCTTAATGATTTGTTTAAGAAGTTGTAAGGATACGCTAAGTATTAACTTGATTACTTAATCAAAATAACTAGGTGATAGACTTTTCCCAAATCCTAGGGTTTATCAAAGAAGGAATTTATAAAATGCATGATCTCTTTAGGCTTGCACTTTGATTCAATTCGGATATGTAATTAAGGTATGAAATTCGTTGTCTATGTTGAAGCAATTTGATTAGTCAGTTAATAAATTTGATTTTCTGAATTGTGAGAGAAGATGATCAATTGTAAATATTTATTTCTTTAATTTTAATTTTAATTTTTATTATTTCTTTCTTTTTATTTATTTTTTATTTTTTTATTTGTTTTTAATCCGAATCGTCAAAATTAAAACCCCCTTAAATTTGTGTAATATGTTTGTTTACAACTTGTTAATTAAACTAACTAAAATTTATTATGACTCTTTAGAATAGGAGTACACGCAATCCCCGACCAATAACGATACCTTACAAATCACTTTACTACAATTTTCTATAGGATTTATTGATGACTAAAAAGAAGGTCTATTAGCAACGACGACGACGGTTGCGACAGTGACGATGGCGGCGACGGAGGTAAGTGAGGAAGATGGGGGGAGAACGTGGTGGTGGTGGTAGAAGAGGTGAGGGATGGAGAAGAAGAAAAAGAAGAAGAGAGATAGAGAAGGTGGTCGGAGACGGAGCCGACGATGACTGCGATGGTTGACGACAGCAATGACGACGACGGCGAGGTTAGTGTAATGGTGGTGGTGGTGGTGGTGGTGGTGGTAGTGGTGGTGGTAGGGAAGAATTGGGGATGGAAAATATGGGTGGATTTCATTTTCCCACCCATATGGGTGGGAAAGTAAAATCCATGATTTAGTGGACTTTTTGAATAGGGTGGAAAATGAATTTCCATTTCCATATGCAATCAAACACTTGAAAAATGTCATTTTCCATGAAAATTGATTTTCCACCCTATTTTTCATGTGCAATCAAACATACCCTAAAAGGAATTAAAACTGTTTTTCTTTGTATTTTTGAACTTATAACAATATGTAAAATTGTTAGAAAATAAGTTAAAGTAAATAAAATTAAAAATAAGTACAATTATGAAATTAAAGCACCATTGGAGGTGGATCTACCTAGAACATGTTGATGAGCAATTCCTAGTCTCTAGCCTTTTTATAACTTAATCATAAGGGCTTCGTGTTAGTTCCTTAGATCGGAAAGTTTTGCGAATGAAATAAAATGAGGGAACATAAACAAAGTAGAATTCTTTGAAAACTTTCTACTACCAATTATCTAGTTTAAGCATACTTTATCTTGATCTAATCTAAGCATAAAGTATATATATTAAGAATAAAAGGTGCAAGAAATCTTAAAGAGAACTCATAGGCATTTCAAATAAAAGAAAGGCATGAAATTAGAAACAACACAAGAACTGCTCTAGGCTTTTCCACTCTCCAATAGAGGGGAGCTTAGCCTAATGTCATTGCAAGAGAGGGAAGATAAGAAATGAAAGAACTTTTCTTCATTTCATGGAGAAACTTACAACTTATTCTTCTTCTACTTCTTACAATACTTTTAGCCAAAAAAAATTACTAGAAGATAAAAATATAAAAAATAAGATAATAGACTAAGAGCCTTAGATTAAAGAAGTTTTGGATAAGAGAACCAAGAGTAACCCTTTCTCTAGAGATTAAGGCTCTGTTTATAGAGAAAAATGTGTGTAGAAAAGTCTAAAAGTAGCCTCCACTTTTCTTTGTACAAAAAGACAAAAGAAGAGAATATGAGTTAAGGATTAGGGCATTCCAAAGTGAGCCCAAATGCTTTTGCCTTGAGATTTTGATTCCAAAATGTTGATTTTCTACACAAGAAATACACGTTATTAAATTTATCTAGTAAATGAATTTATTTATGTATAATTAAGCCTAATTAACATGCAACATAGTGTTTCGAGGCTTGTCATGATTATTACCTTAATAAGATAAATAGGGATAAAAATCAAGATAAATGTCGAAAAACGTACATATAATTGAGTGTTTCAAGACACTCATCACACGCCCAAACTTGCCTTTTTCTAGTCTCTAGAAAATAAAACTGCCACTTTCGCAGGTACCTCGACTACATTTAGCGAATGCAGCAAGCCTTTGAACCACTAGGTTACCCCTGGTGGACGAGTTTGACACGTGAGGGTTTTTAGAAAATATACCAACAAAATGAAAATAACTTTGAAGTAAAAATAGTCAAAATCAAAACTTATATTGAAAAGCACAAGTTTATTTTTGATTTTGTCAATTAATTGGAAGTAATGCTTGGTATAGAGTCACAACCCTTATTTCTCTACGACAAAATTTAGACCTAAATTGACCTTTGAGCGATAGTAGTTGTAACTCAGAAATTTAAGAGATTTGATCTCCTAGAATAAGTTTCAACCTTCTAACTACTCAAGAATAGCTGGAGTAACTTAGGGTTTAATTCTAAACTTTGCATCCTGTCTGGGGTAGTGAGAAGTGGGGACATTTACTTTAATACATCTAAGGTGCTTTATCTGTGATATTCCAATATACTCACATTTTTACACTTGATAGCTTTCACCCTACTGAAACTTTACTTAAAATTTTGGATATTTGATTTGATTTGATTTTAAATTTTTTTTAGGTCTGTTTTTTTTCTATTACTTCTTCATTCTTTTTCTAAGAAAAGTAGGCAGTCATGTTCAAGGTACCTAGTCTAATTCAATCGTTGTTGTACAAGGTGTATACAACTCAATTCTATTTTTCTTCTAATCAGCCGACCAATTGAACAAGGAAGTCAAAGTTCATCAAACCCAATTTTTCCTTAAACTCTAGGTAAGAAGAAGGTAACAAGCTTTCTTAATACAATCTAGACTCTTGTTAACCTTATTAGAAGTAACTATAAACCAAAAGATAACTTTACTTTAACTTTTGCCTAAGAGAAATATAAATGGGGACTCCAGATCATAGTGTTCAATGAAAGATTGATTAAATATTGAAAAATTGATTAAATATTTTTAACTAAGTGCTTTAAGATACAAGCTAAGATTTTGAGCAAAATACAACAAAGTCGCCAACCAAAAAAAAAAAAAAATTTGAATAAAATAAGAAAATAATACATGAAAATCCGACCCATACACCCCCAAAGTTAAACATTATATTGTCATCAATATTTCAACATATACATGCAAAAGTAAAATTGAAATTGACAAAATGAAATGAAATGAGTTAGATAGCACCTGAGAAAGACCTTATAGACCTGTTGATATTTAACACAATATCCCTTGAAGTGCATGGGTTGCCTCTCAAAAATGCTAAGTTTAACGTCTTTAGCCAGACGAAAACATAGTTAATTTTGATAGACGGGGTCATTGAGGAAAAGAACTTCCTCCTGCAGAACATAATCGAGAAAAGGTTTGAGACGTTGGCCATTCACTATAAACGTGGATCTGTCCATAAGATTAAGGACTTCAACAGCACCATAGGGGTAGACTGTTTGGATAATATATGGGCCAGTTCATCGAGACTTAAGTTTTCTTGAAAAAAGGTGGAGTCTATTATCATACAACAAAACTCTTTGATTGGGAATGAAATTCCTTCTAAGAATGTGCCTATCGTGAAAAAATTTGGTACGTTCTTTGTACCATTTGGCACAATCATACGAGTCATTTCTAATCTCTTCTAACTCGTCTAGTTCTAACTTTCGCTTCTCACCGGCTTTATCAAAATCAAAGTTGAGATGCTTGATCGCCCAATATGCACGATACTCAAGTTCTACAAGTAGATGACACGCCTTACAAAAAACTAACCGGTAAGGAGACATCCCTTTGGGTGTCTTGAATGCGGTCCTATAGGCCAAGAGTGAATCATTCAATCTCAAAGACCAATCTTTCCTTGAAGGATTTGACTTTTTTTCTAAGATAGTCTTTATTTTTCTGTTAGAAATCTCCACTTGCCCACTTGTTTGTGGGTGGTAAGGTGTGGAAACTTTATGCGTTATGAGGTATTTCTTCATCAACGCAGCAAATATCTTGTTGCAAAAATGTGAGCCAGCATCACTTATGATAGCTTGCGGAGTACCGAATCTTGAAAAAATCGTCTCCTTGATGAATTTTATCATAACCTTGTGATCATTAGTTCTACATACTACAGTTTCAACCCATTTTGACACATAGTCAACGATAACTAGGATGTATTGGTAATCCTGGGAGATAGGAAAGGGTCCCATGAAGTTTATACCTTACACGTCAAAAATTTCGATGATCATGATAGGATTTTAAGGCATTTCATTTCTCTTAGAGATAATTCATAATCTCTGACATCTATTACAAGATTTGATAAACTCGTGGGCATCACGAAAAAACTAGGCAAAAAAAAAACCGCATTGTAAGATTTTCATAACGGTCTTCTTACCACTGAAGTACCCTCCGTAGGTATGATTATGACAAAACTCTAGGATATTGACTTGCTCACAGGTTGGAATACAACGTATAATGATTTGATCGGGACAATACTTAAATAAGTATGGCTCATCCCAAAAATACAAATTTTTTTTACAAAAGATAGAGTTTCTCTTAACTAGTCATTTTGATTGGGAATTGACCTGTAATTAGGTAGTTGACAATGTCTACATACCATGGAGCGTTGGCTTGAGAGATTTGCTTAAGTTGCTCATCGGAAAGGATTCAGAGATGGGTAAGGACTCCTCGGATGACTTGTTAACTATCCTAGACAAGTAATCAGCTACGACATTTTCTACCCTTTTTTGTCTCGGATCTCGAGATTAAACTTTTGTAAAAGTAGAATCCAACGGATTAACCTTGCTTTAGTATATTTCTTTGATAAAAGGACTTCAATGCTGCATGGTATGTGTAGATCATGACTTTAGATCCTATGAGGTAGGGACGGAATTTTTCAATGGCATAGACCACTGCTAGCATTTCCTTCTCTATTGTAAAGTAGTTAAGCTGAGTATCGTTAAGGGTTTTACTAGCATATTCGATAATATGAGGTTGTTTTTCGATTCATTGACCCAAAACAATGCCTATTGCATAATTCGAAGCGTCGCACATAATTTCGAATGGAATGCTCCAGTTTGGAGGTTGAATAATGGGTGCCAAGGTTAACTCGGACTTGAGTTTGTTGAATGTAGAGAGACATGATTCTGAAAAATCGAAAAGAACATCCTTTCCCAATAGCTCACATAAAAGCTTCGAGATTTTCTCGAAATCTTTAATGAATTTACGATAGAAACTCACATGGCCTAGGAATGACCTAATTTCTTTGATCGTCCTAGGAGGTGATAATTTTTCGATTAAACCTACCTTTGCCTTATCTACCTCAATCCCCTTAGCAGAAACAATGTGCCCTAGCACAATCCCCGATGTTACCATGAAATGCTATTTTTTCTAATTAAGGACTAGATTAACCTCTTTGCAACGTACAAGGACCAAAGTCAAGTGATGGAGAAATTCCTCAAAACTTGGTCCAAAAACTAAAAAATCATCCATGAACACTTTGAGATATCTTTCAAGAATATCGAAAAATATACTCATCATGCATCATTGAAAAGTAGCAGGTGCATTGCACAATCCAAAAGGCATGCGACGATACGCAAAATTTCCAAAGGGACAGGTGAAAGTTGTTTTCTCTTGATCGATTAGAGCAATAGGTAGATGGTTGTACCCAGAATAACTATCTAAGAAAAAATAGTTAGAATGTCCTGCTAGATACTCTAACATTTAATCAATGAAAGGTAAGGGGAAATGATCCTTAGGAGTCATTGAGTTGAGTTTCCTATAATCGATACACACTTTCCATCCATTTTGGACTCGAATGAGGATTAATTTGTTGTCTTAGTTCACTATCACAGTGATATAAGATTTCTTAGGAACTACTTGTATAAGATTCACCCAACGACTGTCAGAGATAGGATAGATAATACTCACATTTAGCAATTTTATTACTTCCATCCAAACCACGTCTTTTATGACATGATTTAGCCGTCTCTGGGGTTCTAAAGAAGGCTTAGCGAAATCCTCTAAACGAATATGGTGCATCACCACAGATGGACTAATTCCATTGATGTCATTATGCTCCAACCAATAGCTTCTTGATATTCTCTTAATACTCCTAACAATTTTTCCTCTTGAACTTCATTGAGGTGAGAGGAAATGATCACGGGAAAGGTTTGATTCTTGCCAAGAAATGCATATCTCAAGATCTCTGGAAGCAACTTGAGTTCTAATTTTGGAGACTCAATATGAGAAGGAACAAGATTAGATGTGCGCACAGGAAGACTTTCAGCTTTTGCGTACCACCGTACAGAATCTAAGAGTGGAACGGATTCAAGCAAAGCATTGACTTCGCTTATAGACTCTTTTACGTCCAAGTCAAGGCCAAAGTGAACCAAATATTTTGTTAGGAGGTCAGAGTACCTTAACTCTTGATACATTTGATTGACTAGCGTATTTATCATGTTCACTTCCTCCATACCATCATTTACATCAATTCCTTGAAAATTGTGAAAGACGTTCAGTTTCACTTTCATATCCCCAAATGCAAAAGTCATAATCCGATTTCTACAACGAATGATTGCGTCAGACGTGACTAAGAATGGACGTCTTAAGATGATAGGAATATGACTGTTTGAATTGATGATTAGCTCAGTGTCTAAGACAACAAAGTCAATAGAAAAAAATATAAATCTTTGACTTTAACTATTACATCCTCAACTATACCCTTTGAAAGTTTTATGGACCTATCGGCTAGACTCAACATGATATCGGTGGGTTTCAAAACCCCCAAACCTAATTATTTATAAATCGAATATGGGAAAAGGTTCACACTAGCCCCTAAGTCTAAGAGATATTTTTTGACCACTTGATTTCTAATATGAATGGCAATTTTTGGACATCTAGGATCCTTAAATTTTGGTGCAATCATTTGTTTGATGAGCGACGAAGCTTGGGCTGCATGATGGCTTCCCGAGAAAATTGTGTTTTCTTTTTAGTTGTGGTCAAATTCTTTAGGAATTTCGCATAAGAAGGTATCTGTTTAATGGCATCTAGGAATGGGATGTTGATATGCACATTTAGGAAAACTTCTAAGACGATGGGAACATCCTTTCCCAATAGCCGTCAAACTACTTACCTTTTTTAGAATCTCTAAGACGATGGGAAAATGGAGTTTTTGAAATCAGCAAAATGATGGGAGGATTTTCCAAATCTTTCTCCTTCTCTTTTGGAGACTCTATGACTTCTTTTTTAACTTTGTCCTTCTCTAGGACTTTTTCTCCCTTGTCAATAGGTTGGACCTTGTTGTCCACCTTGTTTTCCTAACAATAGGTGTGGATAGCCTGGACTGAGTCTTGTAGAGCTCCAGAATGGCTTCCTACTTCGTATTGACCTTTCGATCAGTTTGGAATCAAAGTTTAACCTCTAGGATTAGGGATAGTCTGACAAGGAAATTGACCTTTCTCTCTCCCACTCAAGGAGAGAGCTAACTGTCCCAACTGAACTTCCATCTTAGCTATGGATTGCGCAATGACCTGGTTAATCTGAGTTTGATTTTGATGGATTTGCTGTTAAGTTTGGATAAACTGTTATTACTGTCTCATCCACTCGACAATCATAGATTCTAAGGACGACTGTTGTTGGGCAGGTTGCTGGTAATTGATCATGGGATCTGGTATGATGGCTCTACAATCAGTAGATTGTTGGGGTTGATAAGGGACTTGAGGAACAATGGCTTGATTTGTAGAAGAACCAGATTGCCTTGGAAAACTCCTATTGTAACCTGATAGACCACTAGATTGAATAGGTTCATTTTGTCTGTACAAGAAATTAGGATGGAACCTATTATTTGGGTGATACGTTTGACTAAAAGAGTTTGGAGTTAACTTTCTAAAAATACTATAACCATTAATTGCATTTACTTGTTCAGCTTTGATTTGAGGTAAGGTGGGACAACACTTGACCAAATGGTCGTTGTCGTCGCATATAACGCACAAAGAACTCGGTTCAACAGTCACTTGCGAAATTGAACAAGGGTCTAGGTGAGGTTTGGATGTTGAGATGGTAAAGGCATTTAACTTCTTCGTGAGATTGTTCATACCACTCACTATACTAGACATGACATTTTTGAGATCAGGGTCTGCTTTCATCTCATGCATACCTGTCTTCTTAATCGGATCATCTCTACCAAACTCTTCTTAGTTAGTGCTCAAATTTTGAGCACTCTCAGCTAACTTTACGAGGAAATCGTTCTCTTGGTTGGGAGTCTGGTTCTTGAACTGACCTTTATGCATTGATTCGACTAAGGTACGCTGATTCATTGTTAATCCTCTATAAAAAACTTTTACCAACTGTACATTGTCAATGCCATGGTATGGGCACTTGACCAATAAGTCATTGAATCTTTCTCAAGTTTGGAAAAATTCATCAGCAGGACGGGCTCTAAAATTTCTAATGGAGTCCCTCATTTTCTCAATTTTGGCCTCGGAGTAAAATTTGGCCATAAATTTCTTGGATAAAACATCTCAGGTGGCTATGAAATTGGGTGTTAGGGAGTTCAACCACACAGCTGCATGGTCTTCTAGGGATAACGGGAACAAAATGAACTTGATACTCTCCTCATCTAGTTCTGATTTCTAAAAGTTTGACATATAGCCAAGAATCAATTAAGGTAGGTGTAAGGTTGTTCACGTTCTAAATCATGGAATTTAGGGAGCATATTGATGGTGGTAGCCCTAATTTCAAACTGAGGTGCATTGTTCAATGGTAACACAATGCATGTAGGAGGAGATGCGAAAGTTGGAGGAAAGAGCTCATTGAGAGTTCGCTCTCGATCATCCATCATAACTATTGATGGTATCTTTTGTATTCTACTAAGGGTACGTTCGATCTCAGGATCAAATGATTCTAATACGTTGCTCTGTGAATGTCTACCAAGCATGCAAATCACACAGTCGATTAAGTAGTTTTCCAATAAACTTGGGCAACGGGCCTCGAAGGCCCGAATCATTGAAATGCAACATTTTTGTCAAGATTGAGGCCCCTAAGACCCCTTGAGAGTCTAACGGGCCCATATGGAAAGATCCGACATGTTCTCATCTACCCCGCTCCATTCAAAATATCGATTTTTCAACAAAATTGGCCAACGGGATTTAGGGGCCCAAATCACTGAAAAATGGCTTTTTGATTAAATCAAGGCCCTTAAGACCTCCCAATGGTCTAGGGGACCTACAAAAGGGCTGTCACCCATCCTACACGTGTTCAACCTCACCGCTCCGCCTTTATATCCAAGAATAACCGAATGCTCGATGAAATTCTCCAACGGGCCTAAAAAGTCCGATTCGTCAACACGTGGCATTTTAATCGATCTAATAATTTCTAAAAATCCTAAAAAGATAAAAAATGAAAAATTGTGAGACTTGGGATGCCTACCTCTCCTCTACTTCCATCGCTCTGCCTCCGAATCCGCGAATACCCTAAACCCAATCAAGGCCCCTAAACCCTTAACCCTCTCCTACATTAATTTCTCATCTTAACCCCAACTTAAAATCGATCCCATATTACCTACACCATAGAATAAAACCACCTTCAAAAATTCAACCCAAACAAAAATAACCCACAACCCTCCTAAAAATCAAGTCCAATACATTAAAAGCCCACAAGATATTATCCAAATCATTATCCAACCCACAACCCTAACCCATTAACCATTATCCATATCAACCAATCACCCTCCCAACATCAAAAAGTGACACATGTCTTCATCCCCTTTCACCTTTCTCATTAATCATCTACCCCCATCACCATTCTCTAACATCATCAACCACCCACATCACAACCCATACCCTACCCACCCTACCCTAACCTTTCATTATTCTCTAACACCATCAACCACCCACATCACAACCCATATCTCTACCCATCACCTTCCTTCAAACACTCCAATAAAATCAGCTCAACCTATACCCTCCTCATCATCAACTAACTAATCCCTACCCTTCTCTCTAATCAAACAACTACCATCAACCAATCAAACAATCTCATCACCTCACCCTCTCATCATGATTGCCACATGTCTTCATCCCCTTAATTCTCCCAAAAATCAATCTACCAACCTCTTACATAACCCATTCTCCTAAATCTACACACCTCACATTTTCAACCAATCTAACACTCCTTCTATAAATAACCCTCTTACACCCCCATTCCCCTATCAACCATCACTCATCTCATCCCACCAAACACTCTACCCAAATGGATTTGGGTAAGATTCAAATCATTTGGGTTAAAATACAATTCATTTTCCTTATTACACAATTATCCTCACTTACACTCCAAATTTCATATACTTCCCTTCTAAAACCAATGCCATTATCCATTCTCCTAACCTTTCACCCCATTATACCCCTACACCTCCTCCAAGCATCTATAAATACCCCCCCTCCTTCCAAAAATGGTTACCAAGTCTCACATTAAAAAAAAGAACTCAAATTTCTACTCACCACTCCTCTACTATTCTACTTTCATAATAATCTTTTAAAAATATATATACACACTCTCTCATAACCTACTAAGGACTCAAGAAGACATAGAAGAAAGAAAGAAGAGAAGAGAAACTTCAAGGTGGGTTCAAGACTCCATACCCCCCTCTCTCTACCCTCTCCTCCTCCCTCTTCTATTATCCCCTCTCCCCTTCATTTTATTTTAGATGACTTAGGATGAATGGACCTCAAGGCTAAGGATCTATAAGGATCATCTCCGTCAATGAGAAGACCCTATGATCAAGCCAAAAATAAATCCCTACTTAGGGTACAAATACACGACACGTGAACTTTATTTTTTACCTTTTTAAAATCAAAATGATCGAGTTCTTTGAGGTTATCGCCACTTGGCGGGGAGTAAAGGGTGCCTAACACCTTCCCTTTTCTCCACATGAGCCGCTTACCCTGAATCTCAAGGATTGATTAGTACCTTATCCATCGTGAGTCACTAAATGTCAAAATGTCATTTTTCAAAAAATGTACATCGGGTGACCATTCACACCCACTTACAACATGAATGGTGGCGACTCCCAACTTTAATAGATGTAGTCATCGTAATCATGAAATCACGTATCTACAGTCACTAAGGTTATTTTGAAAGAATGATTGATTTTTTAGGATGGAGATATCCCCATTTTCAAATTTATCAAAAAAATTTTCTTCTAAAGATAACGCTAAGTGACTCAATGAGTTCCTATGCTAGCTAAGGCTTGACCTATGTCCTGTTGTTGTTGGATGAATTGTTGTTGTTGATTTAACAACTCAGTTATCAATGACTCTAATGATGAAGTTGGAAGAGAGGACAAAAATGAGTCATTGAATGTTGACTCTGGCTCTATAGCTCTATATTTGGAAAAATGTAGAGAATCATAGGATTGTTGGGGAATTATGGTTGGATTTATCATCGAGGTGTCATGGTTATAAAAATCATCATGGTCACCAAAATGACTATCTTAAGTGAACTTGTTTTGACACGGTATGGTATTCGAGGGAAACCAATTATCTATGTGGTATGGTTGGTCGAATGAACTAGGTGTCGGCATCCAATAAAAAATTTGAGAACTATGTATATTAGCCTGCGTAGCACGAAATATGGGTAGACTCGGACAACATTCGGGAGGATAACCACAATTATCACATAAGACGCATGGGATCCAAGATTCTCTCCTAAACTCCATGACAATGTAAATCTGCTCAGGCTTCTGTATCTATACACTATTGATTTGCACACAAGAGAGGGAGGAATTCACACATGATATTGGGTTTCTACGACTAAACAGCTCCTAACTGGTTCAAAGGAATAATCTAAGCCTCCAACCCAAATCTCTAAAATCGAAAACACCTAGTTTAATCCTTAGTTGAGATGTGCAAACGATACTGAGTAAAGACATTCTTAAATCACTTCTCATCTAGAATAGATGTTGTCTATCCCCCTAGTACATGAGGTACAGCGGGGCAAGATTGCGCTTATGTACTATTTTCGACCAAGAAGTGCAATTTGTGCAACTTAGATTAGCTTTGCCTATTGAACTCGATGGGGGCCTAAAGTCAAGTCTAACTAATTTTAATTAATTTGATTGGATGACTAGTGAGTTGATTATCTTAATTAGAGCAAGGAATTGGTAATAACTTCCAATCCGTATCTCATCATGCCATCCCTAGGAAAGGGGTGCTCTTTACTACTTAATTAATGATTCCACGTGAGTGAAAATTTAAAAAATAACACACAAAGGCAAGGAGCAACCCACTAGTATAGAGAAGCGTGGTGTTTCGAGATTACCTCCAGTGCCAGACGGAGTGAATACGGTTTGACCCGACTTGGGACACCAATTCCAATTTTGGTGTGATAACCTAAGGAGCCGTGAAGGTATTGTCAACCCGTCGTCCTTCCTTAGTCTATTACAATCGAAGCCGTCTTGAATAATTTAAAAAAAATTATAAAGAATCATATACAAGAGTTTCTAAAATAGAAAAATAAACCTAAGTAAAGATTAAAAGAAATTGAAAGAAAAAAAGAAAAAAATATACACCTACAAGGAGCAAAATAGAAATGTTAGCAGAAATGATAGTAAACGAACTTAAAATAGATTCTAACTTATCAAAATCTTGTTGACTATGTCACATTTTATAAAAAATTCGTTCTACCCCAAATCGATATACTATAATAGTTTATCGGAGATCGGAGCAGAAAGTTTCAGTCAAGTTTAGTTCTACTGTTTGGGGTGAAAAAAATGAGAATGACTTTATTTTTTCTTATTTCTTCCCTTTTAAACCCTCTAGAACACTTGAACTTACAGAAAGAAATCAAAAATAAAAAATAAAAAAAAATAAAAATGAAAGAAATGAATTTTAAATCAAAACTTACCACTACTACCTTTACCTTTCCCCAATAGCGGTGCCAAAATTCTAATGGGACTATCATTGTTCTTCCCATCGAAGTTAATATTTATCTTACTTTTACCTTACTTGTGGGGTAAGTAGACGATCAAACCCAAGAGAAAGGGGTAGTAGAGTTAAGCTAAGAGGATAAAATTTGAATTAACCAAAAGAAATTAAAACTGTTTTTCTTTGTATTTTTGAACTTATAAAGAAGATTTAAAGTTGCTAAAAAATTAACTGAAGTAAATGAAGTTAAAAGCAAGTAAACTTACAAAATTAAAGCACCATTAGAGGTAGATCTATCTAGAACATGTTGATGAGCAATTTCTAACTTCTAGCCTTTTTATAACTCAATCGTAAGGGTTTGGTGTTAGCTCTTTAAATCAGAAAATTTAGCAAATAAAATCAAATAAGAGAATATAAATAAAGTAGAATTCCTTGAACTTCCTACTACCAATTATCTATTTTAAGCATACTTTATTTTGATCCAATCTAAGCATAAAGTATCTATATTAAGAATAAAAAGTAAAAGAAATCTTAAAGAAAACTCATAAGCATTTTAGATAAAAGAAAGACATAAAAGTATAAATAATACAAGAACTTGCTCTAGGCTTTTCCACTCTCTAATGGAGGGGAGCTTAGCCTAATGTCATTGCAAAAGAGGGAAGATAAGAGATGAAAAAAAATTTCTTCATTTCATGGAGAAACTTATAAATTCTTCTTTTTCTACTTCTTACAAGACTATTTAGTAAAAAAGAAAATACTAGAAGATTAAAATATAAAAATATAAGAGAAAAGACTAAGAGCTTTAGATTAAAGGAGTCTTGGATAAGGAAAACTAAGGGTATATTTGATTGCATGGAAAGTCACTTTCCATGAAATTTGAAATTCATGGAAAATTAGTTGTGGAAAATAGGTAGGGTTGGAAAATCAAATTCCATTGTTTGATTTCACTTGGATAAAATCATGAAAAAATATGAGAAAAAAGAAGAAGAGGAGAAGGAGGAAGAAGATGAGAGGAGGGGGAGAGGAAGAAGAAGATGACGAGGAAGAGGGAGGGGGGAGGATGTGGTGACAGTGGCGACGAAGGTGGCGACGGCGACGGTGGCGACGACGACAGAGGTAAGTGAAAAAGATGGGGGGAGAACGTGGTGGTGGTGGTGGCAGAAGAGGTGAGGGATGGAGAAAAAGGAGAAGAAGAAAAAGAAAAAGAGAGAGAGAGAAAGTGGTCGGAGACGGAGTCGACGACGATGGCAATGGTAACGACAGCGATGACGACGACGACGAGGTTAGTGTAATGGTGGTGGTGGTGGTGGTGGTGGTGGTAGGGAAGAATTGAGGATGGAAAATATGGGTGGATTTCATTTTCCTACCCATATGGCTGGGAAAGTGAAATCCATGATTTAGTGGACTTTTTGAATGGGGTGGACAATGAATTCCCATTTCCATGTGCAATCAAACACTTGAAAAATGTCATTTTCCATGGAAATTGATTTTCCACCATATTTTCCATGTGCAATCAAACATACCCTAAGAGGAAAAGAAGATTTCTCTAGCAATTGAAACTCTATTTATAGAGAAAAATGTGTGTAGAAGGGTATAAAATTAGCCTATATTTTTCTTTGCATAAAAAGACAAAAGATGAGAACATTAGTTAAGGATTAGGACATTCCAAAGTGGGCCCAAATGTTTTTGCCTTGAGATTTTGATTCTAAAATATTGATTTTTTACACAAGAAACACACATTATTAGATTTATCTAGTAAATGAATTTATTTATGTATAATTAAGTCTAATTAACATGCAATATGATGTTCCGAGGCTTATCATGATTATTACCTTAATACGGAGAAATAGAGATAAAAATTCAGTGCGTATAATTCAGTGTTTCGAGACACTCATCAATTATAATACTTTACTAGCTTTTAGTTTCTGATTTTGTGATCGGTTTATGCAACATACCACACTTGGTTGATAATTTATCTGTCGTAGGTCGACCGTTTGACGTAACCGCAAGCAATAAGTATTTTTTCAATGTGTTAGAACGTTCGACTACTCTAAATTGTTAGTGATCATTAACCAATCATCTTCATCTATGCCTATCAGGCGTGCATGTGATTCTCATTATTAAATCCCATTCGTATATGACCACCATTATATTACAAGTTCACTAGTAAAGATAGAAAGGAATAAACTCAGATTCCAATTATGACTCCACTCTCATACGCATCCCATACCACGAATGAACTTAGTTGTCCATACCGAACATCCCAGTATAGTATATCATTTCGGATGATATGACAGACTATTCCTTAAGCTATTTACAAACTCTTTAACAGTTCACAAAATAACTATATATATATATATATATATTTAATTTGAAAATTAATAAGAAATTAATATTATAGAGTTGATAATGAATATCCAGTTTCCTACCATGCAATTGTAGCCTAACCACCTAAAATAAATAATAGTACACAATGCATAATCATAAATAAACATGCAAGTCACCTCGTAATAACAAAAAGTAAATTAACCTTGGATATCCATTCATCAACCCACACATAACATCACAATGTAAAATGCAAACATCATTCCTCAGGTGTGATTCTGACATTCTATCGTTTCATCCCATTTTCTCTTTTTTCTGATTTTTCGTCTTTTTTAAGTTTTCAAACATAACATTCAATTTTTGATATTCATCCACTCAATATGTGTTCATTGAATATTAAATCATTTTTCAAACTTTGAAATTCATTTTTATCATTTTAATTAAAAAATTATGCAAATTTAATTAAAATGGGGTCTGAGTAGTGCATACGAACAAACTGACAAAAATAATCCGATGAAATGTCCTACCCATGTATAATTTGTTAAAAAATATAATTAAACACATTAAACATAAAGACCTTGCCATGAATTTAAAATAACGAAAAGAATTTTATATTTTTGAAACACATCACAAATTTTTATTAAATATAATTTTCACAATCTACGATTACTAGTATGAATCATAAGTCCCTACCAATCTCTAGATGTTAGAATTGAAGAATATGCACAGAAATCGAGATAATTTATGCAAAAATTGAGGAAATCTAACATGGAAACGACTGATTTTTTAATCAGCCTTGGTAGTTTCGAAGATCTCAACTACACTGTCTTTTTTCCCTTCTACGACTTAGGATGGTTTGGGCTCGAAGTCGATGAAATCGAATGTTGAAGGGTCGAAATTCCTGTATGTGTTATGATAAATTTTCAATGAAATATAGAGAAAGAGAAGGAAAAAAGAAAAAAAGATGAGCGGGATTTGTAGAATTCAATGTTGCGGACATTTTTTTTTCTTCATCGAGCATCAATGGAGACCTGTTCGTAATGAATTCGTAAATTACGTTGGTTCAAAACAAAAGTTATAACATATTGTTGCTGGTTTTTAGGCTGGGGAAAATGAAGAATAAAAAAATAAAACAAAATTCTTTAATTTATAAATTACCGGGATGTGCACGAGATTTTTGACATTATTTCATTTGATGATAATTCAACTTTTCGTACTTCAAAACTAACGAGTGAATTCTTTATTTTCTATAATTTTTTCTTATGGATCTAATGGTGTAATCAGATTCTACAAATTCTCGCTCTATCAAAAATTCACTTTTTATGCCTGGTCCAACCCGAAAATCGACGTTGTTTCCATTTTTGACTATAATTCGACTTTTCAGACTTCGAAATAGACCAGTTAATACTCCATTTTCTATAACATTCCATTACATACCAAATGGTGCAATCAGATTTTCAAAATTCTTGCTCTAACAAAAAATCATTTGTAGTTCAATTCAACACGAAAATTAAGGATTTTACAACTTTCCATATAGACTCGCATCCAAGCGTGCTTATAGGCTAAAGTATATTTTTCAACCATTTTGAATCTAATAGTAAGGTCAGATTTTATTAAAAATGACCAAAAAAAAATCGTAAAGTTTTACCCTAAATCCCTTTTTTAGAATTTTCTCAAAACTCCATTATTTATTTTTTTCGAGATACGAATAAAAAACTCAAGGTATTACAATAGTCAAAAGAAAAGATGCTCTTTTTACATTGAGAAAGATTCTATTTTGAGTCACCATCACTATGGTGGATAAGATCATGTGCGGAGCAAGACTCCAAAAAATTAGGACGATCTATCTAAATTCCATTGTCACATGGTGACGTAATCACTTTTTGGGTTGGATTTTAACTAGGTTACTCCATTTGTTATCCTAGTTGTAACACTAAATTTCTTTCTTGATTTTGGTTCATCTTCGATGATTTACTTTTTAACCTATGATCAATGTTTCAAAACACTTATTTATCCGATTTTTTCCTAAGTATTTATCTCAATTTCTTTCCCTATTTCTCTATATTAAGTAAATAATCATGTTAAGCATTAAAATATTATGTTCTATGTTATTCCAAGCTAATTATGCTTAATTATGTATAAATAACTATATTTGTGAAAAAATTATGATTACATGTGTTCATTGTACAGATCATAGATCAAACCATGAAATTAGATCCTGAAATCAGAAACTAGATATTGCATTACAATTTGGAGGGCCAATTAAGCAACATAGCCAAATCTCAAGGTCAAAGGTTTCACTTTTACTGCAACGTAGTGAACAACTTGGGCAACGTAGTAGATATCGGTTGGAGCACCCTAAAATTGTGCTGAGTGTACTTCGCATGTGATCTTATCCACAATAGGTAAGGCGACTAAGAATAGATCCTTCCAGACGTTAGGATTTCTATAAATAAAGTATTTTTCAATGTAGAAATGGCTCTTTTTGTGACCCCCTTCTTCGGTCCCTTTTGGTTTCTTGTCTCTTTTCCTTTAACTTAAGGCCCTTGGCATTTTCTCCTATATTTTCTATTTTTAGCTTAGGTTTTTCATTAATTTTTGTAATTCTTGTAAGTAAGAAAGTGATGAGAGATTGAAATTATATTTGTCTAATGAAACAAGGCTTGTTCTTCTCTATTACTTGTAATGACTTTAGGCTAATCTCCCCTCCATTGGAGAGTGAAGAAGCCTAGAGCAAGATTACTTTGTTATATTTAGTTTCTTTACCTCTTAATTTCTTTTAATATATATGATTTCTCTTCAAGACTTGTCCACTCCTATGGATTAAGGCTAGAAATGAACTCTTATACATTTTCTACTTAATCTAAATGCTTCATATTAGATAAGATCAAGATATAGCATGCTTAATCTAGATATTTGGTAGTAAGAGATTTACATATTAGAAAGTTAAGGAATGCTATTCTAGTATTCTTTAATTTGATTTTATCTTACTAAATCTTCTAATCTGAGGAGCTAACACCGATCCCGTATGATTGAGTTATTAAAGAGGTTAAGAGCTAGATTTTGATTTAGTAATTTGCTCTATAAAAGTGTTGCAGATCCATTTTTTGGTGTTTGGGAGTCACCACCTAGTTTCATGGTCTAGGAACCAAGACATGACTCAAAATCGAAAAAATATTAATGTACAAAAAGAAAGGGTATAGGGATCATGTTACGAGATTGGAAGGTGTTAAGCATCAATCCCGCCCAGCAAATGCCCGTCTCTACTTTTCTCAAAAATTACATTGCTAAAAAATGACTTAAAAAAATTAAAATAAATTAATTAATTAATAAAAAACCTAATTTACATGTATGATTGCGATGTTTGATTCCCTCAGAACTAGCGGAGAGCGTTCCTCGTATGACTATTTCTACTTTTGTCTCCGTCACTAGATTCGCTTTCGGTCTTCGAGATGAGGTATTTTTCTTCTAGATATGAATATTTTTTGGATGTTTTGGGTGTTTTGAAGGTTTCTGGGTGTTTTTTTTTTAAGATTACTATGTATTTTTTGAGTAAACAATAAGGCTTGAGTGTTAGGTAAGGACTTGAGAATTCAAATTTAGGATTTTGGGAAGGCTTGGAAGAGTTTTTGACTTCTCTTTCCTAGGATTTTCATGACCTGCGAGTTTAGGTTGTGGAAGCTCCTTTTTATAAAGCTTTTGGAAGTCTTTTAATTTTATTAGGTTTCTTCAAGATAAGGTTAAGTTGTTTAACTAGGTCTCTTGAATTAGGATTTTAATTCTTATATATAATGAAGATTTTTAAATTTTTGGAGAACCCCCCTAATTATATTTTTAATTCTTTGGGACCCCAGATGGAGGGATCTTCTATAAATATCATGTGGGCCCCACATAAATAAATGGGCCACCACTTAAAATTTGACCCATAGGCTTAATTGATTGATTTTTTTATTCAAATTTTTAATTCAATTATTAAGATTTCATTTTACGTTAATTAACATTTTAATTATTAATTTTAAAATTTTGAAATTTAAAATTTTTAAAATTGAAAAATTACCGTTTTACCCACAAAGAGGGCTTCTGTGTTGAGGGGTAGTTTTTCTATGTTTTGGGATGTTTTGAAATTAGTTTTTTGAAAGGAATTCAATGGGAGTAGTAGTTTGTGTCATTTGTGGATTTTTGGCGTAAAATAATCGTGGACCCTGTGAAGGCATTTTCATAATTTTGTTGAATTTTATGAAAATTTGCAAAACCGTTTGTTTGGTTTAAATTTATTATTTTATGTGTTCGAAGTGATTTTCTTAAGCTTAATATAGGCTCTAAGGATGTTTTGATGTCATTGGTATTTTGGTAATTTGATAATTTTTTGATGATTTTTCTCATAAAATTTTTTTAATCTGAAACATATCTAGTAACAAAATAAAAAATATTGGAATATTCATCCATCATTGGAAACCATCACTATCACGTCCTGAAATCCTAATGCAAATCCCTATGATTCAACAGTCAGAATCTCGATGTGTGAGGTGAACATACTCACAACCTGATAGAACAATCATAGACAATAATGCTATGAAAAGAATCATACACAGCGGAATCTATATTAGATAATCTCAAATCAGAGCAGTAGAAGCTAAACAATCATAATTTAAGTATATCAAACCCAAAATCCTTAAACAATTACCTGATAAGAATCTCTCAAAATATAACATCTCAAAATCTACATTAACTCCTACTGTTATACATTACAACACACCCACTAAACCATTAAACTAATCCTCAAGCTAGTGGAGGCTGCAGATCCACGACATAACCCTCTACAAGAACCTCCTTGAATGACTTCTCATAAGCAAGCTCTGCAAAAACTTAACAATCTAAAAGGGGAAGGATAGGGTGAGTAACAAGAGAATGTTACATAGCAGGATGAACGTCATTCTAACAACGAGTAATACAAGCACGAGTAATCAAACTGAACAGTTAAATAATACAGGTTTTCATAATATATCATACGATAAATGTCTAAACATACTCAATAAATAGTTGTAAATAATTTCAATCTATCATTTCTATCATTTAAACTAACATATATATTTGCAAGTGGAAAGTATCTATCACATCACAAAAGATAGAAAAATACATAATAAGAATACGGCGGTGTAATTGATAAGAGAGTAGAGAAACATGTCGATACAATGGCCTCGGCATGGCAATCGATATTCCAAACTTAATCTTCGATGTGGAATCCCATCATTAGAATAGGATTGTGTGGTCGGTCGGCATACCACAGTTTTGGGACCGTTTATCCGGCTCAAACTAGTCGTTGGCCAAGAGCCTAGAGAGTTCACCTTACAGTGAGGCTTACCGTTTGACGATTGTAGACTAACAATGATTGCTAACTAGCCCAGGAGAACCCTCACGTCAAAGTCTATCAAGAGACAATATATGTGAACCCCGCCTACTTCGACACTATACAGAGACCGTCTTTGCACAGAACGTTCCCCAAGAAAGAAGTAGGAGAAATTTCTAGATCTCATAAGCTGTAATATGCTCTAAGGTATCCCATACTACCGAAGAGTATATGACATCTAGTGTTGATCCTAGATTGACCCATCGCTTCTGGATATACAGCTATGAATCACTCTTAGTAAGTTTTCCCATGACTCTTTTTTAGTAAAAAAATTATTTTATTTTGTATATAGTATATCATTTTCTTTTATCGAAAATACAAATAAGGTTTCGTAGTATTCTCCAATGACATCCATCTATCACTCCCATCCATCAATCATTTCATCCATCTATCTATCTATCATGTCTAACAGGACATGACCCTTACGTAGAACTAGAGGCACTATCTTATCAATCAGTCGAGAACATACATTCTCTCTATCCATCCATTAATCAATCTATAAATTCATCGTCTAACGTTTTACATATCTATCAAAGTATTTTTCTCTTTTAAAACTATTTGAAATCCATAGAACATCAACCAATTTCATTCAATGATTTTGATTGATTAGAAAGGCTCAGAAAACAAGATAAAGTCGTAAGACGTACAAGCTAGAAAAACTATCAAAATTTGGTTAAATCTTGGAAAAAATAAATTTTCAAAGTTGTCGAAATTGAAAATGGGTTTTTGTACATAAACGTCCTTAACAACATGAGAAAGGCTATGCAATTTTTATCACTTAATTCAAATTAATGCAAAAATTATTGTGTTTTGAAAATCGACTGAAAACGTTGAATTTTACGTTTTGTGCTTTAAACTAAAAATTATATTTTTATATGATGACATTTGGATCTTCAAACCATTTCCAAAGTTTCCAAATATAGGGTAAAATTTTGATTTTATTGAAAAAATTAAAGTAAATTTAATGAAATGAAAGGCTGAAAATAGTATACAAGATGTGGAGGATAAAAGCTGAAGAGAAATTCCAAATTCTGAAATTTTTGGTATCTGATGGCGACGCCATCAACAAGAATGAAGCTCAAAATCGAGATTTTTTCAAAAAGTTGATTTTTTATCGAAAGTTATTGCAACTCGTTCCAAACATTATACTAAACATAAAATGATTAAAAGACATAAAAAAATACTAAAATTAATCATAAATAAATATGCAAACATGATTCCAATTGTTCAAATATGAATAAATTGAATGAAACAATCGATCTATTGATGATCACATGGATTTTCTATGAAATTATTGCATAACTAGTGGGTAGAAAGAAAGGCATCTTACCTCGAACTATATTCGATGGTTGAAAAGAGTTTGAAATCGCCTCTAACCAAATCTTCAAGTTTTTTCTTCAGTGAAAACTGAATTTTTTTGCGTCCACGCTTAACCCTCGACAACGTGCACAACTTTCCTTCTTGCGACAAAACTTGGATCATTCTAGTTTTGAGTAGATCTGAGTTGTAAATCTCGAGAAAAAATAGGTTGATATTTTGGTTGGAGAGAAGAATAAGAAAAATTAGATTTTTCTTATGATTTCAGATATTTATAATTTTAGTGGGACGTAAGCATCATTTCGAAAGTTGTTTCTCTCGAATGCTGATTTGGACAAACTTATACTCTATTTTGGGTGATTTTTTGACATGAATCTAATGGTATGATCAGATTCCTCAAAGTATATTTCTAAAGTGACGTTTACCTATTTGGTAGTTCTTGATGCGAAACTTAAGGATTTGGTAACTTTTTCAATCGACTTCTGATTACATTGTGCTTATAGGCTAAAATATGTTTTTCAACCATTTTGAACCCAATGGCAAAGTCCAATTTCATCAAAAATGAATATAACAAAATTCATGTGTTTTACCTTAAGTTTCTTTGTCAAACTTTTCTCCAAACTTCACTATTTTATTTCCTCGGATGCTAATTAGAATTCAGGGTATTATAGTCATAATCAGGTGGACGAGTTGATTAATTAGGCAAGTGCGATAATGGGATGTTTACAGATACTCTTATTTGACAAAAGGTTGAAGCAAACTAGATAGTAAATGTACTTTGGTAGATAGTGTGATATCTGTTTGCCAAAGCTCGGCCTGATTTAATAATTCGTCGGGACATTCGAATCTTTGAGAGTAAAACTCTTTCCGAACTAAAAATTGTCAGGTCATCAAGCGCAAGCTCTCATAGACGGCGTCAAATCCTTGAATTTGAAAATTCTCCCTGACTAATGGAATAAATGTGCAAATATATATACTTGAAATCTGTGATAAATCTCAGAGGGACTAAGCAAAAACTGAGTAAAATCTGAGCAAAATCTTAGTATAATCTAAGCATAACTGAGCATATTCTAAGAAAACCCTCGGTGGTATCTAAACAAAATCTGAGAAAACCCTTGACAGTGTCTGAGTAAAATTCGAGAAAACCCTTGGTGGTGTTTGAGTAAAATCTGGGAAAACCCTTAGAGGTATCTGAGCAAAATTCGAGAAAAACCTTGGTGGTGTTTGAGCAAAATCCAAGAAAACCCTCGGTGGTGTCTGTGCAAAATCTGAGAAAACCCTCGACAAAGTGAATCTGAGAAAGAATGAATAAATCTGGGGAAAAAATGAATGAATCTACGAAAGAAAGAATGCCCTATCTACTATTCTAGGTGAAAAGGTAATGAGCTATTCTCTAGGTAAAAGTAAATGTGATATAAAAAACAATTCTATTTGAGCCTCAAGGTTTTTCAAAAATTTTATGAATTTTTAACTTCCTTTGAAGCTCAAGGGTTTTTCAAAAATTTGTTATCAAGAGGGTAACCTTAAATTTGGGGTTCCCATTATTCTTTAGGATTAACATTGATCAAGTTTGAAAATAAAATACCCCTAGTTTGACAGGAAACATTGCACTACAGATAATTGAACACAGTTTGCGAAAACAAATGCCCCTAATGTAAAAGGGAAACTTATATGTTATAGAAGAAAGATAAGTGCCCCTTGTTATGAATGTTTGAAATATTTTATTGTCACAAACACAATAAAGATTCAACTTTTAATTATAACTTTTTATATTGAAGATTTTGAATCAGGCTCAAGATATCAAAATATTTCTTTTTGAGATTCATTGTAAAATCTACCCTTTTCCCTCTTGGTTGACTTGGGGAAGTAAAAAACTTTAGATAAATCGTAGACAAGATACTCATGGCTTCTGAGTCATTGCCTGATTTAAGCTAGGTATTGAAACTTGGTCATTCTTACTTCTGATGTTTCGATTTGGACCGTCCTTTCAACTCAACAAAGATTTTCTTTTGATTTTTGGTTGCTCTAACTTTTGCCTAGATTGCCTTTTTAGGTTTTCAATCTAGTGAGCATACTTTAGCTTTTGCCTAGATTACCTTTTCAGGTTTTCGATCTAACAAATTTTATTTTTTTCTTTCATTGTTGCCAAGGCTGTCTTTTCGAATTTTCAACCTTACGAGTTTGCTTTAATTTTTGTCGAAATCACCCTTTCTGGTTTTCAACCTAGTAGACTTTTTTTTCTAATTGTTGCCAAGGTCATCCTTTCGGATTTTCAACCTTGGGAGATTGTCTTAATTTTTACCTAAGTGTCCCTTTCAGATTTTCAACCTAGCAGGCCCCAATTTTATTTTTCTTTCCTTTTGAACTTCTAGAATTACTATCTGATCATGCTTTGCTACCTTCCTTGACTTTTTTTCATGGCACTTGGGAGGACTTTTATAGGTAAGCTTAGGACTAGGAATAAAACTGAAGGAAGTTTGAGGCTCAAAAATTAGAATGTCCCTTGTGTGGTAATTTTTCTTTTTCTTTGAATTTTCTTCCCCATTTTGACAATAACTCTATTTTTTTAATTTTATATTTGTCTCTTTATGAGGGAATATATATATATATATTTTATTTTGATGTGGTTGGGCCTGAAGTAACTTCTCAGGTTGCCTATATACCCCAGAATTTTGGGATCATACCAAAACATAGTTCATAATCATTTCCTCCCTTAGGTTAGGTGATCAGGTTGAGAAAGAAAAAATGTATTTTTTTTAAAAGGCTGCAAAGGGTTGAGAAGGGAGATGTTGAACTAGGTAATAGTAAAATTGATTCATTCAAAGATGGCCTCCTTAAATGTAGTACAATTTGATCTAGTCAAGGTTGGTTGGCTTTGGTAGTTCAATTCCATCATGATCTTGAAGTCTAATTGCTTTTCTGGACAGTATTTCCTTGCTAATGAATGAATATTTCCAATTGGGTTCAGACTTCCTCCTATGATTAAGAATGGGTGTTCAATTTTCTTTGAAGTCTGATGATCAAATCCTTGACTTTATAGTGGCAAACTTTGACCTTCTTGTCAAATGTGTGACTCTTCTCTGATAAGTTTACACGTGGTACAAAACTTCTAGGTTGTTTTTGTTTAATCAGATTTAGTTCTTTGTACTAATGACAGTCCTAGTCTGTTTCTAACAATTAACTTTTCATCAAGATCTTGAGATACAAGATTTTCATTTCAACTGGTAAGATTGCTTCCATACCATACACTAGAGAGTAGGGAGTGGCTCCTATGAAAGACCGTATTGAAGTGCGATATGCCCATAGCGTGAATGATAACTTCTCTAACCAATTTTGGTGTGATTGACACATTTTCCTGATGATTGTCTTGAGATTTTTTTATTAGCAGCTTCAACCTTTCCATTAGTCTTAAAACATAATGAGATGATTTATGATGCCTGATCTTAAACTTTGAATATAGTGTAATGATAACCTCGATTTTGAAATGTGACCCATTATCAGAGATCAATTATGAAGGTACTCTGTATTGGCTAATGATATTTTCTTAGATGAACTTTGCAACTCTAGATGCAGTGAAGACATCATCCCGTACTAAACATCACCTAAGCTTATACCTAACATATCCTCATAGGATCACGCGAACAAGTCTTTTGAAATTTCTAAGTAAATCTATTATCTCATCGTGTTCCTTTGGGGGATAGGATGGTTCCAATCTGAATTTCTTAGGAATATTTTTTGTTCTGAGGTCAATGACCTTTGCTTCCTCGATCAGATGATGAACACGACACTTATCTTCCCATTTAGAAGGGAATTCCTTATTAAATGAATCTATCCTTGAAGTTAGATTATTAGTTAATCCGTTAATGCGCTTGAGGTATTCAAAAATTTCCTTTATCCAATCAAATTCAGATGGGATGATAGCCACCTCTATAAATTTGACAAACTAATTCGACTCAATAGAAAAAAATGATAGACTTGATTCAAAGGAAACATGACCTTGGTAAATTGATAAAAAAACTTAGACACTTGAACTAACCCAAATGACTCATGAAAACTCAAGACAAGTACCTCCAACAGGCTTGATTATGGACTAAGGACTCGGGACATTGCTTACAACCGATAGGACTGTAACACCCCGGATTTTCAACTCATATCTCGAGGAAAGTAAATGGTGAGATTCGGAGGGAAATATCGAATGAGAGACTTAGAGTAAAATACTCGAATATTGCTATGATTAATTTTGAGGAAAATCGACTTTGCCATTAAATTCAAAAGGATCGAAATATATACATTAGCCTGTAAGCAAGTTTGAATTCGAGTTCGGAGAAAAAAGTTATAAAATCCTCGAATTTCGCATTAAGTGGGACCCAAAATAGTAGAATTTCGTTAGAGCGAGAATCGGAAAGATTTGATGATACCATTAGGTCCGTAGCGAAAAATTATTCGAAATGGTATATTCACTTGTCAATTTCCGAGTCCGAATGGTTAAGTTACGAACGAAGTTAGAAATGATGGGAAAATTACAAGTATGCCATCAGCTTTATTATAAAAGAAATCTTATTTCTTTTATTTCATTTCATTTCTCTTCTTTTCCAAGGAAACCAAACGACAGCCACTTTTCCACCCTAGGGTTTCAACCCATTCCCTTCAAGTTCTAGCCCGAACGAAGCCGAGTTGAACCTCGACGAAGAAGACAAAGTTGTCGGCCACGTCGAGAGCTACAACTTCACCACCTTTGGTTGTTCATTCTTGTTCGTTTTCTCCATCCTCCATCAAAAATCAGCCAGGTAGCTCGAGTAAACCTCCACATCTTCCGTCCGAGGACTTCATCGAGTTAGGAGCTAGGTCTATACTTCATTGTAGAAGCGAAGGAGATCGTCATTGTCGGATACCTTGCAAACCCTCGCTCGTTTCGCATCCAAGTCAGCCCAACCTCGACTCTCGAGCCACCAACCTTGATCATTGTGCGAGTTTATCACGTTCGACGTCTACAACCATGTAAGGGACTTCCAATTCTTAGTGGTAACTTTAGATTTCTCAATGTGCATTTAGGGTTTTGAAACAAAACTTATTGTTTGCATTTAAATCGTAGAAATTGGTGTTTGATTTCAAATTCATGATAGAAGTAGGTGTTTTGTTTATGTTTTATCGAATTTTGATAACAAAATCGTGGGTGGGTTGAATGATTCGAAGAATGGAAGAAGAATCCGAAACATGGATCGAAAACTCGAAGGTTCGAGTACGGTTCAGGCTGTAGGTGGGAAGGGTCGGTGCCACCGGCACCTACCGAAGGCATTCTGTCGGTCCCACCGACAGAATGTTGCTTCTGCCGCCGACAAAATCAAGAAGCACCCGAAAATTTTGTTCTGTCGGCAGGACCGTCGGTCCCACCGACACCTGCCGATGAGTAAACTGTCGGTTCCACCGATAGAATCCTGATTCTGCCGTCGACAGCCACCGACAGACACAGTTTTGATCAGAACAGTGTTCTGACTCTTGGTTTGACCTCCTCACACCTTATACACTATTTTCCACCCTTTATTTCATTAAAAACATTTAAGTAAATGTCCTCTTTAAGTTCTTACTTTAAGTTCTTTAATGAAATTAAGGTTTTACCCCCCATTTCGGAACAATGGGAATGGTTTTAAGATCCAAATCTCAAAGGATCAAAATCCGAATTTTGGTTTCAAGAACAAAACGTAATTTTCGATGTTTTCGGCAAGTTTTCAAAATGAAATAACTTTCGCGTTTCTTTGAATTAGATTACAAAAACTATATGGTGTCGAATCTCATGATCGAGACTTTCATTTCGAAAAACCCGTTTTCAATTTCGAGAACTTTGAAAAATTGAGTTTCTGACACTTAGCCAAATTTTCACCAGCTTTCTCTATTTTAACAGCCTTGGTCCCGAGCATCGCTGGGACTTTGTTTTTAAATAAACTTTGAAGGTTTTTAATGGAAAGACCAAAAGAATGACTTTGAAATATTGGAAATGGATGGTCGATGTGAAAAGATAAAAAATGAGAATGTTGAGAGAATGGGAAAGGGGAATGAACGGTAAAATGTCAGAATCACACCCGAGGGGTGATGTCTGCATTTTACATTGTATGTTGTGTGTAGGTTGGTGAAAGGATATCCAGGTTATTAATGAAAAGGTTGCATGTTTATTTCCGATTATGTTAGCGCTTGCGCTGAGTACTGTTATTTATTTTAGGCCGATTGGCCACGGTTGCATGGTAGGAACTGGATATTCGTTCTCAACCCTGTTCTGTTAATTTCTCTTTTGTTTTAAATGAAAAATCATATATGTACGTAGCTATTTTGTGAGCTGTTAAAGGGTTTGTGAATGCCTGAAGGGATAGTGTGTCACATCATCCGGAGGGGTACACTATCCTGGGATGTACGGTAGGGACCACCAAACTCATACGTGGTATGGGACGCGTATGAGAGTGGAGTCACAACTGGAATCCGGGTCCATTCCTTTCTTATCTTTACCAGTGAACGTGTTTGTAAAGGTGGTCGTATACGAGTGGAGTGTCCTTTGGGAATCACATGCACGCCTGATAGGCATAGACGAAGATGATTAGTCAGTGATCACTAACAATCTAGTAGTAGTCGAACGTTCTGACACATCGAAAAGAGACCCATTGCTTACGGTCACGTCAAACGGCCAGCCTGAGCCGGATAAATGGTCACCAGTGTGGTAAGCGCAGCGACCGGCCACAAAATCAGGAACTAAAAGCCAGATTTATGTTGTAACATCATGTCCCGACTGGGAGCGATCCAGTCGTGAATCCCAACTCTTTAATTCCAATACTCCACCATTTGTATTATGTATCTGTTGTTATATTTCGGGTTATAAACTGAAAAGCATGTCTATTATTTCAATGTTGTCAACATTATTTGCATAAAATGGAAAATGTATAATGAGTATGGATGATTGATGTTATGTGAAATTTTTAGAACTGTTTAGTTGCTCATCCCTGGCTATATGTACCAGTTGATCGTATTTTATCTTGTAAAACCTTGCATGTATTAAAATGTTCAGTATGCTTTATTCGATCATACTTAGGAAGGGTTATTAGTAGGAATTGGCTGTGGACTTACTGGGTAACCATTGTTACTCACCCTTTCCTTCCTATTTTTTTTAGTTTCAGCACTTGCAGCTACCGAGACAGGCGTAGAGTCAGTATTTGAGGAGTATCTGGTCGGTCAGATCGACGATCAGAGTTTATTGCCTGGTGAGCACTAGGGCTACATCCGTTAGAATTGCCAGTTTCATCCAGGATGTATGTAGTTTTTGGATTGAGAGTTTAGGCCTATGTTAGAGTGAGAGTGTTTTGGTAAGCCTGTATATTGATAAATCTTCTGCACTCTGATCTACTTACATGTTAGATGTAATTTAGTCTTCCGCTGTTCATTTCCTGTATTTACAGCTTTATATACAGGTTGTATTATAAATTGGTTTAACAGGTTTGAGTTCCGTGAAACGTTAACATAAACAGAAGAGACCATGCTGAAATTTCGAGGTGCCACCTAGTACCTTGGGATTTGGCATTGGGATTTGTGTTAGCGTTTGGCGGGGCGCCACAGGACTGAGGCACTGGGATCTTCAAGGGACAACTGGGCAATGTTGAGATATTCTGAGGATTTTCCTAACGATTGATTTGTTATCGACATTTTATTCTAACCGACATAACTTAAACCCTAGTTAGGCGGTGGATGATTAAGTTTAGGCACAATGATAACCCTAAAACCTAATCAAAGGTAAATTTAATCAATTTCAGTGTTTACCCCTTAATAACATTGTAATGAATCCTCAGATTTTATTGAATTATGTGCACAAATCCATTAAACCATTCATTCATGGAATGATTATTAAAAAGGAAAATAATTTTATTGAAAAATTATTGACAAATAATGTTTTTATAACAACTTTCAACAAATCTGATTTAAATTATTTTTTACAAGTCATTTTTTTAGAAAAACATATTTCAATAATTTTCCAAGGTCCATGCAAAAAAAAATATATCTTTTGGAAAAGTTATTTTCTTTTCCTTTGGAAAAATATTTTTCTTCTTTTGAAATGGGTTGGAACCCGAATTGAAAAAAATATTTGAATATCATTTTGATTTGAATGGTCCGGCCCATCGTGATTGTTAGATTGAGATGGACTGGGTTATTATGAATCAATGCCACAATTAAAATGGATTCTTTATTGGGTTGGTGTATCCAACGATATGATAACCTTGAATAAAATTAAACAAAAGTTTGATCATCTCGAAGAAAAATTATAATTTTCTAATCTTAATATTTGAAAAGTTCCTTTCTAAACAGGTAACTTGAGAATACCCACTATAAGTTCAAGTCGTGACCTATAGGGAGGTTCCTAGACTTTAAGTTTACTATGTGCAATGCAATTTATCTGGCCACCCTTGTCCAAGTGCACCTATATACCTCTTGAGCGTAATCAGATGGTACGTGGTGACTTGGTTCAATATACTGTATACGTATTCAAAGTGATAATCTGAGCCTCCAGCCCAAATTTCTAAAGTCGAAAGCAACTAGTTTAATCCCCAATTGAGAGGTAGCATACGATGCTGAGCAAAGGCACTCTTAAATCACCTCTCATTTAGATTAGACGTCATCTATCCCCCTAGTACATGAGGTATAACGGGGCAGAATCTCTCTTAGACACTAATTTTGATTAAGAAATACAATTGGTGCAACTTAGATTAGCTTTGATATACCGTATATGTACGAGTCTAAGGTTGTTGCTTTCATAAATGGTTTAGCATCCCACAAGGGGACTGATCACGTTCTACTACTATATTGGCAATCGGGACATGTGACTTTACGACTTATAATAGGACAAAGGCTCAGGTCGCTCTAACATGGGTACATCGACATACCTTCCAGAGTCACCTAATCAAACGGTACTGATGCCCTAGTTTTATATATCATAAAAGTACGTGACTAGAGTTGTGGTTTTCATGAATGACGTCACGTCTCATAAGGAGACCGGATCATGCACTACTGTCATGTTAGGTATAAGGGACATGCAAGGGTGCAATGCAATAAAGTAAACATATTAGTGGTATGTGTAAAATAGGATGGGATGTGCTCAAGGCATTTTCCAAATAAATAGGCTCATGGGCCAAATCAAATCATCAAACCATCAACATATGGATGCCATATAAATATTAATCAAAGAGTAAAAAATTCATAACATCGAGATCAAGATTAAAGCAAGCACATCGAAAATATATCTATTAAGATCATGGCATATTAGGCATGCAATCAATCAAGGTAGTGCAAAAGAGAATAAAGATGATCAATCAATCAAGACCACACTAAAAAGAATATCAATCATCGATCAAACATGACCACAAGAACCACCAATAATTTTTCCTTTTTTTTATCGGGTAAACTTGTTGCATTTTTAACATAAAAATTCCCTTGTTTTATTAAATTTGTTACACAAGAAACCTTGGGTGAAGACCAAACTAGCTTGACTAATACAATAAGATTTCAAAATTTTACTAAGGGTCATTAGGCCATGTGTTTCTTCATCGCATCTATAGCCCAATATCACAACCTTTTGATTTGATAGGAAAAAACTTGAACCAAAAAAAGAAAAAATCAATTTTAAAAATGAGAAATTTAGGTCCAAGGTTTTGCAAATAAATGATTATGAAATCTCAAATCAAAGTTCAAGATGAAACTTAATTTTTTTTAAAAAGAATTGAAAATTTCTTTTAGAAGTTCATAGAATTTTTTTCACCACAAACATGTGGAATCGGATCACTTTTTCGGGTGCCATGTGACTAGATCAATGACTCTTAGTAAGAAAGAAACCTTACTAAGTTAGTAGGAAAAGCCCCAAAAAAAGAAAAAAAAATTATAAAATAAAAAATTTTATATGTTGTTGTCAGGAACATAGCCTATTGGCTCTTTTTTATTTTTTATTTTTTTCACTGCTGCATGCAAGCGAATGACATCTTCTTAAACATTTTTTTATTGCTGCCAGCACAACACTCAAAAGAATGCATTTTATTGCTGCCAGCGCACACAGTACTCACAACAAAACAAAACAAAAAAACTTTTTATTTTTTTATATATGTTGCTGCTACCAACACACAGATCGTTACCACTTTTTTTTCTTTATGTATGTTGCTGCCAGCCACTTAACTCATTTAGATCTTTGATTTAGGGTATGTTTGGTTATTCTTTTGAAGTTTGAAGTCTAAAGTCTAATTTCTATTTTCTGAAATCTGGAATCTGAATTCTTATTTTGGAAAAATTGTTTGTTTGTCATTTTTAAAAGCTTCTGGTTACAAATAGAATTTTAAAACATAATGGTCATTTTGACAATATTACCCTTTTGTAATTCTAATAAATTGTTAACCGAAAAACATAACATATTATGCATAATGAAACCATCCACATATTTAATTTCAATTTCTAATAAATCAAAGACCCCAAAACTATTATTTTCAAATTGATTTCATACTTGAAAAATTATATTCTAACTAGGTAATACTCAAACAATAAACAATTGTGCATTTTTTACCAACAAATTGCAATCTAATCACGTAAAGTGATATGAACTACCTACAAATTTAACAAACAAAATCAAAGGGAAAAGTGGATTGGGATGTGAACTACCTAATCAAAAGGAAAAGTGGAGAGACCTTGATAGCACAGTTGTAGAAGAAGAAGAGGTAGAAGAGAAAAAAAAATTAGAAAAATTAAAAATAAGAGTTTTAGGATTTATATAAAGAAGAGATAAGTGATAGAAATCAATATTTTGGGGAAGGTATTTTAGGAAAAAATAATAATTCAGAATTCAGAAGTTTCTTGCATCCCCCCATTGCTTAATCAAAAGTTCTAAATTTTGGTTCTTAAGATTGAAATCTGAAACGAAACAAACGACAATAAAGTTTTTGAAGTCTGAATTTTAAAGGTGGACCACCTCTATTCAGACTTCAGAAGTGTTACCAAACACACACTTAGGCTTTTGTGGGCTATTGAAAAAACGTTCATTTTTGTGGTGAAGGAAGAAAAAAAAGGAGTATGCGAGATTAGAGAGAGATGTGTTCGAGAGTTGGGGTGTATTAACAGAGGGTTGCAGATGGGAAAACCGCAGTTAAAGCCTCTCTCTTCACAAGATTGAGAGGTTCTCATCGAAGATTTTCTTTTCGAACTCAATCTCGTAGTCTGCCTAAAAGGATTCTCACATACCTTGATCCTAGAAATTGATTCAAAACTAGGTTTGTCTCGAATATTCAAAATTTTCGTACAGCAATCGGGAAGAATGGCATACCAATGTATATTGTTAGGGTTTGATTAGAAGCCCAACCTGATTTCACAACAGATTGAAAGGTTTCGACTAAAATCTCCCAATCCGATTGAATTCGGTTCATACCTTCCACAAGATTGCGAAGTTCACGGGAAATATCAATGGAATCAACGAAAAACTATGTTTTCGAAGCTTGGATTGTTTCCAAATTCATCATCATTTGTAGATTCGAATTCAACCAAACCCAAATCGATGAAAATGGTTTCTTTTAAATGAGATTAAAAAATCTTAAATTTCATATTCTGAGATAATTGGATTATTTATAGGTTAATCAAACCGCTAGTAATTTGAGAGATCTGGGAATGAGAGGATACAAAACAAAAACTTTTATTTGAGGAATTCGAAAGGAAATCCCTAATTCTTAAAATGTTCTTTCTTAAAGAACAGATTTGAAATCTATTATAAGCTCGAATTTACGCCCAAGAAATTAAAGGAAAAGATGAAGAAAGAAAAAAATTGGCTAAATGAGAAACCCAATTTCAATGGAGTCCTACATTGGAGAGGAGGAGAGAGAAAGAATATTTTTGATTTTTTTTTTCGATACCACCCACAACAACAATCTTTTTTTTTAAATAAATAAATAAATGAAAAAAATGAAGAAAGAACCAGAAGAAAAAAAAATGAATTGTTTTCCTTTCTTTCTAACTAGATTCCCTATCGTCACTTCCATGTGTCACTTTGAATCATTCATTATTCTTGAAATTGACAAAATAAATAAAAAAAACCAAAATACTAATAAAAAATACTATTTAACCAAACGATTCTGGAACAAAATTAATTAAACGAAAAGAAAGGGTCTGGGGATCATGTTACAGGATTGGAAGGTGTTAGGCACCAATTCCACCCGGCAAATGTCGGTCTCTACTTTTTCCAAAAATTACATTGTTAAACAATGACCTAAAAATTTTAAAAATTAAAAAAAAATCTAATTCACCTAGATGATTGGGACGGTTGATTCCTTCACAACTGACGGAGAGTGATCCTTGTGTGAGTCTTCCTACTTTTGTCTCCATTACTACATCCGCTTTTGATCTCCGAGATGAGGTATTTTCTTCTAAGATCTGAATATTTTTTAGATGTTCTGAGTATTTTGAAGGTTTCTAGGTTTTTTTTAGGATTTCTGAGTATTTGTTTTAGTAAAAAATGGGATTTGGGTGTTAGGTAAGGACTCTGGGCTTCATATTTAGGATTTTCGGAAGGCTTGGGAGAGTTTTTGACCTCTTTTTCCTAGGATTTTTCTTGACCTGCTAGTTTAAGTTGTGGAGGCTCCTTTTATAGAACTTTTAGAAGTCTTTTAGTTTTATTAGGTTTCTTCAAGATAAGGTTAAGTTGTTTAATTAGGGTTTAATTAGGTATCTAGAATTAGGGTTTTAATTCTTACGTACAATGAAGATTTTTAAGTTTTTAAATAATCCTCCTAATTATATTTTTAATTTTTTGGGACCCTAGATGGAGGGGTCTTTTATAAATATCATGTAGGCACCACTTAAATAAATGGGCCACCACTTAAATTTTGACCCATAAGCTTGATTTATTGATTTTATTTGTTCAAATTTTTAATTCAATTTATTAAGATTTCAATTTACGTTAATTAACATTTTAATTATTAATTTCAAAATTTTAAATTTTTAGGGTTGAAAAATTATCGTTTTGTCCTCAAAGAGGGCTTTTGAGTTTAGATGTAGTTTTTTGACGTTTTGAGATGTTTTGAAATCAATTTTTCATAAGGAATTCAATGAAAATATTAGTTTGTCTCATTTATGGATTTTTCAGTGTGAAATAATCATGGACCTTATGACGACGTTTTTGTAATTTTGTCCAATTTTATGAAATTTGGCGAAACCAATTTATTTGGTTTAAATTCATTGTTTTATGTATTTGAAAAGATTTTTCTGAGCATAATGTAGGATCTAAGGATGTTTTGATGTTAGGGGTACTTTGATAATTTGGTCATTTTTGATAATTTTTCTCATAAAATTTATTTTTGTTAGAAAATGATGATTTCTATTTTTTGAATTATATTTTCCAAGCGTAGTGTAGTTTCTAAATTTTTGCTTACTTGAAATACCTCATTCAAATTTTTGAAACATATTTAATAACAAAATAATAAAAAAAACATTAGAATATTCATCCATCATTTAGAATCGTTACAATTGGGTTGACGAGTTGATTAGTCATGCGAGTGCGAAAATGGCGTGTCTACACTCTAGGTGGATCCCTTTTCAATAGTATTTTTTTCATAGTTTTAACTTTATTTTACCATCTACTAGTTTAATTTTCAATAACTTTTATTTTCTTTTGATTACTTCAAAAGTACAAAAATAATTTTATTTGTTGGCTTAGATTAATTTTTTAGTCTTAGCTTGATTTTAACCACTTTCTCTTGGATTCGATCCCCTTACTTGTCCCAGAAGTCAAGGATATTTATATTTATATTAACTTTTATGGGAAAGACAACGATAATCCCATTAACCTACATAGTAAACATGAGCATCATAAGGATTTTTCGACAAATACAATTATTTATATGCAATTAAAACTTATTTAACATCGTGTGTAACAACTTAAAATTTAACATGTATCTCGAGAAAAAAATTTAAATTTTTTATTTGATAAATTATGAGTTTATTTAATGATTTAAAAGTCTGGATTTTGATTTATAAACATTTAGGGAAATCTATTGTCGCCAATAGATTCAAAAAGGTCGAGAAACATATTGTAGCCTATAAAGTTGAAAATGACTATTTTATCCCTCTTTGAGTATAAATATGAACCTTATAAGAAAAATCTTATTTTTCATCATTTCTCTCCAAGCAAACACAATCTTAGTATTCATTTGACCTTCAATCTGAGATCTAGAGCATTAAAATAAGAATTCAGGCTCAATGAAGAAGAAGAAAAGCATCACCTCAACAAGAGCCTCAATTTGAACCATATAATTTCTATTTTCATCGACATTGAAACTCCAAGATGAAGTCTTAGACATAGTGTTATAGTGATAGATCCGATTGTTATTCAAAAAGTAAAAAAACTTTACCTTATCAATGTAATACCCCGAGTTTTTAACTCATATCTCGAGGAAAATCCTAAAAAAAAACTTAGATTAAAATACTTGGATATGGTTATGTTCATTTTCAATGTAAATCGACGTCGCCATCGAATTTAAAAAGATCGAAATATATAATTTAGCCTGTAAGCAAGTTCGAATTTGAGTTCAAAGGAAAAAGTTATTAAATCCTCGAATTTCGTATTGAATGGGACCCAAAATAGTGAAATTTCATTAGAGCGAGAATCAGAAAAATTCGACCACACTATTAGGTCCGCAATGAAAAAATATTCGAAATGGAATACTCATTCACCATTTTTTGAGTCCAAATAGTCAAGGTACCGCCGAAACTAGAAATAATAAAAAAAAAATTACAAATGTATCCTCTACCCTTTTTATGTAAAAGAAAGTTATATTTCTTTTATTTTTTTATTTTCTTCTCCAAAGAATCAAAGAATTAGCTCTTTACAACCCAAGGGTTTCGACTCATTCCCTTCAAGATTTGTTGAGAACGAGGCCGAGTTGAACATCAACGAAGAAGGTAAAGTTGTCGACTACTTTAGACACCTCATTTTTTCACTCGCCTGATTAATCAATTCGTCAACCCGATTACGACGGATCCCAATGATGGATGGTTATTCTAAAGCTCTGTTTGTTACCAGATATGATTTAGAAATTCAGATGAGGTATCTCAAGCAAATAAAACGGTAGAAACCACGCTACGCTAGAAAAATATGCCCCAAAAACATAGAAATCATCATTTTTCAAACAAAAAGAAGATTCACGATAAAAATTTCTAAAAAAAATCAAACTACTAAAATACCCCTAACATTAAAACATCCATATAGCTTATATTACGCTTAAGAAAATCCTTTCAAATACATAAAATAACAAATCGAAACTAAATAAATCATTTCGTCAATTTTCACAAAATTTGACAAAATTAAGAAAATGTCCCACGTAAAGTTCACGATCATTTCGCACAAAAAATTTCATAATTCCCATTGAATTTCTTACGAAAAATAGATTCCAAAACATCCTTGAACATTGAAAAATGACTTAAAATGCAAAAATCCTTTCCGAGGGCAAAATAGTAATTTTATAATTTTAATAGTTAAAAATTCTGAAATTAATAATTAAAACATTAATTAATGTAAAGTGAAATCCTAATTAAAAATAAATTTTTTTTAAGTCAAGTCAATCAAGTACGACTTAAGTCAAAATCCTAAAATTTAGTCAATCAAGTGAGACTTAAGTCAAAATCCTAAAATCTAGTCAATTAAGTGAAACTTAAGTCAAAACCCTAAAATCAAGTCAATCAAGTAAGACTTAAGTTAAAATCCTAAATTCTAATCAATCAAGTGAGACTTAAGTCAAAACCCTAATCAATCTAATAAGACCAAAGTCAAATCCTAACACTAATAGAATTCTAATTATACTCTAAAACTATCTAAAAGAAACATAATCTAAATCTAACTTTATCTAAAAAGTTTTTAAAAAAATCTATAAATAGGGGTCTCCACACCCTAATCTCATAGGTCAAAATAAACCCTAAGAAAATTAGGTCAAAAGGCTTCCCTAGCCTCCTCCAAATCCTAATTTTGAAGTCTTAACTCCTTACCTATAAACCCCGAGTTTTCGATTCGTATCTCGAGGAAATATAAATAATAGAATTTTGAGAAAATCTTGAAAGTATGACTTAGGGGTAAAACTTTAAGATGTTTCTGATCATTTTTAATGGAATTTGACCTCACCATTAGATTCAAAATGATCAAAAAATGTATTTTAGCCTGTAAGTACACTTAAATGCGAGTCCAAACATAAAAGTTACACAATCCTTGATTACCGAGTCGGACTAGATTAAAATAGTGACTTTTTGTTAGAGGAAGAATTATTAAGATTCGATTATACCATTGGATTCGTAACAAAAAATTATTGAACATGAAATATTTATTTGTCATTTTTTGAGCACAAAAAGTCTAATTATTGTCAAGCTAAAAATGTAAACTTTTGTTAGAGACACAATTTGTAAAAATCGACTATACCATTTGATCCAGAATGAAAAATTAGGTGAAATAGAGTATCATTCATCACTTTTGAAGTCCGGACGGTCAAGTTATCATCGATCGAAATAATAGATAAAATACCGATTTCGTCCCAAGATATATATATAAAAATAAATTTTTTAATATTTTATTCACTTTCACCTTCATTTTAAACGAACCAAAATCAGCCAATTTAAAAAAAAAATTCATTTTTTCTTTGAATTTCAACCTCAGACCTCTCATAAACGGCTCGTCGTTAACTTCCAACGCAGAAGGGAGAAACATCCGCAACCTCAACATCTATAAAACCCACCCAAATTCTTTTCGTTTTCTTTTCTTTTTTGCCCCGTATCGTCAAAAAATAGCTGTATATATATACGGGGGTTTTGTAACTTCAACCTCGGATTTCACCAGTTTTGGGGTCAAATCGTCCTCCACCGCAAAAGGGAGAAAGGACGACGAAATCGAGATCTTCGAAACCACTAGGCCAGTTTCAAAAATCAATCATCTCGAAGTACGAGTTACCTCGATTTCCATGCCGATCGCCTAGATTTCCATGCACGTGCTTCGATCATCTCGCCTAGAGATTGTAAGGAACTCTCAATTTTTTTTAGTAATTGTAGATTGTGAAAATCGCATTTAGGTTTTTACTAAAAAAAAATTTGTTGTGAGTTTCCAACAATATAGAATTCAATCGGTTATTTCAAATTCATGCCAGAACTTGCATATTTGATATGTTTAATTATATTTTTTAACAAATTATACGTGGGTAGGATATTTCACTGGGCTATTTCTGTTAGTTGGGTCATGTGCACCGCTCAGACCCTATTTTGATCTAAATGTTGTACTTTTTCAATATTATTGATGAAAATGAATTTTATAATTGAAAAAAAATGATTTAATATTCAATGAGCTCAAATTGAGTTGATGAATATCAGAAAATAGATATTTTGTTTGAAAGATTGAAAACGGTAAAAATCGAAAAAAGGAAAAAAAGGGTATGAAACGGTAAAATGTCAGAGTCACACCTGAGGGGTGGTGTCTGCATTTTACATTGTTGTGTTGTGCGTAGGTTGGTGAACGGATATCCAGGGATAATGTTATTGGTTGCATGTTTATTTACTTTCTATTAGCGCGAGGCGCTATTTACTTTTTCGTTATGTTATTTATTTTAGGCCGATTGGCCACACTTGCATGGTAGGAAACTGGATATCCATTCTCAATCTTGTATTGTTAATTTTTTTTTTTTGAAATGAAAACATGTAACTATTTTGTGAGCTGTTAAAGAGTCTGTGAATGCCTAAAGGGATAGTGCGTCATATCATCCGGAGTGGTATACTATCCTAGGATGTACGGTAGGGATCACCAAGCTCATACGTGGTATGTGACGCGTATAAGAGTGGAGTCACAACTGGAATCCGGATTTATTCCTCTTTATCTTTACCACTGAACTTGTAATATGAAGGTGGTCGTATACGAATGATTTGTATATTTTCACACCTGATAGGCATAGACGAAAATGATTAATCAGTGATCACTAACAATCTATAGTAGTCGAACGTTCTAACACATCGAAAAGAGACCCATTGCTTACGGTCACGTCAAACAGCCAGCCTGAGCGGGATAAATGGTCAACCAATTGTGGTAAGTACAGCGACCGGCCACAAAATCAAGAACTAAAAGTCAAAGAAGAATTGTAACATCATGTCACGACTGGGAGCGATCCAATCGTGAATCCTAACTCTCTAATTCCAATACTCCACCATAGTGTATTATGTATCTGTTGACTTACTTTGATATATAAAATGAAATGCATGTTTAATTTTTCTATTTGATCAATTAGATTTGTATATAAAGAAAATGTTATAGTGAGTATTGTTGATTGATGTAATGTCAGTTTTAAAATGTTTAGTTGCTCATCCCTGATTATATGTACCAGTTAATTGTAGTTTATTCTATAAAACTTTTCATATATTAAAATGATTCAGTATACTTATTTGTTCATGCTAGAAGAGGTTATTGGTAGAAATTGTTTGTTTCTTTACTTGGTAACCATTGTTACTCACCCGTTCCTATTTTTTTAGCTTCAGAGCCCGCAGTTGGTGAGGCGGGAATAGAACCAGCGAGTGGGGACCATCTAGTGGGTCAGATAGACGACCAGAGTCTATTACCTGATAAGTATTGGGGTTATTACCCCTAGTGGTGTCGATTTGTCTAAGAGTAATATAGATTTTGGTTTTAAGCGTTAGGAATTTTGTTAGAGTGAGCAATTCCTGTACAATCGTGTATATAAACTTCTTCTTCCGCACTTTGATTTTTGTACGTTATTAGATGTATATAGGCTTCCGCGAGTATTATATTTTGAATGTATATATGTAGGAATGTAAGTTGTTTATCAAGTGTAGGTTGAACGCCTTGAAATGCTAACATAAATAGAGGAGACCATGCCGAAATTTCGAGGTGCCACATAGTACCTCGAGTTTTGACATGGGATTTTGTGTTAGTGTTTGGCGGGGTGCCACATTACCTAACATCAATACCCTAACTTTAGCTCAAAAACACCCAGAAACCTTTCAAAAATACCCAGAAATCCATAAACAAATTAGAAAGATTCAGATCTAAGAAGGAGTTACTTTGTCTTGGAGATCTGAAGCGAATCTGGTGATAAAACGAAACAAGGAATATTAATCAAGGGGATCTCTCCGCCAGCTCTGAGGGAACCACTGTTGCGATCATCAAGGTAAATATTTTTTATTTTTTATTTAGGTCTTTTTAGCAATGTAGTCTTCTTGGGAAATAGTAGAAACCGACGTTTGTCGGGCGGGGTTGGTGCCTAACACCTTCCAATCCCATAACTTGATCCCCGGACTTAGTTTTTTTAGTAGATTAGTTGTTTTATCCTTTTAGAGTCGATGATCGACTCCTAGACTGTAATAACCATGTGGCGACTCCCAAACCTCGAAAATCAAAAGCAGATCCGCACACCCCGCAGATCGAGGCTACTTTCAGTGACGACTCCACTAGGGATTATTGAGGATAAGACTTGAAAAATCCTAAGTATGGGAACATTGCCAGGATGACCTAGTTTGTTTTTTTATTATTTAGTTTGGCGACTCCCAAACCTCGAAAATCAAAAGCCTTGCTTGTGGATCATTTATTTGGATTTTGGATATTATATTTTTATTTTTTTATCCAATTGAGGTTTACTTTTTAGTAACCCTAAATAATGAAAGATTCAAATTGACATATGAATTGAGAACGGAATGATGGTGGTTGGGATGAGAGTTATGGATTTTTTTTTTTTTTTAAATCTTGGATGTATTTTTTTTTAATACGTTAATATGCATGGGTGATAAGTTGTGAAAATAAATTATTTGTGAGTGATGCACTAAGAAATAAAAAAAAAAATTATTTTTTAATGTTGTTTGTGATGAGGAGAGAATTCCAAGAAAAAAAATTGCAAAAAAAACGTATTCTTCTGCGTGGTGTGTCGTTAGTAGAAAATAATTTTTTATTTTTCATCTTCTTCTCAAATAAATTATTTGTGAGTGATGCGTTAAGAAACGAAAAAATTACCTTTTTTAATATTATTCGTGATGAGGAGAGGATTCTAAGAAAAAAAATTAGAAAACAATAAATAAATAAAAGTTTTTTTTGCATGGTGTGCCGTTAGCATAAATCCGTTTTTGTTGTTTTCTATCTTCTTCTCCACAAAAAAGAGGATAGAAATCAACAAACAGAGAAAGACGTTTCTCTTTCTCTCTCTTTCTCTCTCTCTCTCTCTCTCTCTCTCTCTCTCTCTCTTTATCCACTCTTGTTAATGGTGATTTCGATAACGCTTGCATGACAATCTCATAAGCAACAATGGCATCTACCATCTTTTGGTGAGGCATAGTAAGTGGCCGATGGAGGAGAGATTTTTTTTTTTTAAGTTCTTTGTTCATATAATCTCTTATTTCTTGTCTGCAAAAAAAGAATCCAATTATTTTTCGTGTTCAGATCGGTTAAGATTTATAGAGATTCAAGAAATAGATGATTGTGGATCCGTGTTTCAGATGATTCTCCCATTCCATTAATGGATTAAAATTCAATGATGGGTTTGGGTCTATTTTCGATAAGAACCTTATGAACGTGTTCAAACTCAAAGAAATGTCTATGATAAATCATAGTCATGGATCTTTTTCGTGTTCCACCGGTTTGAAACCCATATGCCATTGTTGGTTGAATGATAGCTTCGACCGTTTCTTTAAAAGAACTTATTGTTGAAGTGTTTTGGTACATTTGAAAACTGTGGACAGAATGAAAAAAAATATAGTTGAAAGTTGGTTGTGCTGGCAGCAACACAAATAATGTGGCAGCAACATATAACAAAGAAGTGCGCTTTGTTTTGTCCGCAGCAACAACATATACAATACAAAGGAAAATTTTTTGAGTTATGTGTTGCTGACAGCAACATGTTTTTTTTAAAATTTTTATTTTATGCTGTGGCAGCAGCATATTTTTTATATAAAAAATATGTGAGTTTTGGATGTGTGATTTTTGTGTGTGCTGCCACCTACTTAAAAAAAAATTGATTTTGTGTAATGGCGGCAACATATTAAAAACTCAAAAAAAATGTGAGTGTTGTTGGCAGCAACATAAAAAAAAATTGTTTTATAATTATTTTTTTAAATTGAGCGGGCAATCTTACTAGCTTAGTAAGGTTTTTTTTTTCTTACTAAGGGTTATTGACCTCGCCATGTGACACCCAAAAAGGAGATCCAATGCCACGTGCTTATGGCGGATGAAACTCTACGAGTTTTTTTTATTAAAAAAAAAAAAATTCAAGAAAATTTTTAAAAATTAATTTTGATTTCAATTTTGATTTCATAGCCACTCATTTTCAAAATATTGGATTAAAAAAATGTGAATATCACTTTTGGTTCCAAACTTTTCTATCAAAAAGGCTATGATATTGGATTACCGATGAGATGACTATGTTGGCTTAAATGACCCTTAGTAAAATTCGAAACCTTATGAGTTATTCAAGTTAGCCTATGTTCTCAAAAGATTTGCCATGCATCTCTTTCAAAAAAAAAAAAAAATCATGACTCCTTATCTCCACCAATATCGTTATGTCCCCAATTCAATATTCGTGGGAAATCTTGATTTATTTTTTATTATCCAAAAGTGATCAATGATTGGACTATAAAAATAAAAAATAAAAATTTTATTTTGAATGTTAGATCTGATTGAATATTCTATGACTATCCATGTAATATATCATGATCTGATGATGTGCATGCTTTGATCTCGAATTGAATGGGTGTTGTTTATATTTGGTTCAATATTTGAAATCCATATTGGGATAGTATGATCAGGCCCATGGGCCCATTTGTTTGAAAAAGTCCTCGAGCACACCCTACCCCTTTTTGCACACACCACTAGCACGTTTATTTTGTTGCATTGCACGCTTGCATACCTTTCTAGCCAACGTGGCACTAGTGCGTGGCCCGGTCTCTTCGGAAATGCGACGTCATTCATGAAAATCACAACTCCAGTCACGTACCTTAGGATTTATAAAACTGGGGCATCAGTACCGTTTGATCAGGTGACTCTAAAAGGTATATCGATGCACCCATGCTGGGACGACCTGAACCTTTTGTCCTATTGTAAGCCGCACAGTCACATGTCCCGATTGCCAACATAGTACTAGTACGTGGTCGGTTCCCTCGTGGGATGCTAAACTATTTATGAAAGCTACAACCCTAGACTCGTACCTATACGGTATATTGAAGATAATCCAAGTTCACCAATTGCACTTTTTGGTTAAAATCATTGCCTAAGCAAGATCCTACCCCACTGTACCCTACTGTACGAGGGGGATAGACTACGTCTATTTTAGACGAGAGGTATTTAAGAGGGCCCTTGCTCAGCATTGTACGCCACCTCTCAATTAGGGATTAAACTGGCTGTTTTTAACTTCAGAGAAGTGGGTTGGAGTTTTAGATTATTAGCTATACGGTATATCAAACCAAGTCACCACATACCGTCTAATTGAGTATGCTCGAGAGGTATATAGTGCACTTGGGCAAGGGTGGCCAGATAAATTACATTACACGTAGTAAACCTATAATTTAGGAACCTTCCTATAGGTCACGACCCGAACCAACTATGGGTGTTCTCAGGTTGCTCTAATCAATTAAACTAACATGTAAGCGGGCGGACCAATCCAAACCGTTCAGACTAGACCAGCAATATCGGTCCGACCCAATGTGTGAAATGTAAATCAATTGGCCCCATCGACAAATGGATTAAATTGATCAACATCAAACCGGTTGGACTAATTGGTTTTATTTTCAAAGATTCAGACCATTTTATACCAAATAGATGCGATCCTAGGGTCAAAATTATTTCGTCTGATCAAATGTTCTATCCCAATCAGGGGCAGACCTATGACTAACCTTTTTCACCTTGTTGGTCACTATAGACTTATAGTGCAATTGGATTCAATGTTTCCCATTGGACTTAAGTTAATCTTAAAATTTTAATCATGTGGTTAAGAATCAAACTTTTAGAATCAATGGTTAATTTTAGTGTACTTCCACTCAGATGATAATTGGTCCCAAATGTTCTAAATCTCCATCTGTACCACTTTGGGTCTGTGAAAAAAGTCGTCTTTCCAGAGTATTATTACCAAGTAGTCAGTCTTTGCTACAAGAAGAAACGAGTACCATGGATGAAGCTACGCTTCTTCAGATTTTAGAATCTTTTCAAGCACAGATTATTGCTTCTGTCCAAACACAAATTGAAGCCCTGAAAATTGAAAAGAAAAAAGATAAAGTTATAGAACCTCAGGCTGTGTTTGACCTCGTCGAAGACCAATAAGATAATGAATTACCTGTCGACCCTATCTTAGTTTATCGAATAACTCAGGTTGAAACTGCTTTGAAGAATATCAAAGACCCCAACGATTTTGCTCTTACATTAAGGACAATGACCTTGTTTCTTACGATCCGTCTACCAGAGAAGTTCACAATGCCAGACATGGAGAAGTTTGACGGGATTGGATGTCCAAGGACTCACTTGAAAGTATATGTCGGCATAATGCAATCTTAAGGACTGAGTGAATAACAGATGGCTCAACTTTTTCAAAGAACCCTTACAGGTCCTGCCCTACGCTGGTTAATGTCATTGGACTCATCTCGGGTAAGAACATGGCATGAATTGATAAAAGATTTTATTGGTCGACATTCATTCAACACAGATATTAAACTCACAAGAAGAGATTTAGAAACTACTAAACAAAAGCTTGGGGAAGGCTTCACTGAATTCATTGCTCGATGGAGAGCTAAAGTCGCTTAATTGTGGGATCGACCTCAAGAGAAGGAACAAGTCAAGATCATCCTCAGGAATCTTTCTCCAAATTATGCCAAGATGCCTCAATACCTTCCCACTTTTCAATCCCTCCTTGATGCTGGATATCAAGTTGAGGATGCCTACTCTTCTAGACTTTTTGGTAACTCGTCTGAGTCAAAACCCAAATATTTCAAACCCAGTGTCAATTCCTTATAAGTGGCCAACACCTCCTTTGCACTATCTTTTCAAGCCGCTCAGTCCTCACAAACTAAGCCGAGAAGATAATTTTCCAATCTTGGAATGTCCCTTAGTGTTGCCTATCAAGAATTAATGGAAAGGGGATTGTTAACACCACTACAACCTAAAACTTTACACAATCCCCTCCCTCCAAACTTGGATAATGGGAAATTTTGTGAATTCCATCAAATGTCCGGTCATGTTCTTGATAGGTACATTACCCTCCGTCATGCTATCTAAGACCTTATTGAGCAAGGAAAAGTCACCATACCCGCTCCTATTACTCCCAATGTTAAGACTAACCCTTTGCCTACCTTTCAAAATCAACCCCCTCGTACTCTAAACCTAATATCCATATCCAAATCCGAATCAGTTGACCCAGTTTCCTTCATTCACCCAATTGGTCTCAACAGTGCGTTCGCTCCAGGCCAGAATGAGCTTAACTACCCTAAGACAGTGGCAGAACTAAAGAATAGAGAAATTATTGAAGCAATGAGTTGTTCAGCATATGATAGGTTCAAATCAGAACATAAAAAGGTAGTAAAAGCAAACAAGTTCAAGTCACACATCGAAGATATCCAAAGTGGCAAAGACCTTAGAATTGTATCCTTCCATTCAGAATGATGTCATCGCTTTAAGTCTTCTTTTTTAACTTCAGTTTTCTTCAATTTTTAAATTTAGTTGGTTACTTCAGTTACGTTAGTTTTTTTCTTAATTTTGGACTTTAATCAAGTGTGTTAGTCTATGTTTTTTTATTTTCAATATAGAAATAAGTTTTTGATTATCATGCATGCAATAATGATATGAACATAAAATCTAATATGAGGAATGACTCAAAGCTCACTAATCAAACTTGATAAATATGGGAGTTAAAGAGTACACTCAAGAAGTACAAATCGGTACTACATTATCCTCAGGAGAACATGAGAGAATAATAAACTTACTTGAGAAATTCAACAATGTTCCTTCATGGTCTCATGATGATATATTGATATATTGCATCCAAATAGATCAAGACATAAAGTCAATGGTGATTTTCAAAATCAAATATTATCGGTTAAGAATCATGCGGTTGAAACCATCGACAAAGGTGCTAAGACCTACAAGTGGATCAACCATGTTTTTCACGCAAGAGAGGAGAGTTCTCATTCATAAAAGATTAAAAGATTTTCTCAAGTTCTAGAAGAGTTGAATAGTCGAATACAGAAAACTCGATCATACTCGTTTTTTCAAAAGAAGACTGAAGAATATTCATTCTCAAAAGAAGATCGTACTCGACAGAGCAATCAAAACATCGAGTTCCTAGAATCTTGACCAAATCAATTAGCATTTCACCAAAGGAGGCCCCCTTTGGTCAAATCATTTTCTTGTCTTACTAAGAAGAAGATAACCTTCTTTAGCCCCTCGTATCCTTTTAAAAAAAAATCAATAGCCTCTTCTTTCTAAATCACATCGACCAACCTTGGGAGGGAATCTTAATATGAACTACGTTTTGACCTGATCCCAAAAGAAAAGAAATATTTGGGGTATGTAGGCAACCTGAGAAGTTACATCAGAACCGGTCACGTAAAAAAATATATTCTCTTAATAAAAGTGACATCCAAAAGGAAAATCCCCTATTGAAAGGTTCAAAAGAAGATAATGCCAAACTAGGGGCATTAGAAAAAATTGTCAAAAAAGAAAAGAACACCAACCTAGGGGTGTTAGAAAAAAAGAGTCAAAAGAATTTACAGAAAAGAATGACAAAAAAAGATAATATTAGACTAGGGGCATTTTGGAAAGTCGAGCCTTTTTCCTTTTCTTTCTAAACCATGCCCTAAGCCCACCTATTAAGTCCTCCTGAATGCTAATTACTCGGTTAAGGTGTAAGGAACCAAGAAGCTGTCGAGTTGAATATTCAAGATCATCGAGAAAAAAGAAAAGCCCGCTAAGTCAAAAATCCGAAAATACGACTTAGGCAAAAGTTAGGGCATAGCCATAAAAAAGAAAGCTTGCTAGGTTGAAAACCTGAAAAGGTGACCTAGGCATAAATCAAGGCATCTTTAGAAAAAGAAAAAAAACCCGCTAGGTTGACAACCTGGAAAAGCAACCTAAGCAAAAATTAGGGCATCATCAAATGGAAGGAAATGTCCCATCAAAAAGAAAAATTCAGAAAAAAGCTTGTGCAGAAACTAGGAAATGCATAACCATTCAAACCACAACATTCATTTTTCAGCCAAGAGCTCACATCCGACGAAGACAATGTTGAAGTCGAAAAAATCAGAAGTCATCTTGAACATTATAAGATCTTCAAGAGTATGTTTACTTGTTCAAGTGTTCGTTAATGGAAGATGTAGAATTATCAACCACTTTAAAGAGAAAGATCTTCTATTCTAATATTTATCAAGTTTTTTTAAGTCCAGCTCAAGCATTTTTCAAAAAAAAGTCGAAAGAAAATAATCAATCCCTTATTGCGCATATGATAATCTTAAGAGTCTTAAATTTAAGGGAATGTCAGATCTTCTATTTGTCATACATCAAAGTCTATATTTTTCAAGCGTAATCCATTCCATCAGTCTTGTAGTCAAGTTCCAATTAAAGCCAACCTTGAAACTAGGGGCATTTTTTAAAGTCATTTAATTCTAAAGTTTTGTTCTTAATCACATGATAAAAAGGAAAATCTTACTTAAAAGTCTGATGAAGTCCAATGATAATTATGAATCTAGATGCATGACAAGCCAATAAAGGCCCGATCTTTCAAACTTTGAGCTCGATTTTGAATCATAGAATGAATTAATAGGATTGTTTAAATTTCTATAAATCTAAGCCCGAGAAATGTGACTTAGTAAGTTCGAGTCCGAGAAACTAGACTTCAACTTTTTTGAATCGTAGAATGAATTAATAGGATTGTTTAAGTTCCTATAAATCTAAGCCTGAGAAACGTGGCTTAGTAAGTTCGAATCTGACACTAGACTCCAACTTTTTTTGAATCGTAGAATGAATTAATATGATTGTTTAAGTTCTTATAAATCTAAGCCCGAGAAACGTGACTTAGTAAGTTCGAGTCCGAGAAACGAGACTCCAACTTTTTTTAAATCCTAAAATGAATTAATAAGATTGTTTAAGTTCCTATAAATCTAAGCCCGAGAAACGTGACTTAGTAAGTTCAAGTCCGAGAAACGAGACTCCAACTTTTTTTGAATCATAGAATGGATGAATAGGATTGTTTAAGTTCCTATAAACCTTAGCCCGAGAAGCGTGGCTCTAATAAATTCAAGTCCGAGAAACGAGACTCCAACTTTTTTTGAATCATAGAATGGATGAATAGGATTGTTTAAGTTCCTGTAAACCTTAGCTCGAGAAGCGTGGCTCTAATAAATTCAAGTCCGAGAAACGAGACTCCAACTTTTTTTGAATCATAAAATGAATTAACAAGATTGTTTAAGTTTCTTGGCCCGAGAAGCGTGGCTACAATAGGATCGAGTCCGATAAATGAGACTCAAACTTTTTTGAACTCTAAAAAAGAATTTCAAATAGGATTTAATGAAATTCCTACAATGTTATGACTCCAATTACCTCATTGTTCAACCTTGCCATGATTGCTTTCGTTGCATAAGCGCATTTCAATTTTTAATCATTATTGTCAGTGAGAGAAAATCTCTAGGACCTGACACATTTTTACTCAGTAAGCATCACACCATTGCACACACGTGCACTTTCGTATTAGTTAAGAAGAATTTTCTAAAATTCGAGGATCTAACATCATCAGTGAGAGTTCAAGCTCGATGACCTGACAAACTTGTTCGATGAGAGTTTTACCCACAAGGATTCGAACGTCCCGACGAATTGTTAAATCAGACTACAAAATGAACTGTCACTAGCTTTGGCATTTGGATATCGCACTATCTACCAAAATAGAATTGCTATCTAGTTTGCTTCAACCCACTGCCAAATAGGGGCATCTGTAGACACCCCATTTTTGCACTCGCCTGATTAATCAACTCTTCAACACGATTGCGACGATTCCTAATGATGGATGGTTATTCTGATGCTCTGTTTGTTACCAGATATGTTTTAAAAATTCAGATGAGGTATCTCAACCAAACAAAATTGTAGAAACCACGTTACGCTAGGAAAATGTGCCCCAAAAATATAGAAATCATCATTTTTTAGACAAAAAGAAGTTTCACGATAAAAATTACTAAAAAATAATCAAATTATCAAAATACCCATAACATCAAAACATCCCTAGAGCTTACATTATGCTTAGGAAAATCCTTTCAAACACATAAAATAATAAATCGAAACCAAATAAACCATTTCATCAATTTTCACAAAATTCGACAAAATTACGAAAATGTTCCTCATAAAGTTCATGACTATTTCGCACAAAAACTTTCATAAATGACACAAACCAATATTCCCATTAAATTTCTTACAAAAAATTGATTCCAAAATATCTTGGAACATTGAAAAATGACTTAAAACGCAAAAAATCCTCTCCAAGGGCAAAATACTAATTTTACAATTTTAATAATTAAAATTTCTGAAATTAATAATTAAAACATTAATTAATGTAAAGTGAAATCCTAATTAAAAATAAAGATTTTTTAAAGTCAAGTCAATCAAGTACGACTTAAGTCAAAATCCTAAAATCTAGTCAGTCAAGTGAGACTTAAGTCAAAATCATAAAATCAAGTCAATCAAGTAAGACTTAAGTCAAAACCCTAAATTCTAGTCAATCAAGTGAGACTTAAGTCAAAATCCTAATCAATCTAATAAGAACAAAGTCAAACCCTAACCCTAATAGAATTCTAATTAAACTCTAAAACTATCTAAAAGAAACATAATCTAACTTTAACTCTATCTAAAAAATTCTTTAAAAAATCTATAAATAGGGGTCTCCACACCCTACTCTCATAGGTCAAAATAAACCCTAAGAAAGTAGGTCAAAAAGCTTCCCTAGCCTCCTCCAAACCCTAATTTTGAAGTCCTAACTCTTTACTTAACATCCATACCCCAACTTTAGCTCAAAAACCACCCGAAAATCCATAAACAAATCAGAAAGGTTCAGATCTAAGAAGGAGGTTCTTCGTCTTGGAGATCTCAAGTGAATCCGGTGATAAAACGAAGTAAAAATATTAATCAAGGGGATCTCTCATCCAACTTTGAGGGAACCACCATTGCGATCATCGAGATAAATATTTTTTATTTTTTATTTAGGTCTTTTTAGCAATGTTGTCTTCTTGAAAAATAGTAGAGACCGGCGTTTGCCAGACGGGGTTGGTGCCTAACACCTTCCAACCCCGTATGATATGATTCCTCTTGAATGATATGAACCCTCTTGAAGATCTCTTGATGATCTCTTCTAGGAACCCTTGAATTCGATGTCTTCAAAACGTGTTAGATCACTTGGGAACAAAAGATGTTGATCGGATTAGAACCTTAAGGAAACTAAGTCCCTAAAACTCCAACCTTGAGATGCCACAAAGGATGATCACTCCTTTGATAAGTCGAAGATTCATGCCCTCCTTCAAGAACTCGAATAAGAACTCATAAAGAACTCAAACTAGAACACATGAACAAAACAAAGTTCTTGAAGAAACTTCAATTCTCATAAAAAGTAAATTGTCAATTGTGTCTCAATTACAAAATGAGGTGCCCTTTTATAGACAAATTAGATCAAGATTAATTCTAATTAGTCCTTGAAAAAAAAAAGAAAGTCTAATTAGTCCTTAGGAAATAAAGAATTCACAACTAAGGACAATTAAAACATAAAAATTTCCAATTAACCCTTGCATTCAAATTGATCTTCCAAATTGATCTCTTGCATAAAAAGATAGTTGACCATCCTTGATGAAACTTTGATATCTCCGAAGTTAGCCTTAGAATCTTCTAGAATGGCCTCTTTGAATTGGACTTCCACAATCAAGCCTTGCAATGCCTCTTCCATCCTCTTTGTCCTTGCCCTAGTCATCGGACCACCAATTCCTTGCAATGATTCTTGAGAAGACTTGGAAACAGCAACTCGATCTCCATTATTCTCCCCCTCTTCGAAAAGATTCGTCCTTGAATCACCTACATTAAAAAAGGATAATCAGCAACATTAAAAGTTGCACTAACATTCCATAATCACTTGGCAAATCGAGTTTGTAGGCGTTATCATTGATCTGTTCCAAGACTTGAAATGGACCACTCCTCGAGGCTGCAATTTTGATTTCCTTTGGGTAAGAAACCGTTCCTTACCCAAGTGCATACAAACCCAATCTCCAGGGTGGAAAATAACTTTCAAGCGACCCTTATTGGCTTGCTTAGCATATTGCTCATTCTTCCTGTCAATGTTGGCTCGAACTTTGGCATGTAAATCTTTCACAAAATCTGTCTTTTTCTTACCATCAAGATTAGCATGTTCATTACTAGGCAAAGGTAAAATATCCACAGGCGTTAAAGGATTAAAACCATAAACAATCTCAAATGGAGAAAATGAAGTAGTTGAATGAATAGTCCTATTATATGCGAACTCAATATGTGGTAAACACTTCTCCCATTGTTTTAAATTTTTTTGAATGAAGCACGCAACAAGGTAGTGAGTGTCCTATTAACTACTTTAGTTTGGCCATCCATTTGAGGATGTGCAACAGTAGAAAATAGAAGTTTAGTTTCTAATTTACTCCATAAAGTACGCCAAAAATAACTAAGGAACTTAACATCTCTATCACTAACAATAGATAGGTAGCCCATGCAATCGAACTACCTCCTTGAAGAATAAATCAGCAATATGTGTTGTGTCATTGGTTTTAGTACATGCAATAAAATGGGCTATCTTACTAAACCTATCAACAACAACAAATATACTATCTTTACCATTTTGAGTCATTGGCAATCCTAAAATAAAATCTATAGAAATATCAGTCCAAGGCTGATTAGGTACAGGCAAAGGGGTATACAAGCCATGCGGTCGAATTTTAGTCTTTGCTTGCCTACATGTAATGCACTTGTCACAAACAGATTGAACATCATGCTTTATATGGGGCCAATAAAAATGCTCACGTAAGATATCTAAAGTTTTTAGGACACCAAAGTGACCCATTAAACCTCCCCCATGATTTTCCCTTACAAGGTATTCACGAATAGAACAATTAGGCACGCACAATAGAACCGTTGCGTTCGAAGGTAAAATCTCTTTTATTTTTTTTCTATCTAGATTTTTGTTAGTAATGTAGTCTTATTTGGGAGAAGTAGAGATCGACATTTACCGAGCGGGGTTGGTGCCTAACACCTTTTTACCCCGTAATGTGATCCCCGGATTCAGTTTTTCTTTAGTAGATTAGTTTCTTTATCCGTTTAGAGTCAGTATTCGGTTCCTAGACCGTAATAACTAGGTGGCGACTCCCAAACTTCAAGGGTCAAAAGCGGATCCGCGCACCCCGTGGATCGAGGGCACTTTCAGGTATCCCAAACCCGTGGTATATAATCAAATCTGTTGTCAGGTATCTTTCTAATTATCGTGTAATAAGTCATTTGCTTTGTGTCGTGGCTGGTTCTGTCAGTCCTGTTATGTCTGCTAAGCCAGACGTGTCTGTTGAGTCTATTATTACTATTAAGTCGGTTGAGTCTGTAGTAAGTCCTATTACCCCATTCAAATTTAATAAAATAGAAAAAAAATTTGATTACCCCAAGTGCAATAATAATTTAACTAATAACTTGACTTCAAAGGGAAAATCTTTTGATGAAGAAACCTCCATCGAATTAATTAAATTACTCGAACAAGAAGATGAACATCGGGCTCAACCCTAGTGGAAGAAATGGAACTAGTCAATCTTGGAACAAAAAAAAATCTTCAAAAGATTCGAATTGTTGTCATTTTATCCCCCGAAGAACACAAAAGAACAATGGATTTGCTTAAAAAATTCAAAGACATTTTTGCGTGGTCTTACGAGGACATGCTGGGAGTGAGCACAGATGTCGTTCAACATAGGATTCCATTACATCCCAATGCTCAACCAATTAAGTAGAAATTCCAAAGCATGAAGCCAATGGACTTTGAAAATTTAGGAAGAAGTCACAAAATATATCAACGTTGGATTTTTGAAAGTGGTAGAGTATCCATAATGGATCGCTAACGTAGTACCTGTACCTAAGAAAGACGAAAAGGTAAAAATGTGAGTGGACTTCCGAGATTTAAATAAGGCAAGTCCTAAATATAGTTTTCCATTACCCCACATAGATGTATTGGTTGACAATACTGCTGGACATGCCATGCTCTTGTTTATGGACGGATTTTTGGGATATAACCAAATAAAGATGGATCCTCATGACATGCAGAAAATATCATTCATCGCGTAATAGGAAATATTTTGTTACAAAGTCATGCCTTTCGACTTGAAAAATATTTGGGTCACCTATCAAAGAACAACTACGACTCTATTGCATGACATGATACACAAAAAAGTTGAGGTTTATGTGGATGAATTGATAATAAATCTAAAAAGACTAAGGCACGCCACTGTACTAGAAAAGTTTCCTACAAGGATTCAAAAGTACCAAATGCATCTCAATCCATAAAAATTCGTATTCGGAGTGACTTCTGGAAAACTGTTAGGATTCGTGATCAATCAAAGAGGGATCGAAGTTGATCTTGGAAAAATCAAAGTTATCCAAGAAATGGAACCTCCTAAAACTAAAAAACAGATTTGGAGTTTTTTAGGCATAATTCAATACATCAATAGATTCATCGCTCAGCTCACCAATGTATGTGAGCCTATATTTAAGCTTTTTAAGAAGAATAAACTGACAGTATGGTATGAGCAATGTCAAAAGGCCTTCGATCAAGTTAAAAATTATCTCTCAAGCCCACCTATCCTAGTTCCATCTACTCCAAATGAACATCTTCTCTTCTCCTTTATCTGTCAATCACAGAAGAAGCTATGGAGTGTATGTTGACATAATACGACAAAGACAATCATAAAGAAATGGCCATTTATTATATCAACATAAAAATGTTGGAGTATGAACGAAAATATTCAACCCTCGAAAAGACCTTCTTGACACTAGTGTGGGCTACTTAGAGGCTTCGGTATTATATGATTTTTTTATTTAGTCATTCTGTTATCTTCAATGGACCCTCTCAAGTATCTCTTTGAAAAGTCGGTACTAACAGGAATAACCACACGATGGTTGTTGTTGTTATCAGAATTTGACATCATGCATGTTACATAAAAATCCATCAATGGATGAGCGGTGGCATAATACTTGGTCGATCATCCAGTAGTAGAAGGAATAAGACCTATAAATCAATTCCCGGATGAGAACATAATGAATCTCAAGGAGAAACAAAGAATTCAAGCATGATAGTTATACTTTGATGGAGTCATAAATCAAAATGGGTATGGAATATGGGCAGTTTTATTCTCTCCTGGACGATGCCATATTTTAATCGCTATTAAGTTAGCTTTCTCCAATACCAATAATACAGTTGAATATGAAGCGTGCATCGTCGAGGTCAAGGCTACTTTGAATTTAGGTATCACAGAAATTGAAGTATTTGGGGATGCCACTTTGGTCATACATCAGTCGTTGAAATAATGGAAAAATAAGGATGGAAAATTGAAGTCCTATCATGAGTATCTGCTAAATTTGATGAGGAAGTTCAAAACCATCATTTTCCAACATTTGTCAAAGGAAGATAACAGATTCGTTGATGTTCTGGCCACTTTCTCCTCAATGATCCATTTGCCTCCAAGCATAGAAGTAAGGCCTATCACCATCGAAATCAAAGATAAACCTATATATTGCTATCAAATCGACATCACTGCTTGACTCCCCGATGGAAAGTCATGGTATACTGACATTAAGAAATTATTGGAAAAACGAGAGTTCTCACCTGAAGCGTCAAGGAAAGAATGACAAACCCTAAAAAGATTTGCATCCCAGTTCATCATATGCATAGGAAACTTATATAAGAGATCTCATGATGGAATCCATTTGTCATGTGTCGATGAAGATCAAGATGAACATATAATGGTAGAATTGCATTTTAGAGATTGTGGACCTCATATGAGTGGGAAGATGTTAGCCAAGTGAATCATGAGACACGGGTATTACTGGGCAACAATGGAAACAGACTATCATCATCTGGTCCAAAGTTGCCATAAATGTCAAATACACGTTAATCTCATACATGTACCTCCATCTCATTTAGTTGGTTTGACTTCGTCGTGGCCAATTTCTGTCTGGTGAATTGATATAATTGGAAAAATCACATCTAAAGCGTCGAATGGACATGTGTATATTCTAATGGCCATCAATTACTTCACTAAATAGGTGAAAGCCACTCTGTACGCCATCCTTATTGCATCCAAATTTGCTAAGTTCATCCAAATACATATTATCAGTTGGCATGGGGTGCCTTCTGAGCTGATCTCCGATAATGGGTCGTATTTCAAAGTTGAGGTTATTACTCTATGTTCAAAATTCAAGATTCAGCATCACAAATTATTCTCCTACCTTCCCCAGACTAATGGGGTAGTTGAAGTAGCTTATAAAAATCTCAAGACAACCATCAGGAAGATGTGTCAATCGCACAAAGATTGGTCAAAGAAGTTACCACTTGCACTCTAAGCATATTGCACCTCGATACGATCATCCACCGAAGCCACCCATTATTCTTTAGTGTACGGAATGGAAACGGTCTTACCAGTTGAAATGGAAATACCATCCCTCAGGATTCTAATGGAAAGTCAACTATCAGAAGCAAACTAGGTCCGTTACCAGTATGAAGAGTAGAACTTAATCAATAAAAAATGACTTAAAACCCTGTATCATGTGCAAGCTTATCAGAGAAGAGTCACTCGTGCATTTGACAAAAAGGTTAAAGTTCGTGACTTGCAAGTTGGGGATTTGGTATTCAAAGAAAATCAAGCACCTATTTTTTACTTTAGAATAAGTTTAAGCCCAACTGGGAAGGTCCTTTCATCATCAAATAGATACTGCCTAGGAAGGCAGAACCAACCAACCAAGATTAAATCAAGTGGTACTACATTTTAGAAAGTCGTCTTCGGCTGAACCAATTTCCATGTTACCTAGTTCAATATTCCTTTTTCTTAATCCCTTTGTAACTTTTTCAAAAATAGTAATAAAGAAAGTTCTTACCCTTTTCTTTCTCAACCCAATCACCCAACCTAAAGGAGGGAATATACTTAAACTACGTTTTGGTCTGATCCCAAAAATCTGGAGTACGTAAGCAACCTGAGAAGTTACTTCAGGCCTGACCACATCAAAATAAAAATATATATATTCCCAAAAAAAATCATAATGAAAAAATAAATAATGGCAGAATTGGGAATAAAATTCAAAGAAAATGAAAGAATTATGAAAGACATGCCACATAAGGGGCATTTAGGTTTTGAGTCTCCAATTCATTTTCTTCCTAAACCTAGTCCTAAGCCTACCTAAGAAAGTCCTCCCAAGTACCGAATGAATAAGTCAAGGAAAATGACAAGCAAGATCAAGCAGTAACTTTAGAAGTTCAAAAACAAAATGGCCTACTAGGTTGAAAATTCGAAAAGGCAACTTAGGCAAAAATTAAGACAAGCTCACGAGGTTGAAAATTTGAAAGGACGGTCTTAAAAAAATGCTTGCTAAGTTGAAAACCTGAAAGGATGACTTAGGCAAAAATTAAGGTAAGCTCACTGGATTGAAAACCTGAAAAGATGATCTAGGTAAAAGTTAGAGCAATCAAAAGAAAATCTCAATCAAGTTAAAATTTTGAAAAACATTCCAAGATCAAACGCCAAGAATCCAAATGATCAAGCTCCGCCGGTTTCATCATCGTGCAAGTAATTATTGGTTTGTCTTCAGAAGTCTCAAACACTATGTCAATGACTAATTTGAAAATTTTCACTTTCCAAAACGAGCCAAAAGGGAGAAAACATGATCTCCAAAAAGAATATTAAAAATAAATATTTGGTTCCAATATTTTAGCCTGATTCATAATCTTGAATTAAAAGTTAAACTTTTATTGCACATGTAGTAATTAAAGATCTTTAATTCTCATAACATGGGATACTCTTCTTTTCTAAAGTATGTGGTTCCCCCCCCCCCTCCCTTTACACCAGGGGCATTCATTTTCAAATTGTGTCCAATTATCCCCAGTGCAATGTTCCCTGTCAAATTAGGGGCATCAATTTCGACCCTAGAGGATAAAGTTGACATAGAATTAAAGGTTACCCCTTTGATAGCAATTTTTGAAATCCCTGAGATTCAAAAAAAGTCGAAACTACGGTTTAAAATTCATTAACCCCAATTTAAAAAAAAACAAAATATTAGTTCTTGTGGAGTAGGATTTTACTATAATTTTTCTCAATTTTCTCTCAAACCCATTATCAAATTATGCTCAGTTATGCTTAGATTATGTTTAGACCTTATGCTTAGGTTATGCTCAGTTATCCTCAAATTATGCTCAGACCTTACGTCCAATTATGCTCAGATTATGCCTAGTTATACTAAGATCATGCTCAAACCTTATGCTTAGATTTCACTCAATTTTTAGTACATAATTTTCTCAAGTTTTGATCAGATTTTATGTTGATTTTACGTAATTTTTCATTGTTAAATTTGTTATTCTCCTAGCATAAATGCGTAGAATGGAGATGCACCTTTTTAAAATCATAATTACACTGCTGTACACACGTGCACTCTCATTGCATTTGCATTTACATTTGTCAAAGAGAATATATCAAAATTCAAGGATTTGACATTTTCTTCGTCTAATGAGAGTTTATCCTTAAGGATCTGGATGCCTCGACAAATTACAGAATCAAACTGCAAAATGAGTTGTCATTGGATTTGGCATTTCGATGTCGCACTATCTACCACAATAGATTGACCATCTAGTTTGCCTCCACCCTCTATCAAAGAAGTGCATTTGAAGACAACCTATTTTTGCATATGCTTAATTCGACAATTCATCACCTGATTGTTGTGGATTCCTAATGATGAGTACAAAAAACTTGACGACTTTGAGTATTGTTCTTGATTTCTCACATTTCTAGTCTTTCCTTCTCCCTTACTTGTTATGATTGGACATAAAAAATTACGTACGCTTAGGATCACTACACATCACATCTGATTTAGCAAGTACGTACGCTTAGGTTCACTACACATTTCGATAACTTAGAAACATTACAACATTAGGAAACTATGGCCTCAAGACTTAAAAATAATCACGTTAGGACTGAAAGACATCTCATGCCAAAATTCGTGAAACTCTTTAAAAATTAACAAAATGACGAAAATACCCCTCACGAATTTCGTATCTTCGAAACATCTTGAAAGTGCCTCAATTGAATTCAGAATATGATTTCAAGTCTAACGGGACCAAAATAGAAGAAAATACAAAAAAATTATGAAAAATCAACAAATGACAAAAATGTCTCTCAAGGTCCAACTTTGACCTAGAGACCTTGATTCTTAGAAAGACATGATAGAAAATTATCAATAGGATTAAACGCATAAAAATTTTTAAAAATTGAAATCTAATCAAATTTAAATTCAAATTCAAATCAAAATTTCATCAAAATCAAATTCAAAATTAAAATTTAACTGACAAATTCAAATTCAAATTAAACATTAATCGACTAATTAAAAAGTCAAATTAAAAGTTAATTGACCAATCAATGTTAAAATTAAAATCCAATAAACCAAATTGAAATTAAAATCAAAATCAATTAATCAATCAATGTTAAAATTAAAATTCAATCAACCAAGCAAATTTAATCAAATCTAATTAAAATTAAAATCGACTAATCAAATTTCAAATTTAATCGACCCACTAAAAGTTAAATTAAAATCAATTAACCCATAAACTTTCAATTGAAATCTAAACAACCATTAAAAATCAAAATAAAATTAACCAATCAAAGCTTAAACCATGTGGGGCCATTAAGGTAAGTAGTATGGGATCACCCCCCTCTATTCTCTTAATAGAAACATGAGAGAGAAGAGAAGAAAAGGAAAAATAAAAAATAAAACATGTAAAAAAGAAGCATTCGACCAAAAAGAAGGAAAAAAAGATTTTTTAGAAAGAAAAAATCTATATGAGGCTCTCCACACATTGCCAGGAAGGATCATCATAGCATCTTCTCCTCCTCTCTCCCTATACTCCATACATTATCTCTTTAGTCACACAGTTGTTACCATTGACAACAACACTCAAGAAAACACCCACCATATTCCTCTCTCACAGGCCTCCCTCCCTCTAACTCTCTCTCTCCTCTCTTTCTCTCTCTCTCTCTCTCTCTCTCTCTCTCCACGTCTCTTTTCTCTCAGAATTTTTATTTACTTTTTTGCTCTCTCTGACTTCTTGGACAATAAGCAATTGAAGGAAAGACACAATCAGGAATAATAAGAAGAGAAAGAAAAAGGAAAAAGGATAAGGTTTGAATAAAAAATTTAGTAGTGTTGGAAAAACTTCTTCTTCTTCGAAGTACCATTAAAACACAGCAGCATTGCCTACAACTATTCCATTCTTCTATTAAACTCCCACGACAACACCTTCTCTATTGCTTGAACGCCTCACAACATAGTCGCTGGGTCTGTTTTTCTTATCTCTGATGCCCCTTCAGCGGCAACCTCACAAATCTTTTCTTTTCTTGATCAACCTATAGTAGCAGCCCCTACATCCTTTTACAGGTAAGTCATTGTTTTTTTTTTGTCAGTATTTTCTTCATTTCTTCTTGTTCACAGCAACGAATCCAAATTTTTTTTTTATTTTCACATTATCTTCATCCTCATAGATATTTCGTAGTAGTTTTGATTTGTTTGTTATTGTTCTCATATTTTTTTAATTAACCGAATTACGTACCATGTTGTTTTTTTGCAATAATCCCATGATCATCATGTTTGGATCGATTGATGATAGGAGTGGTTCATTCTTTCATTATTTTTTTCGTGATCATGTTAGCAAGGTTAATTGAAATTTCCAAATTAGTAAATCATAAGTCAATAATAGAATTTCTAGATAGAAAAGTGCAAAGATCCTAAATTGAAAAATTACAAAAACATGAAATTTCTAAATTAGACATTTATTAGTATGAATTCTTAAAATAGAAAATTATGAAATTTTCGCATTAGAAAGCTCTAGATATAAATCTTCCAAAATAGAAACTTTTGATTATGAACTTTCCAAAAGAGAAAATATGAATATGAATTTTTCAAAAAAGAAAATATGACCATGGAATTTTCAAAATAGAAAGTTACAAATATGAATAGAAAATTCCAAAACACATGCAATTCATAAATTTTCAAGTTATCAAATCATGATCATGAAATTTCTAAATCGATAAATTACTCATATAGACAAAATTCCAAAATTAACAAGATAATGATATATCCCAATTTCTGAATTTCCAAAAACATTTGTCTTGAATATTCACCACTAATAAATGAGTTATTGCATGGCATCGTTGTCAAATCGTTGCATAAGTATCACATGTTAGGACCTATTAAATTGAATATTAGTTATTCCTAAACATGAATAATTATACAAGTAGTTTGAATCACTCTAGTCACTGAAAAAGGAATTTAAAAGCTTAATTTCATCATATGGAAATCAACTTAAGCACGGTAATCATGAATTTCATAAAAATCACATAATTCTCAACTCTACTAATATAAAAAAAAATGAGAAAGATTAAAAAAACAAAATAAAACTTCCTACATCCCAAGCTACATGATGATTATTATTCACAAACAATAGAAAACACTAACATGATAATAACGAATGAATAACAAAGATAAAGTATGAGATGAAGGAGAAGAAAGAAAAAAATAAATTATATCGAACTTACCTCAATGACGGGATGGTTGTTGAGTGCGATTCCTTAAAAAAAATGGAGTAGCGTGAGAGGTGCTCAAGAACTTAAATGAAAAATTTGTTGTTGCTGTAAATAGTGTCAGAGAGAAGAGAACGTCTGTTGTGGAGTATTCGAGAGAAGAAAAAGGACTGAAGATGACGGAGAAGATGTTATTAGAGCCACTTAAGAGAAGACACAAAAGCTTGATGTGGGCTATGCTGTGGTGATTACAAAAAGAAACACATAGCTTGCAGACGTTGGTTGTGCTGGACTATAATCAACAAAAAAAAATGAAAAAGAATGCAGATGTTGTTGGATTTTGATCAAAATAAGAGAATAAGAAGGTGAGACATTGGCTGCCGTTTTGATAAATAAAAAAAAAGATGGGACGTTGGCAATATTTTACTAAAGAGAAGGAAATGAGTTATGGCTGAGAATAAAGAACTAGATATGATAATGGCTAAGAGTGAATGAGACGATGATCATGCTTGAGAGTGAAGGTTATGATAGAAGGCTGAGAGTGAAGGTGTTATTGACAATGGAAGGGTTGTTGCGTCAAGGTGTTAAAAGGGAAGAGAAGGGAATAACTTGAAGGTTGTTTTGAGGTATAAAAGGGAAAAGGAAGGGTTGTTGGAGGGTTATTTTGGGGCGTTGTTGTGTATTTTAATGGTTGAGGGAGATGTTGTTGTAATGGAGGTGCTATTATAGAAAACAAATGAAGGTGATGGTGAAGGGGTTTTATTCTGTGGGTTGAGGATAGAGAAGACGACAATAAGGCTGTTGTGAGGGGGACATTGAGAAGAGAAAGTAGGGTGAAGAAAGGCCATTGGTATTGGTCTCATTTTCTTCTTTTATTTTTTATTATTTATTTTTTTGTGTTCGCCCCCCCCCCTCCCCCATCTAACGTGAGAAGGTCCTACCACTTATAGTTGTTTTCCTTCCTTTTTGGCTTAACTTTCCTTTTTATTCTTCTTTCAATAGTTAAAGAAGGTCTCCTCTTTCTTTCTATATGTTCTTCTCTGTCGAATCCATGAAGGAGGTGTGCATGGGTAGCAACGATCCTGTACTTCTTGCAAAATAAATTGCTATGGAATGCGGTCCATTTAAAGGATTTTTGGTTGATTGGTCGAGGATTTGGTCGATCAAATTGGTTTATTTGATTTTTCTTACTATTATTATTTTATTTTCGTATATCATCGACTCGCAATTGGTTTTATTGGATTTTGATTTCAATTCGATTAGTTGATTGGATTTTACTTTCAATTTGATTAGCTGATCAGATTTTATTTTCAATTTGAATTCAACTTAATTCTTAAATTTTTTTAAATGATCGGTTATTTGAATTTTAATTGCAATTCGGCGGATTACCTAACTTTTAATTTTAATTTTAGTTGATCGATTGAATGTCAATTCAATTTGACTAGTCGATTTAATTTCAATTTTAATTTGGTTGGTCGATTTTAGATCCGATATTTATGAGAGGCATTTTTGTCATTCTATTAATTTTGGCAAATTTTGGCATGAGGTTTCTTTTAGTCTCAATGTAATTGTTTCTATGTCTCAAAGTCTTATCTTCTTAACGTTGCAAGGTTTCTAAGTTATCAAAATGCGCAGTGAACCTAATCATGTGTACCTGTTAAATCGAGTGAATAGTGTAACGATCCTAAACGTGTATAATTTTATATCACGTGACAAAGAGAAAGAAGAGAATGAAATTAGAAGGATTGGGAGAAACAAAGAAAATTGGAAGAAAGCCTTTTACAATCTTTCGAGTTATTTGCGCTTATCATTAGGAATCCACCACTGCCAAGTGACGAATTGTCGAATTAGGCATATGCAAAAATGTGGTGTCTACACCCTACTTTGCTCAAACTATGTATCCCCAATGCTCTCTTTTGCCATTATTTTTTGCCACATGACAAAGCACAATGCACACACAGACGTTCCACGAACTCAAAAATGGTATGAGAAGCTCACTGAATCAAACAAGGAAACTTGGAAACAAGGATATCAAACTAGAGTTTTTCAAAAAGGTAAAGATGTTAAATTTCTAGGAGAAACTAAAATGCAAGTAAACCATTATGGTTCCATTTTTACTTATTTATATCCCTTTTAAATTTCCTCGAGATACATACGACGTGATGAAGTGTGATTTGAACGAATTTTCGGTTATGGCCATTATTGGATCCAACTTTGGACATGGGCTTGGGCCTTAAAACCATTTTTCCACCTGGATTGGCCTTGTGTTTTCCCTCGCAACTTGGGTTTGCTCTTATTCTCACTCATAACATTTTTTACTTGAGGACATCTTACTTCAACCACCTTTTAGACCCATGAAACCCACTCCTCATCATTTCTGATTTCGTTCCCACCTCTTCATTGTTGGACCCCAACTTTCATTTTGACATTGTGGCTGCTACTATGGGCACACCATCATGCCTCCCTGGGACACAATTTTCTTGTGGTACTACTTCTGATTTCGAACCTACCATTTCCATCCCACTTTATCTCTCCTTACCCCTACTTTATCATAGTTATTTTAATTCAACACTGGGTTTGAGGTTGCACTGGTCCTCTTGAATTATTTAGAAGTCTGAGTTGAGTTACAAAGTGCATGTTCTAGAAACATGCACAAAGTGAGACAATTTTTGGTGTGATGCTCGCCCTTGAGTTCATATTTTGAAGGACAAGTATTAAAGAGACTTTATCTTGTACAATGCAATTGGGCCAGTTCATGTTTGTGTCTAAAATAAAACACATTTTTTCAGTAGTGGATTCCCAAGAAAGTAACAGTAAAACCCCAAGTTTTTTATTCATATCTCAAGGAAAAATAAATAGTGGAAGTTTGAGAAAATCCTAAAAGTAGGACTTAGGGTAAAATTTTAGGATTTTTTTCTTTTCATTTTTAATGAAATCTAACCTCGCCATTGGATTCAAAATGATCAGAAAATATACTTTAGCCTATAAGCACTCTCAAATACGAGTCCAAACAGAAAAGTTGTAAAATCCTCAATTTTTGAGTCGAACCAGGCTAAAATAATGACTTTTTACTAGAGTAAGAATTTTTAAAATTCGATCATACCATTGAGTTTGTAATAAAAAATTATATAAAATTGAGTATTTACTCGCCATTTTTTGAGCCCAGAAAGTCGAATTATCTTCAAAAATGGAAACATCGTCAATTTTAGGGTCCCACCGGAACGAAAAAGTGAATTTTTGTTAGAGAAAGAATTTATATAATCTAAACATGCCATTAGATTTGAAACAAAAAATTATATAAAATAGAGTATTAACTCGTTACTTTTGGAGTTCGGACAGTCAAATTATCGTTAAACGAAACAACATGTAAAATACCGATTTCATTCCGCAACTTATATAAATAATTTTTAAAAATAAAATTAGTATTCATCTTCTCTTGTAACGTATAAAAATGAACCGAGAGTTTTTTTAAAAAAATTGGTATTTTCCCAACTTTCAACCTTAGATTCGTAGCGAATGGATCGTAGTCGACTTCCGACGAAGAAGGAAAAGACATCCGCAATATACAAAACCCACCTATTTTCTTTTCTTTTTCTCTTCTCTTTCTTTCCATTTCATTGAAAAATAGTCGTAGGATACATGGGGGGTTTCAAAACTTCGACCCCAGTTTTCATCTACTTTGAGGCCAAATCGTCCCCCGTTGTAGAAAAGAGAAAAGACGACAACATCAAGATTTTCGAAATCATCGAGTCTGATTAAAAAATTAGCAGCATCGACATCTATTCCGCCTTGATTTCTGTGTCGATTATCTCAATTTTCGTACACGTGCTTCAATTTTGTTGCATAGAGATTGGTAAGGACTCTCAATTTCTAGTGGTAACCGTAAATTATGAAAATTGCATTTAGAATTTTAACGAAAATTAGTTATGTGTTTCAAAAACATAGAATTCTTTTAGTTATTTCAAATTTACGTGAGGACCTTCATATTTGATGTGTTTAATTATACTTTATAACAAATTATACGAGGGTAAGAAATTTCACTGAGTTTTTCTACTAGTTGGGTTCTTTGCACTATTCAGACATCGTTTTGTTCCTAGTTTTATAATTTTTCAATTTAATTAATGAAAATGAATTTCAAAGTTTGAAAAATGTTTTAATATTCAATGAATTCATATTGAGTTGATGAATATCGAAAAATAAATATTGTATTCTGAGTGATATACTATCCTAGGATGTACGGTAGGGACAATTAAACTCATACATGGTATAAGACGCGTATAAGAGTGAAGTCACAATTGGAATCTAGGTTTATTTCTTTCTATCTTTACAAGTGAACTTGTAATGTAAATATGGTCTTATACGAATGGGGTTGTATATTTGGGAATTACATGCACACCTGACAGGCATATACGAAGATGATTAATCAATGATTATTAACAATCTATAGTAGTCGAACTTTTTGACACATCAAAAAGAGACCCATTGCTTACGGTCACATCAAACGCCCAGCCTGAGTCGGATAAATGATCTTACAAGTGTAGTAAACAGTGACTAGGCACAAGATCAGGAACTAATACTTTATTATAAAACATCATGTCCCAACTAGGAGCGATCCAGTCGTGAATCCCAGTTCTCTAATTCCATTATTCCACATTGTGTATTATGTATATGTTGTCTTACTTTAGAATATAAAATAAAATGCATGTTTAATGTTTCCATTTGATCAATTAGATTTGTATAAAAAGAAAATATTATAGTGAGTACTGCTGAGTAATGCAATGTGAGTTTTAAAATGTTTAGTTACTCATCCCTGACTATATGTACCAGTTAATTGTAGTTTATTCTATAAAACTTTGCATATGTTAAAATAATTTAGAACGCTTCTTCGTTCATGTTAGGAGACGTTATTGGCAGGAATTGTTTGCTACCCTATTGGGTAACCATTGTTACTCACAATTTTCTTCTCTATCTTTTAGGTTTAGATCCAACGCTTGACAAGACAGGAATAGAACACGAGTAAGGATCATTTGGTGGGTCGGATAGATGACCAGAGTCCGTTAGGTGGTGAGTACTGGGATTATATACCTTAGCGGTGTCAATTAGTCCATGTAATATTATAGATTTTGATTTAAGTGTTACTTATGTTAGAGTGAAGAGTTTCTGTATAATCTTGTATATAAATTTCTTTTTTCGCAATCTGATCTATCGTATGTTATTAGATGTATATAAGGTTCCACTATTATTATATTTTGTATGTATATATGTAAGATATAATGTATATCGTTTATTAGGTGAAACAGATATTTAGTGCCTTGGAATGCTAACATAAATAGAGGAAACTATGCCGAAATTTCGAGGCGTCACCTAGTACCTCGAGATTTGACATGGGACTTTGTATTAGTGTTTTGGGGGCGCCATAGTAACGAAAAGAATTAGACAAAAATGAAAACTTTAGAAGAAGTTTAGATGAAAAAAAAAGACAAAATACAATATTGATTGCTCTAAGGATAGAGCGATCTCTCTAATCAACAAAGTGAGCAATCTACTAATTTTTGGGACTTTTTGTAATTTTTTTGTATTTAGACCTCCCTTGTGAGCTTATAAATACTGATTTTTGGAGCTTTTAAACTGGTTTTCTTCTTCCTCATTCATCCCCTTTTTACTTGGTAAGATTTCTTTCATTTCAAGTTCTAATTTACACTAAAAAAATGGAATTAACAACGGAAATGTGACCTACAAGTTCATTTTGAACTTTAGAGGAAAGAAGCTAGGAATCACACATTACTTGTAAGGTTGGATCATTAACCCATTATCCTTGAAATGGGAACAAGGGGAAGAACTCAACTATTGTTTCCATCTCTGTGTCCCTTGATTTGTTGCCTAGATTGTCTCAAGAGAAAGGAAGCAATACCCACACCTCCAATGGTCTTCAAACGCCATGGATGGATCTAAATCTAAAAGAGGGAGAACACTATTTTTGACTCTTTTGACCCTAAAAGCTATCCCAAACCTTTATAAAACCTCCCCATTCTTATTAGAAAACCCATGCTATCAAGAGCCCCATCCTCAACCTAAACCTTTAAAAAACTTTCAACTTCCTCTATTTTTCTTTTCTCTTTTCTAAAAAATAACTAACGTATAGGTAACGGCTTAAAAAAAGAAGAACACAAACTTTAAGGTGGGTTTAGAATAGAAATTTAAGTGTTTTCCCCCTCTCCCCTATTCATCTCCCTCTTCTATCTTTCCCTTATTATTTAAAATCGCACATACTTTGTGCACCCACCATTAAAACTAATTTTGTGGTTAGTCCATGATAGTGGGCCCATAACTACCAAAGCTTACATTTTTCAAAATTATGTGTTCTTAATGCAAGGCATGGTTAGGATCTCTTTTTTCAATGAGATGATCCTCATCATCTAGGCCAACAACAACATCCCCTTACATTTAAGGGTACAAAACTGTTATTTTCTCGAATTATTTTATTTTTCTTTTTTATGTTTTCTAAAAAATGATCATGTTTTTAAGGTTACTACCTAAGGTGCCCACTTTCTCATTGAAACCTTTACCTAGATTCTAGGTATACAGGGCCTTTATCTATACGAGAGTCACTACAATGCCGAAAATTGAATTTTCTAAAAGTATTATCCGGGTGGTCATTCATACCCATTTCTTAAAAATGAATGATAGCGACTCCAAACAATATAGTGTCGATATTTCAAACTCAAAAATTGCATCGTTACAATGCTGATACTTGAGTTGGATTAATTATATCTTAGTTTGTAATAAATGCTTAGTTGGTATGATTTCACTGTTTGGGGGTGGATGAGTTAAAGAATGTCATTTCCACCCCAAATCTAATAAGTACCCTCAATATCGCATTTAATGCCTTGATTTGATGAGGGGAAGATCTCAAATTGTCTTAAATTTTTTTGCTTTAGTTTGTTGAAGAATCAAAAGCTGAGCTGGGTGTTCCATTGAGCTGCAGCTTAACCTATATCTATTTGTAAATGGTTAGGGGTCTAATTTTGACCAAGCTTACTTGGTGGTATGTTCTATCACAAGAGTGTTGCTGAATATACTTGCTTGGGTTGTTTATGTTGGTTTCCTTCAATGGAGGATTCTGAACTTGCAGGAGTGGGGTTGGGTGCCTTTCTTGCCTCTATGCTTAGTATGACCAAGAATCCTTAGTAATTTGCAATAATTCTGTGGAGTTTATAAAGATTGGGCTAGATACTTCTTTTGATGAATACCTAATTTATGAGAAACGCGTCTTAATCTCAAATGGGGAAAAATGGCCTCCAAAGATAGCTAAGTGAAATTTTACTCTCACACACACACACACACACACACACACACTCTCTCTCTCTCTCTCTCTTGCTCCTTCTCTCCTATTCTACTCTTTTATTTTCTCTTTTAGAAGCTCTCCACGTTGGTCAACAATTAGTTAATAAATAATTCAATTGGAGATGAAATCTTTTTTGTAAAATCCCAAGTTTTCAATTCGTATCTCGAGGAAAAATAAATAGTGGAATTTTAAGAAAATCTTGAAAGTAGGACTTATGAGTAAAACTTTAGGATGTTTCTGATCATTTTTAATGGAACCTGACCTCACCATTGGATTCAAAATGATTGAAAAATATATTTTAGCCTGTAAGCAAACTCAAATGCAAGTCCGAATATAAAAGTTGCAAAATCCTCGATTACCGGGTCGGACCAGGCTAAAACAATGACTTTTTATTAAACTAAGAATTAATAAGATTCGATTATACCATTGGGTTCGTAACGAAAAATTATTGAATATAAACTATTTCTTTGTCATTTTTGGAGATCAGGAAGTCGAATTATCGTCAACAACGAAAACGACATCAAGTTTAGGGGTTACCTTAGACCAAAAATGTAAATTTTTTCTAGAGATAGAATTTATATAAATTGACTATACCATTAGATTCAGAACGAAAAATTAGGCGAAATAGAGTATTCATTTGTCAGTTTTGGAGTCCGGATGGCCAAGTTATCATCAATCAAAACAATAGGCGAAATACCGATTTCGTCCAAATTTTATATAAATAAAATTTAATTTTTTTTCATATATCTCATCTTCCCTAACTCGTACATATAGCCATGACAAATAGAAAATGGAAAAATTCATTTTTTTTTCCAATCTTTTACCTCAGATCTTTCGCAAACGGCTCGCCGTCGACGACCGCCGCAGAAGGAAAAAAGATTCGCAGTCTCGACATCTATAATACCCACCCAACCTTTTTTCGTTTCACTTTCTATTTCAACCGATATCGTCAAAAATCAGCCGTATTTATATACGGAAACTTCGAAACTTCGACCTCGGATTTCATACGTTTCGAGGTCAAACCGTCCTCTGTCGTAGAAGGGAGAAAGGACGACCACGTCGAGATTTTCGAAACCACCGGGTCGATTTCGAAAATCAACCGCTTCGAAGTTCGATCCATCTCGATTTCCTCACCGATTGCCTCGATTTTTGTGCACACGCTTCGATTCTTTCGCCTAGAGATTGTAATGAACCCTTAATTTCTATTAGTAATCGTAGATTGTGAAAATTGCATTTAGAATTTTATCGAAATTTTTTTGATGTATTTCCAAAATATAGAATTCTTTTGTTATTTTAAAAATTCAAGCCAGAAATTGCATGTTTGATATGTTTAATTGTATTTTTAACAAATTATACGTGAGTAGGGTATTTTAATGGGTTATTTCCATAAATTGGGTCTTGTGCACTGCTCGGACCCCGTTTTGATATAAAATTTGTATTTTTTTCAATATTATTGATAAAAATAAATTCTATAGTTGGAAAATGTGATTTAATATTCAATGAACTCATATTGAGTTGATGAATATTAGAAAATGGATATTTTATTGAAGATTTTGAAAACTATAAAAATCAAAAAAGGGAAAAAGGGTATGAAACGGTAAAATGTCAGAGTCACACCCGAAGGGTGATGTCTACATTTTACGTTGTTGTATTGTGTGTAGGTTGGTGAATAGATATCCAAGAATAATGTTAATGGTTGTATGTTTATTTAAATTTCTGTTAGCGCGAGGCGCTGTGTATTTTTCCGTTATGTTATTTATTTTAGGCCGGGTTGCCACGCTTGCATGGTAGGAAACTGGATATCCATTCTCAACCTTGTATTGTTAATTTCTCTTTTGTTTTCAAATAAAAATAATATATATATATATATATATATATATGAAACTATTTTGTGAGCTATTAAAGAGTCTGTGAATGCCTGAAGGGATAGTGCGTCATATCATCCGGAGTGGTGTACTATCCTGGGATATACGGTAGGGACCACCAAGCTCATACGTGATATGGGACGCGTATGAGAGTGGAGTCACAATTGGAATCCGGGTTTATTCTTCTCTATCTTTACCAGTGAACTTGTAATGTAAAGGTGATCGTATACGAATGGTTTGTATATTTGGGAATCACATGTACGCCTGATAGGTATAGATGAAGATGATTAGTCAGTGATCACTAATAATCTATAATAGTCGAACGTTCTGACACATCGAAAGGAGACCCATTGGTTATGGTCATGTCAAACGGCCAGCCTGAGCCAGATAAATGATCAACCAAGCGTGGTAAACAGCGACCAACCACAAAATCAGGAACTAAAAACCAGAGAAGAATTGTAACATCATGTCCCGACTGGGAGCTATCTAGTCGTGAATCCCAACTCTCTAATTCAAATACTCCACCATTGTGTATTATGTATCTGTTGCTTATTTTGATATATAAAATGAAATTCATGTTTAATGTTTTCATTTGATCAATTAGATTTGTATAAAAAGATAATGTTATAGTGAGTAATGATGATCGATGTAATGTGAGTTTTAAATGTTTAGTTGCTCATCCCTGGCTATATGTACCAGTTAATCGTAGTTTCTTTTGTAAAATTTTACAGATTTTAAAATGATTTAGTATGCTTATTCATTCATGTTAGAAAATGTTATTGGCAGAAATTGTGTTCTTCCTTACTGGGTAATCATTGTTACTCACCCTTTCCTTCTCCATTTTTTTTAGTTTCAGATCCTAAGCTTGGCGAGGCAAGCATAGAGCACGAGTGAGAATCATCTGGTGGGTCAGATAGACAGTCAGAGTTCGTCACTTGGTGAGTATTGGGGTTATTACCCCTAGTTGTGTCAATTTATCTGAGAGTAATATAGATTTTATTCTGAGTGATAAGAATTTTGTTAGAGTGAGGAATTCCAGTATAATCCTGTATATAATTTTTCTTCTTCCGCACTCTGATCTATCATACGTGATTAGACGTATATAGGCTTCCGCTAGTATTATATTTTGTTTGTTATATGCAAGATTGTATGTCGTTTATCAGGTGCAGGTTGAACGCCTTGGAATGCTAACATAAATAGAGGAGACCATACCGAAATTTTGAGGTGCCACCTAGTACCTCAAGATCTGACATGAGGATTTGTGTTAGTGTTCGGCGGGGCGCCATAGATGGTATCAGAGCATTGTATTAGATCCGTATGGGATACTGATCTGCTATGTTTTGGAGAGATTTGGCTGATACAACAGATATTAGAGCGATAATTATAGAGTGTCAATAGGAATTCGATATCTGGGCTCATTAGTAATTTCGCATTAGAATTATGAGTTCTTTTATGTCTAGATGTCTATAGAGCCTAGTAAGCCTAGGATAGGATTCTAGGTTTGTTCTGTTAGTTATGGAAATGGAGTCAATTACTAAGTTCCAGGCTACAGTAGTAATTATTGGTTGCGTAAGAGCAGTTTTGGCCTTCTGCTGATAAGTGTCTTAATACAGATGAACATAAGCGAGAGGTATGGACGAGGCAGAGGTCAAAATGTAATAGAGACAATACAAGTTTTGATCAGACCACTGATCTAATAACACAGCTAATGTCATTAATGAGACAGATGGCTAAGTTTCATATCAAGTTTAGAGAAGAAATATGAATAATACAACTATCACCACCTCGAAGCTAAATGGAAGGAAGGCAATTATTTTCTAATAAGTGACAAACAATTACGAAACTAACAAATTCATAGGAAAAATAACTATATGTAAGGAGTGAGATAATAAACGTATCAACTCAATGGATAGAAGAATTTTATAAGAAACAACATATACTACTAAATCAGTTGAAAAGAAAAGTTGTGATATATTACGAATGTGGTAAATTGAGATATAAAGGAGAACAATGTTCGGGTCGATATCAATCGATTAAGGATGCGTGCCTCAAAAAGATTCTAGACAAACCAATTGAAGGAACAATAAGGCCACCAGATTTAAATAAAGTTGATAAGGTAATTGTGCCATCCCGAACAGACAAGACTAGCGATCGAAGTGAGATAATGTACAAGACTTACCACGATTGTAGGGCACACCACTAAATCCAAGAAATGAGGAAGCGCTGGACTTCTTCGCAAAAGAAAAATACTATTCCACTTTAGAGACCATTACCACAAGGTCGTGCCTTTGAAGATTAAGAGAATTTCCCAGCCCAAAGGACAGGTAAATCCAAGGATGTGGTTGTAGAATTTTCAACGATTACGTCTATCAAGATTTGGGGACTTTTTCAATCTGGTTGAGGTCAATGAGTGGGTTTTAAAGATCTGAAAGATTTTGAGTGTCGTGTAATGCCCAAGAGATCAGTGGGTGATGGTGATTACATTCCAGTTGGACAAGGATGCCAGTCATTAGTAACATTTTGAGATGAATGTATTGAGAGATAGATCGTTTGAGTGGGTAGACCTCGAGAAGATGTTTGTTGATAGATTATATCTGAGATTGCTCGAGAAATCAAGCACTAGGAGTTTTTGAGATTAGTGCAGGGTAATCTATCAATTATAGACTATAAGATGATGTTCACTAAGTTGTCAAGATATACGCTCGAGCTTCTCCTGACAAATCTGCAAAAGGTTGTAGATTCTTCAGAAGACTATAATCCTACCTAAGGGCTAGGAGGTTGATGATTGAGATTACCAATTATAAAGATATGGTAAATCGAGCTTAAAGGATAGAATGAGAGGAGATAGAGTTACAGACCTCTAGGGGGCAAATGAGTTGACTTTAGATTTCTTTTCTTCCCAGATCAGATTCGGACAAGAGGCTGACATATTCGAGATCAATCTCCCCCGGATCAGTATATCCACAATATAGAACTCCTCCACTATCAAGTTTTAGAGTTTCCCAATCCCTGAGTTATAGAGTTGTTGGAGCTCTAATGATGCTAACAGAACCAAAGGAACCAAAAAGGCAGGTTCAGAACATGCAGGCTCCAATTTACCAACTGCCTACTCTATAAAAACCTACGAAGACAAGATCGTTGACATATTATGCGTGTGATCAGGTAGGACATATCAAGAGAGAATGTCCTCTATCATAGTCGCGAGCAAGGATTGTGACCCAGGAGAAAGTACCTGTCTCCAACGAAGTTTTGGAAGGTACAATTTCTAATTATAATGTTAGAACGTGGAGTTTTACTCAATATTGATTCATCTAGATTATATAATTCTGTGAAGAGTTTGCACACTTGCTAAAGCTAGAAACAACTGACACAGGTTAAGTAATGAAATTATTTATACCATTGGGAAGCCTTGCGAATAAAGAATAAGATTTTTGGAAGATCATTTAAGAACTTGCAAAATAGGTATTAGAATAATTGTAAAGTGTGAAAAGACAAGTGATGTTCAATTGGTACGCTAGTCTTTATATCAATAGTCTAGTCAATTACTCATATATTACGCTAGTAGATAAGTAGGTGTTTCTTGTATATCCCTCGTGTCGAGAGCTACTTCCTCGAATATCAACGCAGGGAGCCGCGTATCTTTCCTTTCGATTGAAGACGGCTTAACTTTGGGAGGCCTAACGACTGAACTATTAGATGAAGCAGCTCTTGCTTTACGACCTCTTGAATCGATTCTCCTCCTTTAAAGAGATAGATCCTCCTTTCCCTTTCATCTTTCTATCCTCGGTGTCGGCTCTAACTCTTCTCTTGCCTTCTCCTTTCACGACCGCCTTCCAGTAGAGGAATTCATTCTTCTCGTTCTCGTTACGGGATCAATGCCTTTTACAAACAAGCGCTCACTTCGAGACTTCGATCGTGGCTCCTTTTCACTCATCGAAACGAAAGCGCTATAAGTAAAGATTATGACTCAGTAGAAGCAGCGACTACCACCTACTTGTGCCCACATCCATCCTAAAGAGATTTAGTAGAGTATAAGTTAGGAGGTGGGTCGATGTAAAATGTGAGAAAGAATAATCTTGTGACAATGTTGCATTAATGGTGACTTAATAGAATTGTGAGAAAACAGATGTAGGATTTAGCCTATCGAGTAAGATTTTAAATTATAAAGGTTATGACAAAGGTTTTGAGAAAATATCACAATAAGTAGAAAATGTAATATTGAATTTAAAATAAAGATAGTGGTGTGTTTACGGTAAGATTATGCATTGAGGAGTAATATTCATAATAAGTATGAGTGAAAAATAATAGACGGTGTAATTGATGAGAGAAATACAGATAAAGAATAGAGAAGATGTGAAAGGATTGTTGTTGATAGACATTGGTGGGGAAGTGATACAAGGTGAATTGATTGTTATCTTAGGGTTATACAGATAATGGATTAGTTGGAGTATGAGTTTGAATTAGAGTGATTAATTAATGAATGTGTTGGGTTGACGGAGTATTGGAGACATAAGTCTATGAGTTATAAATCAACTAAGTTTTGGACTAAGAATACATGGTAATCGAAAATAAGTGTTATTTATTATACATGTCGTGTTAGTGGAATCACGACAGAGCTCGATAAGGTATGATTTTAATTTTGAGGACGAAATTTTTATTAAAGGGGGGAGAATGTAAGATCCCAAGTTTTCAATTCGTATCTCGAGGAAAAATAAATAGTGAAATTTTAAGAAAATCTTGAAAGTAGGACTTATGAGTAAAATTTTAGGATGTTTCTGATCATTTTTAATGGAATCTGACATTACCATTGGATTCAAAATGATCGAAAAATATACTTTAGCCTGTAAGCACGCTCAAATGCGAGTCCGAATATAAAAGTTGCAAAATCCTCGATTACCGGGTCGGACCAGGCTAAAATAGTGATTTTTTATTAAAGAAAGAATTAATAAGATTTGATTATACCATTGGGTTCGTAACGAAAAATTATTGAATATAGACTATTTATTTGTCATTTTTGGAGATCAGGAAGTCGAATTATTGTCAAAAACGAAAACGACGTCAAGTTTAGGGGTCATCTCAGACAAAAAATGTAAATTTTTGCTAGAGACAGAATTTGTAGAAATTGACTATACCATTAGATCTGGAACAAAAAATTAGGTGAAATAGAATATTCATTTGTCAGTTTTGGAGTCCGGATGGCCAAGTTATCATCGATCAAAACAATAGGCGAAATATCGATTTCGTCCCAACTTTTATATAAATAAAATTTAATTTTTTTTCATATATCTCATCTTCCCCAACTCGTACATACAGCCGTGACAAATAGAAAATGGAAAAATTCATTTTTTTTCCAATCTTTTACCTCAGATCTTTCGCAAACGGCTCGCCGTCGACGACCGCCGCAGAAGGAAAAAAGATTCGCAGTCTCGACATCTATAATACCCACCCAACCTTTTTTCGTTTCACTTTCTATTTCAACCGATATCGTCAAAAATCAGCCGTATTTATATACGGAAACTTCGAAACTTCGACCTCGGATTTCATACGTTTCGAGGTCAAACCGTCCTCTGTCGTAGAAGGGAGAAAGGACGACCACGTCGAGATTTTCGAAACCACCGGGTCGATTTCGAAAATCAACCGCTTCGAAGTTCGATCCATCTCGATTTCCTCACCGATTGCCTCGATTTCCGTGCACACGCTTCGATTCTTTCGCCTAGAGATTGTAAGGAACCCTCAATTTCTATTAGTAATTGTAGATTGTGAAAATTGCATTTAGAATTTTATCAGAAATTTTTTGATGTATTTCCAAAATATAGAATTCTTTTGTTATTTTAAAAATTCACACCAGAAATTACATGTTTGATATGTTTAATTGTATTTTTAACAAATTATACGTGAGTAGGATATTTTAATGGGTTATTTCCATAAATTGGGTCTTGTGCACTGCTCGGACCCCGTTTTGATATAAAATTTGTATTTTTTTTCAATATTATTGATAAAAATAAATTCTATAGTTGGAAAATGTGATTTAATATTCAATAAACTCATATTGAGTTGATGAATATTAGAAAATGGATATTTTATTAAAGAGATTGAAAACTATAAAAATCGAAAAAAGAGAAAAAGGGTTTGAAACGGTAAAATGTCAGAGTCACACCCGAGGGGTGATGTCTACATTTTACGTTGTTGTATTGTGTGTAGGTTGGTGAACAGATATCCAGGAATAATGTTAATGGTTGCATGTTTATTTAAATTTCTGTTAGCGCGAGGCGTTGTGTATTTTTTCGTTATGTTATTTATTTTAGGTCGGGTGGCCACGTTTGCATGGTAGGAAACTAGATATCCATTCTCAACCTTGTATTGTTAATTTCTCTTTTGTTTTCAAATGAAAATAATATATATATGTAACTATTTTGTGAGCTGTTAAAGAGTCTGTGAATGCCTGAAGGGATAGTGCGTCATATCATTTGGAGTGGTGTACTATCCTGGGATGTACGGTAGGGACCACCAAGCTCATACGTGGTATGGGACGCGTATGAGAGTGGAGTCACAACTGGAATCCGGATTTATTCCTCTCTATCTTTACTAGTGAACTTGTAATGTAAAGGTGGTCGTATATGAATGATTTGTACATTTGGGAATCACATGTACGCCTAATAGGCATAGACAAAGATGATTAGTCAGTGATCACTAACAATCTATAGTAGTCGAACGTTCTGACACATCGAAAAGAGACCCATTGCTTACTGTCACGTCAAACGGCCAGCCTGAGCCAGATAAATAGTCAACCAAGCGTGGTAAACAGCGACCAAACACACAATCAGGAACTAAAAATCAGAGAAGAATTGTAACATCATGTCCCGACTGGGAGCGATCCAGTCGTGAATTCCAACTCTCTAATTCCAATACTCCACCATTGTGTATTATGTATTTGTTGCTTATTTTGATATATAAAATGAAATCCATGTTTAATGTTTACAGTTGATCAATTAGATTTGTATAAAAAGATAATGTTATAGTGAGTAATGATGATCGATGTAATGTGAGTTTTAAAATGTTTAGTTGCTCATCCCTGGTTATATGTACCAGTTAATCATAGTTTCTTTTGTAAAATTTTACAGATTTTAAAATGATTTAGTATGCTTATTCATTCATGTTAGAAAAGGTTATTGGCAGAAATTGTGTTCTTCTTTACTGGGTAACCATTGTTACTCACCCTTTCCTTCTCCATTTTTTTTAGTTTTAGATCCTAAGCTTGACGAGGCAGGTATAGGGCACGAGTGAGAATCATCTGGTGGGTCAGATGGACAGCCAGAGTTCGTCACTTGGTGAGTATTGGGGTTATTACCCCTAGTGGTGTCAATTTATCTGAGAGTAATATAGATTTTATTATGAGTGATAAGAATTTTGTTAGAGTGAGGAATTCCTATATAATCCTATATATAATTTTCTTCTTCCGCACTCTGATCTATCTTATGTGATTAGACGTATATAGGCTTCCGCTAGTATTATATTTTGTTTGTTATATGTAGGATTGTATGTCGTTTATCAGGTGCAGGTTGGACGCCTTGGAATGCTAATATAAACAGAGGAGAGCATGCCGAAATTTTGAGGTGCCACCTAGTACCTAGAGATCTGACATGAGGATTTGTGTTAGTGTTCGGTGGGGCGTCACATTTTTCCAGTCGACCTAGAGATAGTCCTTACGTTCAAGCCAAGACGTTCATTTTTGAATTTCAATTTATTTGATTTAAATCTTAATTATTGAGATGTACTTCGATTGTTAAGTAATTTCTAGATTTTTTCCTCTAAAATTTAAAATATTTAGTAATAAATTCTGAAAGAGTTAAGGGAACTTCCAAAAGAAAATTATATAATACTTGCTTTGCCGATTATCGAAATTGATCCAAGCACCAAACCTTAAGGAGAAACATGAGCTTAAAGAAAATGACGAGAGATACCTTATCAAGATCTGCAATATTAGAGAAAAGAGAGAGAGAAAATGATAAGAGAGAAGGAGGGAGCTTACCTTTGCCAGAGTTGGAGGGGATGAATTTTCGTATGTTGTTATATTTCTCTTTGAAGCGATTTGTTTAGAGAGTTTGAGAAAAAGGAGAGTAAGAATTTTTATTAGAGTTTAGAGGAGTTTGTGTTGGACTAAAATTGGACAGAGTTGTGACTTTGACCCTTTTCAATTGTAATTGTAATTCTGCCTAATAAAAGCTTTAGGATGATATTACGAGATGATTCCATGAAATTATCACTTCAAATAAGGTAGTTAGAGCTTACACGAAGGATTTATAGTTCCAACTTTGTGGATCTTCCCTATTCCAAACACACCTTAAAGTGAGAAAGGCTTAGGAAGTCCTTATCCATTGCATTTGTCATCTTACTTATTACAAATAATGACTTATTAACTAGTAATGTCATATTAGAAAATATTATTCCTTAAATTTTTTTCAAGCATATTGAATTGAACAATAAAATATTGAAAAAAGAGTCTAACTAGCCATACTTAGTAAGGATTCCACCCTTACTACGGGTTCTTGGGCTCACCTTGTGGCATCCAAAAACATTATCTGACGCCTCAAGGTTGTAAAGGACAAAATTCTAAGAATTTTCAAATTTTTTTTTTTTTTTTAAAGATTAAATTTTCACCATTGAATTTAGGAGTTTCTTGGAATTTTGGTAACCGTCCATTTTCAAAACCTTGTATGAAGTCAAAAAGAATTTTTTTTGTTTTTTTGTTTTTTTGAATTTTTATTTGGTTATTAGTTTTTCTAAGAAATCTAGAGGTATGTTGTGGGATTGCCAATGTGACAATCCATTTTAGCAAAACAACTCTTAGTAAGATTTAAAATTTTACTAAATTAGTAAAAAGTATTTTTCTTGAAAAATAATATTGTTTTGAATCTTACTAAGGGTCGTTTTGCCCAAATGGATTATTACATCATAATATCTAGCACAACATCCTTCTAAGTTTCATCTAAAACTTAGATTAAAAAAAAAAACAATTTTTTAGAACAAGATCTAAGATTTTGAATTGAGCTGCTATCAAAAATCGACATAAATCCCAAACTTAAAAATCAAATTCAACCATAAAAATAACTATTTTTTTTTTTAAATTGATAGAATTTGATCCCTCAACCAACCTTAAAGCATCGGATCATGTTTTTGGATGCCGTGAGGTGAGTCGAAGAAGCGTTACCAACGGTGAAATCCTTACAAACTTGGTGCTAGGCGGACTCTGATTTGTATGTCTTCACTTGTAAGGCACGTGCCCCTCATGTCTAATTGGTACGGCTACCTAACCTCTCATAATATTTTGATCCTACGGTTAGGATTGCTCCAAGGAGTCAAGCCGGCTCTTTTTCAAGAGGGAGAACCAATGCAGCCCATATATGTATATATATTCGTGAAGTGGATTATGACCCATTCAAATTCCACGCCAGGTAGCAAAGCAAACAGGTTCTTCTTCTTCTTCTTCTTCTTCTTGTGCTCAGTTGTTGGTGGTCTTTGAAAATGGGGTTGTACTCAACTTTAATGGAGACAATTGAGGTGTACACAGGCCTATCTCCGATAGCTTTCTTCACGATCCTTGCTTTGATGTATGGGGTTTACCGCCTGGTTTGTGGGTTGTTTGTTGTCCCAGAAGATTTCAAGGCCTTAAGAGCTAACTATCTTCATCAGATGGGTTCTTCTTCGTCTTCATTTCCTGTGGCTGATCCTGTTCAGTTGGGAGACGTTACTGAGCAACAACTTAGAGCTTATGATGGTTCAGATCCTAAAAAACCATTGTTGATGGCCATTAAAGGTCAGATATACGACGTTTCCAGGTCAAGGTAAGTGGCGATTCCGTTTTTTATTTTCTTTCTTTCATTTGAAGTTTGTATTGCTGTCAATGTATAATTTGTAATAGGTTTTTGTGGGCTTCCAGGGTTTATGATGAGTTATTTTGGAAATTTGGGGGTTTTATTACTGTTGCCCGTCTGAATTTTGGGATTAAGTTTATATAGAGTACAAGAATTTTTTTTTTTTTTTTTCATGATTCTTAGGGATTTAAAAAAAAAAAGAAGTGCATGTCGGATTAAGGTTGAGTTCCTGTCTGAGTGCACGGCCAAAAAACAGGTCTTTTCTTCTCTTTTCATGGAACATCTTTTAAATTCCATTTTTGTTCCCAACCAATTTCATTCTTTTAAGAGAATGAATAGTGTTTTAAAGATTGAATAGTGATTTAAAGAGGGGCTGATTGGTGTTCAAAGTGATTTGGAGGGGACTTTCACCTTCAAATTTGCAGAAGATGCCAATTTGATGGAGAACTTTGAATATATGGGTTAGTGATTCTCTAATATGTTATAACACTTAAAAATATACACTTTGCCTATTAAGTGCACCTACCTACCAAATCCATTCTTCTTCTTCTTCCTCTGCCCTCCGCTTCTCTCTAGCATTCATTCATTCTTCTTCATTTAGCATCTATGAAGGTTTCAATGAGGATTTCATGATAGAAGAAGCAATAATCTTAGAATATGAGCAGCCCAATCCATTTTAAACATGATTTTAAAATAACTTGATTTTGTTTATGTCCATAGAATTCTATTGTCATGGTTATGTCGACATCGGCCTATCGACATAGAAAAATGGAAAAAAAAAATTGATTTTTGACCCCCAAGGATGACAGCAAGTTGCATTCCACCAAGAATGGCTCTAAGCTCATGCCATTAAACAGATTTACCCTCACAACATTCAGCCCATGCTGCTATGGCAGCCCCTTCTTCGTCTCTAATAATGGCTCCTTGCTCCCCTAGAGCTCCTTTGAAAGAACCATCAGTGTTTATCATCCAAAATCCCCTATCCGAAGGCTTCCATCTACAGCTGATGGGCACACTGGTCTTGAAGGAAATCTCTAAGTTCCATCTATCAACAATGTCCCTATTAGCATGATCATCTGGAACTTGGAAGTTATTTGCAGAAAAATACTCACGGATGTCCCAAGTAATGGCTTTGAGGACTTTCGAGGCGAGCAAGCTTCATTCCTAAACATTCTTCGGCACCTCTCACGCCAAACATGGTAAATGAAGGCACTAAAACACAATTTCCTGATGTTGGCAGCAAAGGAATTGCTCCTGGAGGTAGCCCACAGCCATTGTGTCTCTTTCAGCCAATCCATAACTGCTCGTTTGATGCCACATTTACCTAGTAGTTTGCCACAAATTTCCTTAGAGAAATTGCATTCTCCAAACAAATGTTGCACATGTTCTTCGGCATTCATGCAGAAAATACATTGGGATTGAATGTGCATCCCTCTCGATTGAAGAAAAGATTGGGTTTAAAGTCTCTCCATAAAAGCCAGCCAAGTAACAAAGTTGTTTCTTGCTATTCCTCCCTAGCTCCACACAAGCTTGGCCCATTGGGTGGGGGAAGAATCTTGTCTCAAGCTCTTGACAGCCGAACTAACGGAGAAGGCACCATTTCGCCTAGGGGTCCAGATAAGCCGATTAGTAGAGAATTTGTCAATCATGATTTCCTCAAGGCCATGACACAATAGTTTACGAGGGGAGAGAAGGAGGATCCCACTGATCATCATTAATTAGAGCGCTAACACAAGCTCGAGCATGCAACCTAGAATCATAAAGATGCTGGGGGAAATACCTGGCCAACAACACTTCATGGTGCCAAGGATCATGCCACGGCAAGACATTCCTCCTAGAGCCAATTTTGTAGCGCATAAACTGGCTTGCTTCTTCCCTAGCCTTAATGATTTTCCTCCAAGCCCAAGATGAGTTGGGGGAAACTTTCATAATCCAAAAGTGCTTCTCTTTGATTCTATTTTGCCACATCCAATTCACCCAAAAATTGTTCTTCTTGGAGGCAACATCCCAAACCTGCTTGAACATAGTTGTTTGGTTCCACATGGCAGGTTTAGTGATACCCAGGCCTCTCATGTCTTTAGGTTTGCAAACATTGATCCAGCTAACAGGGTGGATCTTCCTACCCATCTTAGGACCAATCCAGAGAAATTTGGCACAAGCCTGATCAATCTGCTTGGTAATCTTTTTGGGAAGAAGAAAACAAGAAGCTCAGTAGACTTGCATAGAGCTACGCATTGGCCTAATGAGCTCCAGCTTACCAGCAATGGAAAAGAATCTCCTTTTCCAGGATTGCATTCTTTTAGTGATCCTTAGGACAAGCGCCTCACAATTAGCAGCTCTCAACCTAAAAGGAATTAGGGGAACCCCAAGGTACTTCATGGGAAGCTCACCTTCTCTGAACCCCAGCATATCGCTGACCATATTGCTACGGGTAACTGAACTCCTAGCCATAATGAACTTGCTCTTGTTGATATTAACCTCCAGACCTACAAAATTGGCGAACTTGTGAAGTACCCTCATCAAAGCAGTAGGAGATTTAGAATTGTCTCTAAAGAAAACCATGAGGTCATCCACAAAGCACATATGGGAGATCTCAGGCTTTTTACATTTAGGGAGAAGGATAAAATTCTTTACTCTAACTTCCTTACTCAGAAGCACTAAGAAAACCTCCATAATGATAACAAAAAGATAGGGTGACATAGGATCCCCTTGTCTAAGCCCTTTCTTGCCCAAGAAGAACCCTCTAAGGGAGCCATTAATGAAAATAGAGTATCTAGGGGAGGTAATATAGGTCCAGATCCAGTAGAGAAGAGACTGAGGAAAGTTGAACTTGAGGAGACACAACTTGAGAGCCTCCCACCGGACACTGTCATAGGCCTTTTGAGATCAATCTTGACAACACACCTTGAAGCACCAGAGCTTCTCTTGAAATTCCTTAGGATCTCATGCGAGAGAAGGATGTTATCAATGGTTCTTCTCCCTTTAACAAAAGTCGATAGATTTGGACTAACTAGCTTGTGGATCACAGACCTTAATCTATTGGCAATGCACTTGTAAATCACATTGCTATAGGAAATTGGCCTATAATTGTCAAGAGATTTTGGCATCTCAATCTTGGGGATCAAAGCAATAGCAGTTGCATTGATTTCTTTGATAATCTTACCATTCCTGAAGATACTCTTGATGGCAGCAGTAACAACTTTACCAGTTATCTCCCAAGTGGCATGGAAGATGTGGGCAGTGAAGCCATCAGGCCCAGGAGCTGTCTCCATTCATATCCCAGAGAGCTGCCTTAATATCTCTTCCAAGGAAGTCAGACTCTTCCTCAGATAAGGCACTTTCGAATTGGATGTCCTCATCATAGTTATCATTCATGGACTCTCTACAATCTTCCCCCAGGATCCTTTTGTAATAACTCAGTCTCCTCAATTTCAGCATCACCAGTAAGGATCCTCCCATCATCTCTCTTCTAATTGCCTAGATGGCATTGCTGGTCCTCCTTGCTTTAAGAGATTGGTGAAAAAACTTAGTGTTCTTATCACCATTTTTGAGCCAGAGGACCCTCGATTTTTGCCTAACAGTAGATTCCTCATGTTTAGTAGCAACAACAAAGTCAGAGAGGGTCTTTTTTTCTTTAGTCATCTGATTAACATTAAGAGGTTGGGCTTGTAGGTCTAGCTGAACACTAGCCAAGTTTGCTCTGAGTTTAATCACCTCATCAGCTGAGTTGCCTTCCTTACTCTTATTCTAGGCCTTGAGGTTTGCTTTAACCCTCTTCAGCTTCATAACGACTTGAAACAAGCGGTTCCCCCTCACCGGGTAGTCCCAGGCTTCCTTGACTATCTCTAGGAATCCCTCCAAGTTAGCCCAATAGTTAGTAAACTTGAAGGGTTTGACACCTGACCTCACAAGTCTGTAAGAGTTGACAATGATCGGACTATGATCAGAGATGCCCTTCGGTAGAAAAACAACTTCAGAATTGTTAAAGGAGTCCACCCACTCAACATTAACCAAATTCTGCACCCTTCTTGACCGTTATTCCAAGTGAACTTGCACCCTCGAGCCTTGAGGTCTAGAAGGTCAGGTTTTGGACACATTCCATTGCCGCTCACAGTAGACTTGATAATTCTCCCCCCTACCTTTTCATTAGCGGAGAGCACTACATTGAAGTCACCAAGCACCATCCAGGGCATAGCTGCATAACTAGCCATGGCTGATATATCCCTCCACAGCCCCTTCCTTTCAACCTGATTATTAGAGCCATAAACAATAGTAAGAAGAAAGGACATTCTCCTTGAGGCTCAACAAGGACATTAATTGTTTGGTTCTGATGTGCTGCTCATCAGCTTTAAGGTGATCTCATAAGATCCAGATCCTCCCATTAAGGGCTTGATTGTAGTTATCAAGGATACTCCATCCCTGCTTAATCTTAGTCATCACCATATATCTTTTAAGGCCTCTGACTTTAGTCTCAATAATTATCATCACATCACATCTTTCCTTGGACATAAGGCTCTTGACCTCCACCTGCTTAAGGAGGTCATTAAGACCCCTAATATTCTATGCAACTATTATCATTGGGAGGAGGTGGGGGAGCTTCCCAAGCCATGGTTGCTTTTGTTTTGTTTTTTTGTAGCATCATACTCTAGTCTCTGTCTGGTTTCCACCACTCCTTTTTTGAGAGTCTGAAAGTCAGGTCTGCCTATAGTAGCTTTTGGGTCCTTCTCACCCACAGACTTCCTTTTGAGAGAACATGCCTTCCTCATTCGATTCTATGGGTTCATTAGTGAGGGGGCCAAATCTGTTCATGACATTAAACTTGAAAGCCTTAAGGATGGATTTTTGCTTGTTAAGAGTATAGGCTCCCTCTCCTTGGTTCTTGCTAGTTCCTTGGGGGGACTTAGGACCTGCCTTACCTTGGCCCCTGGAGTTTTCTTTACTTCCTCTTGCCTTTGTGTTTTGCTTAGCTTGATTGCTGTTGTTCCCATCAACCTTAGAGGGAGATTGGGAAGCATCCTTCTTGGCATTGGGTTCAGTATTTGCTTCTAGCACTTTAGTAACTTCATTCACCTCTTCATGGGTGGCCAGAGTGGACTCAGGTTTAGAATCTTGCTGCTTCTATTTTTTCCCTTGAGCTTTCTCCCAGTTAGCATCCTTAACGACCAGACTTGATCCACCTACCTCAGGCTTCTTAGCTGCCCAATTTTTCTTCTTAGTCACCTTTCTTGGGCACCTTGCCTGCATATGCCCAAACACACTTCAACCTTGACACCTAGGGGGCATCCAATCAACCTCTACATAAATTTCAGCAATCCTCACCCCTTTCATTCTTAGGTACAAGGTTTTAGGGATCTCTCTATCAACAAAAACTTCTACTCAAACTCTGGCATAGGTCAGCCTTGTGAGCTCCTCAGTGGCTTTGTCCATGTAGAAGAGAGGCTTCCCTACTTCACTAGCTACGCTGCTCAAGCACTTAACTGTCCATCCTTCATCACTTCATCAAGTCCATCCTGTTCACTTTCATCTTTTTCTACTTCATCTGTCAACAATGCTTTGTTGGTGTCTCTAGAGGGGCACTGGTATGCATGGTGTCCATAACCATAACCATGGCACTTGTAACTTCTTTCTTTGTCATCCCCTCGTTGATGTTCACCAACTATGGCTTTTCCTTTGTCATTTCTGACATTGGAAGTAGTGCTTGTCTGATTCCTAAGTAGTGGATTTCCTAGGTTAGGTCTGGTTCCAAGAACAATAGGTTGCAACTCTTGGCCACGAGGATCAAATTGATTGATTACTTGTGGTTTCAAATACCTCTCTAACTCTTGCACCATCTGATAGGTGTGATCTAACATGCTAATGTCATGGGGAATGAGCTCTTTTTGGAGCTCAGGACGTAAGCCCATTCTAAATTTAGAGTCACAAGGGGATTTTCATTGATATCGCATCACATCATGTATTCATCAAATTTTGTGATGTATTCTTTCGTAATCATTGATCCCTAGTGAAACGTTTGCTATTGGTCTAGAAGTCTCTCTTGATAAGACGGGAAGATATTTCTCTTTGAGCTTCTCTTTCATCTCAGCCCAGTTGACAATGGGATACTCATCAACTCTCTCAATTCTACGTTCAACATTAGTCCAGTAGAGTTTGACATGGCCCATTACTTTCATCTTGGCAAATCTCACTCTATGATCTTCAGACATCTCATGTCACTTAAAAAGTGGTCTATGTCTAATAATCTGTCAAAAAGACCTTTGGGTCAAGTCCATCAAAGTTTAGGGCCTCAATCTTGACGCTACGCATAACTCTATCATCGGGATCATAAGGATCTTGAACCTCAACATGTCGTGGTGGAGGTAATCTACCTCGTCTTCCACCTTGACCTAAATCTAGACCTCTACCTTGAGCTTTGATATGGACCTTAGTGTCATCTAAGGCATTAGGGTTGTTCTGTAAGGCAGACTCCAAAGCGGTCAAGTGAGCATTGATATCAATGGTATTTTGAGTCACACGGTTTCTTGGGTAAGCTCAGCGAGATCCCTCTCGAGATGGTCACCCTTAACACTATGAGTGGACATATGCAACCTAAGATTATGGTTTCCTAGAAGTTAATGCTATGCATAAGGTAATCTCTATGAATCCTAATCTAAATGTGTGACGACAAGAAACCTAAGCTCTGACACCAAAGTTGATGCAGGACCGTGAATGTTACCCTGGGATGAAAAGTCTGAGATTAGACTGAATTAACATTAGGAATGCAAATATAAATCATTAGCTCATACATTCATGTATATGCAAGAGAATCCAAGCAATAATCAAAATAACACTAAGGTTCATTACAATCCCACAGTAATAGCTATTCAAGTACTAATAATAGGTTCCAATGGAAGACAAGTCTTCCTCTAGCCTAGGGTTTCAGTTAGATGTTGAAAACAGATTTCTAGATTCAATTTTAATGTGAAGATGGTCAAATAAGTAGTGCTTATTTATGGGGTAGCAAGCTAATAATGTTTGAGAAATCGATTGAGAAAACAAACGTTACCTTAGACTCACTCCAAAATGGCCTCACACCACACCATTAATGGGAATATCAAAGTTTCAATCTCAATTTTATTCATCATTAAAGAAAATTATAGCAAGAAGCAAGTATTTATAATGTTCTCTAAATCCTAAATTTAATCTCAACCATCCAACTAAAATAAGGAGATCCAATGGTTTTAATTAAACTTAAAATAACTTAAATAAAACAAAAGCAGAAATACCATCTATGTCCTAACCTTGTAACTTTATTTCCTTTGAATTTTCAGCCTATGCAAACTCATTAAAAAACCAGTATGAAATTATCAAACACCTATACCAACACTATAGTCTAATAAAACATGAAAATAACCTCAATTACTCCTAAACACTAAAATAGGCTCATAAACATAAATTAAATAAAAACATGAAATATAATGACCCAATAACATTCCAACAATGCTCATCCATAAACTTCATGTCCATATTCCGTCCATCCACAATGAATCTTAGTGTTTTTTTCTCCCTTGGAACACCATGAAGGATATGCTTGTGATGTCCTCATCACTTAGAGTAGGAGTAACTTTCAAATTTTTCTCTTAATAAACTTTTGTTTATTAGTTTAAAGGTGAAATTGGTCTCATTATAATCTTTGTGATTTTAGAGACTTTTGACGGCGCCAACTATGTCACTTAGTATGACGAGCCCATGATCAAGCTATTTTGTTATGGGGTCAATCTATTTTGGTGGGTTTGATGACCTGATCATGGACTAATCCTAGTTGGTGTGCCCACTTTGGATGTATACGACTCTATTATGGCTTCTAGGGACATTCTTATGATTAATGTGGACCATTGTGATCATTGTGCAATTTCGGTGAGGAATGTAGTGCTATTTTGCAACTTTGATTTCTACAACAATGATTTTAGTGCCATCACTGTTGTCAGCATCACATCATTGGCAATTCAAATCCTTATTCAGGCATGTGTTTCCTTTTAGAGAGCCCTAAATTTTCATTAGTCCTCCTTCACACTAATGATGTGCTCCTTTACAAAAAAAGCCATCTCAAACAAACTTTACTTTATCTCATACTGTAGCTATTTCCTAATTTTCTAGGGATTTACTCATTTTTTTAAACTTTGTCTTTCTTACACTTACCTCTCATCGATCTCAACAGCCACATCTCATATGTGCTCGCTTTATGAACTTTTTGTCTATTAACATCACGGCATTTATTATCTCTACAAAGTAAAGTTGGTTGTTATCAGTGTCTTGTAATTTTTTTTTCCTTTGTTTGGTCAGTTTGCATTTATCATATAACACCCAAGTGGTCTCTTTGTAATATTGTTTGTCCATGAATGTTACCCAGGGGTTCTCCTTAAAAGTGTCCTAACTAAAACAGCACAGCATGTATTTTCACTTGCTCGTACTTGTATTAAAATTGTTAAATTCTAATGTAGCCATTGTTGCTAGTTTTGAACTTAATCCCTCTTTAAGTTTTAATTTAAAGACTATCATCTTGAAATAACAAAAACTTAGGGGCACCCCCTTTGATGAGAAACTAGTCCATCCATGGCTAGTGCAAAAATTTTCTAGCTTACTGTAAAATATTGTTGCATACTCATTTTACAGAAACTTACTTTTTCTCATTGTTGGCTGTTTTGACTATAGTTTCAGCTCTAGCCTACATTTCCCCCCAATAACATCAATTCATTATGCAAACTGGAGTTCAGGTACATGAAGGAGATCGTCAACCTAGAACGCTTTGTGGATGAACTATGTATTTGCCTCAAAATTTCAAATTGTATAAATTGCGTTACCCCTTGAATTTGTGCATATTTTTTTGAAGTTAACCTTTTAACACTCATCCAAGCCCCATTTTTTATTAAAAAATTGATTCATATATGGATTTAGGTTAAAAAAACTCATGTAATTTTCATTATTATTTTAATCAGTGAAACTTGAAAGTATTAATATTATAAATTTGATTAAAACAGTGTGATTGTGATAATTTTTTATTTATATTTATAGGTATTTTTTGTTGCCTGGCCTTTAGTTATCTGAGTCACCATGTAAAAGAATGTTATGGACATCCATTTCTCATTGTATATGTTGTTTATTGCAGTCTAATAGCTTAGGCATTGTTTCTGTGTTTGTTTTATTGCTTCATTGAATTTAAGTGAATGTTTGCTCAATATTTTCGTTGTTATCGTGAGAAATGTATTATTTCTGTACTGTTTCAGAATTTTTGCTTTTTCTGTTGAACCCTGAAAGATATGTCAAGATATAAATTTAATACCTCGCATTTTGTTGTTCTCTTTTGTCCTCTCCTAACATCTGTTGGTTATGAAGTTTGCATGTTCATTTAAGGTTCGAATCAAATTCATGATGTTTTTTATTTTCTTGTGTAGGATGTTTTATGGTCCTGGTGGACCTTATTCCTTGTTTGCAGGGAGAGATGCTAGCCGAGCCTTAGCTCTCATGTCTTTCGAGCCCAATGACCTTACTGGAAATGTTGAAGGTCTGAGTCCATCTGAACTTGAAGTTTTACAGGATTGGGAGTATAAATTCATGGAGAAATATGTGAAGGTTGGGCAGATTATTAAAGGAGAAAGGACCGAGGATTCCACACGTGGAGAAAAAACAGATGTGAATCAGGAGGAGGCCAAGGGAGAAGCAGCCAAGATTTGAACATATTTATGTCTGGTTTGTAATTAAGATTTCGGACCTTTTTGAAGGTGCTACAGCTTGCTAATTTGGTGACATCCGCCCTCAAGTGATGTTGATGACTGTTGTCTATTTCTCTACACTCCAAACAAAAAGTGTGTCTAATAATCTCTCCATATTTCAAACTGTCCATCATGTTCACAGGGATGTGTTGCGGAGTATCCATAATGGGTTTCCTCCTCAACCACCAAACCATACTCTCTATCCAGTCAAAAGAATGTAATGCATCATAGTTCGATCGGATCAGCCCACTATTAGCCTATGTGGCGGTCTAATTAGATACATATATGACAAATTATTCCACGTGGCGAATAACTCAGGATGTGCTATCTACATTTAGTACCTTCATGTGGTAAAGAAATTAATTGATTTTTTGGTCACGATCGTATGACAGCACGTTAAGAATGTGACTCTTAATGATGAGCAATTAGTAACATATAGCTTCTAGGTTGCATATGCTGAAATGCTGAAATCTCCATGGTTAACAATATGCACCTGACTTCTACGATCAAGTGTGTTGACAAGTTGGTCAAACTGGAAGAGAGTGGCCTCCATGGTTAAGCACATGTACCTTCGGCAGTAAACGTGTGAGTGTGTGACCTTTATGGTCAAATGTATTATTAGGGACGATCAAGTTGAAGCAGTGCGATCTTTGTGGTCTTCTGGAGGGAGTTGAACCGGCTCCCCTGGGCAGAATCCACGGCCAAGGACTCGCCCATTCACACGACAATGATCAACCTATTTTAGTTCATTCTCCTCTCCTTACCTCTTGCTTGATTAATAGAAATTATACTTTATGTGCTGTGTAAACTAAACCATATCTTTTATTACTTCTATATTCGAAACGGAGTGAAGCCCCTCCTATATAGACCTACGCTACGACGACTCCTTTTCCAAAATCCTTTCACTTTGCTCTATTCTTGAGAGATGCCAACCTTTCCCTCTCCTTTTCTTAGCCTACATCTCACCTCCTTTCTCTCAGTCCATTCCCTAGTTGAAGCAAATGCAATATTTGTGTTCTTCAAGAAGCAACCAATTAGGTAACAAATTTAGCGATGTTCGTGGTCGAGTGCATGCAATTCTTATGATCCACATGCGAGCATGTAACTTCCGTAGTTGGTTGTGCAGACTATGGTCTATTAGGCTGAAAGATACAAACCTCTGTGGTTGAACATGTGCAACCTCCGCGGTTAACATGTGAGCACGCAACCTCTATAATTTAAAATCTGAATAGGCCAATGAAGCTTAAAGAAAATGACCTTCGAGGTTGAGTGCATGTAACCTCAGTGGATAATGTGCGAGCACATGGATTCTATAATTCGACATGTGAATAGGGTAGGGAAGCCTAAAGAAAGTGACCTCTGTGGTCGAGCACATGTAACCTCCGTGGTTAATGTGCAAACATGTGACTTCTATAATTTGCCATGCGAATAAATAAGCCAATGAAGTTTTTCAAAGCGGCCTCCGTGGTCACGTGCTTGTAACCTCCTCAGTTAAACGTCTGAACATGGTTAATAGAGTTGTATTATTTGGAGAAAGTCCCCATGTTAATAGATGATGATTTGATTGATGCACTTAACTTGTCAATTGAATATCCCTGCAATCTATCAAGTTACATTGAGGGACTTAAACTTATCTCTCTAATGTTGGTTCACTGATTTTCACTTTTGTGAATAAGTGTGTCCCAAACATTTAATCTGATAACCCTTGCAAGATCACTAGGAACTATAGCACAATTTGGGCAGAGAAGAAGTTTGGTTTTAATACCATTATTGAAGAAGAAGACCTCTTATGATCAATTAATTTTTTATCTCGCAAAACCAATTTGGACTATACTTGTTTTTTTATAAGCCTAACTTGAGTAAAACAAAAGTGGTATTGTGTTTAGTTAAAGTGACTGAATTTCTAGAAGCCACTTTTGTATAATATAGCTACAATATTTAGTTAAACTTAGATTATAGTGTAGGGCTATGTTATATAAATGCCTTGTACTATGTTGCACTATGCAGAGTTACGGGGTCCCGCTGTAACATTTTCTTAAAGAGTTACGAAAATGTAACATGGGAGTGTTGTAGTTCAAAGAGGATTCCATAAGTCCTTTAGTTGTTAAACAATTAAAGAGTTTGATCATAAGTGGTCCTGCTGCCCAAGTACTTTGAGATTTTTGGACTTTAAAGATTTTGGGATATTTCGAAGAAACAAAGGTCTCCCAGTTCAAAACTAGTTGACGTGGTAGGAATGTAGATAACTTTCCCTCCAAGATTTTAGTAGACCCGTGTATATAAATAACTTATTTGGGCTATGCAAACAAAATCTCTACGATTCACAACCTTTACTCGTTTCAATATTCTTTTATTTTATGTTCGGTGAGGAAAAATCTTTGAGGTTCATGAGGTGTAGTAATGAAATGAGCTACAAAGGTCCGAGTATTGGTAGAAATAGGCCATCAAGTTCTAGATTAATGTGGGGGAAATTCTTAAATAAGGACACGTGGCAGGAAATTAAGCTCGGAAGTATAGATCCAAGGCTCGGATGGCCTGATATGTAGGCTCAGTAGATTGAACTCCTCAGGTGCAAATGGATGTTTAGTTCGGACCTGAGTCACCGATTGATTAGGTAGTACGGATAATGGCATTATAGGTCGGTAATACGGATTTGACATATGTGTCAGTTGATTGACAGCATTAACAACCCACGTCATGTCAAATCCGCACTAATCATCCCAGAAGTGGTAGGGCAGTTGCAACAACTCCTGCAGCTGACATGGCAGGGAGTGGGCTAACTGCCCCTAGCAAACTAACTATCGTGGGTCATTTCAAAGGCTGGCACAAAAAACGAACAAGTGGAATGCCTATAAAAGGAAGAGGACTAAGGGTAAAAGGGGTTCGAACTCTTCTTCTCTCAAAAGACATGCTAAATTACTTTGATCAATCTGTCTAATTTGATCGTCGGAGTGGGCTGATTTGCAGGTCCGCCCGAGCTAGGAGAGAGGAAAAGTGTAGAGCAGATTCTAGCATCTACAATTTGACGCCGTCCGTGGGAAACTTACAAGGAGAAAAACGACCAAAATGGGAAAAGCTAGAGGCGAGACACACGGAGAGCCATCAAATCCCCTACCAGTAGATTCACCTCCAAACGCGCAAGACCCAATGATCGCAATGTACAATTTGCTCACGGAGATGAGGGAGGAAATGCGCAGGGCGTTGGAGAAACAGAACAATGAGATAACAAACATAAGGAGGGAAAATGAGGAGCTCAGGCAAAGGCTAGGTGAGCGCGCGGAAACCGAAGAAGGCCTAGGTGCAGAGCGAAATAGTGATCATGTTGTTCGAACAGTGCGGATAGAGGAAGACGGGACCGAAGACTCAGCAGCAGCCAAGACGCAGCAAGGAAGCTCAGAAGTTAGAGAAACGATGACAAGGAAGGAAGTGGAGGAAATGCTTAGGATGAGGGATGAGGAACTCGCACGCGGAAAGGATCCTACACAAAGGGTATGGAATGCAATCCGGGAGCTCAAGGGGACACCGTTCTCACAAATGATAATGAATTCAGAACCGCCCAGAACATTCCATATGCCGAAGTTTGAAACTTACGACGGAACACGAGACCCTATGGACCATATTCTGCATTATAGAAGTCAGATGGTGCTGTACCAGAACGATGACTCGTTACTCTGCAAGTTATTTCCGTCAACCTTAAGGCTCGGGGCCATGATGTGGTTTCAGGCTTTACCAGCTGGGTCCATTACGAACTTTTCCGAGCTAGAGGAAATGGTCGTTGGGCAGTTTGTACATCTGCGAAGAAAGAAGGTCGGAGTTAACACTCTGTTTCATTTTAGACAGGAGGTCGGCGAGAGCATCCAGTCATTCGCAACTCATTTTCGAACAAAGGCACTGGATGTAGAAGGCATGGACGAAGCGACCGCCTGTGCGGCGTATATAGCTGCAGTAATCCCGGGAACACGGTTACACGAGTCACTGATCAAATCTGACCCTACTCGCCTGGAGGACTTGTACGCCAAGGTGGAGAAATACATCCTTGTGGAGGAATCAGTGAAGGGCAGGAGACGCAGTACTCAGGCAGTAGCCAACAGCGAGGGAGGAACTGAGGCACCAAAAGCACCGACTCATCTCGGAGGAGAAGGGAGCAAGAAAAGGCGGAGAGAGTCGAATGAGCAGTCAAGGTGGAAGAGAGGTCGGGTGTGTACACCGCTCAATGAAAAATTATCTGTGATATTGAGGCGCATAAAAAGCGAGCCCGATTTCATTCTGCCACCTCGGGGGTATAAGGGGAAACCCGGAAAACCATACTGCGAGTACCATGAGGCGGAGGACCACCCTACTGAGGACTGTTACAGGTTACGCCATATCATCCAAGATATGATTGAAGCAGGGAAGCTCAAAAGGTATGTCTCGTCAGAGAGAGAGAAAAGAAGGGAAACCCCCGAGGAAGACGAACGCAAGGCCAGACCTAGGTGGCCGGTAAGAGGGGGGTGACGTGAGCCAGAGGAACGCAGGATAGTTCATACCATCACCGGGGTGATGAGCGCTGGGAGGCCATCTAGGCAGGACATTCGGGAGAAAGTAAGAAAGATCCGACATATGGTCGGCATAAATTAAGTTACATCGAAGGCACAACGAAGGCAAGAACGGGGACAAAAAGGGCAGAGTAGCGGCAAGGAAAGTAAAGGTAAAGTAGGAATGAGAAATGAGCAAGGTATTTATAGACCTGAAAGGCCTCGAGATCCGCGTGTGAAATCAACGGTTAAGATCTCTTAAACGAACAATGATGGGGTATTAATTGCTGGGAGATCCGATATGACCGTTCGAAGATCGCACGCGAATCAAGCTACTCACAGAACGCCACGTGTACTCTATACATAATTGTGCCATATAACTCAGCAGACATTGCACACCTCACGAGAGCAGCTCTACCGACCGTCGCCCTCGAAAAACGACAAGGCTAGGTAACGATTCGCCAGAAAGGAATCATTAATTTTAACTGAGACCCAGTGAGAGGCTGCCACATGTCGACTTCCCAATTTCTTATTAATATTCTCGAGCGCCCGAGCATTTTGCCCGAGCCCACGAGAGGGGGTATTGTGGGGGAAATTCTTAAATAAGGACACGTGGCAAGAAATGAAGCTTGGAAGTATAGATCCAAGGCTCGGATGGCCTGATATGTAGGCTCAGTAGATTGAACTCCTCAGGTGCAAATGGATGTTTAGCTCGGACCTGAATCACCGATCGATTAGGTAGTACGGATAATGGCATTATAGGTCGGTAATACGGATCTGACATATGTGTCAGTTGATTGACAGCATTAACAACCCACGTCATGTCAAATCTGCACTAATCATCCCAGAAGTGGCAGGGCAGTTGCAACAACTCCTGCAGCTGACATGGCAGGGAGTGGGCTAACTGCCCCTAGCAAACTAACTATCGTGGGTCATTACAAAGGCTGGCACAGAAAACGAACAAGTGGAATGCCTATAAAAAGAAGAGGACTAAAGGTAAAAGGGGTTCGAACTCTTCTTCTGTCAAAAGACAGGCTAAATTACTTTGATCAATCTATCTAACTTGATCGTCGGAGTGGGCTGATTTGCAGGTTCGCCCGAGCTAGGAGAGAGGAAAAGTGTAGAGCAGATTCTGGCATCTACAATTAACTACCAAGGTAAGGCATTCATCAAGCTCTACTAGAGATCTTCATCGAATGGAAAGTGTAGAGGGAAATAATTGCATATTAAATTTAAGCCGTATATGTGTCCGAATTGACTAAGTGGTACCAGGTGCAAAATAGTATACGGAGCGCAGTCTTGCAGGCAGGGCAAGTCAGAGTAGGGACCTCTCTAGTTTGGTCGACAGGACAACATAACAATAAGCTAGACCAAGCCTGCTAAGGAAAGCAGGTTAGGTCTTAGGAAAATCGTAAAACTGTTGCGTGTATGTCAATCCCAAAGATCGCGGAGGAGATCTCTACAGGTAAGTATAATCGATCCAGAAGATCCCGATTAGGTAAACAACTCCACAGAGTTAGTGGAAATCCCATGATTGCAACCTATAGAGGAGGAAACCCTAGGGGTAGTCAGAGGGGATAAATAACACAATAAGCACTATGGAAGGGGATCCTTCTGGAGAGATTAGAGTCTAATTAGTACTAAGGATGATTTTCTCGATTTCTCTAACTTAAGCGTCGGAGTGATTTTGGCAGGTACCAAACTGTCGCGAGGAGGGAGGTGGTAGGAATGACTTCATATCAGTGTGGTTGGATTCATCGTAGCCATTCACCGGATTCTGACCACACAAAACTGGCGTCGTCCATGGGAACACTAGAAGCAAATTGATTTCGATTGAAACAATGGTGAGATCCACAAGAACAAACGAAGTCAATGCACCCCACCAACAGTTCCAACCGTAGATGCACAACTTTTGGCAATGTTGGATGTTATGAGAAAACAATAGGAGGAGATACAGAAGAAAATAGATGATTTAGTTGAGCAGAATCGAAACTTGAGCCAACGCCTCGATAACCAACAGTCGACGGGGGATAGTTTACCTAGAGATGCTCCATCGCAAGCAAAGATGATTATGCTTCCAGTATGGAAGGGAGTACACCGCTGTTGATCCCTATGGGAGAAGGCGAAACAGAGGTTGCTACTGTGACCGTTCGGATTGAGCTTGTAATGGGCTTGACTAGAGAGGTGGTCAGATAGATGATCAGAAAGGAGAAAGGGATGATGAAGAACACTGACGTAGGCACAATAGTAGTGCAAGACGTTTCAGAGATTCAGAAGTCTCCCTTTATGCCAGAAATTTTAGTAGAAGAAATCTCGAAGAAATCTCGAAGAAATTTGTACCACTACGTTTCACCCCTTATTCAGGGACGAAGGACCCGGTGGAACATCTTTTCCACTTTCGACAGATGTTTGGGTTGTGGGAGGAGAAAGAAGGGTTGATGTGTAGATTGTTTTCTTCAAGCTTGCAAGGGAATGCACTGACTTGGTTCCACAAGTTGCCGTGTAGATCCATCGTCTCGTTCAAGAAACTCTACACTACCTTTGTAGCACGATACACCGATAATAGGAAAAGTGGATGAGACGTTGATGTGTTGCTTAGCATGAGATTGGGATCTGGGAAGAGCCTCAGAAAGTTCATGAGGAGATTCAGAGAGGAAGTGATGTCCCTAAAGAGTTGTGATGAAAGAACAGCCATGGTGGCATTCAAAAATTCTTTACCGTTTGGATCAAGGTTATACAAGTCCCTAGTGATGAGGAGGTCGGAAACTCTGGACGAGTTGTTTGAAAAAGCAGAGAAGTACATCCACTTAGAAGATGATCCTCGAAGTTCAGCGCAAAAAAATAAGGTTATACATGCTGTAGAAAAGCCTAGCAAACAACATCAGCCGCAGCAGCAGGGCAGGAAACAATCACTCGAGCAAGAAGGGGAGAGAAGAAGAGGGGGGACCAATTTTGCCATGTCATCCAGTGAGATCTTGCCTCTCATCGCTTATGAACCATATTTTGAGTGGTTCGCACCTCTTCCTCAATATTAGATTAACCGAAATGAGAGATATTGTGAGTATCAAAAAGTGCGGGTGCATACTACTAATAGATGCCAAGCCTTGAGAGGATTTCTGTAAAGGTTGACATAGCAGGGTGTAGACACCCTAATTTAAAGGTGATGGGTTGATGTGTGGGTAGATGAGGTTTAGAGAAAATTAATGGAATAGGTAGTTGAATGAGGGAAGTGAGATGGGGTGATGACATATGTCATATTTGATTATCAAGATGGTGATTGGTTGATGTAGGTTAGGATTATGGGTTGGATGTGAATTGGATATGAATAAAGGTTTGTGGGCTTTTTAGTGTATTGGGCTTGGGTTTGGAATGGTTTTGAATTATTGGATTGAGTAGGGTTTGTTTTGGATTGGATTTTTGAGGGTGGGTATGTTTTAGGTGGTGTGGGATTGGATTTAGGTTAGGGGATAAAGTGAGAAATGTAATTTGTGAGTGTTGAGGGTTTATAAGCCTTAGACGGGCTTAGAATTTCTTCGGATTCAGAGCGGAGTGGTGAGGGGTAAGGAAGGTGGAGATGGTCTAAAGTCTCATTTTACATTTTTTATTTTTTTAGAAATTTTTTAAATTATTGGATTGATCGAAATGCCACATGTTGGAAAATCGGGCTTTTTAGGCCCGTCGAATAATTTCATTGAGAATTCGTCATTTTCGATTTTGGGAATGGCATGGTGAATATTGGGAAAGCGTAGGGTAGGCCGAGTCCTTTTGGTGGGCCCCCTAGACCCTTAGGGGGTCTTAAGGGCCTTGATTCTATCAAAACGCCATATTTCGATTGATTTGGGCTTTTGAGGCCCATTGGCAATTCTTATTGAAAAATGTGTATTTTTGGGCCCTTTCGAGTAGGGGCCCGTTCAAATTGGGATGTCTACATATATCCTCTATGGTTGGCAAAAACACCAAGATCGTCACAACCAAAGATTTTACAAACTCTGAATTTATCGTACTCATTTGATAAAGACATTTTAAAAATTTTCAAAAAAAAAATTACTATTTTGGCCAATCACGACAAATCTAGGACTTATTTAACAAAACTTCGTGTTTTCAAGAACAATAGATATACTTGAGGCCAAGTAAATAAAAAAAACCTATTTTCTTTTCATTTCAAAAAAATGTCATGTTACATTTTCTATTAACAAAAAGAAAATAGAAAAATACATTGTGCCAATCCCACGTCTCGACGAGAAACGAAGAAAGAATCAAATATCTCTTCCAAGGTAAAAATTTGGATAACTTGTCCCATCATCACCACCTTAATATCTGAAGCATTATGACTCACCAGGTAAGATACGAAAGCATCAAAATAGGGACTCGGAGCAAGCCTCTCCTGCAGATCATCAATCTCAACGCTCAAAATAGAAGATTTCTCGCTCCTCAAAGACTCAAAATGAGTATATGGGTCTTCAGATCATTCTCAGAACGTAGCCAAAACATCTCAATCCGCTTATGAAACACCCTCGTCTCTGTTATTTGATCATGATGGTAAAAAAAATGACCTAGGCCGACCTCCTGGTATTGTGATAAGTGCAGCTACTTCCTTCTGGCTTCTTGTTCCACCAAAGAGAGTATTTGATTTCATGTGAAATGAGAATTCTTGTGATGAGTAGGATATCATTTCTAATGGTAGTATTATTCAATAGCCGAGATCTTGGTTTTGTTATACTTCCTGATAGGCCAACAACTCATAGAAGTGGAATTACTAAAGTCGGGTTTGAGGGGATTTCTCTTGATTGTTGCATTTCAGATCTTAGTTGATTCAACTCCGATAGCAAAACTCTCTCTTGGATTTGTGGCAATTGTTAATAATCTTATCGTTTGCACTCTTGGAAAGATCAAAGGCATCATTATAAGGGACAATGCATGAATTGAGAGGTTAACTTATGGTAGAAATAAAGTAAGATCAACAAAAGAAGGCAATGAAGAGTGGATTTTAGGTTGGAAAAGAAAGAAAGTAAATAAGTCAAGAATGCACCATACATCATCATTGCCTTGTGGTTTTATTTATTTTTTGTTTTCTGTTTTATTTTAGAAAAGATGACTTGGGGAGCATTTTACTACCTTGCAAGGGTATTAGTTCAGGTATTGACTTCCAAAGATATGTTAAGCAAAAAAAAAAATTCAAAAGGATTTCAAAAACCTTTTCGAAATACATTGCCCTCCAATTTACAGAAACCTAGTTGAAGAAACACTCAAATTTTGAAACTCATCAAATTTTCAACGAATCTGAGATCTCAAACGAGCTCCGTGCCAACGAGATCAAACAATAATAAGGTAAAACTCTATTAGACCCCGTGCTTGAGTAGTCATTTTCTACAAAATCATCAACCCACTCAGTGTTTTCAAGTTGTGTTCCGTAAAGTTTTATGGTCCGTACAAATAGGGATTTAGTCTATTCTTTACAGTTCTTTGCATGCAATTCCTACAAAGAAGGGAAGTTGTAGACACCTCAATTTGAACGGACCCCTACTCGAAAGGGCCCAAAAATACTAGATTTTCAATAAAACTAGTCGACGGGTCTAAAAGGTCCAATTCATTGAAATGCGACGCTTTAATCGAACCAAAGGCCCCTAAGACCCCCTAAGGGACTAGTGGACCCATAAAAAAAGACTTGACCTACCCCCACCTTCACCGCTCCGCTCTCAAAACTAAAAATACTTAATTTTCAATAAAATTCACCAACGGGCCTCAAAAGCTCAATTTACCAACACGTTGCATTTTGATTAATCAAATGATTTCAAAAAACCTCAAAAAAATGAATAAAATTAAAAAAACAAGACTTGGGATACCCACCACCTCCCATAACCTTCACCGCTCCGTTCCGAATAAAAAATACCCTAAGCTCACCTAAGGCCCATAAACCTTCAACTCTCCTAAATCAATCTCTCACCTCCCCTCCCTTAACCTAAGTTCAAACCCATTTTACTTAAAACCATCCAATCCAAAATAAGCCCAAACAATTCCTAAAATCTAAAAACCCTCCTAAAACCCAAGCCCAACACTAGTAAGCCCAAACTCATATCTAATGCATATCTAACCCATAACCCTAACCCACAGACCACCACTTACATCAAACCAATCATCACTTTTTCATCAAAAATGACACATGTCATCACCTCATCTCACCTCCCTTATCAAACTACCAACTCCCATCACTTTTCTCTAAAAAAATTAAACTACCCCATCACTTGTTTTCTAAAAAAAATCACATCCACTCATACCTCCCCCTAACCTACTATCATCACTCCCTACTAACCAACCATTAACTTCACCTAATCTATCATTATTATTAGCTATAAACCCATCTCTACAACCTAAACCTACACCCCTCCTCTCAAATCAAACAGCTATTCTCTCCCATCAATTAATCTAAATCCCTAATCTCCACACATCTTGCCATATGTCACTATCCCCTTTACCCTATCAACCACCCTCTTACACCCTCTATTATCTTAAACCAAACATCACTCAATCTCAACCACCCTCTTAAACACCCATTATCTCACCTCAATAAACACTCTACCCAAATGGGTTGGTACGATCCAAATCATTTGGGTCAAAAATCACTCATTTACCTTCATTACACAACTACCCTCATCCTAACTCTAAATTTCACAACCCCACATTCAAAACTCATGCCATTATCTACTTTCCCATCATTTCACCCCATTATATCCCTAAAGTATCCTCTAAACCACTATAAATGCCCCTTTCATCTCTTGAAAAGGGAAACCCAAGTCTCATAAGAAAAATCACTTTCTCACTATGATACTCAACCCTCTAATCTCAATTCACAACTCACATCTCCACTCACCTCTGTACTATCAATTATCTTCTATTTTATTATCATATTTCTCACATTACTCTAAAGAATACATCATCACAACTCAATAAGGATTAAAAGAAGAAGAAGAAGGAGGAAGGAAAAGAAAATCAAGCTAAGGTCTCAAGGTGGGTCAAAAGAAGCATTGTATCCCTTTCTTTACCCTTTATAATCTCTCTTCTACTATTTGTTCCCCTCTTCACTTTTTTCTTTTAGAAAGCCTCTAAGTTGTTATGTTCCCCCCTTCCTTATCTCCGGTAGATCGGACTTTGATTCGATTAAAAGTATAAGGGTTGTAACCACCTTCAAAAATGAAAATCGGACTTAAACCCATCATACTGTTTTGTGGCAACCGATATTCGGGTTCTTCTCGATTCATGAGAATAGACCCGTAATTGAAATCAAAACTTTTCAAAATATGTTACTTCCAAGGCTAGGTCTATGTGAAGATCATCTCCTTCAGTAAGATGATCCTTATAGTATAAAATCGATAGCAAATCCCCACTTGGGTACAACTTATTGACCAATGTAATTAAAATTTTTTTTTTTTGCATAAAAAAATAGTTGAATTGAGGTTACCATCACTTGGTGGGGAGAGAAGGGTGCTTAACACCTTCCCTTTTCTCCAACCAAACCCCTTACCCCGATCTCGAGGTTGATCGGTATCTTATCTATCGAGAGTTACTATGTGCTAAAAATGACACATTTTTCTAAAAATGTACCTGGGTGAACATTCACAACCTTTTTCAAATATGAATGGAGACGACTTCAAATTTTAGTAGAAGTGAACTTGGAAATCCCAGATCATGCATTTACATAGGGCAAGTTGAGAGATCTACCCAGAAGACAAAGAGAGGACTTGCCTTGAGATAGGAATTGTAGGCTTGACCAACCACCTATTGAATAGTAGGAGGGAAGGGTAGCGGTGATACATGTCGTCTTCAGAGAGGAGAGTAGAAAGTCATGACAGAACAGAACCAGTGAGAGGACAAAGAAAATGAGGGCTAAGTATTTGGCCCACGTCTTTACAACAAGGAGTGGACCTACCAAGCAGACATGGCCCTATAGGTAGCAAACGGTGGCGTTCACCGAGAAAAACTTGGAAGGGTTAGCGAGACCCTATTATGACGTGCTGGTAGTAACATTCCCAGTAGGCACCTTCATGCTCAAAAGAGTGTTGATTGACAATGCAAGTTCAGTAGACATTCTGTACGCTTCGACTTTCTTGAAGATGGGCCTTAGTACGAAGGTGTTCTCCCCAGCAGGGAACGCCGTTGATTAGGTTCGATAGAAAATCTAATCAGCCTTGGAGAGAAATATTATTGTTGGTGCAAGTAGGACAGGTAACTTTAATGACCAGGTTCATAGATGTTAAAGTAAGCTTACCGTACAATGCCATTCTAGGGAGATGGTGGGCACATGAGATATGAGCAATCCCATCTACATATTACCAGGTCCTTCGATTCCCTACACTGTAGGGGATGTGGGATGTGTGAGGTGACCAAACAACAACTCAGGTGTTCACATTGGGCAAGAAAGGGTCGTTCGAGGCTAACGTACCGCAATAACAATTACAGTGTGGGGAGGCTAAGTTCAGTAGACCCCGTACTTAGAAAGCATTCAGATGGTGGATATGAGTAAAAGGCGTTAGAGGAATATTTAAGGAGGAATAGGGATGTTTTTGCCCGATCCATTGAAGAGATGTTAGGAATCAGTCCAGAGGTGATTTGTCACCACCTGAATGTAGAGCCAACCTTCAGGCCAGTCAAACAAAAATCAAGGAGGTTAGCACCATGGTTCAGGAAGGCGGTGAATGAAGAAGTGAGTAGGTTGATCAGGGTTGGGTTTATAAGGGAGGTGCAATTTCCTAAGTGGATAACGAATATTGTTGTAGTCCTTATGAAGAATGGGAAGGTTAGAGTCCTTATTGAGAGGTTGTCCTTCATGGATGGCTATTATAGGTACAATTAGATCCAACTCAGCTTGGAAGATCAGGAGAAGACAACATTCATAACTGAGCAAGGGCTTTACTGTTATAAAATAATGCCCTTTGGCCTAAAAAATGCAGAAGTCACATATTAGAGGTTGGTAATGGAGCTCTTTAGAAACCTGATGGGCAGAACAACAGAGGTGTACATTGATGACTTGCTAGTCAAAAGCAAAAGAAGGAAAAATCGTGTTAGTGATTTGGAAGAAGTCTTCGCTCGAGTAAAAAAGTGTGGATGAAGCTCAACCCAAAGAAGTGCACCTTTGCATTGACTTCAAGGAAATTCTTGGGTTACCTGGTCATGAAGAGAGGAATTGAAGCCAATCTAGATCAGATTAGAGTACTATTGGAAATGCCTTCCCCAAGGACTCAAAAGTAAGTCCAAAAACTGGCGGGGAGAGTAGCGACACTAAACTGTATTATTGTTAGATCTTCCGATAAGTGTATACCCTTGTACTAGCTACTACAAAAGAATTCCAAATTTGAATAGACAGAAGGGTATGAGTGAACTTTTTCAGAACTGAAAAGATATCTCGGTAAACCATCCATATTCTAGAGGCCAGAAGTAAGGGATGAGTTGGGACTGTATTTGGCCACGTCCGACCATGTGCTCAACTCAGTCTTGGTCAAGATCGGGACAATGACAGAGCAACCCATTTACTTCCTGAGTAAGACCTTCATGGATACGAAAATGCACTGCTTCAGACTCAAGTAGGTAGGGGTTAACCTTAGTTTATACGGCGTTGCGCCTACAACCGTACTTCTAGGCACATCAGGTGCAAGTCATCACTGAATTTCCCTTGAAATTTGTATTGGGAAGAGTAAAAGGGTAAGGTAGAATAGCTAAGTGGGCAGTACAGTTGGCAAAGTTTGCGTTTGAATCCACATCAATGGGACATTCGAAGATCTACCTAAAGAAGATTAGATCCGCTAAGCGCATAGGAGGAATAAAGGTAGAACATATACCCCGGAAGATAATAAGCATGCAGATGATCTAGCCTACATCGCCTCAATGCTAGCTGAGAGGGTAGGAGAGAGTTGTCGTTTGGTTATTATGAGCATCCAGTGATAGATGAGCCCGGATTGGTTAGTATGGTAGTAGTTGTGAGAGACCAAGGGTGGATGAGTCCAATCCTAGCTTACCTTCAGCAAGTGGAGCTACCAAGTGATTCAAAGAAGGCCAAGTGAGTTAGGAGCCGAGCAAAGAGGTATACTATCCTGGATGGGGTTTTATACAGGAAGTCTATGGGATGACCACTCTTGCGTTGTTTACTCCTTGAAGAAGGAAAATAGGTGCTAAGCAAAATACATAAGGTAGATTATAGAAATCGTCAGAGACACGATCTCTGGCACATAAGGTACTCTCACAAGGCTATTTTTGGCTCTATCTGTAGAAGGAAGTCGTACTACACGTCAAACACTATGATAGCTACCAGAGGCTTGGGAAGATAATCCAACAACCACCAGTATAACTCAACTCACTTGTTAGCCCATGACCTTTCGTGCAATGGGGGATCGACTTAGTAGGCCCATTGCCCAGAGCGCCAGGCAATCTAACTTTTTTGCTGGTAACAACAGACTATTTCACGAAATGGGCAGAGGTGCTCCCTTTAGCCAGAATTTGATAGCAAGAAGTCCAGAAGTTCCATTGGGAGAACATCATTTGTAGGCTTGGCTTGGCACACACCATAGTTTTCCATAATGGAAGACAGTTTACCAGAGAGCAGATTAGAGAATTCTATAGTGAGCATAGGATAAAATAATTGTTTTCCATACTGCAGTACCCCCAGGGTAATGGTCAAACTGAGGCTACAAATAAGGTGTTGATAAACACCTTGAAGAAGAGGTTAGGGGAGGTAAAAGGCAGATGGACAGCGGTCTTGCATGGAGTCTCATGGGCTTACAAAACAATCCCCAGAACCTCTACAGGGATGTCTCCGTTAGTGATAGCCTACGGAGTGGAAGCACTCATCCCTATAGAAAATAGTTTCCCACAATAAGGTCTAGAGTAGTGTAGACTGACATAAACGACCAGCAGCTAGTCGCAGAATTGGACCTGTTGGACAAAAAACGAGATGCAGTGCTAGTCAAGTTGGAGCATTATCATAGAAGATTGCAAGGTTACTTCAACAAGTAGGTTTATCCCCGACGATTTCAAGAATGAGACTTAGTGCTGCGACGTGTATTTTAAAACACTAAAGAACATAATAGTAGCAAGTTGGGCACAAATTGGGAAGGTCCATATAGAGTAACGAAAGTGGGTTAAAATGAGACTTATTACTTGGTCACAATGTCTTGTCAGGAGTTGCCTGGATCGTGGAATGCATTTAATTTAAAAAGGTATTATCAATAAATATGTTGCCTTAGTTATTCTAAATCTCTGTGCAGGGAATAACTAAGGATAGGGATCCAACCGGGATTCAGGCTTACGTGGGTCTTCTCTGCTTTCATTGGTAGGACAAGATGTTGGTTGGGATCCTGCTCTGTCATGAATTTTATGAGTATTAAGTGGGGTCCAACCGGGATCTGGGCCTACGTGGGTTTTCTCTACCTTCATTGGCAGAGTAAGAAGCTGGTCGGGGTCCAACTCTAATATGAGTAACAAAAGTACTCTGTGGATCCAGTCGGGATCTGAACCTACGTGGGTCTTCTTTGCCCTCACCGGCAGAGTAAGAAGGTAATCGGGATCCTATTCTATCACGAGTTCATTAGCTGAAAAGTTAGTAAAATGATATAGCTGAGAATGTAAGCAGAGTCAGAGCTTTCTTTAAGGATAGTGACTCGCATAGCCGTTTGTAGAGTTATCCCAGTATAGGTTCCACTTCTAATAAAACTTACTTTAGGTAAAACCTGGGGAAAAAAGGTGGAAGTACAAAAGAATAATGAGCCAATTATTAACATAGAATCAATCGGTTGTGAAAGTAAAATAACAGTAGCTAAAGTAGAATAGTAGTGTATGCGTTAGTAGTGGGTAGTGAGCAGTTTAACCAGTGGCAGTAGGCCATTTAATTAGTAGCAGTCTGAGCATTAGAATGCGCTGATTGTAAAAGTTAGTAGTGGGCAGTGAGCTATTTAACCAGTGGCAGTAGGTAGTTTAACCAGTGGTAGTCTAAGTGTTAGAACGAGCTGATTGTAAAAGTAGAGTAGCAGTACAGGCATAAGTAAGCATGTAGTGAGCCATTTAACCAGCGTGAGCAAAACAGTAGTAGAAGAAGCAAATGCATAGTATAGAAGTGTGTTAAGTTAAAAAGTAGAGCAGTAGAATGTGTATACAGTGTAAAAGTAGAATGTATGTGTGGGCAATATAAAAGTGGTAAGAGAAAAGACACGAAATAATTGCAAATTTGTAAATGCAAAAATTTTCTACTAATAGGAAAGGAAAAAGTATAAAGAAGAAATCCCAAAGTTGGGATAGTACAAAGAGCGGTAGCTTAGTAGCTGAGAACAAGTCATTAATCAGTGAGCGAAGATTGATGAGCCGACGGATGAGTCTGAGAAACAATAACTGGGGGATCAGCTTCAGTAGTAGTACTTGAAGGGCCAACAGCTTCACTTTGATCTTCGCCAGGGATGGATGGCTAGTTGGAAAGAAGAGTAGGGGGTGGACTATTGGCCTGGGCTGAAGAATCCGTGGTTGGGGCAAGATTTAATGCCAAGGTAGCATTATCCTCCAGTAGATCGCCAGGAGTCCGATCAAGGATAGCTATGGGATTTCCTTCCTCATCTAGCTGAAAGGAGGGGAATACGTCCAAGACGTACGGTCCAGGGAACATTCCTGACAGGAGACACCAAAGAAGCGTCATCCAGGTCCTCTTTATCGTCCCCTTCCTCCTCCTCCTCTACTTTATATTAAAATCGAGCAGCCTCGAAGCCTTTGTGGTAGGCTTTTGTAGAAGCCTCCTCTACCAGTCGAGAATACTAGGCATGCAGTTTCCCCAGAAACTTCTTGGTTTCAGCCTTGTCCTCCTTAGCTTGAGTAGCCCTGGTTGAATGAACACTTGTTTTCAGAGAGCTCAGTTCAAGCTCTTGTTGTTGCACCTTCTTTTGGAGTTCTGCTAGCTCTACGTTTCTCCATTGCACTCTCTCTTTGTAGCTGGCCAACTCCAAATGAAAAACACCCTGGAGATCTGTTAACTTCCTATTAGAGGCCTCCAAGGCTAGGTTGGCCTTGGAGAATTGGGCTAGATTAGCCTCTATTTCCTTTTTAGCTTTTTGTTAAAATTGGCTAGAAGAGGCCAACTTAGCTTGGAATGCAGTTATTTTCTCTTCTTGCTTTCGGGCCAGGATAGCTGCCTGGTTATAAGCCTCACGCCACTTTAGGAAGGCCAGAGTTCCATAGAAGTGAGCCTACGAAACAAGATAAGAATGTTAGAGCACAAAAGTTATGAAACAAATAGTAGATCAGAAAAAATAGAAGTTATCTGGTAAAAACCGTGGGCAAAATGACAAAAGCCCAGGTCAGCATTAGCCTAGTCAGCAACATCCCAATCTATAGGAGAGATAGACTGGGACAACAGGGAGGCGACGGTTACTAGTTTGTTTACCCCACAACCTTTATTGTAGATGTGGCAAGGGGGTTGAAAAATATTGCTTTCGTTTCCATCCCGGAAGAAGGCCCTGAGACCCATCTAGGAGAAAGCAACCGTCTCTAGAGGAGTTTTACGAAGTGAAGGGCCCTTGTGCTCAGACTCCTCCAGAGGAGAAGGACTTCTCAAGCTCTTCCTGACCAGTCGATGTCTCTTCCATGGGTGAAGGTCAAGAGTAGGGCTGTCCTCCCTGGGGTGGCAAAACTCTGCTCTGCTTGCATTTGAGTCTCTATAGAAATAGATGCAATACAAGTAGTAACGTCAATAACAGCCGAAGTAGAAATAGAAGCAAGGACAGCAGGTTCCCCAAGCACCACAACCAGATGACCAGCTTCTCTAGAAAAGTTGGAACCACGAGAACTTTGACTTATCTTCTTTCTACACTTTTTGGCTGGGATAGTGAGAGGAGCAGCCCTGGTGGTAAATGAACATGAAAGTGGGAACTCTGAGAGATTGATGTCCGTCACATCGGAGAAAACTGGCAGAATCCCAAAAGGGGAAGAGTATGACTCAGAATGGATCAAATGATCTAGACCTTAACCATCAGAAGGAGGAGCCAGATGACTGGGATCCCATCATCATGGAGGAGGTCGAATGGAAGCAGAGACAAGATGGAATGGATCAAGATCTTATACAGTACCTCCAGCTCCACCAGAGGGAATTCATCATGTAAGTAACCATGGAACGTTACTTAGGAGATCTTCCACTACCGCCATCTTTGCAGCCCTGGTTTAGGGATCCATTGATACTGGCCTCCGATCTTTAGATGTTCTGCATTTTTCTTTCCTAACCTCAGCAACCACGAGAGTAGAAGAATCTATGAAAGAAGTAAAGAAGCCATTAAGAAAACATAACAAATTCTGAAGAGGGTGAAAAGTAGAACACATCTAGACCACATTACCCTGGAAGGTCCGAGGGACTCTGAATCCCTCGTGAGGAATGTCATGGGCAAATTCTTAGTCCCTAGAAATGTAGAGGGGGTCTTTATGCCATCTTTTATCAGAACTAGGAAGAGATGGAATCAGATAAACCACTGCGCTCTTGGAGGACAGCAAATAATATCCCAACCATTGGGGGATGGCTTGCAGGTTATATCAGAAATGGAAGTTGTTAGGGGTAATGCCCATCTTCTCCTCAGCCTCCACCAGACAGTAGAAGTTCCTAGACATTTGGCCAAGGGCTCGATTTATCTTACTTAGTACCTCTCTGAAGAAGATAGAAAGAGGGAACTAAGGTCAACCTTAATTTGGCCAGCAAAGACAAGGATTTCTCCTTTGTGGCATTTGCCAGGGGTATCAGAGTCTCCGTCAACCTGAATGTGTATAGAGGCAGGAATATACAAACTTTATCGAAGTTGGGCCACGATGACAGCCATGGAAAAGTTAAGTATGAAAAAGAAATTGAATAGAAAAAGAAAAAATTACCTCGTGTAAAAGAGGTAATTGAATCAATGAATTAGAAAGAGGTGTAGAGAGGGCCTTCGTAGAAAAATACAGAGATGAGTTTGCAAAGTTTTAGCACGAGAATGAGTGAAGAATGCACTAAGTCCCCTATTTATAAAAAAGGATGAAGGAGCCCGTATGCCTGAAGGACAACTTGAACCCAGTTGAAGCATCACGAGATTGGGGGTAGTGTGAAAAACGTGGATGGGTATAGATGAAGATCAATCCATCTAGGCCGTCAGAGAAGATTCGAAGCAACGTCACATTAAATATGTCGATTCTTAAATAGTAGATTTAATTATGTAAGAGCAAGGTAGCCAACTAGCAAATGGAATTGTGTCTCGAGGAAACAAAGAAACCCTGTACCTCCTCAAAAGGGGGTAATTGTAGAAGGAAATAATTGCATGTTAAATCTAAGTCGTACACGTGTCCGAATCGACTAAGTGGTACCAGGTGCAGAATGGTATACGGAGCGCAACCCTATAGGCAGGGTAGATTAGAGCAGGGACCTCCCTAATCTGGCTGGTAGGACAGCATATCAATAAGCCAGATTGGGCCTACTAAGTAGGGTAGGCCTGGTCTTAGGAAAATCGTAAAACTATTGCATACACGTCAATCCCGAAAATCGCGGAGGAGATCTCTACAAGTAAGTATAATCAATCTAAAAGATCTCGATTAGGTAAATAACTCCACAGAGTTAGTAGAAATCCCATGATTACAGCCTATAGAGGAGGAAACCCTAGGGGTTGTCAGAGGGGATAAATAACACAATATGTACTATGGAAGGGCATCCTTCTGGAGATATTAGAGTCTAACTAGTGCTATTTCAGCTTCTTTAACTTGAGCATCAGAGTGATTTTGGCAGATACCACGCCGCCACGAGGAGGGAGGTGCTAGGGATGACTTCGTATCAGTGTAGTTGGATTCATCATAGTCGTTCACTGGATTTCGACCACACAGAAATTGTGTAGAAGCAACATGTCGTAGGCCAAGTAACAAGCCCTTCCAAGGACTTTCGTCAAGCCTGTAGTAGAAGATTTTTAAATCTTCTAAAATCCTGGCAGAAGTTTTGTAAACACTCACAAATTCTAAACCAATCAAAGTGGCATCTACATCATCAAGACGTTGCACGTTCAGGCATAGCTGCACCGAAGTTTCGATCATATGAACCAACAACTACTACGTGCCTTAATATGGGTGCGCCTTCAACAAATGTAATCCTCGACAATAATCCACTAAACAATGTTTCCATAGGACAAAGTAATGGTGTTGAGGTTATCGCTAATGTTTCAGAGTATCTGACGAGTACTGTTAATGATTTTGGAAAATGGTCTAATCTAAAGATTGGCGTAAAAAGAAATTTTGTCGGGTCTGATCGCCCTTGGCCACAGATCGACAAACACGTTTTTGTCCAATCGAAGTCTCTAATTTATCAAAACCCTAATTGAGTCATAAATGGAAGATTTTTCATGATGATATATGTCCAAATTCAACTATTGATGCCATGATTATTACAAAACTTTCTTTAGAGCATAATGAATTTTCCCCTTCTTATGTTTTTTCTTCTCATGCCCGACCATCAGATTATTGGGCTGAGGTTGCAAACGTATGAAAAAATAGTGATGTTGTGGAAAATTAAAAATGGCAGGAATTTTTCGTGCCTTAAATATCTCTACTCATTTTAGGGTTGAAAGAGATGGGGACGGCTTAGTTGTACTTTTGTCAAGGTGGTGTAGTACCACACAGACTTACATACGTTCATAGGGAGAGTTGACACCAATTCTAGAAATCTACTTACTATCAAGTCTTCCACTAGTGGCGACATCAAGGAGATATGGTTTGGTACTCGATGATGTAGAAAAAAGAATAATAGGTGTTTTATTGGAGGCACAAGATAAGTCATAGAAAAATTTTGATTTATCAAAAAAAACTTCTTCACGTCCTACTTTTGCCAATTGGATCCATTATTTTTAGGAAGAAACAAAAGCAAATGTTTTTCAGCGTGGCGACGGACAAAATCATCCATATTAAGTAGAGGCAATGATTGCCTATTGGCTTTCTTGGCATGTGTTTGAGTGTGATCTCCATGATAGGGTTCAGAGTTTTCTTTTTTCCTATGGCCATCATACTGGTACAAGGACATTCGTTTACCTATGTTCTTAGGAAATCTTTACTTGCACTTGGACACATTTGCTTTCGATATGGGGATCTTGAATGGTGCCCATATTGTGAAGACCTTCGCTGATGTTTCTTTCTTGCAATGTGGGCTTGGGAACATCTTCCTGCCTATGCCCAATGTAGATACTTAGGCTTCGAAACCTTTCAGAGGTTTGAACTTATCTACTTGAGTTTTGGAGTTGCCATTATTCAATTAAGGTGTGAATGGGTACCATAAAATTATTTTGAAATTCATTGTCCTTGACTTGTAGTAACTCTCATATCCAAAAGGATAGGTAAAGGTCTACCTAGAGTTCTAGGTAAAGGAGTTCGGTTGAGGGATAAAGAAGGTGTTAGGCACCTTGTCCTTCCTATCCTAAGATGGTTACCAATATAACGATAAAAGAAGTATTAAAATTAATTTTTTTGATTTTTGAAAGATAAAGGGAATTGTAGGGAGAATTAGAGAAAATTGATTATAATTTTATTTTGAAAAATAAACAAAAGAAGTTGATGAGCAAGCCACTACTAGAAGTAGGTGCTTATTGAATTTTTTTGTAAGCTTGGGACTTTGATAAAAACCACATGGATTTCATCATTTAGAGCCCCAAAACTTCAAAACAAGTTTATTTGCTCTATTGGGAGGCTTTATTTGTTAGTTTGGTCCTTAAATGATGTTCATGGATTGATAGAAATCATATTAGAACCAAATCTTATGCATGAATTTTTTGTCAATTTTTTTATTGTTTGTGTTGGCTCTAAAGGTTGAATATAGGTCTAAGAGTGTTTATTCTCTAGAACAAAAATAATAAGAAATCATTATTCTAGAAATTTAAATTGTATGAAAAGTAGATGAAATTAAAGGCATCTTATCTATGTACTTAAATTGCATGAAAAATAAATGAAAGTAAAACAACATAACTTAATGCTCACAAGGAGCTTATTGAGGACTTATTAGGGCAGATAATCTTTAAGAGGGATTACTCTCTCCTTAAGCCTCTAGACTAGAAATTGAAAGAACTATATTAGAAAGCATCAAAGTAAATTTGCAAATAATAAAAGTGCTTAAAATAAAAAGAGGAGGGTAATAAGAAGGGGGAGATTAGATAGGGAAATGGAGGGTTTAACCTTGGTTTTTTTTTTCTTTCTTCTTGGATTTTTCTTCTATGAATTTTGAGAGAGGTTTGAGAGAATGAGAAGGCTAGATGTTTAGGAGAGATTTAGGTAAAATTTTGAATCACTAAAATGAGTTCTTTCATTTTTCTTGGAAGGATCTCCTATTTATAAGATTTTGGGAGACCCTTGGTGGTAAAATTGTCTTAAAACCTTGATACCCAAACATTCCAAGAAGAACCTTCATGAAAAGTATCAATTCTACATTCTAACCTTGGCTTTGATGGTCTTTAATCTCTGGAGAGTCACACCAATTTTGATCATCAATGGTTAGGATACTTTTTGCACCCAAAGCTCTATAATATTTTTAGTGAGGGGTAGAATGGTCCTAGACCTTATGATTTGGGTCAATTGTGAGAGATCTAAGAAAAATGGCATGTAATTAGGTAGAGGCTTTTTGTCCTCTTTGGTCACTTCCTTAGGTTAGCTCTCTAACAAACTAGGGATACAAAGGTTATTGGGCATAAATTCTAGAGACTTCTCTAGGGTGGACAAAGGGGTCATAAGATTTGGAAAGTGGTCAATATACATGAAATTCCATGAAGTCCTTTTGAATTTTATAAAATGTTCGAAAGCTAGAAGAGAGATTTGCCTTTGATGAGTCTCAACAAACCAAGTTTAGATAAGGTAATTGGCCTTAAGTGGGGACCAAGAAAGGTCTTGGGTCAAGATTAGAAAAATGAGTGATTTACTAAAAGACCCTAGGTGGAAGGAATTATGGAGGTTTTAGCATGGGTAGAAGTCGGATTAAGAGGGATTTTTTGGAGAATAAGTCATTAAGAGAGGGGTTTAAGGAGTCATTTCCCATGAAGAACATCGTTCGTACATGGGCTCTTTAACTGCCTAACTGAATTGGATGAGCACTAGGTACGACTACGACAAATTAAACCTAAGCATCACCAAAGTCAAGGTCAAAACAAAAAATGGCCTAGCCATATGTACCAAATGGCTAAGCTATTTCTATGCTTGGCCATTTGGTAGGTATAGCCAGGCAAAAACCAATTTTTTTTAACTTTGGTTTGATTTGGGTCAACTTGATTGATCGAAATTCTCTCGATTTGAACTTCAACACTAGATTCGAATGATATTTTGGGCTTGTTCGATCCGCAAACATTTGAGCCTAGCGATGGTGTTGGTATAATGTCAGAGGATGCCCAATGAGTTTATTATTTGGTTTGGATGATCAAATAAAAGTTAATTTTAAGTCATATCACTCAATTCCCAAAGGAGTAAAGCAATAGTTAACTTAGGAGGCTACAACGGGTGTTGAGTTAGAGTTATCTAAAAGGGATGATTTGATAGAGGGACAAGCTTATTCTTTGCTTAGTACATCGCTAGGCTTCGTTATCAAATTTTTGGAAAATAGATGGATAGTTCTTTCATATAATCCAGATAGATTTGCTTGCTAGAGTTCGTTTGACCAAGTAGTTCTAGGCTCTGAGGGGAGAAATGGAAATTGAATGTTGTATTGGCTCACTTTCTAATAAAAAATCTGGCGAACTTACACTCTTCAAAGGCTTCGTTCCCTTACTTTGAAGGAGATCGTCGTTGTTATGTATATCTTGACGCTTAATTATTTTGGAGAAAAAATTTAGCTCTATGTGAGACATTCGTCACTTTTAAGGCGCAAAGAAGATCAATACCTTCAACTTTTGAATTACCATCATATCCTCGATTGAAAAAGTTGAGTGGTGACAGGAATAAAGTAGGTGCAAGGAAAAAATCACCACAAAGTGAGCAATCAAGCTAAAGTTCCCAAGTTTCTAGTCCATTGAATCTTTCATCCACTAAATGTTTAGTTGATGAAGTTTCAAAAGAGCCAACTACTTTTCAAGGAGTTTTTGAGCAATCCTTTGGTATTGGGCCCCAAGTAAACTTCCATTTTTTTACTTAGTTTTTTTTTAATTTGGATGAAATTCCTTCTAATAGCCTTAACCTGACCATTGACCATGGTAACCAGAATAATATAAGAAATGGTAATGTTGTAAGTAACAAGTTGTCAGGCAAAAGGAAGCGTATTTGCTCAAATAATTACACTTTGTCTACTAATGATAAATGGTCAAAACATGTATCCAGTTCTAAAGATAGGCAAGAGATATTGAATGATATTGCGACGCACTCTCCTAGCTATTCTATTTTATGTGATATACCTATGCTTACAAAAAGCACTGATGAAATGCTTAATGATCGAGATTTTTTACGTGATCCATTAGATATTGCAATTGATTTAAATGTATATGTTTAAAATACTCTTTTCAGCCCATTTTTTTCGTATTGGTACGATATTTGATAACCAAGTAGGATGTTGTATAGCTTTGATGAATTTTGCACAAAGTAGTTTTTTTATTTCACCTTTTATTTGGTCTTTAATGGTATGATGAAAGTGTCACGGTGCCAGCTTGACTAGTGTGACGCTTAGGATAACATTGAGATGATAAACAATCAAATTGTTATCTAATCCAGGCATTTCTTCATATTTCCATGCAAATATATCTTTGAATTCAATAAGTAGTTGCAAGAGGGTAGCATACTCATTCGCATTGAGAGGTGTCGATTGATATTAGCCTTAGATTTTTTTTAGATCCCAAGTCCACAATTTCTAAATCTTCTACTTGAAAGTGCCCTCGATTCGCAGGGTGCATGGATCCGCTTTTGACCTTTGAGGTTTGAGAGTCGCCACCTAGTTACTACGGTCTAGGAATCGAACATTGACTCGAAACGGATAAATAAACAACTAATCTACTAAAAAATACTGAGTCCGGGGATCATATTACGGGATTGGAAGGTGGTAGGCACCAACCCCACCCGACAAACGCCGGTCTCTACTAATTTCTAAAAATGATTACATTGCTAAAAAAATCTAAATAATAATAATAATAATGAAAATAAAAAATATTTACCTTTGCAACGCAATGGTTTTGTTCCCTCAGATCTGATAGAACAGCTCCTCGTATAGTACTCATCGCTTTGTTCTATCACCGGATTCGCTTCAGACCTCCAAGACGAAGTACCTCCTTCTTAGATCTGAATATTTCTAATTTGTTTATGGATTTATGAGTGTTTTTTAGGGGTTTCTAAATATTTTTTGAGCTAAAATTGGGGTATGGATGTTAGGTAAGGAGTTAGGACTTCAAAATTTGTGTTTGTGAGAGGCTAGGGAAGCTTTTTGACCTACTTTTCTTAGGGTTTATTTTTTGATACGAAAATAGGTTGTAGGAACCCTTATTTATAGACTTTTTAAAGTGATTTTTAGTTAGAGTTAGTGTTTAATTAGAATTATTTTTAAATAGAGTTAGTGTTTAATTAGAAGTACATTAGATAGTTTTATAGTTTAATTAGAATTCTATTAGATAGTTTTAGAATTTAATTATATTTCTTTTAGATAGTTTTAGAGTTTAATTAGAATTCTATTAGGGTTTTGACTTTTGTCTTATTAGATTGATTAAGGTTTTGACTTAAGTCTCACTTGATTGACTAGAATTTAGGGTTTTGACTTAAGTCTTACTTAGTTGACTAGATTTTAGGATTTTGACTTAAGTCTTACTTAATTGACTTAACTTTAGGATTTTGACTTAAGTCTTACTTGATTAACTTGAATATTAATTAGGATTTCACTTTACATTAATTAATGCTTTAATTATTAATTTCAAAATTTTTAATTATTAAAAATGTAAAATTATCATTTTATCCTCGAAAATGACTTTTTGCGTTTTAAGTCTTTTTTCATGTTCCATGATGTTTTGAAATCGATTTTCCTAAGGAATTCAATGTGAATATTAGTTTTTGTCATTTATGAAATTTTTTGTGCGAAATGGTCGTGAACTTTATGAGGGGCATTTTCATAATTTTGTCGAATTTTGTGAAAATTAGTGAAATGATTTATTTGGTTTCAATTTGTTGTTTTATGTGTTTGAAAGGGTTTTCCTAAGCGTAATGTAGGCTTTAGGGATGTTTTAAGGTTAGGGGTATTTTGGTAATTTGATTATTTTTTAGTGATTTTTATCGTGAAACTTCTTTTTGTCTGAAAATGATGATTTTTATGTTTTTGGGGTTATATTTTCCTAACGTAGCGTGGTTTCTACAGTTTTGTTAGTTTGAGATACCTCATCCGAATTTCTGAAACATATCTAATAACAAAATATAGCAATGGAATAATCATCCATCATAGGGAACCGTTGCAATCGGGCTAACGAGTTGATTAATCAGGCGAGTGGGAAAATTGGGTGTCTACAGATGGCCCTCTTTGGAAGAGGGTTGAAACAAACTAGATAGCAAATCTATTTTTGTAGATAGTGCGATATCCGAATGCTAAAGCTAGTGACAGTTCATTTTGTAGCCTGATTTAGCAATTCGTCGAGGTGTTCAGATCCTTAAGGGTAAAACTCTTCTCGAACAAAAGGTTGTTAGGTCCTCGAGCGAGAGCTCTCACTGATGATGTCAGATCCTTGAATTTTAGAGAATTCTACCTGACTAAAATGTGCAAGTGTGTGTACTTGAAATCTGAGATAAATCTCAAAGAGTATGAGCAAAATTCGAATAAAACTAAGTAAAATCTGAGCAAAACATAAAATCTAGGAAAACTTGAGAAAATTTTTTACTTTAAACAAAACTTGAAAAAATTTTGAGGTTTGAGAAATATCTGAGCAAAAATTGAAAAAAAGTTGAATGTTATACTCTACCTACCTTGGGTGAAAGAGTAATTAACTTATTTTTCTAGAGAGTCCTACTCTACCTAATCGAGGTGAAAGAGTAATGAACTAATTTTTTTGGGAATCCTACTCTACCTACTCGGGGTGAAAGAGTAATGAACTAATTTTTTTGGAAATCCTACTCTACCTGCTCGGGGTGAAAGAGTAATGCACTAATTTTTTTTTTGGAAAGTTCTACTCTACCTACTCGGAGTGAAAGAGTAATGAACTAAGCTTTTTGGGAGTCCTACTTTACCTGCCCAGGGTGAAAGAGTAATGAGCTAATTTTTTTTTTAGGAAGTTCTACTCTACCTACTTGGAGAGAAAGAGTAATGAACTAATTTTTTGGGAGTCCTACTCTACCTGCCTAGGGTGAAAGAGTAATGAATTAATTTCTTTTGGAAGTTCTACTCTACTTACTCGAAGTGAAAGAGTAATGAACTAAGCTTTTCTCTACCTACCCAGGGTGAAAAAGCAATGAACTAATTTTTTTGGAAAGTTCTACTTTACCTACTCGGAGTGAAAGAGTAATGAACTAAGCTTTTTGGGAGTCCTACTCTACCAGCCCAGGGTGAAAGAGTAATGGACTAATTTTTTTGGGAAGTTCTACTCTACCTATTCGAAGTGAAAGAGTAATAAATTAATTTTTTGGGAGTCCTACTCTACCTGCCCAGGGTGAAAAAGTAATGAACTAATTTTTTTGGAAAGTTCTACTCTACCTACTCGGAGTGAAAGAGTAATTAACTAATTTTTTTTTGTTTTTGGGAAGTTCTACTCTACCTACTCCGAGTGAAAGAGTAATGAACTTAGCTTTTTGGGAGTCCTACTCTACCTGCCTAGGGTGAAAGAGTAATGAACTAATTTTTTGGGAATAAATTGGGGATTTACACCATATTTGATTTTTTTTAAATAAAAAAATTACATTTTATGAAGCTCCGGTAAACATTTTAACTCTCTTTGAATCTTAGGAGTTTTCAAAATTGCTATCATGAGGGTAACCTGAAATTTGGGGTTCCTATTATCCTTTGGGGTTAATTAAGCTTCAAATCAAAATGCCCCAAGTTTGACAGAAAACATGGTACTGTGAATAGTTGAAATCAGTTTGAAAAGACTGCCCTTAGTGTAAAGGAAAAAACTACACACTTTAGAAAAGGAAAATGCCCCTTATTTTGAAGATTTGAAATCTCTGATTATCGCAAGTGCAATAAAGATTTAACTTTTAACTTTGACTTTTTATTGAAGATTTTGAGTTCGGCTCAAAGAAATTGGAACAAAATATTTCTTTTTGAAATTCATTATAGAATCTGTTCTTTCTCCCCATCGGTTCACTTAGGGACATGAAGCTCTTCAGATCAATCATAGACGAGATACTTGTATCCACTAAGTCTATATTTGGTTCAAACTAGGTATTGAAACTTGATCATTTGAACTTCTGATGTTTCGGCTTGGACCGCATTTTCAGCTTCTCAACTCAACGACAAATTTTCTTTTATTTTTTGGTTCCTCTAATTTTTGCCTAAATTGCTTTTTCAGGTTTTTAATCTAGTGAGCATGCTCTAACTTTTACCTAGATCACATTTTCAGGTTTTCAATCTAGCGAGCTTACAATTTTTTTCTTTGCTCTAATTGTTGCTAAAACCGTCATTTTTGCCTAAGTCGCATTTTCGGATTTTCAACCTAACAGGCTTCATCATTCTTTCTTTTTCTTTTTCTTCCCTTTTGCACTTCTGGAGAGTTACTGCTTGATTAAGCTTTGCTACCCTCCTTGACTTTTTCGCATGGTACTTAGGAGGACTTTCATGGGTATGCTTAGGACTGGGTATAAAAAGAAAGGAATTTTGAGGCTCAAAAACCCGAATGCCCCTTGTGTGGTATTTTTCTCTTTTTCTTTGAATTTTTTTTTCACTTTGACAATATTTCTTTTTTTTTTATATATTTTTTATTTTGATGTGGTCAGGCCTGAAGTAATTTCTCAGGTTGCCTACGTACCCTAGAATTTTGGGATCAGACCAAAACGTAGCTCGAATTCTTCCCTTCCCTAGGTTAGGTAATCGAGCTAAGAAAGAAAAAGGCATTTTTTTTAAAAGGCTACAAAGGGTAGAGAAAGGAGCTATTGAACTGGATAGCCGAAAATTGATTTGGCCAAAGATGGTTTTCGTAAATGTAGTACCGCTTGATCTGGTCAAGGTTGGTTACTTCTGGTAATTCAGTTCCATCATGATCTTGAAGTTTGACAGTTGAATTATTGACTTGTAAGTGGCGAACTTTGATTTTATTATCAAATGTGTGAGTGGCTCTTCTCTGATAAGTTTACACTTGGTACAGAACTTTTAAGTTATTTTTCTTCGATCAGGTTTACTTCTTCATACTGCTGACGAACCCAGTCTGTTTCTAACAATTGACTTTCTATTAAGACCTTGAAATACGGGATTTTCATTTTAACTATTAACTCTGCTTCCATATCATATACTAGAGAGTAGGGAATAACTCCAATGGAAGACTGATAGGCCCATAATGTGAATGGTAACTTCTCTGACGGATCCTGGTGCGATTGACACATTTTGCTGATGATTATCTTGAGATTTTTTTTATTGACTGTTTCAACCTTTCCATTAGTCTGAGAATGTGGGGAGATGATTTGTGATGTCGAATCCTGAACTTTGAACATAGAGTAATTAACTAAGCTTTGAAGTACGACCCATTATCAGAGATTAGCTCAAAAGGTATCCCCATATCGACTGATAACATGTGCTTAGATGAACTTTTCAACTTGAGATGTAGTGGGGATAGCGCTAATATATTTTCGAACATCTTCTTTGATTCCATCGATATAGACGCGTATCTATTCCATGTTGAACAACACCCAAGCTTGTACCTAACATACCTTCATATGATCACATGAACAAGTCTTTTGAAATTTTTGAGTAAATTCATTATCCCCTCGTGTTCCTCTAGGGATAGGATAGTTTCTATCTGAATTTCTTGAAAATTATTTTTTGTTCTAAGATTCAATGACCTTTGCTTTCTGATTGAAAGTTGTTGAGCCCGACCCTTATCTTCTTGGTCAGGGGAAAAATATATCCTTGAAGCCAGATTATTAGTTAATTCGTTAATGCGCTCGAGGTATTCAAAAATTTCTTTTATCCAATCAAATTTAGATGGGGCGACAAACACTTCTATAGACTTGACAAATTAACTTGACTCAATAGAAAAAGAGTAGAATCGATCTAAAGAAAATATGACATTGAAAAATTAGACTCGAGCTAACTCAAATAACTCATGAAAACTCAAGAAAACTACCCACAACGAGTTTGATTAGGACTGATGACTGAGACATTGTCTACAACCAACAGAATTGAGGCACGGTGATCTTCAGGGAACAACTGGGTGATATTGAGAAATTCTGAGGTTATTTCTAACTGTTAACTTGGTACTAACGTTTGTTCTAATTGACCGAACTTACAACCCTAGCTAGACAATGGACGATTGAGCTTAGGTACAATGATAACCCTTAAACCTCATTGAAGGTGAATTTAACCAGTTTCAGTGTTACCCCTTTGATAACATTTTAATGAATCTTGAGATTTTATTCAATTCTATGTACCAATCCATTAAACAATTCGTCCATTCAATGATTATTCAGAAGGAAAATAATTTTATTGCACTCTTGAAAATTATTAAAAAATAATATTTTTATTGAATAATAATTTTCACAAATCTGATTATTTTTTGCAATCATTTTCTTTTTAGAAAAACATATTTTGGTAATTTTCCAAAGTCCATGCAAAAGATAGATTTTTGGTAAAAAACATATTTAAAAAATTTCCATGCAAAAATAGATATTTTTTTTCTTCCTTTTCTTTTCTTTTGGAAAGCATTTTCTTTTGAAAAATATTTTTTCTGAAAAATATATATATTTTTTCTGAAAAATATATATTTTTTTAAAGAACACTTTTTTCTGGAAAACACTGTCACTGGAAAATACTTTTTTAGAGAATATTTTTTTCTGGAAAATACTTTCCTTTTGGAAAACTTTTTTTTTTAAGATGGGTTCAAACTCGAATTAGAAAAGACTTTGATTTTCATTTTGATTTAAATGGCCTGGCCCATCATGATTGTTAGATTGAGATGGATTGGGTCATTATGAATTATTACAAAAAATGGATTCTTTATTAGGTCGATGCACCCATTTTAATTTTCAAAATAAAATTTTTGATCATTGATGACAACCATACATTCTGATCTCATACATACATTTTGATCTCATCATTCACACACATTCATCATTCACAAGGTCCCATTCAATAAACAACTCGGGAACACCCACGATAAGTTCGAGTCGTGACCTACAGGGGAGGTTTCTAGATTCTAAGCTTACTATGTGCAATGCATTTTTATCTGGCCACCCTTGCCTAAGTACACCTATATACTTCTTAAGCGTACTCAATCAGACGGTACATGGTGACTTAGTTTGATATACTGTATAGGTAATAATTTAAAATTTCAACTCATTTCTCTAAAGCTAAAAGCAGCCAGTTTAATCTCCAGATCAAAGGTGGCGCGCGATGCTTGAGGAAAGATACTCTTAAATCATCTCTTTCTTAGAACAGACGTAGTTTATCCTCTTAGTACCGTAGTACATTGGAGCAGGATCTCGCTTAGGCACTAGTTTTGACTAAGAAATGTACTTGATGTACTTATATTATCTTTGATATACCTATGGGTACGAGTCAAGAGTTGTAACTTTTCATAAATAATTTGGCATCCCACGCGGGGACTGACCACGTACTAGTACTACGTTGGCAAATGGGACATTTGAATGTGTGGCTTAAATAAGTCAAAGGTTCAGGTCGCTCCAGCCTGGGTGCATCGATATACCTTTCAGAGTCACCTGATCAGACGGTACTGATGCCCCAGTTTAATATACCCTAAGGTACGTGACTGGAGTTGTGATTTTCATGAATGATATCACATCTCTGAAAGAGACCGGGCTACTTACTAGTGCCACGTTAGCTATATTGGGACATACAAGCGTGCAAAACTGTAAATGTGCATGTGGTGTGTGCAAAACTAGGTGGGGTGTTGAAAGCGCCTTGGATCCGCGGGGTGCGCGGATCCACTTTTGACCATTGAGGTTTGGGAGTCGCAACCTAGTTATTACGGTCTAGGAACTGAACATTGACTCTAAACAAATAAAAAATAATTAATCTACTTAAAGAATACTGAGTCCGGGGATCATATTACGAGGTTGGAAGGTATTAGGCACTACGCCACCTAGCAAACATCGGTCTCTACTAATTTTCAAAAACGATTACATTGCTAAAAAGACCTAAATAATAATAATAATAATAATAATAATAATAATAATAATAATAATAAAATAAGAAATATTTATCTTTGCAACGCAACGGTTTTGTTTCCTTAGATCTGATAGAACAACTCTTCATAAAACACTCCTCGCTTCGTTCTGTCACCGGACTTGCTTTAGATCTCCAAGACAAGGTACTTTCTTCTTAGATTTGAATTCTCTGACTTTTTTTGAATTTCTAGGTGTTTTTTGAGCTAAAATTGGGGTATGGATGTTAGGTAAGGAGTTAAGGCTTTAAAATTAGGGTTTATAGGAGACTAAGGAAGCTTTTTGACCTACTTTTCTTAAGGTTTATTTTTTCCTCCGAAAATAGGTTGTAAGGACCCCTATTTATAGTTTTTTTAGGTGCTTTTTTAGATAGAGTTAGTATTTAATTAGAATTATAGAGTTAGTGTTTGAATAGAATTATAGAGTTAGTGTTTGAGTTTAATTAGAATTCTAGACTTAGTGCTAGAATTTAATTAAAATTCTTTTAGGATTTTGACTTTGGTCTTATTAGATTGATTAGGATTTTGACTTAAGTCTCACTTGATTGACTTGACTTTAGATTTTAACTTAAGTCTTACTTGATTGACTTGATTTTAAGATTTGACTTAAGTATTACTTGATTAATTTTAATTTTAATTAAGATTTCACTTTACACTAATTAATATTTTAATTATTAATTTTAAAATTATTAAAATTATGAAATTACCGTGTTACCCTCGAAGAGGATTTTTACGTTTTAAGTTATTTTTCGATGTTTTGGGATATTTTAGAATCAATTTTTCTTAAGAAATTCGATGGAAATATTAGTTTGTCATTTATGAAAATTTTTGTGCGAAATGATCGTGAACTTTATGAGGGGCATTTTCATAATTTTATGAAATTTTGTGAAATTTGGCGAAATGGTTTATTTGATTTAGATTTGTTGTTTTATGTGTTCGAATGGATTTTCCTAAGCGTACTATGGTTTCTATAGTTTTTTTAGTTTGAAATACCTCATCCGAATTTCTGAAACATTTCTGGTAACTAAATAGAGCATTGGAATAAATATCCATAATTGGGAACCGTTGCAATCAGGTTGACGAGTTGATTAATCAGGCGAATGCAAAAATGGGGTGTCTACAGATGCCCCTCTTTGGCAGAGGGTTGAAGCAAAACTTGATAGCAAATCTATTTTGGTAGATAGTTCGATATCCGAATGTCAAAGCTAGTGACATTTCATTTTGCAGCCTGATTTAACAATTTGTCAGGTCCTCGAGCTTGAAGTCTCATTGACGATGTCAAATCCTCGAATTTTAGAAAATTCTTCTTGATGAATGCAAAAGCGTACGTGTGAGCAATGGTGTGATGCTTACTGAGTAAAAATGTGTCAGGTCCAAGAGATCTTCTCTCACTGACAATAATGATTGTAAATTGAAATATGCTTATACAACGAAAGCAATCATGGCACGGTTGAACAATGAGGTAATTGGAGTCATAACATTGTAGGAACTTCATTAAATCCTATTTGAAATTCTTTTTTAAAGTTCGAAAAAGTTTGAGTCTCGTTTATCGGACTCGAGCCTATTGTAGCCACGCTTCTCGGGCTAAGGAACTTAAACAATCTTTTTAATTCATTCTATGATTTAAAAAAGTTGGAGTCTCGTTTCTCGGACTCGAAATTATTAGAGACACACTTCTTGGGTTAAGGTTTACAGGAACTTAAACAATCCTGTTAATTCATTTTATGATTCAAAAAAAAAGTTGGAGTTTCGATTCTCGGACTTGAACTTACTAAGCTACGTTTCTCGGACTTAGATTTATAGAAACTTAAACAATCCTATTAATTCATTCTATGATTCAAAAAAAGTTAGAGTCTCGTTCATCAGACTCGAACTTACTAAGCCACATTTCTCGGGCTTAGATTTATAGGAATTTAAACAATCCTATTAATTCATTCTATGATTAAAAAAAAGTTGGAGTCTCGTTTCTTGGACTCTAACTCACTAAACCACGTTTCTCGAACTCAGATTTATAGGAACTTAAACAATCCTATTAATTCATTCTATGATTTAAAAAAATTAGAGTCTCGTTTCTCGAACTTGAACTCATTAAGCCACGTTTCTCGGACTCGGATTTATAGGAACTTCAACAATCCTATTCATTTTATGATTCAAAAAAAATTGGAGTCTCGTTTCTCGGACTTGAACTCACTACATCATGTTTTTCGGGCACAGATTTATAGGAACTTTAACAATCCTATTAATTCATTCTATGATTAAAAAAAAGTTGGAGTCTCTTTTCTCGAACTCGAACTCACTAAGCCACGTTTCTCGGGCTCAGATTTATAGGAACTTCAACAATCCTATTAATTCATTCTATGATTCAAAAAAAGTTAGAGTTTTGTTTCTCGGACTTGAACTCACTAAGCCACGTTTCTCGGGCTCAGATTTATAGGAACTTCAATAATTCTATTAATTTAGTCTATGATTCAGAATCGAGCTCAAAGTTTGAAAGATCGAACCTTTATTGGCTTATCATGCATCTGGATTCATAATTATCATTAGACTTCATCGGACTTTTAATTAAGATTTTCATTTTTATCATGTGATTAAGAACAAAAATTTGGAATTAAATGACCTTCAAAAATGCCCCTAGATTCAAGGTTGACTTTAATTGGAACTTGACTACGAGACTGATGGAATGGATTATGCTTGAAAAATATGGACTCTAATTTATGATAGATAGAAGAACTGACATTCCCTTAAATTTAAGACTCTTAAGATTATCATAAGTGCAATAAGGGATTGATCATTTTCTTTCAAATTTCTTTTGAAAAATGCTTAAGCTGGACTTAAAAATCTTGATAAATATTAGAATAGAAGATCTTTATCTTCAAAGTGGTTGATGATTCTACATCTTCCATTAGTGAGCACTTGAACAAGTAAACATACTCTTGAATATCTTACAATGTTCAAGATAACTTCTGATTTTTTCAATTTCAACATTGTCTTTGTCAGATGTGAGCTCTTGGTTGAAAAATGAATGTTGTGGCTTGAATGGTTCTGCATTTCCTAGTTTCTGCACAAGCTTCCTTCTGAATTTTTCTTTTTAATAAGATATTTTCTCTAATTTGATGTTGACCTAACTTTTGCCTAGATCGCCTCTTCAGGTTTTCAATCTAGCGGGCTTTATTTTTCTTTTTCTAATGATGCTTTGATTTTTGCCTAGATTTCTTTTTCAGATTTTCAACCTAACAGGCTTTCTTTTTTATGATTATGCCCTAACGTTTGCCTAAGTCACCTTTTCGGGTTTTCAACTTAGCGGATTTCTTTTTTCTCTCGATGATCTTGAATATTCAACTCGACAGCTTCTTGGTTCCCTACACCTTAACCGAGTCAATTAGCATTCAGAAAGACTTAATAGGTGGGCTTAAGACATGTTTTATAAAGAAAGGGTAAAAGGTTCGACTTTCCAAAATGCCCATAGTCTAATATTCTCTTTTTTTTAATGTCCCTAGTTTGGCATTTTTTTCTTTTATGTCAATTTTTCTAATGCCCCTAGTTTGACATTCTTTCTTTTTATCAATTCTTTTGATTCTTTTTTCTAATGCCCCTAGTTTGGCATTCTTTTCTTTTGAACCTTTCAATAGGGAATTTTCCTTTTAGATGACACTTTTCTTAAGAGAATAAATTTTTTTTGCGTGACCTGGCCTGAAATAACTTCTCAGGTGGCCTACATATCCCAAATATTTCTTTTTTTCTTTTGGAATCAGGTCAAAACGTAGTTCATACTTAGACTTCCCTCCCGAGGTTGGTTGGTGTGGTTTTAGAAAGAAACAAGCTATTTGGTTTTTTTAGAGGCTGCGAGGGGCTAAAGAAAATTATCTTTTTTTTGGTAAGACAGGAAAATAGTTCGACCAAAGAAAACCTCCTTTGGTGAAGTGCTAATTGATTTGATTAAAGTTTTAGGAACTTGATGTCTTAATTGATCTGTCGAGGAAGGTCTTCTTTTAAAAAAAAGTAATCTTCAGTCTTCTTCTAAGAAGGGGTAATCTTCAGTCTTTTTCTAAGAAGGAGCAATCTTTAGTCTTCTTTTGAGAATGAATGATCTTTAGTCTTCTTTTTCGAAGTTGAGTGTGATTGAGTTTTTTGTATTTGACATTGACTCGTTCAACCATTTCCAAACTTCAAATAAAATCTCATGTTCTTTTGTGAATGATAATTGTTTTCTCTGAGTAAAAAATATGATGAATCCCTTCTTACAAATCTTTGCATCTTTGTCGTTGGTTTCAACTGCATCATTCTTAATGATCTTTGACTTTGAAGTCCACCTTCGACTTTATGTCTTGATTTATTTTGGTGCAATCTATTCTGATGAGACCATGCAGGAACATTGTTGAATTTCTCAAGTAAATTTATTATTCTCTCATGTTCCCCTGAGGATAATGTATCACCAATTTGTACTTCTTGAGTATACTATTTAATTCCAATATTTATTAAGTTTGATTAGTGAGCTCTGAGTCAATCCTCATGTTAGATATTATGCTCAAATCATTATTATATGCATGATAATCAGAAGCTTCTATATTTTATTGGAATTGAAAAACATAGACTTACAAACTAGACTAAAACTTGAAAGTTGAAGAAAGACTAACGTAACTAAAACAACTAACTAGATTAAAAGACTGATGAAAACCAGATTGAAACTCAAAGAAAACTCAGGGACAATTATTTACAAAGAGAGAAGGTCCTTCTGTGTGGATGGACTACTTAGACTTGACATTGGTACTTTGACTAGACGACTCTTTTGAAGGACCCAAAATGATACAGATGAGGGTTTAAAACGTTTAGGAGCACCTAAGATTAACCATCGATTCTGAAGGTTTGACTCTTAATCACATGATTAAAATTTTGATATAAATTAGCCCTCCGGTGGGAAATATCGAATCCAAATACACTATAAGTCTATAGTGACCAAGAAGGTGAGAAAGGTTAGAAATGGGTCTACCCTTGATTGGGATTGAACCTTTGATCAGACAAATTAATTTGATCCTAAGATCGAATCTTTCTATATAAAGTGGTCTGGATCTTTAAAAGTGAAACCAATTAGTCCAACTGATTTGGTATTGATCAGTTTGATCCATTTGTTAATTGGGCCAACTGGTTTAATTGGTTCAAATTGATCGATATATTTCACTGTAGACACCCCATTTTTGCACTCGCCTGATTAATCAACTCGTCAACCCGATTGCAATGATTCCCAATGATGGATGTGTATTTCATTGCTTTATTTTGTTACCAGATATGTTTCAGAAATCCGGATGAAGTATCTCGAACTGACAAAACTTAGAAACCACACTACGCTAGGTAAATACGACCCCAGAAACATAGAAATCATCATCTTGCAAATAAAAAAGAAGCTTCACGATAAAAATCACTAAAAAACTATCAAATTACCAAAATACCCCTAACCTCAAAACAATCCTAGAGCCTACGTTACGCTTAGGAAAACTCATTCAAACACATAAAACAACAAATCGAAATCAAATAAATCATTTCGTCAATTTTCACAGAATTCGACAAAATTACGAAAATGCCCCTCATAAAGTTCACGACCATTTCACATAAAAATTTTCATAAATGACACAAACCAACATTTCCATTGAATTCCTTACGAAAAATCGATTCTAAAACATCCTAGAACATTAAAAACTGACTTAAAACGTGAAAAGTCCTCTCCGGGGGCAAAACGGTAATTTCACAATTTTCATAATTAAAAAATTCGAAATTAATAAATAAAATATTAAATAATTAAAGTGAAACATTGATGAAATTAATTTAAAATTTTGAACCTAAAAAATCGATCAATCGGACTTTCAGGCAAAATTGTTGAGGGTTCGTGAGATATTTCTTTAAGGACCCTCCATTTGGGGGTCCAAAGAATTAAAGAAATAATGGAAGGGGGTTCTCCAAAAATTAAAAGTAAATCAAGCAAGACTGAAGTCAAGGTATTAAAGTCAATTAAGTGAGACTGAAGTCAAAATTAAAGTCAATTAAGCAAGACTGAAGTCAAGATTTAAAAGTCAATCAATTAAGACTAAAGTCAAAACATTAAAAGTCAATCAAATAAGACCAAAAGTCATAATAGAATTCTAATTAAATAATAACTCTATCTAATAGAGTTCTAACTTAAAAACAATTCTATCTAAAACAATTCTAATTAAAACACAATTCTACCTAAAATAAGTCTAATTAAAACACAACTCTAATTAAAAGATCTCTAATTAAACACTAACTCTATCCAAATCAACCCCTAAAAACATCTATAAATAGAGGTGCTGACACCCTATTTTCGTATCAAATCATAAACCCTAGGAGAAGTAGGTCTAAAAGCTCCCCTAGCCTCCCATAAACCCTAGTTTTGGAGCCCCAACTACTTAACTAACATCCCCCCTTCAATTTTAGTCTAGAAAACCCCTAAAATCCCTCCAAAAACACCCATAAATCCGCAACAAACTTGAAGAGTTCAGATTCAGAAACAAAGAGATACCTTGATATAGGAGATCCGAAGTCAAATCCGGAGACAGAACGAAGTAAGGGAGTACAGTACAAGGAATTTTTTTGTCAGATCTGAGGGAGCAAAATCCTTGCTATCGGAAAGGTATGTATTTTTTTATATTTATTTTTTATCTAGGTTTTAGCAATGTAATTAACTTGGGAAGTTAGTAGAGACCGGCTTTGGCCGGGCGGGGTTGGTGCCTAACACCTTCCAACCCCGTAACTTGATCCCCGAATTCAGATTTTTTATGGTAGATTAGTTCTTTTTATCCATGTTAGAGTCAGTTTGGTTCCTAGACCACAATAATTAGGTGGCGACTCCCAAACCTCAAGGGTCAAAAGCGGATCCGCGCACCCCGCGGATCGAGGGCGCTTTCATTCACCGATTGGGTCGAACCGATATAATGGGTTTAGTTTGAACGGTCTGGATCAGTCCACCCACTTACCTGTTGGTTGGATTAAATAGAGCAATCCGGGAACACCCATAGTTAGTTCAGGTCGTGACCTATAGGAAGGCTTCTAGACTCTAGGTTTACTACGTGCAATGTAATTTATTTGGCCACCTTTGCCCAAGTGCACCTATATACCTCTCGAGCGTACTCAATCAGACGGTACGTGGTGACTTGGTTTGATATACCGTATAGGTGATATTCTAAAACTCCAACCCACTTCTCTGAAGTTAAAAGTAGTCAATTTAATCCCCAGTTAAGAGGTGGCGCACGATGCTGAGCAAGGGCCCACTTAAATATCTCTCGTCTAGAATAGACGTTGTCTATCCCCCTCGTATAATAGGGTATAGTGGGGTAGGATCTTGCTTAAGCACTGGTTTTGACCAAGAAGTGCAATTGATGTACTTATATTATCTTTGATATACCTATGGGTACGAGTCAAGAGTTGTAGCTTTCATAAATAGTTTGGCATCCTACAAGGGGACCGACCACTACTAGTACTACATTGCAATCGGGACATGTGACTGTGTGGCTTACAATAGGACAAAAGGCTCAGGTCACTCCAGCTTGGGTGCATCGATATACCTTTCAGAGTCACCTGATCAAACGTACTGATGCCCCAGTTTTATATACCCTAAGGTACGTGACTAGAGTTGTGATTTTCATAAATGACGTCGCATCTACGAAGAGACCGGGCCACGCACTAGTGCACGTTGGCTATTAGGGACATGCAATCGTGCAATGCAATAAATAAACGTGCTAGTGGTGTGTGCAGAGTAGGGTGGGGTGTGCCCAGGGCATTTTTTCAGATAAATGGGCCCATGGGCCTGATCATATTATCATAACATGGGTATCATAGAAATATTAATCAAGATAATACACAAACCTATCATATCAAGATTAAACATAAGCACATCAAACGTATATTCCAATCGAGATCATAGCATGTTAGATAGGCAATCAACACAAACATTAATAATCAGATTTGATCGTTAAAACAAGCATACAATTCTTAGTCCAAACCAAAAAAATATTTATGGTCCAATCAAGGTTATTTTTGGGTGTGAATTGAGGACAGGTTCATAGTTGTGGAGGAGTGATGACTCTTTTTTTTTTTTTTTTAAGATTTTGGATTTTTTTTTTTTTTTTTTTTTTTTTTGCATTTTTGAATTTATGACTCAACAAATTTCTCAATGAGAACTTAGGTTATCTCGACTAACACATTAAGATTTCAAAATTACTAAGAGTCATTAGGCCACGTGACTCCCTCATTGATAATCTAATTTCACGGCTTTTACAATTTTGATTGGAAAAGATTTGGATCCGAAAATAAAATTCAATTATTTATTTTTAGATCCAAAGTTTTGAAAATGGGTGGCATTGAAATTTAAAATTTAAAAATCAAAGTTTGAAATGAAAATTAATTTAAAAAATTTCTTGAAAATTTTCCTTTAAAAATTTTCAGAATTTCATCTGCCTCAAGCACGTGGCATTGGATCATCTTTTTGAGTGCCACGTAGCGAGGTCAAGGACTCTTAAAACAAACGAAATCTTACTAAGCTAGTAAGACTAACCACTAAAAAAATTACAAAACAACAAAAAAAAAAATTCTACATTGCTATCAGCAACATAGCCTGTTTGTTTGTTTTTTTTTTTTAATTGCTGCATGCAAGCAAATGACATCCTAAAAAAAAATTGTTTTATTACTGCCAGTACAACACCCAAAAGAAATGCATTTCTTTGTTTTATTGCTGGTAGCACACACAACATTCTCAACAAAACAAAACAAAACAAAACACAAAAAAAAACTTTTTTTTTTAATATATGTTGCTGCCAGCCACATAAGTCACATTATGTCACAAAGACAATCATTCCTTTTTCTTTTATGTAACTGGCAGCATACAAAATACTCAACTCATTTTTTTTTAAATTTCTCATTATTTTGTTGCTGCCATCAAACACAAACAGACACGTCCACACCTCTCTTCCCTTACTTTCAACGGAACCAACAATGCAATCCTTTTTTTTTTATGTTGCTGCCAGCAACATAACTCACACAGCCCTTTTTATTTAATATGTTGCTCTAGCACACATAGGGGTGTCAATGGATAGCCGAAATCCAAATTTGAATTTGAATTCGAATTCGAAAAATCGGATATTATTCGAAATTTTTGGATATCGGATTCTAATTCGGATGTCATTTTAACATTCAAATGAGTTTTGGATACGAATTCAGATATTGCGATAACGATTCGATAATATCCGCTCCGATAACAATACATATATTATGTATTTATGTTTTACAACAAAATTTTATATATGTAAATATATAGTGTTATATATTCGTGTCATACAACAAAACTTATTTTCAAATATTTATCTTCTCAAACCCACCTTCAACACTAAAACAACAGACGACGTTAATGGGGGGTTTCCGTTTTCGATCGAACTCTGTGACCACGGTTTTCTCTGGCCAGCGAGCATGAGGTATATATTTTTTCTCTCTCTCTCTCTTTCTCTCCCCGATCTAATCAATCGGAGTGATTTTTTTAAGGAAATATGTGGGTTTCAACTATGCGAACTCTGACATGTTTACTCCGCCCGGCGAGCATCCAGGTATATATTTTCTCTCTCTCTCTACGATCTGAACCCCCTGGAGTTTCAGATGAAATTTGTGGGTTTCTACTGTGCGAACTCCAATTGGATCGGATATCCGATATATTTTTTGAATTCAAATTCGAATATTTGTTAGGGATATCCGATTGAATTCGAATTCCAATTCGGATATAGTAGTATCCAATCGGATACCTATCCGTTGACAGCCCTAAGCACACACAACTCATATGGGCGCACATCATATGTCACACATGCAAGCAGGTTACGTATATAATAGTAAAAGAAAACAAAAAAAAAACAAAAAAACAAAAAAAAACGCAGAGGGAGACAGCCACTAATAAATTTCTTCTTTGAACACACACCTCCCTGAACTTTCTCTCTTCTCTTTCTTTCTTTCTTTTTTTTCTTTCCTTTAAAAAAAAATTGAAAATGGAAACAAAACACCAAAGATCTATCAAGTTCATCGTCGAGATAAAAATACAAAATAGTGGGTTTGAAATGGTTGGTCCAAATCAGAAAAAAAAACACATCAGTCTTTTTTTTTTAAAGAACTTACTGATTCAAAAATAAAAAAATTTCCTTTTCGATCTCAACAGCTCAAGCATTCACTCTTTCTCACGATCTCTAAAATAAAACCGAATTTTAAAAGAAAAAGTAAAAGAAAGAAAGAAAGAAAAAGAAAAAAAGAAAAAAAGAAAAATTCAAATCAGCCACCATTAACGCTCTGCTAAAAACAGAAACCGAAGCGGACTAACTTCTCTAACTTGAGAACCTCCGTGGAGCATATTCCTTAACCACAATCTCGATTCCCCCCTCCGTTACAGATTCAATGATCACAAGATCTCCCATGTTGCAAGTCAAAAATGAAACACAATCATAGGTTCGTCTGGGTGACTCTTCCACTTGAAAATAGTTGGGTTTTTATTAGAAGAAGATTGGGGGTTAAGGTTGTAAATCAATTGGAATAGAGATTTCAAAACGATCGGGTTTGAGAGGCCAAATCGATTGGTTTCTGATTGAAACCAGTCGGTCCCTGTGGATGGAGCCAGATTGAAGAAAAAAGGTTTGGAGAAGAAAAGAAAAAAAAATTATTAAAAACAATGAGGGTTTAAATAATAAAAATGGTTTTTTACTTAAAAAATACCCTTTTTGAAACTGACTTGGCTGTGTTGTCGCCAACAGCACACCAAGATTTTTATTTATTTATGAAATAACGAGTTTTTTAAAAAAAAAAAAAAAACAATAGGCACAACACTATCTTAATGAAAGTAAAAAAAATTCATTTTTATGTAAATGCCGTCCAAAGACAAATCAACACGTATCCTAAAAAAATTATATGTATGCCGTAAAAGATGGATCCAAAAAGAAAAAATAAATAAATAAATGTATAAGAAACAATCTCCAAGCTCCAACACCTATTACTCCATTCTTACTTCTTGAAATCTTACATTACTTAGAGTTACTCCAAATAACCCTTAATTGAACCATAAAAATAAGCCAAGGCAACATTTTCAAAATCCAAACAAATGATCGATAATTGGGCCCAAAGAATGATAAGGATAAAAAATAAACAGATAAACAAACAAATAAAAAACAAACAAATTAAAAAAAAACATAATAATAAATACTTAGGTCGTCTTGGCAATATTCACATACTTGGGGCTTTTCAAGTTTGATCCTCAATAGTCCCCAGTATAGTTGCCACTGAAAGCGCCCTCGATTCGCAGGGTGCGCAGATCCGTTTTGACCTTTGAGGTTTGGGAGTCGCCACCTAGTTATTACGGTCTAGGATCCGAACATTGACTTTAAACGGACAAAAACAACTAATGTACTTACAGAATATTGAGTCTGGGGATCATATTACGAGGTTGGAAGGTGTTAGGCACCAACCTCGCCCGGCAAACGCCAGTCTCTACTAATTCCCAAAAATGATTACATTGCTAAAAAGACCTAAATAATAATAATAATAAAAAAAAGAAATTTACCTCCACGAACGCAACGGTTATGTTCCCTCAGACTAATAGAACAGCTTTTCGTACAGCACTCCTCGCTACGTTCTATCATCGGATTTGCTTCAGATCTCCAAGACGAGGTACTTTCTTCTTAGATCTAAATTCTCTGACTTTTTTTTTGAATAGCTTCTAGGTATTTTTTGAGCTAAAATTGGGGTATGGATGTTAGGTAAGGAGTTAGGGCTTCAAAATTAGGGTTTATGGGAGGCTACGGAAACTTTTTGACCTATTTTTCTTAAGGTTTATTTTTTCTTCCGAAAATAGGTTGTAAGGACCCCTATTTATAGATTTTTTAGGTGTCTTTTTAGATAGAATTAGTATTTAATTAGAATTATAGAGTTAGTGTTTGAATAGAATTATAGAGTTAGTGTTTGAGTTTAATTAGAATTCTAGAGTTAGTGTTAGAATTTAATTAAAATTCTTTTAGGATTTTGACTTTGGTCTTATTAGATTGATTAGGATTTTGACTTAAGTCTCACTTGATTGACTTGACTTTAGGATTTTGACTTAAGTCTTACTTGATTGACTTGATTTTAAGATTTGACTTAAGTCTTACTTGATTGATTTTAATTTTAATTAGGATTTCACTTTATATTAATTAATACTTTAATTATCATATAGCTAGATGCTAGTAAGATATCATAATGACATACGATGAGTATGAAACTGGACACCTAGGGAATGTACATACAGACTACATTGAAGAATGTACATTGCCCTAATACAATAAAAAAAGTTCACGTAAAGGTAAACTTCTAAATTCATTGATGGTACTAGTTTTGAGACCATAGAACTATCTTAGGACCGACAAATGAGTACTTTTTTACATCCATGATCTATCATCAGTGGTATCTTTGAATAAAGGTGACAGTTAAAGATTATCTAAATTGTTTTGAACAATTGTTTTTCAAAAAAGTGCACTCGATTATTCAAAAGGTAACAATCAGAGAGTCATTTTTTAAACAAAAGGTATATGTGAAGGCCAAGTGGGTGATTGTTGGAATTATTATTTTTTTATATTGTGGGTATCCCCAGTCCTCAGGTGCAACTAATCCAGCAGTCACACAAATCGGCCCCTCGAAAATTCATAGCTTCGCGGGGTTTCGAACACTTGACCTACTTTTCTTGAGAAGCTTATCAAGGCTCGGCTTTCCATTAGGCCAACCCCAATTATTGAGGTTGAGACATGTAATTGGAGGTGTTTCAATTGTGATAATGATGTTCCATACTACAAAATAGAGAGTTATGAATGATGATGTGGCATACCGCGAAATGACAAAAAAAAAATATAATATATTTTTTGCTTCACTATATGAATTGATGCTTCTAAGTTTTATGTTTAAGCCTTTGTTGCATGGAGTTTTCTAAGAAAATGCTAAGTACTTCTCAGGGATTGTAACTCTTTATAGACTCAAGTGTGATTCTTATGATTATTTCTTTTATTCCCTTTCCAAATTGCAAGATGCCTATTGTGATTGGACAATGCGTGAGGTGTCAACTTGGTAATTTTTGTGATTTATCCATATACCTATAAAAAAATAGTATAAGGTATAGATGATGGTGGCCATTTCTTTATTTTAAGATTTTTAGATATTCAGGAGCGTAAGAAGAAGCTCCAAAGGGCTTTAATGGATACCATTTCAGTAATTATACATGGCTTCCAAAAAACTCAAGTTTGGATGGGAGATGGTTTATAAATCATAAGAAGGGTTTTCACTTTCTTTTTTTTTCTTCTTCTAATTTTCTCTTTCTTTTATTGATTATTTCATTGTTTGTTTTGTGGGTATGTTTCTTGACCTCTTTGCCTTGCCTTTGTTTTTAATAAATATTTGGTGTATTTGTAGAAAGGTTCAACATAATTAGGTAACATAAAGAAAACAAGGCCATTTTATTTATGCAAACCTTCCAATTGATTGGTCATGGTCATACAACATTTTGATTAATATGATCTTCCTTTCAGATGATCAATCACATTCATTTGGATAGAAGTTGTAAAACCCCGAGTTTTCGATTCATATCTCAAGAAAAAAAATAGTGAAATTTTGAGAAAATCCTAAAAGGGGACTTAGGGTAAAACTATAGGATTTTGTTCTGGTCATTTTTAAAGAAATTTGACCTCACCATTAGATTTAAAATGGTTGGAAAACATACTTTAGTCAATAAGCACACTCAAATGGACTATTTACTTGTTATTTTTGGAGCACAAAAAGTCGAATTATCATTAAAAAAAACGGAAACAACGTCCCTTTTATTGTCCTATCAAGCCAAAAAAGTAAATTTTTGTTAGAGACATAATTTATAGAATTTGATTACACCATTAGATCCAGATTGAAAAATTATACAAAATAGAGTATTCATTCGTGGAGTCCGGACGGTCAAGTTATGGTCAAATGAAACAATAGGTAAAATACCGATTTCATCTTGTACTTATATAAATAATTTTTTTAAACAAAAATACTATTCATCCTTAGTTTCGTCCAAAACCAACCAAAATTTTTTAAAAATATTGGGTTTTTTTTCGATTTTCAACATCAAATTCGTCACGAACGGTCTGCCTTCGACCTCTGATGCAGAAGGGAAAATCGTCTGCAGTGTCGTTCTCTACCAAATCCACTCAATTTTCTTTCGTTTTCTCTTCTTTTTCTTCCCGTATCTTTAAAATTTTAGCCATATGTGATACGGGGGTTTTGATTTTTCAACCTTGGATTTCATCCATTTTTGGGCCAAATCATGGTTTTTAAACTCGTCCAAGACCGAGACGTATCGCCCGAGTTAACTCAGTATCAGAGCCTAACGAGACCAACTCACGATGTGTCATGAAACGACCACGTATCGTGAGTTAAGCGAGTCGTCTTGGATGATATTTTGTAAAAACTCGGGCGATACAAACGAGATAAACGAGACAACGCAGGTATTGTTTCAACTTGCGAGATAAACGGGTTGTATCGAACGAGATTTTCAAAATCTCGTCCGAGTTAACCGAGACAAATGATTTTGCCTCAATCCTCAATTATTTCACCCCCAAATCGATTTTCCTCCATTATTTCTTAATCTTTTCCACCAAGTGAACAAACAAAAGTAAGATTTTGGGAGAAAACTTCATTTTCTCCACCAAGTTAAACCTTAATCCTCTATTATTTCACCCCACAAATCAATTTTTCTCTATTATTTCTTCATCTTCTCCACCAAGTGAACAAAAAAGGTCAAGATTTTGGGAAATTTCATCTTCTTCATTTAATTCAAGATAAAATTGAAGTGAAAAGTGGATTTACTTCATCTTCCTCCAAATCAAGTCAAATTTATCTTCTTCCTTAATAGAGCATGAGATTTTTTTTCTCTATTTTTTTTTCTTTTCAATATTTTGTGTAATATGTATTAACTTCTAATTTGTAATAGTTAAGAAGTGGAAATTATTTTATATTTGGATAGATTTTAACATTAAAAATGATCGGTGAACTAGATGGATTTGTGAGATGGGTTAGAGTTTAGGGTATTTTTTATGGATTGGGATTTAGAAATTTTTTTTAAAATTTATTCTAAATTTTTCTTATCTATGTAATTTTTTTTTATCCATGTAATGTGTACTGTGCAATTTTTCACTCCTCAAGTGTTTCTTTTCATCTTTGGCTTCTATGTTTTTGTTTATTTCTAGGTATTGTAGTTTCTTATTTAATGTTTTTTCTTCAAATGTAATGTTGAGTTTCAACTTGCACTACATTTGTAGAAAAAAGCATTTTCTTAGTGACAATATAAATAGTTACTTTAAGATGCCATCATCATATAGCTATGGTAGTTATTTTGAAAAACAGTTAATTTCACTAGACATTCTTTGTTATTTTATTTCTTATTTGGTAGTGAATACATTACATGGATAATAATTTCACTAAATTTTTTTTCTAAATTATGATTTAAAGTGTAAATAATAATTTTTTTTATCTAAATTATGATTTGAAGTTTTAATAATAATTTTATCCATGTTTTAATTTGATAATTTAAAATAACATTTTAATTGAGAAATTTATTTTGTTAGAAGATAAAAATTTTCAAATGTGAATCATAATTTTATCCATATTTTAATTTGATAATTGAAAATAGCATTTTTAGTTGAAAATTTTATTTTGCTAGAAAATAAAAATTTTCTCATCCATGTTTTAATTTGATAATTAAAAAATAAAATTTTCAAATAAAATAACATTATAGTGAATAATGTGTTGAAAATTCTAACTTTTCATTGCACATGGCATCATGCTGTTGCATTTTACTTATATTGATTAATTTTACAATATTTACTTTACATTTTATTTTATTTTTTCAAATATGGTATCATTATAGTGAATAATGCGTTGGAAATATTAATTTTTATTGCACGTGGCATCATTGTTATTGTATTTTATTTATATTGATTAATTTGACAACATATTTGATCTATATATTTATTTATAAATTATAGGATGTTTAGGAAAGAGGACATTGGTTGGCAGCTTAGTACTGCATTTGAGGGGAATAAAAGGAAAGTAAAATGCAATTATTATGATATGAATGGAGGCATTACATGTCTTAAAGAACATTTGTCTTCTAAAATAGAAGAAGTGACTACTTGTCCAAAATATCTCTAAGAGACTCCATTGTTGATGAGGAAGCAAATGATAGCGAAATCGAAATTAAAAGTAATAGAAAAAAAAAACATCAATGAAAAGATTACATGAAATATCTAGAGGTGGGATTGAGTTTGATGATAGTATACCTATAGATGACTTAGATGACAAGTCGTTCGATTATACTAAAAGAGAAGAAAATGCCCAGATGAAAATGACATGTGATATAAGTCGACGATCTTTACAAGAAGACGATTATCAAAGAAGACATTCAGTTTCAAAGATCCCTAGTTGGTTTAAAGGTGCGGGTAGAGGACTTGACACTTCATCTGGGATAGCGAAGAAAAGTGGAGGATTATTCTGAACTTTCAGTATTAGGGATAGTCATGAATTGCGAAGAGCATAAAAAAATTTTAAAAATGTCGGATAAGATTTGAGACGGGCAAAAAAAGATGTGCATGATGTTTCGACCAGAGGATTGGATCCTTACTTGTATAAGTCAAAAGAAGTCACATAGAAAAAATTGAAAAGATCATGGAGTGGGAAAATATTATTAAATAAGTAGGTCAAGCAATTACAAATTTTTCTCTTCAACTCGGTCCCATTTCATGCAATCAAAAGTCTATATTTTCAGACTATGGGGGATTCTATTGCAAAGGCAGGGAATGGCATTAAGGATCCTACACAATATGAGATTGGAGGAAAATATTTGGACATGGAAGTAGACGAGTTAAGAGATTATATTAGATCTCTTAAAAAGAAATAGCTAATATATGGTTGTACCGTGATGTGTGATGGGTGGACATCAAAATATAGGATGTCCATCATCAACTTTATGATATATTCTGATAGAAATATAATATTTTAGAAATCAATCATGCAACTGGAATTATAAGACATAAGATTACTTACTTTGATGGATGGAGAAGGTAGTAGATGAAATCGGTGAAAATAATATTACTCAGAATGTGACAAACAATGAAACATCATATCGGGCTGTAGGTTTGGCTTTAATGTTAAGAAAACCTCATTTGTATTGGATGCCTTATGCCGCTCATGCCATCAACCTAATTTTGGAGGACATGGGAAATTTATTGTTATTTACTAGTGTTATTTCAAATGGTCGACAAATAACAAGATTCATATACAATAGTAACAAACTCGTGAGTTAGATGAGAACATTTACTGAGGGGCATGAATTGTTACATCTGTAGACACCCCATTTTTGCATCCGCCTGATTAATCAAGTCGTCAACCCGATCGCAAAGGTTCCCAATGATGGATATCTATTCCAATGCTTTATTTTGTTACCAGATATGTTTCAGAAATCCGGATGAGGTATCTCGAACTGACAAAACTTAGAAACCACGCTACACTAGGAAAATACGACCCCAGAAACATAGAATCATCATCTTGCAAACCAAAAAGAAGCTTCACGATAAAAATCACTAAAAACAACTAAATTACCAAAATACCCCTAACATCAAAATAACCTTAGAGCTTACATTACGCTTAGGAAAATCCGTTCAAATACATAAAACGACAAATCGAAACCAAATAAATCATTTCGCCAATTTTCACAAAATTCGACAAAATTACGAAAATACACCTCATAAAATTCACGACCATTTCACAAAAAAAAATTTCATAAATGACAAAAACCAACATTCCCATTGAATTTCTTACGAAAAAATGATTCCAAAACATCCTGGAACATTGAAAAACGACTTAAAACGTAAAAAATCCTCTTCGAGGGCAAAATGGTAATTTCACAATTTTAATAATTAAAATTTTCGAAATTAATAAATAAATCATTAAATAATGTAAAGTGAAACATTAATAAAATTAATTATTAAAATTTAAACCAAAAAATTTATCAATCAGGTTTTCAAGCAAAATTGTTGAGGGTTCGCAAGATATTTCTTTAAGGACCCCTCCATTTGGGGGTCCAAAGAATTAAAGATATAATAGAGAGGGGTTCTCCAAAAATTTAAAGCCAATCAAGCAAGACTAAAGTCAAGATATTAAAGTCAATCAAATAAGACTAGAGTCAAAATTAAAGTCAATTAAGTAAGACTAGAGTCAAGTATTAAAGTCAATCTCATAAGACTAAAGTCAAAACCCTAATCTAAACTAATCGAGTCAATCTCATAAGACTAAGGTCAAAACCCTAAATCAAAATCCTAAATTAAAACCCTAAAGACTAAGTCAAAACTCTAATTGAAACCCTAATCAAACCCTAATGCTTCTAAAAACTTTATAAATAGGAGCCTCCACACCCTATTTTCGTATCAAAGAAAAAACCCTAGAAAAAGTAGGTGAAGAAGCCTCCACAACCTCCCCAAAACCCTAATTTTGGAGTCCCAACTCCTTCCCTAACACCCCTACTCCGATTTTAGCCTAAAAACACCCAAAAACCTCTCAAAAACATCCCAAAAATCCACAACAAATTCGAAGCACACAGATCCAAGAAGGAGATACCTTACCTCGGAGATCAGAAATCAGATCCGGAGATAAAATGAAGTGAGGAATACGGTACAAGGAGCCGTTTTCACCAGATCTGAGGGAATATCACTTTTGCAGATCAAAGGTAAGGTTTTTTATTATTTTTTTAATCTAGGTTTATCATTAGCGATGTAGATTTATTTGGGATAAGTAGAGACCGGCATTGGCAGGACGGGGTTGGTGCCTAACACCTTCCAACCCCGTAACATGATCCCCGGATTCAGATTTCTATGGTAGATTAGTTCTTTTTTATCCATTTTAGAGTCAGTTTGGTTCCTAGACCATAATAACTAGGTGGCGACTCCCAAACCTCAAGGGTCAAAAGTCGATCCGCGCACCCCGGATCGAGGGCGCTTTCAGTGGCGACTCCACTGGGGACATTGAGGATCAGACTTGAAAAACCCCGAGTATGGGAGCATTGCCAACGATCTAGTTTTTGTTTTTGTTTATTTAATTCTTAGTTAGTTTCTTTTTATTATTCATGTGTTGTTTTTATTAGTACATCATTAATTATCTGATTCTACTCGGAGTACTTTGATACAACATGTTAATCTTTATGATTTAATCAAGGGGCCATTCAGAATGATTCTAAATAATGTGATATTTCAATATGGATAATTTTGGTGAGGGTGGAATGATGATCATTGAGGATGGAATAATGAAACGAAAAGGTTTTTTTTTAGTTTTTCCTCCTTTTGGGGTATGTCGATCCATTTTTTAACAAAAAATTGTTGTTTTTAGGAAGCATGTTTGATAACGTTTTTTTTTTAAAAAAGGATTTTTTTTATTAGTTATTTGTTTTTTCGCTTATTAGGTAGGTATTCATTTTTTTTTATTTTATTAGGCAAGACATGCTGTCCATTGACAGCATATAGAATTTCAAAAAAAAAAACAAAAAAAAAGCAACAAAAACTTTCTGCCGGCAGCAGCTTTTTATGGTGTGGTGCTAGTACAAATCGATTTGAACTGTTAAACCCAATGGGTGCGGTTAGTAGAAAATCCCTTCTACTCGTTTGTTTCTTTTTTTTAACCCTTTTAAACAGCTTTTTTTTTTAAAACAAAAGAATCCATCATCTTCTTCCCCAGCTGGTTCTGTCGACCTCAACGAAGAGAGATCGACTCCTCAAGGGTTCGAACTCATTTTTTTTCGGTTTGTGAAGCTCGAACGGTCCAAAGCTTGGACGTTTGAGTTCGTTTTCGATCTCACACCTTTTTTTTAATCTGTTTTCAACCATGTCCGTCGTGTTTCCAGCAGAGACCAATCGGCTGGTTCACTCAACCCAGTTGAACTTCCGTTTTTCTCGGTTTTCAGCCATGTTCTTTGCATTTTCAACAGAAACTGATCGGCCTGCTCTTCTATCCAGTCGAACCCTCTATTCTAAACGATTTTCAGCTGCGTTCAGTGTGTCTTCAACAGAATCTGATCGGCTTTTTCTTCAATCCAGTCGAGCCTTTTATTCTAATCGGTTTTAAGGCCGTTAACACTCGAAGAAAACTTCTGATTTCATCTGACTTGGAGGTGCGAAATCAGAAATCGTTGAACCTAATCTTGAAGGTTTATTTTTGTGAGCATCCATGCCTCTTGTGGCTGTTATAGAAATGCAGATTTTTTGCCGGTTCGGATTGGCAGGAAATCTTAGGAAATGGCCATTTCTGCCATTACTCTAAACTGGCTCCTCATGCTCGTTCAATTTATTTGCAAATTCTCTCTGTGAAATTATGGAATTTGATGTACCTGTAGATCAAAAGGATAGAGAGAGAATGGAAAATGGTGGATTTTGAAAAATTCTACAATTGCCACAGTCGCCAATCCTGTAAGGGAGAGAGTCGAATCTCTATTCTTCTCTTTTTAATTCCGATCTTGTAACCTGCTCTCAGTAAATAAAGTTAGAGAAAGGAATAGAATGATTCCAGATTCTGATTTGGAAACAGGGAGGCAAATCGAAAGGAATAATTTGATGATTTTTCAAACGACTTAGTTCGGGTTCATCTAGCCTCGACAGAGTAGAGTAACAATTTTTGCCCTCGAGTTGTTCTTAGGTTCACTGGTTTCAAAATAAAAAAGAAAAAAAAACACATTTAGAAAAAAAAAGAGCAATAATAAGTGAAGGGAAGGACTACTAATGGCACTTACATGACTAATAAGAGATTTTAATTTTTTTATTACTATTTACACCAACGCACCATCGAGATTTTAATTTTTTTTAGAAAACTGTTTGGCATGGCAAAATGTTAGTGGTTCTGTTTGGATTTTTTTTTTTTAGTTTTCTTTTATAAAATATGTGTGTTATGTAAGTGATAAAAATAAATGATTTTTAGTGCTTAATAAAGGTTGATTTGATTTCCAAATGGTTTTAATTTTTTTTTCTCTTCGCTTCTCCTCTCTTTCAATTGGTTGAGAAATTATCATAATTTCTTATCTTAATGATTGTTGTTCCGTTCTTAATCTAATACCCTTTGAATATCAACATGTTTGGGGTCACCCCAAATAACCCCTGATTGAACCATAAAAAATAAAATAAAAATTTCTTTTGGATCAAATAAAGTGTTTGACTCTAATTATTAATCTGTGTGGTATACCCATTGATTGCCGTAATCTTGATCGATATGTAGGTGGGAATTGCTTATTTTGATAATCATGTTGATATGATTGATTTGTGCATTATTTTAATTATTATCTCTATGATATCAATGCTGCACACACCACATGCACGTTTACTGTTTTGTGCACTTACACGTCCCACATAGCCAACGTGGCACTAGTGCGTGGCCCGGTCTCTTCGGAGATGCGACGTCATTCATGAAAACCACAACTCCAGTCACGTACCTTAGGGTATATCAAACTGGGGGCATCAATACCGTCTGATCAGGTGATTCTGAGAAGTATATTGATGCACCCAGGCTGGAGCGACCTGAGCCTTTGACCTATTGTGAGCCACACAGTCACATGTCCCGATTGCAAACGTAGTACTAGTACGTGGTCGGTCCCCTCGTGGGATGCCAAACCATTTATGAAAGCTACAACCCTTGACTCGTACCCGTAGGTATAAAAGATAATCTAAGTATATCAATTGCACTTCTTTGTCAAAACCGGTGCCTAAGCAGATCTTGCCCCGCTGTACCCTACTGTACGAGGGGGATAGACTACGTCTATTCTAGACGAGAGGTATTTAAGTGGGCCCTTGCTCAGCATTGTGCGCCACCTCTCAACTGGAGATCAAACTGGCAGTTTTTGGCTTCAGAGAAGTGAATTGAGGTTTTAGATTATCACCTACACGGTATATCAAACTAAGTCACCACGTATCGAAAGGTATATAGGTGTGCTTGGGCAAGGGTGGCTAGATAAAAATGCATTGCACGTTGTAAGCTTAGAGTCTAGAAACCTTCCCAGTAGGTCACGACTCGAACTTATCATGGTGTTCCCGGGTTGTTTATTGAATGAAACATGTTGATTGATGAATGTATGTGAGTGATGTGAATGGTATAGATCAGAGTGTATGATTGTCCTCAAGGATCACATGTTGTTTTTGAAAATTAAAATGGGTGCACCGACCCAATAAAGAATCCATTCTTTTACAATAATGACCCAGTCCATCCCGATCCAACAATCATGGTGGGCCGAGCCATTTAAATTGAAGATGGAAATCAAATTTTTGAATAATTTACAGGAAGAAAATCTTTTCCAGAAAAGATTATTTTCCAAAAGAAGTGCTCTTTAGAAGAAATGTTTTCCAGAAAAAAATATTTTCCAGAAAAGATTATTTTCCAAAAAGAAGTGTTCTTTAGAAGAAATGTTTTCCAGAAAAAATATTTTCCAGAAATGTTTTCCAGAAAAATATCTTCTAGAAAATATTTTCCATAAGAATAAGATTTTCCAAAAGAAAATAAAAAATTGATTTTTTTACATGGACCATTGGAAGAGTACTAAAATACCCTTTTGTGTCGAACCAGGATGCTAGTCGCAGGCGACAATCCAATCGAACAGTTAGTCAAAACGACCGTTGTAGGGATGCACCCTGTAGAGAAGATCAATTTTGGGAGATTCATGTTGAGGAGTGCTCTTTACTTCCATGAATTTGAGATAGACTGGAACCTCCTACATGCTATGGCTAAGCGATGGAACCCCCACCTTCATATATTCCATATGGGATATATGCATTTGTGCCCCATTCACGAGGATTATTGCGGCATCATGACGATATCTACTTCAGGACCTTTAGTCAGGCCCTCATTGAAGACCGGATATTCTGGTGAACTCGCCACAGGACTAAACATTTCCAAGGAAGAAGCCAAGGCCTTAGTTCATAACGGAAGATTGAACTTAGTGCCTTTACTGGGTCCGTATCGTTCCCGCAGTCACCCTATCAATGTAAAACCCGAAGCCTGGCGAGCTACTAGAGATTATCGATTGTGCCTAGGAATCCTAGCCCAATACATACTGACCTCCAATAGTGATGGCCAAACTATCCCTGAGTCCTTCATAGATATAGCCTCTCAACTCTCAAGGAAAGCCAACCCCGTCCCTCTCATCCTAGCTGAAACTTTCTCAGGTTTAGATGCCATAAAAAATGGTGAGCGGGAAAGCTTCAAAGGAAGCCCCTACTTACTCTATATGTGGCTTTGTGATCGTCTCAAAATCGTAGAGGTTCCATCAAACCTCGATTATGGGCCAGAACACTTTTCCAAGAGAAACCTGTTAGTGCGTCACAACTCAGTCAAAGCTTGGGGCAAATGGTTAGACTCTCGCCTTGCCTGTCATATTGGTTTTAGGTGCCCTTGGTGGATGACTGATCCCCCTGTTCTAGGAACCAAAGGATCATACTATGTCCGTCTGATTGGTTTAGAAGAAACATCTTTTTACCATCCCAATCTGATCCCAGAACAATACGACGTGCCTACAGAGTTATCTTTACCTCAGCACAAAGCTTTCTTTCCCCCCGAGCCATCGACTGAAAAGTTAGTACACCTCATTGAGAAAGCCTGGAACAAGCGTACCTTCGGGTATCCAGACGGACCAGCAGAATTCAAAGAGCCAGTTGTTAGAGCCAAGAGGGTCAAGCTTGACAGCAATCCTGATGACCGTCAAGACAAAGTCAAGCGTCCATGTAAAAATAGTTCAAATCAAATTTGTTGAAAGATGTTTTTAATGAGAACATTTATTTGTCAATCGTTTTCAATAAAGCTATTTTTTTCTTTCGAATAAATGTTGATTTCTTCTTTGAATATTCATTATGTGAATGGATTAATTAATGGATTGGTGCACAAACCTCAATGAAATGATTCCTTAAAAGGTTATCAAGAGGGTAATACTGAAATTGACTAAATTTACCTTTGATGGGGTCATATAGGATTATCATTGCGCCCAAACTCAAGCGTCCACCTCCTAGTTGGAGTCGTAAGTCCAGTCGGTTAGAACGAGATACGATACCAAGTCAACAAGCAGAGATGGCTTCAAAATCTGAACTTACAGAGATCCGTAAGATCTTGGCAGCCTTTGCCAATGATATCACCAGTATAAAGGGTAAAGTAGAAGTGCTAGAACAGACCTCAGAATCAACAGGCAATCCCTCAAATGGTCCAAAAGGAAAGAAAGTAGAAGAGAGACGTCTACATGAAGTCTTCGAACTCGATGGAGATGAAATATATGTCAATAAAAATCCGATGTTAGCTAACAGAATGTCTCAGTTAGAATCAGCTATGAAAAGTATAAAAGGCATCAATGAAATTGCAGCAGGTATTGAAGCTCTGAACCACATCCCTAGAATTCATTTGCCCGAGAAGTTCGTGATGCCAGAAATGGACAAGTTTAGTGGTATAGGGTGTGCAAAAACACATCTTAAGGTATATGTTACTAACATGCGCACTATGGGGGCTCAGTGACGAACATATGACGTTGTTGTTTCAGAGGACTTTATCAGGGTCTGCACTACGTTTGCTAATGTCTCAGGATCCAGTTACTGTGGGCACCTGGGAGAGCATGTCAAAGGCCTTCTGGCATCAGTATAAGTACAGTACCGAGATTGAGACTTCAAGAAGAGATTTGGAGGCGACTAAGCAGAGAAATGGGGAGACATTTACTGATTTCATTGGTCGTTGGAGGGCCAAGGCTGCCCAAATGTGGGATAGACCGTCAGAGAAAGAACAAGTAGCGATTATCCTAAAGAACCTCTCGCAAGGATATGCTCAGCACTTAGTGGCCCAATATCTCCCTACTTTCGAGTCTTTGTTACAAGCCGGAAGCCAACTCGAGGACACATTTGCCTCTGGGATTCTTTCTAACCCCTCGGATAACAAGCTTAAGAAATCTTATGTTTCTAAACCTAGCACCAACCATGTCTACATAGCCAACACATCACCTACCCCAGCTCAACCCCCAGTCCGAACTAGTAACCAGGCTCACCCAAGTCAACCTCGAACTCCGCATCAATTTACCAATCTAGGGATGAGTCTCACTGTAGCTTTTCACAAATTGATGAAAAAAGGGGTTTTACCCCTATCCAACCCCGACCTCTACCTAATCCCTTGCCAGCTGGACACAACTCTAACTTATTCTGCAAGTTCCATCAAAATCCTGGCCATCATACGGATCGATGTATTACCCTACTGTAGACACCCCATTTTTGCATCCGCCTGATTAATCAACTCGTCAACCCGATCGCAAGGATTCCCAATGATGGATGTGTATTCCATTGCTTTACTTTGTTACCAGATTTGTTTCAGAAATCCGGATGAGGTATCTCGAACTGACAAAACCTTAGAAACCACGCTACGCTAGAAAAACACAACCCCAGAAACATAGAAATCATCATCTTGTAGACCAAAAAGAAATTTCACGATAAAAATCACTAAAAAATTGATCAAATTACCAAAATACCCCTGACTTCAAAATAACCCTAGAGCCTACGTTACGCTTAGGAAAACTCTCTCGAACACATAAAATAACAAATCGGAACCAAATAGATCATTTCACCAATTTTAACAGAATCTGACAAAATTACGAAAATGCCCCTCATAAAGTTCACAATCATTTCACATAAAAATTTTCATAAATGACACAAACCAACATTCTCATTGAATTCCTTATGAAAAACCGATTCTAAAACATCCTAGAACATTAAAAACCGACTTAAAACGTGAAAAGTCCTCTCCGGGGGCAAAACGGTAATTTCACAATTTTCATGATAAAAAATTTCGAAATTAATAAATAAAATTTAAATAATTAAATTTAAATATTAATGAAATTAATTTAAAATTTTGAACCTAAAAAATTGATTAATCGGACTCTCAGGCAAAATTGTTGAGGGTTCGTGGGATATTTCTTTAAGGACCCCTCCATTTGGGGGTCCAAAGAATTAAAGATATTTTAGAGGGGGATTCTCCAAAAATCAAAGTAAATCAAGCAAGACTAAGGTCAAGGTATTAAAGTCGATCAAGTAAGACTGAAGTCAAAATTAAAGTCAATTAAGCAAGACTGAAGTCAAGATATTAAAAGTCAATCAATTAAGACTAAAGTCAAAACATTAAAAGTCAATCAAATAAGACCAAAAGTCATAATAGAGATCTAATTAAATAATAACTCTATCTAATAGAGTTCTAACTTAAAAACAATTCTACCTAAAACAGTTTGAATTAAAACACAATTCTACCTAAAACAATTCTAATTAAAATACAATTCTACCTAAAACAAGTCAAATTAAAACACAACTTTAATTAAAAGATCTCTAATTCAACACTAACTCTATCCAAATCAACCCCTAAAAACATCTATAAATAGAGGTGCTCACACCCTATTTTCGTATCAAATCATAAACCCTAAGAGAAGTAGGTCTAGAAGCTCCCCTAGCCCCCCATAAACCCTAGTTTTGGAGCCCCAACTCCTTAACTAACATCCCTCCTTCAATTTTAGTCTAGAAAATATCCAAAGGCCTTCTAAAACACCCCCAAATCCGCAACGAACTTGAAGAGTTCAGATTCAAAAACAAGGAGATACCTTGCCTCGGAGATCCAAAGTCAAATCCGGAAACAGAACGAAGCAAGGGAGCACGGTACAAGGAGCTCTTTTTGTCAGATCTGAGGGAACCAAGTCCTTGCCATCGGAAAGGTAAATTTTTATTTTTATTTATTTTTTTATCGAGGTTTTAGCAATGTAACTTACTTGGGACTTTAGTAGAGACCGGCTTTGGCCGGGCGGGGTTGGTGCCTAACACCTTCCAACCCCGTAACTTGATCCCCGAATTCAGATTTTTTATAGTAGATTAGTTCTTTTTATCCATGTTAGAGTCAGTATGGTTCCTAGACCACAATAACTAGGTGGCGACTCCCAAACCTCAAGGGTCAAAAGCGGATCCGCGCACCCCGCGGATCGAGGGCGCTTTCAGTGGCGACTCCACTGGGGACATTGAGGATCAAACTTGAAAAACCCCAAGTATGGGGACGTTGCCAATGACCTAGTTTTATTTGTTTTGCTTATTTTATTTAATTTTTAGTTAGTTTCATGTTATTGTTTCTTTATTATTTTTATTTTTGTTGGTACGTCATTGATTGTTTGATTCTACTTGGAGCACTTTGATTTAACATATCATCTCTATGGTTTAATCAAGGGCCATTCGGAATGATCCGAAATAATACGAGATTTCGAAGGAATACTTTTATTGAGGATGAGATTTTTGGACCATTATTTTTTTTACATATATAAGTATATTTCGATTGAAAATTTTTTCTGTCAAAAAAACAGCATGCTGTTTGTGTAGGGTGCCACGAGTAATCCCGGTTTTGTGCGTGTCTCACACCACTTGGACAGCAACAATTTTGGTGTGTCACACATAAAAGCAATGTGTTGCTTTTCGCACACCATCTTCTTTAAAAAGTCGACCTGGTTTCAGCGTTGTTTTAAACACGAAAGCCGAACGCACCTCTCTGTTCGATCGGCTGAAATTTCAGCCCGAACATTTTAAATTTCGCTCGAAGTCACTTATGCCTTTCGATTCTAAGCAGTTTTTTTTAAATAAAAAAAACCGATTCAAAGGTGGTGATCTTGTCGTCCTCATTGGAAACCGACTGGTTCGAACCAGAAACTGATCGGTTCAACCACTCAAAACCGATCGATTTAGATGGATTATGATCCTTGCCCTCATCCTGATTACTTCGTGATTTTTTTTCTTTCACTAAAATATCGTTCAAGTCTCGAGTTTGGCGGCTGTTTTTTTTTCTCCGATCAGTCGTTTTGGTGAGATAGATGCTGTTGATCTCGTTTTCGAATGTGAGGATCTCTATGGAGATTTGTTTCAATCTCAGTTTCTCTCTTCTTTTCAAACAAAAGACCGGAATCACCATTAGAGAAGTTCATAAGGAGATTTCTTTCATCACAGCGCTGAAATGACGAACAATTCGTCGAAAAATCCCACGTTACAGGCTGATCTCGACGCTGGTCTGTTGTTGATCTCGACGCTGGCCTGCTGTTATAGGATGATCTCGACGACAACATGCTGATCTCGACGGCTAAGTTGCTGATCTCGACGGTTTTACTGCTGATCTCGACGACTATGCTGCTGTTAAGGGTTGATCTCGACGTTGATCTCGACGTTAAGCTTCTGATCTCGACGTTGAGCTCGACGATATCCTGCTGTTTTAAAACAGCAAGACCGATCTCGACATGTGCCGGATGAATTCGATCATTGGCAGCGGCATATAATTTGTTTCCCAAAGTTATTTTGGTTTTTTTTTTCAATTTGTTTTCTAAAAAGAGAGGAAATTAATTTGTTTCTAAAAAAAGGAAAAAATCAAAATAAAAAATTGGAAGGAAGTTAAAAAAAAAAAGCAAAATCATCTTTTTGAATATTGCTAAACAGCAACACATGTTCAAGTTTTTCTGTTTTTCTGAATTTCTTTTGGGCTAGACTCGGTTTTAAAAGAAAAATAATGATAAAAAAATAAAAATAAAACCATCCTTTTTATTGATCATTATTATACACTTAATTCAAAACCCTTAGAAATTTCGAATTATTTCGGGTCGCCCCAAAACACCCTTGATTGGACTATGAAATTTATCAAAATATTGTGATGATCGGGACTATAAACTACCATGATTGGTATATGAAGGTGATGTGCATGCTTATTTCCATGGTTCGAACCATATTATTAATTTGTGATAATTGCCTATTTAATGTGCCATAATATCATTGGGAATGCATGTTTGATGTTGGTCATAATGTTGATCATGATTAAATGTTTATGTGATTGGAATGATGCTTAGATCCATATAATTCATGTTATAATGATTGGTTTGATTGGGCCATGGGCCCATTTGTTTGAAAAAAGGCCCCGGGCACACCCCACCCTTGCTTTGCACACACCACATGCACGTTTACTGCTTTACTCACTTACACGTCCCATTTAGCCAACGTGGCACTAGTGCGTGGCCCGGTCTCTTCGGAGATGCGACGTCATTCATGAAACCCACAACTCCAGTCACGTACCTTAGGGTATATCGAACTGGGGCATCAATACCGTCTGATCAGGTGATTCTGAGAGACATATTGATGCACCCATGCTGGGGTGACCTGAGCCTTTGTCCTATTGTAAGCCACACAGTCACATGTCCCGATTGCCAACGTAGTACTAGTACGTGGTCGGTCCCCTCGTGGGATGCCAAACCATTTATGAAAGCTACAACTCTTGACTCGTACCCGTAGGTATAAAAGGTAATCTAAGTATATCAATTGCACTTCTTGGTCAAAACCGGTGCCTAAGCAAGATCTTGCCCCGCTGTACCCTACTGTACGAGGGGGATAGACTACGTCTATTCTAGACGAGAGGTATTTAAGTGGGCCCTTGCTCAGCATTGTGCGCCACCTCTCAACTGGAGATCAAAATGGCCCTTTTTGGCTTCAGAGAAGTGAATTGAGGTTTTAGATTATCACCTATACGGTATATCAAACCAAGTCACCACGTATCGAAAGGTATATAGGTGTGCTTGGGCAAGGGTGGCCAGATAAAAATGCATTACACGTAGTAAGCCTAGAGTCTAGAAACCTTCCCCATAGGTCACGACTCGAACTTATCGTGGGTGTTCCCGGGTTGTTTATTGAATGAATGCCTGTTGTTGGATGAATGTATGTGAGTGATGTGAATGATGAGATCAAAGTGTATGATTGTCCTCAAGGATCAAAGAAATTTTATTTTTGAAAATTAAAACGGGTGCACCGACCCAGTAAAGAATCCATTCTTTTACAATGATGACCCATTCCATCCAGATCCAACAATCATGATGGACCGGGCCAGTTAAATCAAAATGGAAATCGAATTTTCAAAGAAGAGAAAGAAAATATTTTTCAAAAAAGATTATTTTCCAAAAGAAGTGTTCTTTAGAAGAAACATTTTCCAGAAAATATATTTTCCAGAAAATATTTTTCATAAGAATGAAATTTTCCAAAAGAAAATAAATTAATCTTTTACATGGACCATTGGAAGAGTACTAAAATCCTCTTTTGTGTCAAACCAGGATGTTAGCCGCCGACGATAATCGTCATAGGGATGCACCCTATAGAGAAGATCAATTTTGGGAGATTCATGTTGAGGAGTGCTCTTTACTTCCATGAGTTTGAGATAGACTGGAACCTCTTACATGCTATGGCTAAACGATGGAACCCCTACCTTCACATATTCCACATTGGGCGTATACACTTGTGCCCTACTTACGAGGATTTTTGTGGTATTATGGGGATATCCACTTCAGGACCTCTAGTCCGGCCCTCATTGAAGACCGGATATTCTGGTGCCCTCGCCACAGGATTGAATATTTCCAAAGAAGAAGCCAAGGCCATAATCCATAACGGGAGACTGGATTTAGTACCTTTACTGGGCCCGTACCGCTCCCGCAGTCATCCTATCAATGTAAAACCCGAAGCCTGGCGAGCCACTAGAGACTATCGATTATGCTTAGGAATCCTAGCCCAATACATACTGACCTCTAATAGTGATGGCCAAACTATCCCTGAGTCCTTCATAGATTTAGCCTCTCAACTCTCGAGGAAAGCCAACCCAGTGCCCCTCATCTTAGCTGAAACCTTCTCAGGTCTAGATGCCATAAAAAATGGTGAGCGGGAAAGCTTCAAAGGAAGTCCCCACTTACTCTATATGTGGCTTTGTGATCGTCTTAAGATTGTAGATGTTCCCTCAAACCTCGAACATGGGCCAGAACACTTCTCCAAGAGAAACCTGTTAGTGCGTCACAACTCAGTCAAAGCCTGGAGTAAATGGTTAGACTCTCGCTTAGCTCGTCATATCGATTTTAGGTGCCCTTGGTGGATGACTGATCCCCCTGTTCTAGGAACCAAAGGATCCTACTATGTCCGTCTGATGGGTTTAGAAGAAACATCTTTTTACCATCCTAATTTGATCCCAGAACAGTATGATGTACCCATAGAGTTATCCTTATCTCAACCCAGAGCTTTCTTTTCCCCCGAGCCTTTGACTGAAAAGTTAGTACACCTCATCGAGAAAGCATGGAACAAGCGCACCTTAGGGTATCCGGACGGACCAGCAGAATTCAGAGAGCCAGTTGTTAGAACCAAGAGGGTCAAGCCTGATAGCAATCCTGATGACCATCAAGACAAAACCAAGCGTCCATGTAAAAATAATTCAAATCAAATTTGTTGAAAGATGTTTTAATAAGAACATATTGTCAATCATTTTCAATAAAATTATCTTTCTTTTTTGAATAAATATCTCCTTTTCAAATACTCATTGTGTGAATGGATTAATTAATGGATTGGTGCACAAACCTCAATAAAATGATTCTTAAAAATGTTATCAAGGGGTTAATATCGAAATTGACTAAATCTACCTTTGATGGGGTCATATAGGGTTATCATTGTATCAAAGCTCAATCGTCCATCGTCTATCTAGGGTTGTAAATCCGGTCAGTTAGAGTAAACATCAATATCAAGTCAACAGTCAGAAATGACCTCAAATTTCTCAACATCATCCAGTTGTTCTTTGAAGATCATAGTGCCTCAATCCTGTTGGTTGTAAGCAATGTCTCAGTCCTCAGTCCTAATCAAGCCCATTGTGGGTAGTTGTATTGAGTTTTCATGAGTTATTTGAGTTAGCTCGAGTCCAATTTTTCAATGACATATTTTCTTTAGATCGAGTCTACTCTTTTCCTATTGAGTCGAGTTAATTTATCGAGTTTATAGAGGTGTCTGTCGCCCCTTCTGAATTGATCGTACAAAAGAAATTTTTGAATATCTCGAGCGCATTAACGAATTAACTAATAATCTAGATTCAAAGACAAGAGGATAAGAGTCGGGCTCAAGAAAGCAAAGGTCATTGACCTCGGAACAGAAATAAATTCCTAAAGAGATTCAAATAGAAACCATCTTATCTCTAGAGGAACACAAGGGGATAATGAATTTTCTCAGAAATTTCAAAAGACTTCTTCGTGTGATCATATGAGGGTATGTTAGGTACAAGCTTGGGTGTTGTTCAACACGGAATAGATACTCGTCTATATCGATGGAATCAAAGAAGATGTTATAAAATATATCAGCACTATCCTTACTACATCTTGAGTTGCAAATCACATATTATCAATCGATATGGGGATACCTTTTGAACTGATCTCTGATAATGGGTCATACTTCAAAGCTTAAATCATTACTCTGTGTTCAAAGTTGAAGATCCGGAATCACAAATCATCCTCCTACCGTCCTCAGATCAATGGAACGGTTGAAGCAGTTAGTAAGAGTATCAAGATTATCATCAGGAAAATGAGTCAATAACGTCGACATTGGTCAGAAAAATTATCATTCACGCTGTGGACATATCGAACTCTAATTCGATCCTCTATTGGAGTTATTCTCTACTCCTTAGTGTATAGCATGGAAGCAATCTTACCAGTTGAAATGAAAATTTCGTCTCTCAGGGTCTTGTTAGAAAATCATTTGTTAGAAACAGATTGGGTTCGTCAGCAGTATGAAGAATTAAACTTGATCGAAGAAAACGAGTTAAAGCCCTGTACCATGTGCAAGCTTATCTAAGAAGAGTCACCCGTGCATTTGACAAAAAAGTCAAAGCTCATCATTTACAAGTCAAGGATTTAACTATCAGACTTCAAAAAAAAAAAATTGAACACTCCTCCTCGACTATAGGAGAAAGTTTGAACCCAATTGGGGAAATTCATTCATTAAGGAAATACTGTCTGGAAAAGTCGTCAGACTTCAAGATCATGGTGGAAGTGAACTATCAGAGTCAACTAACCTTGACCAGATCAAACGGTACTACATTTAAGGAGGCCATCTTTGACCGAATCAATTTTCATGCAACCCAGTTCAATATCTCCGTTCTCAGCCCTTTGCAGCCTTTTCAAAAAGAAAAATTATGCCTTTTTTCTTTCTCAGCCCGATCACCTAACCTAAGGGAGGGAACTTCGAACTACGTTTTGGTCTGATCCCAAAATTCTGGGGTACGTAGGCAACCTGAGAAGTTACTTCAGGCCCGACCACATCAAATAAAAAAAAAATCTATTTCCCCACACAAAAAATCAAAAAATCAAAAAAAAAAAAAAAAAAAAAGAGAAAATTCAAAAGAAAAAGAAATTCAAAGTGGGAAAGAAAATTTAAAGAAAAAGAAATAACTTAAAAGGAAATGCCACACAAGGGGCATTTGGGTTTTTGAGCCTCAAAATTCCTTTCTTTTTATACCCAGTCCCAAGCCTACCTATAAAAGTCCTCCTAAGTACCGTGTGAGAAGTCAAGGAAGATATCAAAGCATGATCAGACAGTAACTTCAGAAGTGTAGAGGAGAAAAAGAAGATAAAAAAAAAATGATGAAGCCTGCTAAGTTGAAAACCCGAAAAGGGCGACTTAGGCAAAAATTAAGGCAAGCTCGCAAGGTTGAAAATCTGAAAGGACAACTTTGGCAACAATCAGAGCCAAGAAGAAAAAAAGCTCGCTAGATCGAAAACCTGAAAAGGCGATCTAGGCAAAAGCTAGAGCAAGCTCGCTAGATTGAAAACCTGAAAAGGCAATCTAGGCAAAAGTTAGAGCAACAAAGAAAAATATGAAAAGATCCCAAGCTGAGAGCGGTCCGAGCTGAAACATTAGAAGTCCGAATAACCAAGTTCAATACTTAGCTTAAGCCAGGCATAGACTCAGAAGCCACAAGTATCTTGTCTATGATCGATCTGAAAATGTTTACTTCCCCAAGTGAACCAAGGGAGATAAAGGTGAATTCTATGATGAGTCTCGAAAGGAAATAATTTTGTACTCTTGAGCCTGACTCAAAACCTTTAATAAAATTAATTAAAATTAAAAAGTTGAGTCTTTATTGCGCTTGTGGTAATCAATTATTTCAAACCTTCATACAAGGGGCATTTTCTTTCTTTTGTTAGTGTAACTTTTCCCCCTTATACTAGGGGCATTTTTTTATGATGTGTTCAATTATCTTCAATGTCACATATATTGTCAAACTAGAGGCATTTTGTCTTCGAGCAATGTTAATCCTATAAAAATAATAGGGACCCCAAACTTAAGGTTACCCTCTTGATAACAGTTCTTTTTCGAAAAACTTTTTGAGGTTCAAAAGAAATAAAAACTCATGTTTTAAATTCATAAAACTTTTTGATACATCCTTGAGGTTCAAACAAAAGCATTTTGGATCTCACATAGGAGATATGGCATTCTTTCATTCTCCAGATTCTTTTCAGATCCAATCATTCTTGGAATCGATCATTTCTCTTCCAGATTCATTATCTTCCAGATTTATTCGTTCTCCGGTTCGTTCCAATCAATTTTTTCCAAATCATTCATTCCTCTGTCAGTTTTGCTCAGATGCCGCCAAGGGTTAACTTGGATTTTGTTCAGATGCCGCCAAGGGTTATCTTGGATTTTACTCAATTTCCGCCAAGGGTTATCTTGGATTTTGCTCAGTCTCCACCAAGGGTTATCTTGGATTCCGCCAAGGGTTATCTTGGATCTTGCTCAGTCTCCGCCAAGGGTTATCTTGGATTTTGCTCAGTCTCCGCCAAGGGTTATCTTGGATTTTGCTCAGTTGCCGCCAAGGGTTATCTTGGATTTTGCTCAGTCTCCGCCAAGGGTTATCTTGGATTTTGCTCAGTCTCCGCCAAGGGTTATCTTGGATTTTGCTCAGTCTCCGCCAAGGGTTATCTTGGATTTTGCTCAGTTGCCGCCAAGGGTTATCTTGGATTTTGCTCAGTTGCCGCCAAGGGTTATCTTGGATTTTGCTCAGTCTCCGCCAAGGGTTATCTTGGATTTTGCTCAGTTGCCGCCAAGGGTTATCTTGGATTTTGCTCAGTCTCCGCCAAGGGTTATCTTGGATTTTGCTCAGTTATCGTCGAGGGTTTTCTCGAAATTTTACTCAAATTATGCTCAGATACCGCCGAGGGTTTTCTCGGAATTATGCTCAGATACCGCCGAGGGTTTTCTCGGAACTATGCTCAGACACCGCCGAGGGTTATCTTGGAACTATGCTCAGATACCGCCGAGGGTTTTCTCGGAATTATGCTCAGATACCGCCGAGGGTTTTCTCGGAACTATGCTCAGATACCGCCGAGGGTTTTCTCAGAACTATGCTCAGATACCGCCAAGGGTTATCTTGGAACTATGCTCAGATACCGCCGAGGGTTTTCTCGGAATTATGCTCAGATACCGCCGAGGGTTTTCTCGGAACTATGCTCAGATACCGCCGAGGGTTTTCTCGGAATTATGCTCAGATACCGCCGAGGGTTTTCTCGGAACTATGCTCAGATACCGCCGAGGGTTTTCTCGGAACTATGCTCAGATACCGCCAAGGGTTATCTTTGAACTATGCTCAGATACGCCGAGGGTTTTCTCGGAACTATGCTCAGGAACTATGCTCAGATTATATTCAAATTATGCTCAATTTATATTCAAATTATGCTCAATTTATACTCAGATTATGCTAAATTTATGCTCATGTTTTACTCAGTTTCACACAGTGCACACACTTGCACATTTGCAATTTTTAATCAGGGAGAATTCTCAAAAATTCAAGGATCTGACACCGTCAGTGAGAGTTTGAGCTCAAGGACCTGACAACCTTTTGATTCGGGGAGAGCTTTATTCTCAAGGATCCGTACACCCTGATGAATTGCTGAATCAGACTGCAAAATGAACTGTCACTAGCTTTGGCATTCGGATATCGCACTATCTACCAAAATAGATTTGCTATCTAGTTTGCTTCAACCCTCTGCCAAAGAGGGGCATCTGTAGACACCCCATTTTTGCATCCGCCTGATTAATCAACTCGTCAACCCGATCGCAAGGATTCCCAATGATGGATGTGTATTCCATTGCTTTACTTTGTTACCAGATTTGTTTCAGAAATCCGGATGAGGTATCTCGAACTGACAGAACCTTAGAAACCACGCTACGCTAGAAAAACACAACCCCAGAAACATAGAAATCATCATCTTGTAGACCAAAAAGAAATTTCACGATAAAAATCACTAAAAAATTGATCAAATTACCAAAATACCCCTGACTTCAAAATAACCCTAGAGCCTACGTTACGCTTAGGAAAACTCTCTCGAACACATAAAATAACAAATCGGAACCAAATAGATCATTTCACCAATTTTAACAGAATCTGACAAAATTACGAAAATGCCCCTCATAAAGTTCACAATCATTTCACATAAAAATTTTCATAAATGACACAAACCAACATTCTCATTGAATTCCTTATGAAAAACCGATTCTAAAACATCCTAGAACATTAAAAACCGACTTAAAACGTGAAAAGTCCTCTCCGGGGGCAAAACGGTAATTTCACAATTTTCATGATAAAAAATTTCGAAATTAATAAATAAAATATTAAATAATTAAATTTAAATATTAATGAAATTAATTTAAAATTTTGAACCTAAAAAATCGATTAATCGGACTCTCAGGCAAAATTGTTGAGGGTTCGTGGGATATTTCTTTAAGGACCCCTCCATTTGGGGGTCCAAAGAATTAAAGATATTTTAGAGGGGAATTCTCCAAAAATCAAAGTAAATCAAGCAAGACTAAGGTCAAGGTATTAAAGTCGATCAAGTAAGACTGAAGTCAAAATTAAAGTCAATTAAGCAAGACTGAAGTCAAGATATTAAAAGTCAATCAATTAAGCCTAAAGTCAAAACATTAAAAGTCAATCAAATAAGACCAAAAGTCATAATAGAGATCTAATTAAATAATAACTCTATCTAATAGAGTTCTAACTTAAAAACAATTCTACCTAAAACAGTTTGAATTAAAACACAATTCTACCTAAAACAATTCTAATTAAAATACAATTCTACCTAAAACAAGTCAAATTAAAACACAACTTTAATTAAAAGATCTCTAATTCAACACTAACTCTATCCAAATCAACCCCTAAAAACATCTATAAATAGAGGTTCTCACACCCTATTTTCGTATCAAATCATAAACCCTAAGAGAAGTAGGTCTAGAAGCTCCCCTAGCCCCCCATAAACCCTAGTTTTGGAGCCCCAACTCCTTAACTAACATCCCTCCTTCAATTTTAGTCTAGAAAATACCCAAAGGCCTTCTAAAACACCCCCAAATCCGCAACGAACTTGAAGAGTTCAGATTCAAAAACAAGGAGATACCTTGCCTCGGAGATCCAAAGTCAAATCCGGAAACAGAACGAAGTAAGGGAGCACGGTACAAGGAGCTCTTTTTGTCAGATCTGAGGGAACCAAGTCCTTGCCATCGGAAAGGTAAATTTTTATTTTTATTTATTTTTTTATCTAGGTTTTAGCAATGTAACTTACTTGGGACTTTAGTAGAGACCGGCTTTGGCCGGGCGGGGTTGGTGCCTAACACCTTCCAACCCCGTAACTTGATCCCCGAATTCAGATTTTTTATAGTAGATTAGTTCTTTTTATCCATGTTAGAGTCAGTATGGTTCCTAGACCACAATAACTAGGTGGCGACTCCCAAACCTCAAGGGTCAAAAGCGGATCCGCGCACCCCGCGGATCGAGGGCGCTTTCACCTACGTCATGCCATTCAAAACCTGATTGACAACAAGAAGGTCACAATCCCTAGCCCACCGAATGTCACCACTAATCCACTGCCTACCTATCAACCTCCACCAACTTTGAACATGGTTTTTCACACCATTTCCATTCGATCCAGTCTCTCTCATCCATCCCATTCAAGTCAAACCGCCTAGTTACCCCCTTGCCGGGATAGCCTTCACTGATGAGGTTTTCACCACAAACTACGAACCATTCGATTTAATCTCAGATGATACGTATTATTTATCCCCACCTCGATACAGTAGCCCCGCATTCACCAGTTACCTGTTGGCCCAGATGAACTTAAAAAGTCCTGTACCTTTAACAGATGAAGATCCATACGTGCTGACTGAAGAAGATGAACCTTATCCTCTCTCCTGTGATGAAGTTAGACATATGACTCGAGGGGGAAGAGTTTTTAAGCCACAAGAACTCTGTGTTGATAATCCGGCAACTTTGGCAAGAAAAAAAAGAGAAGATCCTATCAAAGAAAACATTGAAGAAGATAACTCCGTGATTAAGCAATTGAAGAAATCAGGAGTCAATATCTCAGTTTGGGGATTACTTATGGCTTCTACTGCCCATAGGGAGGCTGTTCTCAAAGCATTAAATACAGCCCAAGTCTCCCTTAACACTTCTCCAGATCAGCTGGCCAACGTAGTAGGGGCTACCTATGTGGAAAATATCTTGTCATTCTCGGACTCCGATCTCCCAAAGGAAGGAACAAACCACACTAAGCCACTGCACATCACAGTTGACTGTAACGGGATGAGAGTACCTCTGGTATTGATCGATAATGGGAGTGCATTGAATGTTTGCCCTTTGAAGACCGCCACTTGCCTTGGGTTTAAAACTGAAGATCTCAAGCCCACTAATCAGGGGGTTAGGGCCTATGATAACATTAAAAGGGACGTATTGGGAATTCTGCACCTTCGATTGTCCACGGGCATAGCTGAATTTCTGGTAGAATTTCAGGTCATAGACATCCAGTCCTCCTTTAATCTGTTATTAGGAAGACCGTGGCTACACCAAATCAAAGCCATACCTTCCACGCTGCACCAGAAGGTCAAGTTTATCAGAGATGGGCTAGTGATCACTCTCCATGGAGATGCTGAAATCGTAGGGATCATAAATAGTACTGAAGCTAAAGATGAACCACTGCTTGAGATTCAGCCAGAGCAACAAGGAGTAGAGCTCAGTGGGTTCGAGTTTGAGAAAATATGCTCAGTCCAATGGGATCAAGCCATGAAAGAATATTTTCCAATGGAAAATACTTCTAACTGCAATATGGCCAATATATTCAAGAAAATGAGATTTTTCCCTGGTATGGGCTTAGGCCGCAAGCAGCAAGGTATTAAAGAGGCACCAGTGATTAAAGAGGTCATTGGCACATTTGGGCTAGGATATAAGCCTACTAATGAAGATTGGGCCCAATACTGGAAGACAAAGCGAGACAAGGCAATGGCGAAAAGGCAAAGACGAACCATGGATCTCATCAAGATGAAGCCTTATCGTAAGACCCTTAATGGCTATTTTATGAAGGAAGGAGAAGATTTTCGTTATTGTGGGTTCACCGAGCCATTCATTGACCACATCACAGGCACTCGTTTGCCGGGGTTTGAGATCTTCTTTGGTATGGATTGGCCTGAAGAGGAAGCAAGCACAGAAGCTGAAGAGAAGGAAATTGAAGACTGGTAGTTCAACCTAGACTCCCTCAACATCGACCAGTTATTCATTGAAGATCACAGTGTCTTGGTGTTGTCAACTGAGAAGGGGATCCCAAATCCTCAGTCTGCAATCAAACCCGCTGTAGGATGTCTCTCTAGCTATCATGTAATTAGTCCTGTATTACATGTCAAGACTGGATCTGTCAGTCCCCTTAGTCCTGTTCAGTCTGACATGCCAGATGAGTCATTTGTTTCTGTTGAGTCAAGTAAGTCCACTATTGCTACTGAGTTAAGTGAGTCTGTCAAGTTGGCAATGAGTCCTGTTACCCCATCTCCTTTTAATGAAATGAAAGAAATTCTTGATTACCCCGAGCACAATAATAATTTAACTAATAATCTGACTTCGGAGGGAGAATCTTCTGAAGAAGAACCTCCTCCTGAAATAATCAAATTACTTGAACAAGAAAATGAACGTCGGGCTCAACCTCCAATGGAGGGAGTAGAGGTTATCAATCTCAGAACAAAAGAAAATCCTCAAGAGATTCGGATTGGGATCACATTATCCCCTGATGAACGCAAAAGGATAGTAGAGTTGCTCAGAAAGTTCAAAGACGTGTTCGTGTGGTCTTATGAGGATATGCCGGGAATAAGCTCAGATATTGTTCAACATCGGATTCCGTTATATCCAGATGCTCGACCCATTAAACAAAAACTTCGACGTATAAAGCCGGAATGGACTCTGAAAATAAAAGAAGAAGTTACGAAGCAGATTAACGCTGGATTCTTGGAAGTAGTAGAATACCCTGAGTGGATTGCCAATGTCGTCCCTGGTGCCGAAGAAGGATGGAAAAGTCAGGATGTGTGTGGACTTTAGAGATCTAAACAAAACAAGCCCAAAGGATAGTTTTCCTTTACCACACATAGACGTTCTAGTAGATAGTACAACAGGACACGCTTTATTGTCCTTCATGGATGGTTTTTCGGGGTACAATCAGATAAAAATGGATCCTCGAGATATGCAAAAGACGTCATTTATCACACAGTGGGGAACCTTTTGCTACAAGGTTATGCCTTTTGGTCTGAAGAATGCCGGAGCCACTTATCAAAGAGCAGCCACGACTCTATTACATGACATGATACATAAGGAAGTCGAAGTCTATGTAGACGATATGATAGTCAAGTCCAAAGAACGACTGGGGCATGTTGCTGCTTTAGAAAAATTTCTCACGAGGATTCAAAAGTATAAACTCTGCCTCGATCCGCAGAAATGTGTGTTTAGAGTAACTTCTGGAAAATTGTTAGGATTTGTGGTCAGTCAAAGAGGGATCGAGTAGACCCTGTGAAGATTAAAGCTATCCAAGAGATGCCACCGTCGAAAACTGAAAAGCAAATTCGAGGGTTTTTAGGTAGAATCCAGTATGTCAGCAGATTCATCGCTAAACTCACCAACGTCTGCAAACCTATTTTCAAGCTTCTCAAGAAGAATGAACCAACAGTTTGGAATGAGCAATGTCAAAAGGCCTTCGACCAAGTCAAGGAGTATTTCTTGAACCCGCCTATTTTGGTTCCACCCACACCGGGTGAACCACTTCTTCTTTATCTGTCAGTCATAGAAGAAGCTATGGGATGCATGTTGGCACAATATGACAAGGATAATCGCAAAGAAAGGGCTATCTATTACATCAGTAAGAAGATGTTAGAGTATGAACGAAAGTATTCCGCCCTGGAAAAAAATTGCTTGGCACTAGTATGGGCCACTCAGAGACTTTGACACTATATGTTATCTCACTCAATTGTCTTATTATCTCGGATGGATCCTCTCAAGTATCTTTTCGAGAAACCGACACTGACAGGGAGAACCGCACGATGGTTATTGTTGTTATCAGAGTTTGACATCACGCACGTTACACAGAAATCCATCAAGGGGAGAGCTGTAGCAGAATACTTGGCAGATCACCCAGTAGCAGAAGGAATAAGGCCCGTTGATCAGTTCCCAGATGAGAACATCTTGCATGTTGAAGAAGAGCCTCAGAACAAAACATGGCAATTGTATTTTGATGGAGCCGCCAATCAGAATGGGTATGGAGTAGGGGCAGTCCTATTTTCTCCAGAAGGATGCCACATTCCGATCGCTATTAAGTTAGCCTTCTCCAACACCAATAACACAGCCAAATATGAGGCATGCATTGCTGGACTTGAAGCTACTTTGAATCTGGGCATTACAGAAATCGAAGTTTTTGGAGATTCAGCCTTGGTCATACACCAGTCATTGGAAGAATGGAAGACTAGGGACGAAAAGCTAAAGCCTTATCATGAATATTTGTTAAACTTAGTGAGTAAGTTTGAAGCTATTCTGTTTCCAACATGTGTCAAGGGAAGATAATAGATTTGCTGACTCGTTAGCCACTCTATCTTCAATGATCCATTTACCCCCTGGCATGGAATTGAGGCCGATCACTGTTGAAGTCAAAGACAAACCTGCATATTGTTGTCAGATCAATATTGCTACTCGACTACCCGATGGAAAGCCGTGGTACACAGATATTACAAAGGTGTTGGAAAAAAAGAATTTCCAGAAGAAGCATCGAGGAAGGAACGGCAAACCCTTTTAAGATTAGCATCTCAATTCATCATGTGCGCAGGAAGTTTGTACAAAAGGTCTTATGATGGGATTCATTTGTCGTGCGTCGATGAAGATCAAGCTGGACAGATAATGGTTGAACTACATTCAGGAGAATGCGGCCCTCACATGAGTGGAAAAATGTTAGCTAAGAAAATTATGAGACAAGGGTACTACTAGCCTACGATGGAAACAGATTGTCATCACATGGTCAAGACCTGCCACAAATGCCAAATACATGCAAATCTCATAAATGTGCCACCTTCTCGATTAGTTGGTCTAACTTCACCATGGCCGTTCTCAGTTTGGGGAATCGACATTATCGGTAAAATATCGCCTAAAGCATCAAATGGGCATGAATACATTTTGGTTGCTATCGATTATTTTACTAAGTGGGTCGAAGCTGCTTCTTATGTTGTTCTCACTGCGTCTCGAGTTGCAAAATTTATCCAAACGAACATCATCAGCCGGTACGGGGTACCTTCGGAACTGATTTCTGATAACGGGTCACATTTCAAAGCGGAAGTTATTACTTTGTGTTCAAAATTCAAAATCTCACACCACAAATCATCTCCTTACCGCCCTCAGACTAATGGAGCAGTCGAAGCAGCTAATAAGAATCTCAAGACTATCATCAGGAAAATGTGTCAATCACATCGAGATTGGTCTGAAAAACTGTCATTTGCACTATGGGCATATCGAACTTCAATTTGATCCTCTACTGGAGCTACTCTCTACTCCTTAGTGTATGGCATGGAAGTAGTCTTGCCAGTTGAAATGGAAATTCCATCTCTAAGGGTCTTGTTGGAAAGTCAGTTGTCAGAAATAGATTGGGTTCGCCAGCGGTATAAAGAATTGAATTTGATTGAAGAAAAATGACTGAGAGCTTTGTATCACATGCAAGCTTATCAAAGAAGAGTTGCCCGTGCATTTGATAAAAAGATCAAGGTTCGTCACTTACAAGTCGGGGATTTAGTACTCAAAGAGAATCGGACACCTATCTTTGACCCTAGAGGGAAGTTCAAACCAAATTGGGGAGGTCCGTGCATCATCAAGGAGATACTACCAGGAAAAGCTGTCAGGCTTCAAGATCATGATGGAATCAAGTTACCAGAACCAACCAACCTTGACCAAATCAAACGGTACTACATTTAAGGAGGCCATTTTTGGCCGAATCAATTTTCCTATTACCTAATTCTTTATCTCCTTTCTCAACCCCTTTGCAGCCTGTTCAAAAAGAGAAAAATTGTGCCTTTTATTTCTTAGCCTGATCACCTAACCTAGGGGAGGGAAAAATCCAAACTACGTTTTGGTCTGATCCCAAAAATTTGGGGTACGTAGGCAACCTGAGGCCCGACCACATCAAAATAAAAAAATAGATTCCCCGATGAAGAAAAAATCTAAAAACAAAAAATTCAAAAGAATGGGGAAGAAAATCCAAGAAAAAGTTTAAATGAAATGCCACACAAGGGGCATTCGGGTTTTTGATCCTCAAAATCCCTTTCATTTTATGCCTAGTCCCAAGCCTACCTATAAAGTCCTCCTAAGTACCGTGTGAAAAAGTCAAGGAGGGTAGCAAAGCATGATCAGATAGTAATTCTAGAACTTCAGAGGAGAAGAAAAATATATTAAAAAAAAATGAAATGATGAAGCCTGCTAAGTTGAAAAACCGAAAAGGGCGACTTAGGCAAAAATTAAGGCAAGCTCGCAAAGTTGAAAATCTGAAAGGAGAACTTTGGCAACAATCAGAGCCAAGAAAAAAAAGTTCGCTAGATTGAAAACCTGAAAAGGCGATCTAGGCAAAAGTTAGAGCAAGCTCGATAGATTGAAAACCTGGAAAGGCGATCTAGGCAAAAGTTAGAGCAATAAAAAAAAACAGAAGAAAATCCCAAGCTGAGAGCAGTTCGAGCTGAAACATCAGAAATCCGAATAATCAAGTTCAATACTCAGCTTAAACTAGGCATAGATTCAGAAGCCACAAGTATTTTGTCTACGATCGATCTGAAAATTCTTACTTCCCCAAGTGAACCAATGGAGAGAATGGTAAATTCTATAATGAGTCTCAAAAGGAAATATTTTGTTCTCTTGAGCCTGACTCAAAATCTTTAATAAAATTAATCAAAATTAAAAGTTGGATCTTTATTGCACTTGTGGTAATCAAATATTTCAAACCTTCATACAAGGGGCATTTTTTCTTCCTCTAGATATGTAATTTCCCCCCTTATACTAGGGGCATTTTTAATGATGTGTTCAATTATTTTCAATGCCATGTTTATTGTCAAACTAGGGACATTTTGTTTTTTGAGCAATGTTAATCCTAAAAAAATAATGAGAACTCCAAACTTAAGGTTACCCTCTTGATAGCAGTTTTTCAAAAAACTCTTGAGGTTCAAACAAATGCATTCTGAATCTCACATAGGAGATAGGACATCCATTCTGTCCCAAATCTATTCATTCCCAGATTCTACCACTCTTGTCCAGATTCATTTTCAATCGTTTCTCTCCCAGATTTATTTCTTTGTTCTCAGTTTTACTCAGCCAAATGCCGCCGAGGGTTTTTCTCGAAACTATGCTCATATGCCGCCGAGGATTTTCTCGGAATTATGCCCAGATGACCGCCGAGGGTTTTCTCAGAACTATGCCCAGATGCCGCCAAGGGTTTTCTTGGAATTATGCTCAGATGCCGTCGAGGGTTTTCTCGAAACTATGCTCAGATGCCGCCAAGGGTTTTCTTGGAATTATGCTCAAATGCCGCCGAGGGTTTTCTCGAAACTATGCTCAGATGCCGCCAAGGGTTTTCTTGGAATTGTGCTCAGATGCCGCCAAGGGTTTTCTTGGAATTATGCTCAGTTGCCGCCGAGGGCTTTCTCGAAATTATGCTCAGATACCGCCAAGGGTTTTCTTGGAATTATGCTCAGATGCCGCCAAGGGTTTTCTTGAAATTATGCTCAGATACCGCCAAGTGTTTTCTTGGAATTATGCTCAGATGCCGCCAAGGGTTTTCTTGGAATTATGCTCAGATGCCGCCGAGGGTTTTCTCGGAATTATGCTTAGATGCCGCCAAGGGTTTTTTTGGAATTATGCTCAGTTGCCACCGAGGGCTTTCTCGGAATTATGCTCAGATACCACCAAGGGTTTTCTTGGAATTATGCTCAGATGCCGCCGAGGGTTTTCTCGGAATTATGCTCAGATACCGCCAAGGGTTTTCTTGGAATTATGCTCAGATGTCGCCGAGGGTTTTCTCGGAATTATGCTCAGATGCCGCCAAGGGTTTTCTTGGAATTATGCTCAGATGCCGCCAAGGGTTTTCTTGGAATTATGCTCAGATGCCGCCAAGGGTTTTCTTGGAATTATGCTCAGTTGCCGTCAAGGGCTTTCTCGGAATTATGCTCAGATACCGCCAAGGGTTTTCTTAGAATTATGCTCAGATGCCACCGAGGGTTTTCTCGGAATTATGCTCAGATACCGCCAAGGGTTTTCTTGGAATTATGCTCAAATGCCGCCGAGGGTTTTCTCGGAATTATGCTCAGATGCCGTCAAGGGTTTTCTTGGAATTATGCTCAGTTGCCGCCGAGGGCTTTCTCGGAATTATGCTCAGATACCGCCAAAGGTTTATGCTCAGATACCGCCAAGGGTTTTCTTGGAACTATGCTCAGATGCCGCCAAGGGTTTTCTTGGAATTATGCTCAGTTTCTGCCGAGGGCTTTCTCGGAACTATGCTCAGATGCCATCAAGGGTTTTCTTGGAATTATGCTCAGTTGCCGCCGAGGGCTTTCTCGGAATTATGCTCAGATACCGCCAAGGGTTCTTTTGGAATTATGCTCAGTTTATATTTACTTCATGCTCAGATTTGACTCATTTCCAACTCAAACTCTTTGAAATCTATCTCAGATTTTGAGCCCACACACTTGCACAATTGTTACATCAGTCAAGGAGAATTTTTTAAAAAAATTCAAGGATCTGACACTGCCAGTGAGAGCTCGCGCTCAAGGACCTGACATTTTTCTAGTTCGGGGAGAGTTTTACCCTCAATGATCCGAATGCCCCGACGAATTGTTAAATCAGGCTGCAAAATGAACTGTCACTAGCTTTGGCATTCAGATATCGCACTATCTACCAAAATAGATTTGCTATCTAGTTTGCTTCAACCCTCTGTCAAAGAGGGGCATCTGTAGACACCCCATTTTTGCATCCGCCTGATTAATCAAGTCGTCAACCTGATCGCAAAGGTTCTCAATGATGGATGTCTATTCCAATGCTTTATTTTGTTACCAGATATGTTTCAAAAATCCGAATGACGTATCTCGAACTAACAAAACTTAAAACCACGCTACACTAGGAAAATACGACCCCAGAAACATAGAAATCATCATCTTGCAAACCAAAAAGAAGCTTCTCAATAAAAATCACTTAAAACAACTAAATTACCAAAATACCCCTAACATCAAAACAACCTTAGAGCCTACATTACGCTTAGGAAAATCCGTTCAAATACATAAAACGACAAATCGAAACCAAATAAATCATTTCGCCAATTTTCACAAAATTCGACAAAATTATGAAAATACACCTCATAAAATTCACGACCATTTCACAAAAAAAAATTTCATAAATGACAAAAACCAACATTCCCATTGAATTTCTTACGAAAAATTGATTTCAAAACATCCTGGAACATTGAAAAACGACTTAAAACGTAAAAAATCCTCTTCGAGGGTAAAATGGTAATTTCACAATTTTAATAATTAAAATTTTCGAAATTAATAAATAAATCATTAAATAATGTAAAGTGAAACATTAATAAAATTAATTATTAAAATTTAAACCAAAAAATTTATCAATCAGGTTTTCAAGCAAAATTGTTGAGGGTTCGCAAGATATTTCTTTAAGGACCCCTCCATTTGGGGGTCCAAAGAATTAAAGGTATAATAGAGAGGGGTTCTCCAAAAATTTAAAGCCAATCAAGCAAGACTAAAGTCAAGATATTAAAGTCAATCAAATAAGACTAGAGTCAAAATTAAAGTCAATTAAGTAAGACTAGAGTCAAGTATTAAAGTCAATCTCATAAGACTAAAGTCAAAACCCTAATCTAAACTAATCGAGTCAATCTCATAAGACTAAGGTCAAAACCCTAAATCAAAATCCTAATCTAAACTAATCAAGTCAATCTCATAAGACTAAAGTCAAAATCCTAAATTAAAACCCTAAAGACTAAGTCAAAACCCTAATTGAAACCCTAATCAAACCCTAATGCTTCTAAAAACTTTATAAATAGGAGCCTCCACACCCTATTTTCGTATCAAAGAAAAAACCCTAGAAAAAGTAGGTGAAGAAGCCTCCACAACCTCCCCAAAACCCTAATTTTAGCCCCAACTCCTTCCCTAACACCCCTACTCCGATTTTAGCCTAAAAAACACCCAAAAATCTCTCAAAAACATCCCAAAAATCCACAACAAATTCGAAGCACCCAGATCCAAAAAGGAGATACCTTATCTCGGAGATCAGAAATCAGATTCGGAGATAGAATGAAGTGAGGAATACGGTACAAGGAGCCGTTTTCACCAGATCTGAGGGAATATCACTTTTGCAGATCAAAGGTAAGTTTTTTTATTATTTTTTTAATCTAGGTTTATCATTAGCGATGTAGATTTATTTGGGATAAGTAGAGACCGGCATTGGCCGAGCGGGGTTGGTGCCTAACACCTTCCAACCCCGTAACATGATCCCCGGATTCAGATTTCTATAGTAGATTAGTTCTTTTTTATCCATTTTAGAGTCAGTTTGGTTCCTAGACCATAATAACTAGGTGGTGACTCCCAAACCTCAAGGGTCAAAAGTGGATCCGCACACCCCGCGGATCGAGGGCGCTTTCACATCTTAGGATCACACGGTTTGTTATGCAATACATTGCTCTTCAAAGTCTTATTCGACATTAATCAGCTTTGAAAACTATGTTTGCATCTGATTAATGATTGCGATTAGGACTTATGAGAGATAGAAAAAAAGGAGAGTTAGCAAAAAAGATTTCAGATTTGATCATACAACGTGAATTCTAGGAAAAGGCAAAAAAGGTCTGTAAGGTCATGGAACATTTAGTTAAACTTTTGAAAATTGTTGACCAAGATAAAAAGCCCATTCTAACTATAATTTATGAAGGCATGGGAAGAGTCAAACAATCAATAATAGACTCGGTAAGACATCATCGACTGTATATCCAATTGATTGAAAATAAGTGGTCAAATCATCTTAAATCAGATCTTCATATGGCAGGTAATAATTAAGTGTTTTTAATATAATTTAAATATTAATATTTTATGAATATTTTGAGATTAAGAAAATTGATATTGCCATTTATTGCAGCGTACTATTTAAATCATCAGTTTCAATATGATAACTTCTTAGTGAAAAGTAATGAACTTTTTCAAGCAACGAAAAGGATTATCAAAATGTTGGAATCAGATATGATTAATCAAGGAAAGGCAATAGACCAAGTATCAATACATACTATTGTCAAATAATTCAAAGTTTTTTTAAAATTTTTGTATTTATAATTTAATTATAGTATATAAACTTTTTCTTATCATTTTTTTATCATTATTTACATTTTAGATAGATTAAATTATTTATTGATACGACAGGGGAGTTCGGTGATGCTCTAACTAGAAACATGAGTAAAACTTCTTTACCAAGTAATATATAAATAATAATAATAATTTATACAATAACGAATAATAAGTATTTAAAATTTTTCTTTTCTTCTTATCAACTGATTAGTAGTATAAGGTCATGATGCACCTGACCTCAGAAAAATAGCGATTAAAGTCTTTAGTCAAACTTGCTCGTCTTCAGATTGTAAAAGAAATTGAAGTACCTTTACTTTAATCCACACTCGTCCTCGTAATAGAGTCAAAATGGAAAAGTTAGGGAACTTGGTGTTTGTACATTATAACATGAGATTACGAGCTCGCAATATGATAGACCATATATCAAAAGATAGTTATTACAATCCTATTAATCTAGATTCCATATTTGAGCATGATGACATATTAGACCAGTAGTTGAGAGAGATAGAAGATCCTTTGATAGATAATAACGACTTGTCTTTGTTGGATAGGTAGATTGGTACCCAACCCGACAGAGGTACGAGTAGATCTCCATCTCCAAGTGGTGGTAATGATGATGATAAAGGTGGTCAAGAGACACATGGTAGAACTGGGATGATAGTGAACCTGATAATTTGATCACGACATAAGATATCGATCATGGCGCTTGGCCATTCGTAGAGAAACATTAGAGATTAGCCAGATTGGTAGAGATTCCTAGTGATGATGATGATGATGGAACTCAAATTCAATATTATGGTGGCGATGAAAGAAGTTATGATCATTATGGATATCCTCAAGAGACGGGTATAAATGAGAATGATGCATCCAACAATTATGGTGTTGAGTTTGGACATGGTGGGTTTTATTATGGTTATGGCCAACCTACTGATGTGTATGGGTACAGACATTCTTATTTATACCATAGACATACAAGCTCAAGCTATGAATAAGGGGAGCATAGTCATACCAACATGAGCGACACCACAACTGACGCCTTTACTTCTTTTCTCTTCCCTGGAGACTAATGATCTTATCTGCACCATGAGGAATAAGAACAATACGTTGATTTACAGTTACTTTTATGTGATTGTATTTTGTATATGTGATTTTTAACTTATTATCAAATATCTTTTGTAAGTGAGTAGGTTACAATGTCTATCAGATATCGGTGCAAATTTCAACTCATGTCATTGTGGCGCTTCGCTTCCATGATTTATATTTTTACAAGTCTTTCTTAGTTAATATATATTTTGGATTCGAATTATCTTAAACTCAAAACTGAGTGTTATATTAGTATTTAAATTATTTTTGAATGTATGAACCTACTCGTTATCATGTATTTGTATTTTATCGAATTGCAATTAGTGCTTTAATTGATATTTTTGATGGTAAGTTTGGTGCTCTTAAATATTGTGTTTGGAAAATAAGTTTTGCGCATTTGTGCAATGAAAATGAAACATAAGTAACAATATAATTATTGAATTTATTTATTTTGATAGGTATAATATAAATTTTTTTTATTTATATATATTTTTTTTGGTTCATTTTTTAATAGGAATCATTTCTGATTTTTTTCAAAATTATTCAGATTTTTAAAATGTTTAAAAACCATCGTCTCAATGTCAGACGAAATGAGACGTATCATCCGAGTCAACTCGATATCGAAGTTGAACGAGACGAGATACCAAGTTTAAAAACCATGGGCCAAATCGTCATCCGCCAACATCAAGATCTTCAAAATCATCGGGTCAGATTCAAAAATCAGCTACCTCGACATCTGATCTACTTCGATTTTTGTGTCAATTTTCTTGATTTTTGCATACATGCTTTAATTCTCTTGCACAGGGATTTGTAAGGACTCTCAATTTTTATTGAGAACCATATATTGTGAAAATTGCATGTAGGATTTTAATAAAAACTTGTGATGTATTTTCAAAAATATAGAATACATTTGGTTATTTTAAATTCACGCCAAAATTTGTATATTTGATATGTTTAATTGTATTTTATAACAAATTATACGTGGGTGGATATTTTACCGGGTTATGTTTGGCCAGTTGGGTTCTATACACTACTCGGACCCCATGTTGATATAAGTTTTATAATTTTTAAGTTTAATTGATAAAAATAAATTTTAAGGTTTGAACGATGTTTTAATAATTAATGAACTCATATTGAGTTGATGAATATTAGAAAATGAATATCGTATTCGGAAGATTAAAAACTTTAAAAATCGAAAAAATAGAAAAAGAGTATGAAACGGTAAAATATCAGAGTCACACCTAAGGGGTGATGTCTGCATTTTACATTGTGATGTTATGTGTGGGTTGATGAATGGATATCCAAAGATAATGATATTGGTTGCATGTTTATTTACTTTCTGTTAGCACGAGGCGCTGGGTATTGTTCTGTTCTGTTATATATTTTAGGTCGTGTGACTACAGTTGCATGGTAGGAAATTGGATCTCCATTCTCAATTCTGTAATATTAATTTCTTATTTATTTTCAAAAGAAAAATGATATATATATATATATATATATATATATATATATATGTAGTTATTTTGTGAATTGTTGAAGAGCTTGTGAATACCTGAAGGGATAGTCTATCATATCATCTGGAGTGATATACAATCCTTGGATGTACGGTAGGGACAATCAAACTCATACGTGGTATGGGACACGTATGTCAGTGGAGTCACTACTGGAATCTGGATTTATTCCTCTCTGTCTTTATTAATAAACTTGTAATATAAAGGTGATCGTATACGAATGGATTGTATATTTGAGAATCACATACACGCCCGATAGGCATAGACGAAGATGATTAGTCAGTGGGCACTAACAATCTATAATAGCAAAACGTTCTGACACATTGAAAAGAAACCTATTGCTTAAGGTCACATTAAACAGTCAACCTGAGTAGGATAAATGGTCAACCAAGTGTGGTTAGTGTAGCGACCAACCACAAAATAAAGAACTAAAAGCCAGTAAAGAATTGTAACACCATGTCCCGACTTGGAGCGATCCAGTTGTGAATCCTAACTTAATAATTCCACTACTCCACTATTGTGTATTATGTATCTATTACCTTATTTTGATATATAAAATGAAATGCATGTTTAATATTTTCATTTGATCAATTAGATTTGTATAAAAAGAAAATATTATATTGAGTACTACTTATTGATATAATGTGAGTTTTAAAATGTTTAGTTGCTCATCCCTAGCTATATGTACCAGTTAATCGTAGTTTCTTTTATAAAACTTTGCATATGTTAAAATGATTTAGTATGTTTATTCGTTCATGTTAGAAGAGGTTATTGACAGAAATTGTTTGCTTTCCTACTGGATAATCATTATTACTCACCCTTTCCTTCTCTATATTTTAGTTTCAAATTCGGAACTTGACAAGACAAGTGTAGAACACGAGTGAGGACTATCTAATAGGTTAGATAGACGACCAGAGTCCATTACCTGGTGTTTCTTGGGGTTATACCCCCTAATGGTGTTAGTTCGTCCAGGTAATATTTTAGTATTAAACGTTAAGACTTTTGTTAGAGTGAGGAGTTTTGTATAATCTTGTATTGTGTTTATCCTTCCACACTCTGATCTATCTTACGTTATTAGATGTATATACGCTTCCGCTAGTTATTATATTTTATATGTATATACAGGATATTATGGTTTGTGTTTATTAGGTGGAACAAATTAAATGCCTTGGAATGCTAACGTAAATAGAGGAGACCATGTTAAAATTTCGAAGCACCACCTAGTACCTCGAGATCTAATGTGGGCTTTGTGTTAGCATTTGGCGGGGCGTCACAGGTGGTATCAGAGTATAGTATTAGATTCATATAGGATACAAATCTACTATGTTTTGAGGAATAGGTTGATACCGCAGTAATTGAAGATAATCATAGAGTGTCATTAAGAATCTGATATTCGAGCTCATTAGTCGTTCCGTATTGAGATTGCGAGCTCTTATATGTCTAGAAGTCCTTAAAGCCTATTAAGCATAGGATAAGATTTTATGTTCATTCTATTAGTAATGAAAATGGTGTTCATTACTAGATTCTTTATTATATTAGTAGTGAATACTTCCATGAGAATGATATTGGCGTGATTCTTAGAAGTGCCTTGCTTCTGATAAATTAAAGATTACTAAACTTGCAAGTTAGGAGAGATGTAAGAAAATAAAGGTGTAACTAGACCCGTGACAAGGAGTCAAATTGGTGGAGAAGATTTACTTGGGTCTAGTAAACTCACCAAGATAGAACGATTAATAGAAATAGTCTCTGAGTTATCCCAAAGTCAGACTTACATGGAAAGAAGACAATCAAAGATGTTTGAAGCCCAAATAATTATAGAGGGTCAATTAACAAAAAGATTAGAGAAGATAGAAGAAAAATTCAACCACCATTTTAAGGATAAATTCCAAAAGGATCAAGGAGTAAATATCCCACCACGGGGAGAACTATGAGAGTAAATAGGGATAATACAAGCATCGCCTCAAAGCTTAGTAAAAGAAAGGCAGTTAAGATCCAATAAGAGGCAAACAATTACGAAACTAGTAAAGTTACAGGACAAACAACCATACATAAAAAGCGAGACTATAGAAATACCTGCTCAAGAGATGGAAGAGTTTTATAAGAAACAATAACATATAATATTAAATCAGTTAAAAGAAAGAGTAGTGGCATGTTACGAATATAGTAAGTTGGGACATAAAGGGGAGTAATATTCGGGTCAACGTCAATTGATTAAAGATGCGTGGCTCAAAAAAATATTAAATTGACCAATTCAAGGAATAATAAGGTCATCGGATTTTAACAAGGTCGATGACATACTTATAACCCGCAAATAGATGAAACTAGCAATCGAAAACGAGAGGGAATAGAATTACAGATATCCTGGGGACAAACCAGTCAACCCTAGACTTCTCTTCCTTCCATATCAAATCTGACCAAGAGGTTGATGTATTCGAGGCCAATCTCCCCCTGGATCAATCAACCTACAGCATAAAACTGCTCCACTACTGAGTTGTAGAGTTCCCTCATCACCGAGTTATAGAGCAATTGAAGCTTCAATGATGCCAACAAAACCAAAAGAACCAACAAGGCAGGTTCAGAGCCTACAGACCTCGATCTACCAACTGCCCACTCCATAGAAACTTACGAAGACAAAATCATTGACATGTTACTCGTGTGGTCAGGTAGGACATAGTAGAAGAGAGTGCCCTCTATCATAGTCGTAAGTAAGGGTTGTGACCCAAGAGAATGTACATGTCTTCAATGAAGTTTTGGAAGGTACAATTTTTAATTATAATATTAAAAAGTGGAGCTCTATTCATTATTAATTCCTCTAGATCATATAATTCTACCAAGATTTTTCACACTTGCTAAATCTAGAAACTATTAACATGGGTCAAGTAATGAAATTATCTACACAACAGGGAGACTATGATTGATTAAAAGTTATTGAGGTAGTTTGGGGTAAAAAGTGTTAGTGAAATAGGTACGGTAAGGTAGAGTAGAACATGGAATATTGCATTGAATATAAAGATAGTGGTGTACTGGGAATGAAAATTTGAATGCAATTTACGAATTTAGTATTAGTAGATACTTGTATTATAGTAAGGATATATTAAATTTAGATGTTGTGTATTATTTTATTAAGAAGTATTAAATGGTGTGCAAATAGTAGTGTTGTGTTTACGGTAAGTCTATACATTGAAGAGTAATATTCATGGCAATTATAAGTAAAACATAATAGACGGTGTAACTGGTGAGAGAAGTAAAGATAAATAATATAAAATATGTGAAAGGATTGTTGTTGATAGATATTGGTGGGGAAGTGATATAATGTGAGTTGATGTCTTAGGGTTATACAAATAATGGATTAATTGGAGTATAAGTTTAAATTGGAGTGATTAATTAATGAATATCTTGGGGTGACATAATATAGATAATATAAGGTTATGAGTTATAAATGAGATGGCTTGGGACTAGGAATAAAAGATAATTATACATGTCGTGTTAGTGGAATGGCAACAAAACTTGATAAGGTATGATTTCAATTTCGAAGACGAAATTTTTATTAAAGAGGGGAGAATGTAAAACCTTGAGTTTTTGATTCGTATCTCGAGGAAAAATAGTAAACTTTTGAGAAAATCTTGAAAGTGGGACTTAGGGTAAAATTGTAGAATTTTATTATAATCATTTTTAACGAAATTTGACCTCACCATTGGATTCAAAATGGTCGAAAAATATACTTTAGCCTATAAGCACGCTCAAATGCCAGTCTAAACAAAAAAATTGTAAAATCCTCGATTTTCAAGTTGGACCATGTTAAAATAATGATTTTTTCTAGAGTATGAATTTTTAAAATTTGATCACACCGTTGGGTTGGTAACAAAAAATTATAAAAAATGGACTATTTACTTGTCATTTTTAGAGCATAAAAAGTTGAATTATCGTCAAAAGTGGAAACGACGTCCATTTTAGGATCCTATCGAGCCGAAAAAGTAAATTTTTGTTAGAGATATAATTTGTAGAATTTGATCATACCATTAGATCCGGATCAAAAAATTATACAAAATAAAGTATTTATTCGCCATTTTTGGAGTCCAGACGGTCAAGTTATCGTTAAATAAAACAATATATAAAATATTGATTTCCTCCCGCACTTCTATAAATAATTTTTTTAAACAAAATACTATTCATCATCTCTTATTTTCGTCTAAAACACACCGTGACTTTTAAAAAAGAAATTAGTTTTTTTTTTTTTTTTCTGATTTTCATCTTCAGATTCGTCACGAACAGTCCGCATTCGACCTCCGAAGTAGAAGAAAAAAATGCCCACAGCATCGTTCTCTATCCAACCCACCTAATTTCCCTTCGTTTTCTCTTCTTTTTCGCCCTGTATCATCAAAAATCAGTCATATGTGATACGGGGGTTTAAAATTTTCAACATCGGATTTTATCCATTTTTTGGACAAACTGTCATTCATCATAGAAGGGAGAAAGGACTACGGCATCAAGATCTTCAAAATCACCGAGCCAGATTCAAAAATTAGCCACCTTGACATCCGATCCACCTAGATTTCCACGTCGATTATCTCAATTTTCTCACACACACTTTAATTCTCTCACACAGGGATTTGTAAAGACTCTCAATTTCTATTGATAACCATAGATTGTGATAATTGCATGTAGGATTTTAACGAAAACTTGTGATGTGTTTCTAAAAATATAGAATTCATTTTGTAAACACCCCAATTTGAACGGACCCATACTCGAAAGGGCCCAAAAATACTGATTTTTCAATAAAGTTTATCATTGGGCCTCAAAGGCCCAAATAAGTGAAAAACGACATTTTGATCTAATCGAGGCCCCTAAGACCTCCTAGTGGTTCAATGGGCCCACCAAAGGGATTTGACCTACCCTACACCTTCCCAACCTTTATCACTCCACTCTTGTATCCATAAATACCCAGATTTCAATAAAAGTTGCCAACGGACCTAAAAAGCCCAATTTGCTAACACATGACATTTTGATCAATCCAATGATTCCAAAAATTCTTAAAAAGCTAAAAAAAATATATAATGAGACCTAGGATACCTACTACCCTCCACCGCTCCACCTCCGAATCCGAAAAAATCCTAAGCCCGTTCAAAGCCCACAAATCATTATCCATATCCATTCCATAACCCATAACCTATTAATCACAACTTACATCGACCAATCATCATTTTGATCATCAAAAGGTAACACATGTCATCGTCCCCTCTCACCTCCCTCATCCAATCACCTATCCCCATCAACTTTCTTTAAATAATCCATCTAACACCTCATTTCTCTCCAAAAATCACTTCAACCCATACCCTACCCTAACCTAACCTATCATCCTTCTCTAACACCATCAACCACTCACATCACAACCCATATCTTTTACATCCTAACCCATCACCTTCCCCTAAAACACTCCACCAACTTACATCACAACCCACACCTCCCATCATCATCACCAAACTAACCCATACCCTTCTCTCTAATCAAACAACCACCATCACCAATCAACATACCTCATCACTTCACTTTCTCATTACCTTTGTCACATGTCATCATCCCCTCAATTCTCTCAAAATCTAACCAACCAACCTCTTACACAGCCCATTATTTTAATCTAAACACCTTACCTCCTCAACCAACCTAACACTCAATCAAACACCTAACACTTTACATCCCCATTCTCTCCATCAACCATCACTCATCTCACCTCACCAAATACTTTACCCAAATGGATTTGGGTAGGATCCAAACCATTTAGATCTAAACAGTACCCATTTCTACTCATTACACAATTACCCTCCCTTTAACTCCAAATTTCATACCCTCCACCCTTAAAACCCATGCCATTATCTATTATCCCAACTCTTCACCCCATTATACCCCTAAAATACTCTCTAAGCATCTATAAATACCCCCCTCCTCTTTTCAAAAATGGGTTACGAATTCTCACTTACCAATTCTCTCTTCCCAAGTCTCACAACCACAAAAAAAGACTACACTCATCTTAATTCCCTCGTCACCTATTCCATGCTCTTTCAATTGCACAAAACAAAAAAAGAATAAAAGAAATGGACATTTCCTAAATCACTAAAGACATTAGAAGACATTGAAGAAGAAAAAAGAAAAGAAAGATTGAAGTATCAAGGTGGGTCAAAGCAAATCCCCCCTTCTCTCTCTTTATCCTGTCCATCTCCCTCTTCTATTATCCCCTCTTCTCTTTATTTTATTTTTAGATGGACCTAAGATGAATGCTCCCCTTCCCTTATCTCCGGTAGATCGGACTTTGGTCTGATTGAAAGTATAGGGGTTGTAATCCCTTTTAAAATAAAACCAATTTAAATCCCCAAACTATTTTTGAGGCAATCGGTATAAGGTTCCTTCTCAACTCATGAGAATGGACCCTTGACCTTAGCTAATATTTTCCAAATCATATGTAGTCCCCAAGGCAAAGGTTTATAGGGATCATTTCCATCGATAGGATGATCTTATAATTGAGCCGAAAGCAAATCCCTACTTAGGGTACAAATGCACGACACGTGACACTTTAGTTTTTGCACATTTTAATCGAAATGATCGAGTTGAGTCGAGGTTACCACCATTTGACAAGGAGAAAAGGGTGTCTAACACCTTCCCTTTTCTCCAATCAAGTTGCTTATCCCGATTTTGAGGTTGATCGGTACCTTAACCATTGAGAGTGACTACATGCCAAAAACGACACACTTTTCAAAATATGTGCATCTGGTGACCATTCATACCCACTTACAATAGGAATGGTGGCGACTCCAATCCTTAGTAGATGAAGCCATCATAATTGAGAACCACGTATCTACAGCTGACGACTCCATTGGGGATACATGCTTCATCCCTCGTAACAACTTGGTCGTTTTAAAAAAAAAAAAAAAGATTTCTTTTTTTTGTTTACTAACATGGTTATTTGATTGTTTGCTTATGTGTTTTTCTTTTATTTTCTTTCAAGCTTCAAGTTGTAATATTTATTTACATTTGTGTTTTATCTCAAAATGCTTGTAAGGGGGTCAAAAAAAAATAAAACAAAATGGAAACATCGCATATGTACTTGCGAGCAAAGCCCCATTGCACGACCACCCCACCCTCAATATATTTAGCCCCGATGCCTAGTAGTTCTACGGCTTGAGATCATTATTTCAAGTGTCAGGGATGAACACAACAAATCTGATTACCAACCAATGACATGCGTACTTTGGTATGCATTGAGGTTTGAAGATCGGGTAGCCGTGAAACCACCTATTAAAGTCATGCATGTGCCCGATTAGATAAGCTAGGACAGATGTCATCAAGTTCACATCAACCCCCGAACAAAGTTGTATTGGCTTGAAGTTTTGTCGGGCCTCGAAGCCCACGTTGTAAGCCCAAGAAGGCACACTTGTATAGATCCTAAGTGGTTTTTTTTTTTTTTTTTTTCCCTTGGGTAAAAGGGGGGAATGCATTGCATCATTAAAAATAATAATGAGTGAGCGACTAAAACAGCAACTAAGTGAGGTACATCGAAAGTAGGAACTAAGAAACCAGTTTTTATGACTTGCAGGAACTGGATTTCTTTCTGGTTCGTGTCCAAGACACGGATAGACAAAAATGTGCCTCATCCGTGTTAGGAGTACGATTGAAACAAAAGGTGCCTCATCCGTGTTGGGAGGACGGTTGAAACAGAACGTGCCTTATCTGTGTTGGGAACACGGTTCAAATGGCGAATGTCTCATTCGTTCCCAAAATACGGATAACACAAATGATAGTTTCATCCGTGTCCTGAACACGGACTAGTATGTATCTTTACAACAGACCAAATCTCGCTTGTTGTTTACACTTCAATATTACTTTTCAAAAAATACAAAAAATAAAATAAAAAATAAAAAAAAACAAAAACAAAGAAAAAAAATGTGCTCCCAACTTTTCGAAAATTGGGTAAAATGGGTGTTCTAAACAAGGATTTCAAAAAAAAAACACAAAAAAAAAAAAAATACGTATGAAATTGCTCAAAATTGAACCAACCTTGTAGACCCACCCATATCCGCTTCGATCCGAGTCCACGACCCATATCTATCCAAATTGAGTCCATGACCCAGATACATTACAACTGGGTCCACGACCTAGATCCACATCCATTTTAACTAGGTCCATGACCCAAATCCATTTCAATTGGATCCACGACCCAGATCCACGACAACCAAGTCCACGATCGAGATACATTTCAACTGAGTCCACGACCCAGATCCACTACAACCGGGTCCACGACCCAGATCCGACCCAGATCCATTTCAACTGGGTCCATGACCCAGATCCATTTCAATTAGGTCCATGACCTAGACCCATTTCAACGAGGTCCACGACCCAAATCCATTTCAACTATGTTCACGACCCAAATCCATTTCAATTGGGTCCACAACCCAGATCCACTACAACCGGGTCCACGACCCAGATCCATTTCAACTGGGTTCACGACCTAGATCCATTTTAATTGGGTCCATGACCCAAATTCATTTCAATTAGATCCACGACCCAGATCCACTACAACCGAGTCCATGACCTAGAACCATTTCAATTAGGTCCACGACCCAAATCTATATCTATTTTTACTGGGTCCACGACCCAAATCCACTTCAACTGGGTCCACAACCCAGATCCATTTCAATGGGATCCACGACCCAGATCTAATTCAACTGAGTCCACAACCCAGATCTACTACAACCTGATCCACGACCTTGATCCATTTCAGCTGGGTCCACGACCTAGATCCATTTCAACTAGGTCCAAGACCCTACTCCATTTCAACTGGTTCCACAACCCAGATCTACTACTATCGGGTCCACAACCCAGATCTATTTCAACTAGGTCCACGATCCAAATCCATTTCAACGGGGTCCACGGCCCAAATCCATTTAACTAGGTCCACGACCCAAATCCACTACAAACCAAGTCCACGACCCATATCGAACAAAGTCTATAATCCATCTTTGATCTAACAAGGCTAACTACCGATCAATCAACTCAAATGAATTCAATCTTTTTCACACACAAAAAAAGATTTAAAAGTGTCAATTCTAGTCCTTGATCAAAATTGGTGCCTATAAACGATCTTGCCTTATTGATACGAGGGGGATAGACTATGTCTATTCAAGGAAATTAGGTGACTTAAGAGTGCCCTTCCGAAAGCATCGTGCGTCACCTCTTCCCTGGGGATCTAACTGGCTGACATTGATTTCATAGAACTAAAGTTGAAGCTAATAAAAAATATGTATTCTTCTAACCTGATTTGCTCTTAAAAATCTAATTTTTCAAAACGTTTTACCGACTCCGTGTCGATGCCAGCTCTGTGCTGATGAAAATACCTTTTAAAAATATTTTATTGACTCCGTGTCGATGTCAGTTCCGTGCTGATGAAATTTTTTTTCAAAATATTTAACCCATTCCATGTCGATGCCAGGTTCGTGCTGATGTAATTATTTGTTCAAAATATTTTACTGACTCTGTGTCGATGCCAGCTCCGTGCTGATGCCAACTTTGTGTTGATGCCAGTTACGGGCTAATGTAATTCTTTTTTTCAAAATATTTTACCCACTGTGTCAATGCCAGCTCTGTGCTAATGAAATCATTTTTAAATATTTTACCGACTCCGTGTCGATGCCAATTCCACGCTGATGAAATTGTTTTAAAAATTTTACGACTCTATGTCGATGCCAACTCCGTGCTGATGTAATCCCATTTTCAAAATATTTTACCAGCTCCATGTCGATGTCAGCTTCGTGCTGATGAAATCGTCTTTAAATTTATACCGATCCATTGTCGATGCCAACTACGTGCTAATGAAATCATCTTTAATTTTTTGTTGACTTCGGATCGATGCCAACTCTGTGCTGATGAAACCTTCTTTTTCAAAATCATTCCAGCTCCATGCTGATGCCAACTCTATGTTGATGCCAGCCCCGTGTGGAGATAATTTTTTTCCAAACACGTTCCAGCTCATTGCTGATGCCAACTCCTTGTTGATGCCGATTCCTTGCTGAGAAATCTTTTTCTTTAAAACTCGTTTACCATATAATAAATAACTTTACCCGACCTAATAAATCATCATGCATCTTGTTTTTGTAAACAAAGATAGTAATGTACGGTCTTCTATACCTACAGGTGGTCAAACGAAAGAAATATAAGCAGCCAGAGGTACTTTCGTATTTTCTCAAATCTTCCATCATCACCATGAGTTCTTCCGAACCAGCACAGCCTACAGCGGCTGAAACGTCAGATGTTGATCCTAAAATAGCAGCATTATTGAAAATGATTGAGAGGCAAGAAAAGATGTTGAGTACTGTGTTAGCCAACGCCAGCATCATACAAGCCCAGACAATGTAACACCATGCGTCATGGTCAAATTAGGATCTACATAAGCAACCTTCGCAAGAACCATAGACCACTATGCCTCTCGCAGTGTCGGAATATCAAGGGCCTCCACTCTATATTTTACAGAATTGACCACCTCCTGTACTCATTCCTGATGACGAATGCGAGTACAAGGCCACAAAGGCCAAAAGTGGAACAGATGAAAATTTTGCTCAACAAATCGAATCTCTACAAGAAGAAATGAGGGGGATGAAAGGCCTCAATACTATAAGTGGAACTCTGTTCAAGGACCTCTATTTCTACCCCAATGCTCAATTACCAGCCAAGTTCAAGTGGCCAGAATTCGAAAAGTATAATAGAGTGGGGTGCCCATTGTCACACTTGAAATTATACTGCGGATATATGTGCCAATATGACGAGGACGACAGGTTATTGGTGCAGTTGTTCCAAAGAAGCATAACAGGGCCGACACTCAAATGATTTTCTGGGTTAGACCACACACTCATTAAGAATTGGCAAGACCTGGCAGAAATGTCTGGCACAATTACCGATTCAATACAGATGTTGGTCTAGATCAGAACGGCATGGCTAAGATGACTAGAAAATAGAGAGAAACGGTAAAAGATTATGCACAGAGGTGGCGAGAGTCTGCTTCACAAGAAAGGTCTGCAATGACCGAGCAAGAGATGAACACCATATTTATTTCTACACTAGGCCACATCTTCTATACTCATCTGGTGGGGGCACACCACAAGCACCTTCTTGAATCCGGTACAAGTGACAGATTGGGTCAAGGACAGGATCCGAACTACTCTAATATTTAATTTTACAAGTCTAAGGGCAACAATAGGAATCCCTTGTCAAAGAAAGCCAATGCCTATGGGAAAAAAGAGGGATGAAACATAGGTCAACAACGTATAGCCAAACCGACCCCTCTTCATCACTTCATCAGCACCAAGACCACAAGCGCCGTCAACTTCATGGGCTCCGACACCACCACCAGCTTGGAACCCTGGACCTCAAAATCAATTCAGGGCAAATCCTCCACCAGTTGTATAGCAGGCACCATTATATAGGCAGAACCAGTAGGCACGACCCAACAAGGTAAACAGAGTGTTTACCAGGTTACCTATGACACTATCAGAATTACTGTCAATCTTACTCAAGGGAGAATATCTTGCAAAACGTCCACCAAACCCTGAGGCTGCTAAAGGGCCAGGGTACGACCCCAATTTGTTCTGCTAATTTCATATGGGTGCACCAGGGCACTCTATAGATCAATGCTGGCAACTCAAGCACCAGGTGCAGAAATTGATAGACAAAAGGTACTCATATTGGATGGGCCAGAAAATCTCACTCAACAGTAAAACATCAATCAAAATCCTCTACCTACCCATAATGGAGGGGGAAATGGGCATGAATTGCATGTCCTTTACGAAGAACTCGACTTCAATCTATCAGATTTGATAGCGCCTATTGGGGAAAAAATTACGGTCCACTTAACAAAAAAAGTAGGAACGCCCATGGTCAACACAGTCAACCATTACACAATAAATCCACCTCGAAACACACAATTGCCTCTCAGAATGGCTGATCTCGCCATCCATGCCACTCATCAAAATACTACTACCCGACCACCTTTCATCATACCTTACACATTGCCAAATCCTCAAAATATGACTCGACCTCCCCTTCATATACCCCATCCTCACGTCCACCGTTCGTCATTCCTTACACTCCATCAACTCCTCACGTAACTCTTTCTATCACCACCACATCCAAATCATCACCCTTCAATCTCAATGTAAAGCCTAATTCTCCTCTAATAACTATATGCTCACCTAAACCATTCCCCTATAGTTCTAACCAAACAGTTCATTGGAGCTATGAGGCCACCATCACCACATCCACAGGAGTAAATACAATGAAGAAAGTAATGGTGGCTGATATTGGACATATGACAAAAACAGGGAGATGTCAGAAAGCACCAATAAAAAGGGTAGAGATAAAAGAAACACCAAAAGGGGCAAGTATCAGAGAAGAAATAAAAGAAACAGCAAAAGGGGTGATAGATAAAAAAAATGAGAACAAAAGGAAAAGGAAAGATGTATGATAATAACTAGAAAGAAGAAAAGGTGAAAATATCATACAAGGAGGCAGTAGACGTCATTAAGCTCGTTCGCAAGAGTGAGCATAATGTCGTGGACCAGTTAAACAAACAACCAGATCACATCAGCATTTTGGGTCTTTATATAAATCAGAGGAACACCAAGAGGTATTGCTGAGAATTCTGGGGAAGTCACATGTACCTTCAACCACTTCGCCCGCACAGCTATAACAAATGGTTGGTCAAATCATGGCTCCCAATCCCATCATCTTTACAGAAAGTGAATTCGTGCCAAAGGGACGGAGGCACGTGGAACCATTAAATATTATGGTCATGTGCAAGGGCATGATGGTGGCCATAGTATTGATTGATAATGGCTCAACGCTTAATGTTTGCCCTCTTGAAACCTTCCAAAAATTCAATGCTGATTGGTCACATGTCAAGCCCAACAACAAGGTTGTCCGAGGCTTTGACAATTCAAGAAAGGACTCTTTGGGAGAAGTGGACCTACCGATTATTATAGGTCCTTGCACCTTCGAGGTAACATTCGAGGTCATGGAGATACCGACAACCTTCAACTTACTACTAAGTAGACAATGGATCCACATAGCAGGGGTTGTACCTTTTTCTTTGCACCAGAGAGTCAAATTCACCATGGGACAGAGGATGATATCAATATTAGTAGAGAACCTTATTCCAACTGGGAGAGCTCCTGATGTGCCATTAATTGACATTGAAATGACAAAGGATAAGGTACTCTACCATTCCTATCAATTTGTTGTTGTTAACCATGTGAAAAAGGGAAGGAGACGGTAAAGGCAGATCTATTAAAAACAAATCTGATGATTGATCGGGTTTTGAAGAGAATAGGTTACCAACCCAAACAAGGGTTGGGACCGGGAGGAAAAGGGAAAGCTACGCCGGTGGAAGTAAAAAAGCACACTTCATATTTTGATCTAGGGTTTAGGCCTACGAAAAAGGATATAACATAAATGAATGACAAAAAGAAAGAACTTCGACTAGCAAGAAAGTAAAATCATGAACTGAATGCTTGGAATCTGCGCAGAGTTTCTCATATCAGTGTCAACTTTCCAAAATCATAGGCTAGACCCGACGGCTTATCAGAACCATTGCCGACAAAACCGATACGGAAGTCAAAAGCGGTAAATTTCAAACCTGTGCACATTCAAGAAGACTCGGTTGATGAGTCCCAATCATCCTTCGTAGAAGGCATTGATGTCTTATTCAATGGGGATTCCAATGAAATTCTATTAAAGACCACTCTAGAATCCACCAAAGTGGAAATCACCACGAGTAAAGAGAAAAAATCACCCTTCCCCACTGCATCAACTAGGCATCAGTCATCATCCCACCAAGTTTGGGAGGAACTATACCCAACTCTGACAATAATCAATCGGAGATCATGGTCATCTCCGAACCACCAAACAAACCACTTTCTCATCTCATCTGCCCCCCTCAGAGAAGCGAAAGTCTTGAACAACTGGAAAGAATTCTCGTTAACCCTTGAGGCTGTCGAAGCCTAAAAAAAATACCGTTAGACAAATCTAATTTGCCCAGGGATCGTAATGAGCCCTCATCTTAGGGTAAAGATTGTTTTGAGAGTGCCCTATCTTTACTAATGAATTTGCATGATTGTTATTCTTATTTCAGGTTTCAGAAAATCAGGAAAAAAACAAATATTACTCAAAAATCAAAAATATCAAAAATATGTCAAAATAACAAAAAAATAAGTTATTTTTCGAAAATAAAAAAAAGAGTTTTCGAGGGATCTGTCTCGATCAAATGAGTACCCAGATAAAATAAAATTTGAAAAGAACGAGTATGATTTTGATCTTAAACAACTTTGATCTCATGGGGATTGAAGAAGAGTCTAAGGACGAAATGGAGTACCCGCCTAAAAAAATCAAAGACTTGGTAGAACGTCACTGTAGACACCCCATTTTTGCACTAGCCTGATTAATCAACTCGTCAATCCGATTGCAATGATTCCCAATAATGGATGTGTATTCCGTTGCTTTATTTTGTTACCAGATGTGTTTCAGAAATCTGGATGAGGTATCTCGAATTGACAAAACCTTAGAAACCACGCTACGCTAGGAAAATACGACCCCAGAAACATAGAAATCATCATCTTGCAGACCAAAAAGAAACTTCACGATAAAAATCACTAAAAAATTACCAAATTACCAAAATACCCCTAACCTCAAAACAACCCTAGAGCCTACATTACACTTAGGAAAACTCTCTCGAATACATAAAATAACAAATCGAAACCAAATAAATCATTTCACCAATTTTAAAAGAATTCGATAAAATTACAAAAATGCCCCTCATAAAGTTCACAACCATTTCACACAAAAAACTTCATAAATGACACAAAATAATATTTTCATTGAGTTCCTTATGAAAAATCGATTCTAAAACATCCTAGAACATTAAAAACCGACTTAAAACGTGAAAAGTCCTCTCCGGGGGTAAAACGGTAATTTCATAATTTTCATAATTAAAAAATTCTGAAATTAATAAATAAAATATTAAATAATTAAAGTGAAACATTGATGAAATTAATTTAAAATTTTGAATTAAAAAATCGATCAATCGGACTTTCGGGTAAAACTATTGAGGGTTCGTGGGATATTTCTTTAAGGACCCCTCCATTTGGGGGTCCAAAGAATTAAAGAAATAATGGAAGGGGGTTCTCCAAAAATTTAAAGTCAATCAAGCAAGACTATAGTCAAAGTATTAAAGTTAATCAAGTGAGACTAAAGTCAAAATTAAAGTCAATTAAGCAAGACTGAAGTCAAAATATTAAAAGTCAATCAATTAAGACTAAAGTCAAAACATTAAAAGTCAATCAAATAAGACCAAAAGTCATAATAGAATTCTAATTAAATAATAACTCTATCTAATAGAGTTCTAACTTAAAAACAATTCTACCTAAAACAATTCTAATTAAAACACAATTCTACCTAAAACAATTTTAACTAAAACACAACTCTAATTAAAAGATCTCTAATTAAACACTAACTCTATCCAAATCAACCTTAAAAAAATTCTATAAATAGAAGTGCTCATACCCTATTTTCGTATCAAATCATAAACCCTAAGAGAAGTAGGTCTAGAAGCTCCCCTAGCCCCTCATAAACCCTAGTTTTGGAGCCCCAACTCCTTACCTAACATCCCTCCAAAAATACCCCCAAATCCACAACAAACTTGAAGAGTTCAGATCCAAAAACAAGGAGATACCTTGATCTAGGAGATCCGAAGTCAAATCCGGAGACAGAACGAAGCAAGGGAGTACAGTACAAGGAGCTCTTTTTATCAGATCTGAGGGAACAAAATCCTTGATATCGGAAAGGTATGTAATTTTTTTATTTTTATCTAGGTTTTTAGCAATGTGATATATTTGGGAAGTTAGTAGAGACCGGCTTTGGCCGGGCGGGGTTGGTGCCTAACACCTTCCAATCCCGTAACATGATCCCCGAATTCAGATTTTTTGTGGTAGGTTAGTTCTTTTTATCCATGTTAGAGTCAGTTTGGTTCCTAAACCACAATAACTAGGTGGCGACTCCCAAACCTCAAGAGTCAAAAGCGGATCCACGCACCCCGCGGATCGAGGGCGCTTTCAGTCACGAGAAAGGTGTTCAACCAAACATTGAAGATACAGATTCAATCAATCATGGTACGAAAGAGGACCTACGAATCATCAAGATCGGAGCCTTACTAACACAACAACAAAAAGAAGAAATGGTCAAACTCTTGCAGAACTATCAAGACGTTTTCTCATGGTCATACAAGGATATGTCGAGTTTAGATACAGATGTCGTTGTACACAAACTACTAATTACTCCCGGAAGTAAGCCGATCAAGAATAAATTAAGAAGGTTGAAGTCAGAATGGACCCTCAAGGTCAAGGATGAGGTCATGAAGCAATTCGAAGATGGATTCCTCGTAATTTCTACTTATTTTGAGTGATTGGCTAACGTAGTCCTAGTACCTAAGAAAGATGGGAAGGTACTCATGTGTGTTGACTACCGGGACCTGAACAAGGATAGTCCTAAGGATGATTTCCCACTACCACACATCGATACTTTAATCGATAGTATAGTAGGGCACAGCATGTTCTCGTTCATGGACGGCTTCTTAGGATATAACCAGATAAAAATGGCAGAAGAAGACCAGGAAAATACTGCATTCATCACACCATAGGGCACTTTCCATTACAAAGTCATACCATTCGGGCTGAAAAACGCAGGGGCAACATACCAACGGGTAATGACTGCATCATTCCACGATATAATCCATAAAGAAATAGAGATTTACGTAGACGACATGATTGTTAAATCCAGTATTGAAGAAGACCATTTGGTAAATCTCAAGAAGTTGTTCGACAGGCTAAGGAAGTATAGTTTAAGGCTCAACCCAACAAAATGTGTATTCGGGACAACATCAAACAAACTACTAAGTTCATCGTCAGTAGAAGAGGTATTGAGATAGATCCGACAAAAACTAAATATATCATCGAGATGAAAACATCCATTTCAGAGAGAGATGTTCAGGCATTCTTGGGGAGAATACAGTATATCAATCATTTCATTGTTCAACTCACACCTATCTGTGAGCTAGTCTTCAAGCTACTTAGAAAGGACACGTCAAAAAAGTGGAACAAAGACTATCAAGAAGCATTCGATGAGATCAAACAATACCTGCTCAATCCACCAGTCTTGGTCCCTCCTATTCCAGGGCGACCCCTGTTGATGTACATCTCAGTACAAGAAACACTAATGGGGTGTGTGCTAGGACAACATGATGAATCAGGACGGAAGGAACATGCCATTTACTATCTCAACAAAAAATTCATCGAGTACAAAGCAAAATATTCAATGCTTGAGAAGACTTGTTGTGCATTACTACGTCACTATTTGCTCAGTTACTCGACTATGTTAATCGCCAGGATGGACCCCCTAAAGTACTTTTTCGAGAAACCCGCGCTGACATGTCGTACTACAAAATGGAAACTATTATTATCCAAGTTTGACATCACTTATGTCACTCAAAAGGCCATAAAAGGGCAAGCATTGCAGATCATTTAGTCGAACACCCATTATCCGATTACGAGCCATTAAAAATGAACTTTTCTGACAAAGTCATACTATTCACAGAGATTGAGGACAATGATAAAAAATCGGACTGAAAAATATACTTCGACAGAGCAGCTAATTAGAAAGGAAACGGAATAAAGGCAATCTTGATTAAACCAAATGGGTCCCATGTGCCAATTGCAATCAAACTGGAGTTCCAATGTTCTAACAACGAGGCCGAATACGAAGCATGTATAATAGGGTTGAAAGCAGCATTAGAGCTCGAGGTAGATAAAATCGATGTATTTGGAAATTCAAGCTTAGTAGTCTATCAGACAACTAGAGAATGGAAGACCCGATAATAAAGATTGATCCCTTACCACAAGTTTCTCGAGGAATTAGCTCAAGCTTTAACAGGATTTCATTCATATACATGCCAAGAGTTAATAATCAATTCGCAGATGCACTAACTACACTTGCTTCAATGATTAGTATTTCAAAAGATCTGGTCATCGATCCTATTGAGATTGGAATTCAAGATGAGTTGGCTTACTATCTACCTGTCGAAGTAGAAGAATCTGAAGAAAATCCATGGTACTCAGACATCAAGGCATATCTCGAAGATCGAACCCTCTCCTCAAATGCAACGCCAAATGATTGAAGGACCATTTAGAAATTAGCAGGCCAATTCTTCTTGAGCAATGGTGTTTTATACAAGAAATCACATCACAAAGTCCTGTTCCGATGTGTGGCAAAAGTAGAAGCCAAACGACTGATCGAGATTGTACATGGTGGAGTCTGTGGACCCCATATGATTGGTCATATGCTAGCCAAAAAGATTATGAGGATGGGATACTACTGGATAACAATGGAGAGTGACTGTTATCAGTATGTTTGCAAATGCCATCTATGCCAGATTTATACCAAAATACTCCACCTTCTGAACTACATAATATGACCACCCCTTGGCCTTTCTCACTCATCATCGAACAGATCTCGCCAAAAGCTACAAACGGACATCGCTTCATCCTAGTTTCTATCGACTACTTCACTAAATGGGTAGAAGTTGCTTCATATGTTAATGTCACGAAAAGCAACATCTTGAAGTTTGTCAAGAATAACATCATCTACAAATATGGGTTTCCCAATGGATTTGTAACGGACAATGCTAAGAACTTCAAGAACAAGGATATGGTCAAGATGCGCGAAGACTTTCAGGTCACTGATCACAACTCTGTACCCTACAGACCTAAGATGAATGGAGCAGTCGAGGCAACCAACAAGAATATCAAGAAAATTATCGAGAAGATGGCAGTTACGTACAAAGATTGGCACAATATGTTGCCTTTTGCGTTTCACGTCTACCAAACCTTGTTCAAGACTTCGACTAGGGCATCTTCGTATTCATTAGTGTATGAAATGGAAACAGTCTTACCCTTCGAGGTTGAGATTCCCTCCCTCCAGATCTTAAAAGAAGCAAAGTTGGATGAAGCTGAATGGGTTCAAGCTTGCTTTAACCAGTTAAATCTAATTGAAGAGAAGCGTTTTGTGGCCATTTTCTATGGACAGATCTATCAACGACGAATAGCTCATGCCTACAAAAAGAAAGTCAAGCCTAGAGATTTCTTGCTAGGGACCTTGTTTTGAAAAAGATTCTACCAATCCAAGAAGACACCAGAAGAAAGTTTCTACCAAACTATGAGGGACCATTCATTGTGCAAAATGTGATCACCGGAGGAGCTCTGATCCTTACAGAAATTGATGGACAAGTCTTCCCGCAACTGATCAATACCGACACTGTCAAGAAATACTACGTCTAAAAACTAATCTTAAGATGACGAAGGCCATCTTTGTTATCTTAAACCAACTATCAACCCTAGTCAACCCTATTGAGCCGTCATGTTCATTTCTTAACCTAAAACTGGGGCAAGTCAACAACTACAAAACGAAACAAAAAGAAGAAAAAATAAAAAAAAATAAAAAGGAAAAAAATAAAAATTAAAAAATAGAAAAATCAAAAGCATCAAAAGTACTCCTAGCCCGTATGAGGATAAACTGTGAACGGTTAAAAATATAAAAAAAATTGAAAAAGTCAAAAACTTGGGCACTTGATCTAAGCACGACTCAAATCTTCAGCCTAAAAAAGTTCAAGAAACGTTGGGAGGAGACATAGATCACCTTTTCGAAACAAAAATAGACGAACCCCATGTCCATCCCATTTTAGGTAAACTAAGACCCAGACCTTAACCTTTTTGTATCCTTCCACTACCATAAGCCTAAACCAACATTTCGTCTCATTAAAAGTCCTTACTAATCAGGGAATGTTCTAGGGCAACACAGTGACGATGGCAGTACCAATGATCTTGTGACTTGGTCCGGACCCCAAAGTCTTGTTAGTCGTTGGAAGACTCGAGAAGGAAATCTAGATCAAATATTCGAAAAAAAAAGTACTCGAAGTGTAAAGTAACCGATCTCGCAGCTCAACCTGAGTTGCCGAACCTCAAATAGTCATTAGTAAACTCGAGAGGGGAATCTAGATCTATTACTCAAGAAAGAGTGCCACTATAAAAGTAGAGTCGCTGATCTCACAGCTCAACTTGAGTCACCAAGCCACAAAGGCACAGAGACTCCGAGCAAGAACTGCAATATAAAAATTCAAAAAATACAAGCATAGTCTGAAAGGGCATAGTGAAAATTCGAAAGGGCTCTATGAGTAAAAGAATTAGACTATGGTAAGATCAAAGCCATCGACACGATGAAAACCTCAAAAAGGGCGTCGATGTGCAAAAAAGTATAAATCGGGTCTGGTGAAATTCATAATTAGCTCCAGGGGCAATAAGGGTAAAAAAAAAAAAAAAAAAGAGAAAGAAAACTCCTGGCCCGCAAGAATATAAATTGTGAATGGAAAAATCTTTTCAAGAAAACCTGTAGTCCGAGCAGATAACAATCCTCCAAACACCATGGCACTAGGGATGACTCTAAAGGGATCAAAAGAACAATTGATGCTCTTATCCTTTGTGTTTGGCAAAAGCACCAAAACTGTCACAACCAAAGATTTTACAAACTTTGACTTTATCGTACTCATTTGATAAAGGCATTTCATAAAATTTCAAAAATTATTATTTTGGCCAATGACGACAAATCTAGGACTTATTCAACAAAACTTCATGTTTTTAAGAACAATAGATATACATGTGGCCAAGTAAATACAAACCTATTTTTTTTGCATTAATCTTTCAACATTTTGCATACATTTAGATAATGATAAGAAAATACAAAAAGTGAAAATACAACGTGTAGACACCCCATTTTTGCATTCACCTGACTAATCAACTTGTCAACCCGATTGCAACGGTTCCCAATGATGAATGTTTATTCCAATACTCTATTTGATTACCAGATGTGTTTCAGAAATTTAGATAACATATCTCGAACTAAAAAACGGTAGAAACCACGCTACGCTAGGAAAATATAATTCCAAAAACATAGAAATCCTCATTTCACAGACAAAAAGAAGTTTCACGATAAAAATCACTAAAAAATGATCAAATTATCAAAATACCCCTAAAAAAAATGTTTAAAAGATAAAAATAAATAAAGAAACGTTTAAAAAAAAGAAAATAAAAAAAAAACGTTTTTAAAAAAAATGTTTAAAAAATTAAAAAAAAACATTAAAAAATAAATAAATAAAAAAGTTAAAAAACAAAAATAAACGTTAAAAAAAACAACGTTTAAAAAAAAGAAAATAAAAAAAATGTTTAAAAAAAAAAACCAAAACATTTTAAATAAAAAAAAAGTTAAAAAAAAACGTTTTAAAAATAAAAAAAAAAATAAAAAATAAAAATTTAAAAAATAAAAATAAATAAATAAAACGTTTAAAAAAATAAAAATAAAATAAAATAAAAAATGTTTAAAAAAAAAAGAAATTAAAAAAAAAACGTTTAAAAAATTTAAAAAAAACATATTTTTTAAAAATTAAAAAAAAAAAAGTTAAAAAAAAATGTTTTAAAAAAAAAAACTTAAATTTTTTTTTTAAATAACGTTTAAAAAAATGTAAAAAAAAATTTCTCTTTGATTCAAAATTTTTTATTTTAAACAATATTTGATTTTTCTCTTAAAAAAAAGGGAACAATTTTTTTAAACTGAATTCAATTTTTCTTTATTTCTTAAAAAAAAACATTTAAAAAAATTCAATTTCTTCAAATAAAAGAAGTTTTTTGGTGTTGTTCAGCAAAATACAATTCAATTTGTTTTTAAAAAAAAAGAATAATAAAAAAAAATTTAAGAATGGTCATAATTTATTATTTTGACAATTATCATTTTATTCTTAAATTAAAATATTCTTTGAAATCTCAACTTGTTTAAGGTCGCCCAAAATGATCTTTGATTGGACCATAAAGATAAAACAAAAAAAAAAAATTGTTTTGATTCATTCTATGCCGGGTTTAATGTTAAATCTGATTGAATATTCTGTGATTGCCCTGTAGACACCCCAATTTGAACGGGCCATACTCGAAAGAGCCCAAAAATACAGATTTTTCAATAAAAATTGCCAACGGGCCTCAAAAGCCTAAATCAATCGAAATATGGCATTTGATCGAATCAAGGCTCTTAAGACCCCCTAAAGGTCTAGGGAGCCCATCAAAAGGATTCGGTCTACCATACGCTTTCCTAATATTCGCCGTGTCATTCCCAAAATCGAAAATGACGAATTCTAAATGAAATTATTCGACGGGCCTAAAAAACCCAATTTGCCAACACATGGCATTTCGATCAATCCAATAATTCAAAAAATTCCTAAAAAGATGAAAAAATGCAAAATGAGACTTGGGACCATCTCCACCTTCCTTACCCCTCACAGCTCCGCTCCTAATTCGAAGAAATTCTAAGCCCGCCTAAGGCCCACAAACCCTCAACACTCACAAATTACATTTCTCACCTTATTCCCTAACCTAAATCTAATCCCACACCACCTAAAACCTAAAACATACCCACCCTAAAAAATCCAATCCAAAACAAACCCCATCCAATCCAATAACCCAAAACCATTCCATAACCTAAGCCCAATACACTAAAAAGCTCACAAACCTTTATCCATATCCAATTCACATCCAACCCACAACCCTAACCCATAAACCACAACCCACATCAATCAACCACTATTTTTATCATCAAAAGGTGACATATGTCATCACCCCATCTCACCTCTCTTATCCAACTACCTACCCCATTAATTTTCTTTAAACCTCATCTACCCACACATCAACCCATCACCTTTTCTCTCAAATCAAACACATCTACCCACACCCCTAACCTTTACCTCCCCTAATCTACCCACATTAACCCATCACCTTTTCTCTAACAAAATCTAATTTACCCACACCCCTAACCTATACCTCCCCTTAATCTACCCTAATCATGTCCTACGAAACCCACATCTACAACCTAAACCTACACCCATCCTCTCAAGTCAAACACTCAACCTCTCCCATCAACCCATCTCAACCCTTCATCTCCACCCACTTTGACACATGGCATCATCTCCCACACCTTCCCAAAATATCATCAACCACCTTCTTACACAACCCTTCTTTTAATTAAAATTCCATCCCCTCAACTCACTTCACCAATTAATTACTCTCTTACACAATCTCATCCTCTCAACCACTCCCATTTATTTTATTCCATTTAATACTCAACAAAAATGGGTTGAAAGATCCAACCCATTTGGATTGTAAAACAACTCATTTACCCTTCTTACACAAATGCCCTTCAATCATCTCTAATTTACCCCCACCTTTCTCTTAAACCACACACCATTCTACCAATTCTCTTCATTTTACCCCATTATATCTCTAAAATAACTCCTCAACATCTATAAATACCCTCATCCTCTTCCCAAAAAAGGCCCCAACTTTTCACTACAAAAATTATCCCCCAACTCTCACTACTAACAACTATCACCAATTCTCACCAAGTCTACCAATCATCTCTTATTAACTCCACACCAAGTCTCACTAAAAAATAAAATCTCTACTCTCTCTAATCACCTCTTCCCATTCTCATACTCTAATATTCTACTAAGGACTCAAGAAGACTCAAAGAAGAGAAGGAAAGAAAGAAAAGAAAAAAAAACTTTGAAGCTTCAAGGTGGGTTCAAGGCAATCCCCCCCCCCCTCTCTCTCTACCCTCTCCTCCTCCCTCTTCTATTATCCCCTCTCCTCTTCATTTTATTTTAGATGACTTAGGATGAATGGATCTCAAGGCTTAGAATTCATAAGGATCATCTCCATCAATGAGATGATCCTATGATCGAGCCGAAAATAAATCCCTATTTAGGGTACAAATACACAACACGTGGCACTTCACTTTTGTCTTATATTTTCGATTAAAATGACCGAGTTGAGTTGAGATTACCGTCACTTGACGGGGAGAAAAGGGTTCCTAACACCTTTCTTTTTCTCCAACCGAGCTACTTATCCCGAATCTCAAGATTTGATCTGTACCTTATCCATCGAGAGTCACTAAACGCCAAAACGATAATTTTTTCAAAAAATGCACATCGGGTGACCATTTACACTTACTTACAATATGAATGGTGGCGACTCCTAACCTCAGTAGATGTGGCCATCGTAATGACAAGATCACGTATCTACAGCTTGGCGACTCCACTGGGGAGAGAAGGTTCTACCCTCGTGTCAACTCGGTCATTTTGAATTTTTTTTTTCAAATATTCTTATTTGCAAGCTAATATTATTTGTTGTATTTGATGTATTTATTTTTTAGGTAGGTTTCTTTTTATTTATTTACTCCCTTAAGTGAAAAAAAAAAAAACAAAAAAAAGGAAAAAAAATCAGTTTTTACTTTATTTATCCGATTATATGTCTTTTAATTATGCATATCATCAAAAAAATGAAAAAACTTTTTTTTTTTTTGCCCAAGCCAAAAATCAGAAGCAATGTGCCTCAAAATAAGTAAAAATAAAAAAAATCATTTTTCTTTTTTTTTGCCGAATGGACAGTCGAACTTAAACTGATTGTAACTTTCTCGTCCGATCTCCGATTAACTATTAGTGCATATTGATTTGGGGTAAAACAAAATTTTCTTCCAAATGTGACTTTGTCAGCAAGATTTTGTCAAGTCAGAATCTGTTTTTGAGCTCGTTTACTATCGTTTACGCTAGCATTTTTGTTTGACGTCTTGTCGGGATACAAAATGAGTAGAAAAAAAAGCATAAAAAAATTTTTTAGCCAAAAAATAGAGGCAATGTGCCTCAAAATGAGCACAAAAAATTTAAAAAAAAAAATTTAAAATATTAAAATTTTTTTTTTTTTGCACAGCGTGTTCCTTACGTCTATCTTGAAAACTTTTCTCTTAGAATTAATTTTTTTTTCGAGTTTTAAAGCTTCAAAAAATCAAACGGATCATTTTTTTATTAAACTCAAGGCGTACCGCTCGCCACCTTTTGATTGATCAAAATGAAAATTCAAAGCGATCATCGATTGGACTATAAAAAAATAAAAATAAAAAGAGAAGTCATTTTGTTATTAGTTCATTCGTTAAAAAAATTGAAAAATAAAATGATGAAAAAAAATCGATTAGTTGATGAGTAACTATGAATGTGCTATCCTTGTGGACTAATTATCTAAAAGGCCATGGTCTCTATAGGTATATTTTAATGTGCCTACATGATCATAATGTGGATGTAATAAATGTGGTAGTCTTTGAGCTATGTGACATCCATGTAGAAATGGTTTGATCTGGCCAACGGGCCCACTCATCTGGAAAATGCCCCGGGCACACCCTATCCTATTTGCACACACCACTAGCACGTTTACTTTACTGTACTGCACGCTTGCATATCCCTAATAGCCAAAGTGGCACTAGTACGTGGCTCGGTCTTCTCAGAGATGCGACATCATTCATGAAAACCACAACTCCAATCACGTACCGTAAGGTATATAAAACTGGGACATTAATACCGTTTGATCGAGTAATTCTCAAAAGGTATATTGATACACCCATGTTGGAGCGACCTGAGCCTCTATCCTATTGTAAGCCGTACGGTCACATGTCCCGATTACCAACGTAGTACTAGTACGTGGTCGGTCCCCTCGCGGGATGCGAAAATCATTTATGAAAGCTACAACTCTTGACTCGTACCCGTAGGTATATAAAAGATAATCCAAGTACATCAATTGCACTTCTTGGTCAAAACCAGTGTCTAAGCGAGATCCTGCCCCCGCTGTACCCTACTGTACGAGGGGGATAGACTACGTCTATTCTAGACGAGAGGTATTTAAGTAGGCCCTTGCTCAGCATCGTGCGCCACCTCTTAACTAGGGGTCAAACTGGTTGTTTTTGACTTCAGAGAAGTGAGTTGAAGTTTTAGATTATCATCTATACGGTATATCAAACCAATTCACCACATATCGAGAGGTATATAGGTGTATTTGGGTAAGGGTGGCCAGATAAAATGTATTGCACGTAGTAAGCTTAGAGTCTAGAAACATTCCCTGTAAGTCACGACTCGAACTTATGGTGGGTGTTCCCGGGTTGTTTATTGAATGGATCCTTATGATTGATGAGTGTATGTGAATGATGTGAATGATGAGATCAAAAGGGAAATCAAATTTTCAAAGAAGAAAAGTGGTTTACAAAAGGAAAATATTTTCCAAAAAGTATGTTTTCCAAAAGAAGTGTTCTCTAGGAAAAAATGTTTTAAAAAAAGTGTTTTCAAGAAAGTGTTTTCCATAAGAACAAAACTTTTCAAAAGAAAAGTAATTTTACATAGACCTTGGAAATGTACTAAACTATTCTTTTGTGTCAACTCAGGATGCTGGCTGTAGGCAATAACCCAATCGACAAATTGATCAAAACAACCATCACGGGGATGCACACCGTAGAGAAATTCAATTTTGAAAAATTCATGTTGAGATGCACCCTGTACTTCCACGAGGTTGAGATAGATTGGAATCTTTTGCACGCTATGGCTAAGCTTTGGAGCCCTTATCTTCACATCTTTCACATTGGGCATATGCACTTATGTCCTACTCATGAAGACTATTATGGCATCATGGGGATATCTACTTTAGGTCCTCTAGTCAGGCCTTCATTGAAGATAGGATATTCTGGTGACCTCGCCACAGGCCTAAACATTTCAAAAGAAGAAGCCAAGGCCTTAGTCCGTAACGGGAGATTGGATTTAGTACCCTTATTGAGTTCATACCACTCCCGCATTCATCCCATCAATGTAAAACGAGAAGTCTGGCGAGCCACTAAAGACTATCGGTTATGTTTAGGGATCTTAGCCCAATATATACTTACCTCCAAAAGTGAAGGTCAAACTGTTCCTGAGTCTTTCATAGACATAGCTTCCCAACTCTTTAGAAAAGCCAATCATGTACCTCTCATTCTAGCTGAAACCTTCTCAGGTTTGGATGTCATAAAAAATTGTGAGGGAAGGGATTTCAAAGGAAGCCCTCACTTACTTTATATGTGACTTTGTGATCGTCTTAAAATTGTGGACATTCCTTCAACCCTCGAATATAGGCCAGAGCACTTTTCCAAGAGAAACATGTTAGTGCCTCACAACTCAGTTAAGGCTTGGAGCAAATGATTGGATTCTCGCCTTGCCCGTCATATTGATTTGAGATGCCCTTGGTGGATGACGGACTACCCTGTTTTAGGTACCAAAGGATCCTATTATGTCCGTTTGATTGGACTGGAGGAGAAATCTTTTTACCAACCTGCCTTGATCCCAGAACAATACGTAGTACCTATAGAGTTTTCGCTACCTCAACACAAAGAATTCTTTCTTCCCGAACCATTGACTGAAAAGTTAGTGCATCTCATTGAGAAGGCTTGGAACAAGCACACCTTAGGATATCCAGAGGGACCAGTAGAGTTCAAAGAGCTAGTCGTTAGAACTAAGAGAAGCAAGCCTAATTGTCCTAGCAATCCTGATGATGATCAAAACAAATCCAAGCGTCCATGTAAAAGAATGTAAGACAGAGTTATTGAAAATTGTTATTCAAGGAAAATCTTATCTGTCAAGCAATTTTCAATAGTTCAATAAAATTTCCTTTAGTTTCTTTGTGAAAAATCATTGCATAAATGAATTATTTAATGGGTTGGTGTACAAAATTCAATCTCAGATTCACCAAAATATTATCAAAGGGGGTAATACCACAATTAATTATCCACCTCAAATGGGTCAACTACCTATATCCATCTCAGATTGGGTCCACGACTCATATCCGATTTCGAATCAAGCCCATGACCCATCAGTTAATCTACTTTTTCAAAATGTCATACCAACTCTATGTCGATGCCAGCTCCGTACTGATGAAATCATTTTTTTAAATTTTTACCGACTCCGTGTTGATGCCATCTCTGTGTTGATGTAATCATTTTTAATCATACCGACTCCGTGCTGATGAAATCGTTTTTAAATTTTACCGACTCCGCGTCGATGCCAGCTCCATGCTAATGAAATCACTTTTAAATTTTACCGACTCTGTGTCGATGCCAGCTCCGTGCTGATGAAATCGTTTTTTAATTTTTACCGACTCCGTGTCAATGCCAGCTCCGTGCTGATGTAATCATTTTTAATTTTACCGACTCCATGTCGATACCAGCTCTGTGCTGGTGAAATCATTTTTAAAATTTTACCGACTCTGTGTCCATGCCAACTCCGTGCTGATGAAATCATTTTTAAATTTTACCGACTCCGTGTCGATGCCAGCTTCGTGCTGATGTAATCGTTTTATTGCTTACCGGCTCCGTGTCGATGCCAGCCCCGTGCTGATGAAATTTCTTTTTCAAAATGTTTTACCGTCTCCGTGTCGATGCCAACCCCGGGCTGATGAAATTTCTTTTTCAAAATATTTTACCGACTCCGTGTCGATGCCAGCTCTGTGCTAATGTAATCATTTTAATTTTCACCGGCTCTGTGTCAATGCTAGTTCCGACTGATGTAATTCTTTTTCAAAATATTTTGCCAGTCCCGTGTTGATGCCAACTTCGCGTTAATGTCGGCTCCGAACCGAAGAACTCTTTTCTTTAAAACTCGTTTACTTTAAAATAAATAACTTTACTCGACCTAATAAAATGTCATACATTTTTCTTTTTGTAAACAAGATAGTAATGCTTGGTCTTCTGTACCCAAAGGTGGCCAAACGAAAGAAATATAAGCAACCAGAGGAACCTCCGGATTTTCTCAGATCTTCCACCATCATCATGAGTTCTTTCGAACTAGCACAACCCCCAGTAGTTGAAACGTCAGGTATCGATCCACAAATAGTAGCACTATTCAAAATAATTGAGAGGCAAGAAAAAATGGTAAGTGCTGTGTTAGCCAACGCCAGCATCATGTAAGCCCAAACAATACAGCAACATGCGTCCGGATCAAATCAGGATCTACCCGAACAACTTCCATAAGGACCACAGACCACCATGCCTCTTGCAGTGCCTGAATACCAAGGTCCCCCGCTCTATATTCCACAGAATCGACCACCCCCTGTGGTCATTCCTGATGACGAATGCGAGTATAGGGCCACAGAGGCCAAGAGTGCCACAAATGAAAAATTGGCTCAGCAAATCGAGTCTCTACAGGAAGAAATGAGGAGGATGAAGGGCATCAACACTATGAGTGGAACTCGGTTCAAGGACCTCTGTTTCTACCCCAATGCTCAATTACCGGCCAAGTTCAAATGTCCAAAATTTGAAAAATACAATGGGGTAGGGTGTCCGCTGTCACATCTAAAGTTGTACTGTGGGTCTATGTGCCAATATGGCTAGGACGACAGCCTGTTGGTACAATTATTCCAGAGGAATTTAACAGGGCCGGCCCTCAAGTGGTTCTCTGGATTGGACCATACACTCATCAAGAATTGGCAGGACCTAGCTGAGATGTTCTAGCACAACTATCGGTTCAATACAGATGTGGGACTGGATCGAAATGACATGGCTAAGATGATGAGAAAACAGAGGGAAACAGTAAAAGAGTATGCTCAGAGATGGCGGGAGTCTGCTTCACAAGTGAGGCCTGCAATGACTGAACAAGAGATGAATACCACGTTCATCTCAACACTAGGACATGCCTTTTATACTCATTTCGTTGGACACACTATAGGCACCTTCTCAAATTTAGTTCAAGTGGCAGACCGGGTCGAAGACGGGATTCGAACTGGTCTAATATTCGACTTTACAACCTTGAGTGCAACAGTAGGGACATCGGCACAGAAGAAGTTAGTGCCTTTTGTCAAAAGGAAAGAGGAAACTCAAGTCAACAATGTACAACCCAGCCAACTTCTTTTCATTCAGGCATCAGTTCAGAGGCGACAGGCACCACAAGTCCCTTGGACGCCAGTACCTCGAGCTACTTGGGCTCCAGCACCGCAAAATCCCTTTCAGATAGTTCCTCCGCAGGCACAACGAGCACCACAGTATGGGCAAAATCAACAAGCACGGCCCAACAGGGTAAACAGGGTATTCACCAGATTGCCTATGACGCTGACAAAATTACTTTCGATCTTGCTTAGAGGAGAGTACTTCACGAAACGACCACCAAATCCAGAGGCTGCGAAAGGACCAGGGTATAACCCCAGCTTATTTTGTAAATTTCATATGAGTACACCAGCGCACTCCACAGATCAATGCTGGCAACTCAAACATCAAGTAAAAAATTTGATCGATAGAAAAGCTTTCATCCTAGATGGACCTGCCAACCCGTCCCAACAACAGAATATAAATCAAAACCCCCTACCTACTCACAATGAAGAGGGAAGTGGGCACAGGGTAAATGTTGTCTGTGGAGAACTCGACTTCAATCCCTCATATTTAATAGCGCCTATCGGAGCAAAAATCAGGGTCCACTTAACAAAGGAATCAAAGCACCTGCGGTTAACACAGTCAACCACCACACAACAAACTCATCCCAAAATTCACTACCACCTCTCAGATTATCTGACCTCACCATCCATCCTACTCATCAAACTCCCAATACTGCTACTCGACCGCTTCTCATTATACCATATGCATCGTAAAGTTCTCAATATATGACTCGACCACCCCTTCATATACCTTACACTCCACGACCACCACTAGTCATTCCTTACACTTCACCAGTCCCTCAAGCAGCTCCTCCCATCACCACAACAGCCAAAACATAATCACCACCCTTCATTCTCAATGTCAAACCCGATCCACCTCCCATAACATACGCTCACCTAAACCATTCTCTTATAGCTCCGACTTGGCAGTTCCCTAGAGCTATGAGACCACCATCACCACAACCTCAGGGGTTGAAACTATGAAGAAAGCGATGGTGGCTAATATCGGTCATATGACAAGGGTAGGGCGATGTAAAAAAATATCAAAACAGGGGGTAAGCATCAGGGAAGAGACTGAAGAAACAACAAAAAACATGACAGATGAAGAAAAAAGAAAAGTAAAAGGAAATGACAAAATGAGCGAGAGTGACCAGAAAAAAGATAAGGTGAAGGTGTCAGATAAGGAGGCTGCATATTTCATTAAGCTCGTTCGCAAGAGTGAGCATAATATAGTGGACCAATTGAACAAACAGCCAGCTCAAATCAGTATTCTGGGTCTGATGCAAAAGTCAGAAGAACACCAAGAGGCATTACTGAGAGTTTTGGGAAAATTGCATGTACCTGCAAACACCTCACCGGCACAATTAGAGCAAACAGTTGGCCAGATCATGGCCCCCAATCCCATTATTTTCACTGAAAGTGAATTTGTGCCTGAAGGATGGGGAAACGTCGAGCCACTAAATATTATGGTCATATGCAAGGGCATGATGGTTGCTAGAGTACTGATTGACAACAGCTCAGCGCTTAACGTTTGTCCTCTTGAAACCTTTCGAAAGCTTAACGTTGATTGGTCACATGTCAAGCCCAACAACGAGGTCGTCCGAGGTTTCGACAGATCAAGAAGGGATTCGTTGGGGGAAGTGGATCTACTTATCACTATAGGTCCATGTACCTTTGAAGTAACATTTGAAATCATGGAGATACCGACGACATTCAACTTACTACTAGGTAGGCCGTGGATCCACATAGCAGGGGCTGTACCTTCTTCTCTACACCAAAGAGTCAAATTCATTATGGGGCAGAAGATGATATCCATTTTGGCAGAGAACTTAATCCCGACTGGCAGAGTTCCAGACGTGCCATTTATCGATATAGAGATGACGAAGGACAAAGCACTCTATCACTCTTATCAATTCGCTGTTGTCAATCATATTGAGAAGGGATAAGAGAAGATAAAGGCAAAGCTATCGAGAACAAATTTGATGGTTGGTTGGGTTATGAAAAAAACAGGTTACCAACCCAGGCAAGGGTTGGGGCCGGGAGGAAGAGGGAGAACTACACTAGTCGAAGCGAAAAAGCACGATCTTTATTTTGGTCTAGGATTTAGGCCCACAAAAAGGGATATTCCATAAATGAATGACAAGAAAAAAGAGCTTCGACTAGCGAGAAGGCAAAACCGTGAACCGAATGTTTGGAATCTAGGCAGAGTTCCACATATTAGTGTTAGCTTCCCAAAATCACATATCAGACCCAACAGCTTATCAGAACCACCACCAGCAAAAAAGCCAAAAACGGTAAATTTCACACCGGTGCACATTCATGAAGACTCAGTTGTTGAGTCCCAATCATCCTTCGTAGAAGGCATTGATGTTCTATTCAATGGGGATTTCGATGAAAGTCTATCAGAAACGGCTTTAGAATCTACCAAAGTGGAAATCACTACTGCCAAGGGAACAAATCACCCTTTCCAACGGGCATTGACTGGGCATCAGTCGTCATCCCATAGAGTTTGGGAGGGACTATGCCCCAACCTAATAATAACAACAATCAATCGGAGATCATGGTTATCTCCGAACCACCAATGAAATCACCCAACAAATCACTTTCACATCTCATCCGCCCCCTCAGAGAAGGGAGATTTTGAACAATTGGGAGGAATTCCCTTTAACCCTTTAGGCTACCATAGCCTCCAAAAAAAAACACCGTTAGGCAACATCAATTTGCCCCAAGGATCATGACGAGCCCTCATCTTCGGGTAAAGACCGTTTTGAGGGCTCCCTATCTTTACTAATGAATTTACATGATTGTTCTTCTTATTTCAAGTATTCAAAAAGTAACAAAAAAACAAATATTCTTCAAAAATCAAAAATTTCTCAAAAGACAAAAAAATCAAAAAACTTTCAAAATTACAAAAAAATAGATATTTTTCAAAAGCCAAAAAAAGAGTTTTCAATGGATCTGTCTCAATCAAATGAGTATCCAGAAAAAATAGAATTTGAAAGGGATGAGTATGATTTCGATCTTGAACTCGACTTTGGCCTCATGGGGATCGAAGAAAAGTTTGAGGATGAAATTGAGTACCTGCCTAAAGAAATCAAAGACTTGGTAAAACGTCACGACAAAAGTGTTCAGCCAAATATTGAGGATATAGATTCAATCAATCTTGGTACCGAAGAGGACCCACGAATTGTCAAGATCGGAGCCTTATTAACATCGCAGCAAAAGGAAGAAATGATCAAACTCTTACGAAATTATCAAGATGTTTTCGCATAGCCATATAAGGATATGCCTGGGTTGGACACAGATCTTGTTGTACACAAGCTACCAATTGCCTCGAGAAGCAAGCCGATCAAGCAGAAACTGAGAAGGCTAAAACTAGAATGGACCCTCAAGGTTAAAAATGAGGTCATGAAACAATTCGAAGTAGGGTTTCTTACAGTCTCTACGTACCCAGAATGGTTGGCTAATGTCGTCCCAGTACCCAAGAAAGATGAGAAGGTATGCATGTGTGTTGACTATCGAGACTTGAATAAGGCCAGTCTTAAGGATGATTTCCCATTACCACATATCGACACTCTAATCGACAGTACAGCAGGGCACAGTATGTTCTCGGTCATGGACGGCTTCTCAGGCTGTAATCAGATAAAAATGACAGAAGAAGACCAAGAAAAGACTGCATTTATCACACCATGGGGTACTTTCTACTGCAAAGTCATGCCATTCGGACTGAAGAACGCAGGAGCGACTTATCAACGGGCAATGACCGCATTATTCCACGATATGATCCATAAGAAAATGGAGGTCTATGTAGACGGCATGATTGCTAAATTCGGCATTGAAGAAGACCATCTGGTGAATCTAAAGAAGTTGTTCGACAGGCTGAGGAAGTGTAGTTTAAGGCTAAATCCTGCAAAATGTGTATTCGGGGCAACATCGGGCAAATTACTGGGTTTCATCGTCAGTAGAAGAGGCATCGAGATAGATCCAGCAAAAACCAAGTATATCCTCGAGATGAAAGCATCCGTTTCAGAGAGAGATGTTCGGGCATTCTTGGGGAGAATACAATATATTAGCCATTTCATTGCTCAACTTACACCTATCTGTGAGCCAGTCTTCAAGCTACTCAGGAAGGACACACCGAAAAAATGGAACGAAGACTGTCAAGAAGCATTCGATAAGATTAAGCAATATCTGCTCAATCCACCAATCCTAGTCCCTCCTATTCTAGAGCGACCCCTACTTATGTACATCTCAGTGCAAGAAATGTCAATGGGGTGTGTACTGGGGCAACACGATGAATCAAGACGGAAGGAGCATGCCATTTACTATCTCAGTAAGAAGTTCACCGATTATGAGGTAAAGTACTCGGTGCTTGAGAAAACTTGTTGTGCGCTAGTCTGGGCATCTCAACGACTACGTCATTATTTGCTCAGTTACTCGACTATGCTTATTGCCAGAATGGACCCCCTTAAGTACCTTTTTGAGAAATCGACATTAACAGATCGTACATCAAAGTGGCAATTATTATTATCTGAGTTTTACATCACCTATGTCACTCAAAAAGCCATCAAAGGGCAAGCAATCGCAGACCACCTAGCCGAGCACCTGTTGCCTGACTATGAGCCATTAAAAACGAATTTTCCTGATGTAGTCATACTGATCACTGAGGTTGAAGACGATGATAAGGAGCAAGGCTGGAAAATGTATTTCGACGAAGCAGCCAATCAGAAGGAAAATGGAATAGGGGCAGTTTTGATCAAGCTAGATGGATCCCACGTGCCAATCGCAATCAGACTAAAATTCTAATGTTCCAACAATGAGGCTGAATATGAAGTATGCATAGCAGGGTTGAAGGCAGCACTAGATCTCGAGGTCGATGAGATCGATGTTTTCAGAGATTCAAACTTAGTAGTCTATCAGACGACTGGAGAATGGAAGACCCGAGAGCAGAGACTGGTCCCCTACCACGAGTATCTGGAAGAACTAAGCTCGTGCTTTGATAGGATTTCATTCACGTACATGCCGAGAGCTAAGAATCAGTTTGCAGATGCACTAGCTACACTTGCCTCTATGATCAACATCTCGGAAGACCTAATTATCGATCCTATTGAGATTGGAATTCAAGATGAGCCAGCCTATTGCTTACCCGTTGAAGTAGAAGAATCTGAAGAAAAGCCATGGTATTCTGACATCAAGGCATATCTTGAAGATCGAACGCTCCCCTCAGATGCAATGACAAATGATAGAAGGACCATTCAGAAGCTAGCAGGGTAATTTTTCTTGAGCAACGGTATACTGTACTAGAAGTCACACCATGAGATCTTACTCAGGTGTGTGGCAGAAACAGAAGCAAAACGACTAATTGAGACTGTACATAGGGGAGTCTGTGGGCCGCATATGAATAGTCATATGCTGGCCAAGAAGATCATGAGGATAGGATACTATTGGTCGACAATGGAGAGTGACTGCTATAAACATGTCTGCAAATGCCATCTATGTCAGATCTACGCAACAAGATCAATGCCCCACCTTCAGAACTACATAATGTGACCACTCCTTGGCCCTTTTCACTCTGGGGCATGGACGTCATTGGGCAGATCTCACCAAAAACTGCAAACGAGCATCGTTTCATCCTTGTTGATATCGATTACTTCACCAAGTGGGTAGAAGCGGCTTCATACACCAATGTCACTAAGAGCAACGTCATGAAGTTTGTCAAGAACAACTTCATTTGCCGGTATGGACTTCCAAGCGGATTGGTAACTGACAATGCCAAGAACTTCAAGAACAAAGATATGATCAAAATGTGCGAAGACTTCCAGATCACTCGTCACAATTCTGTACCCTACAGACCTAAGATGAATGGAGCAGTCAAGGCAGCCAACAAGAATATCAAGAAAACAATCGAAAAGATGACAGTTATATACAAAGATTGGCACAACATGTTACCCTTTGCACTACACGCCTACCGAACCTCGTTCAGAACTTCGACTGGGGCAACTCCGTATTCATTGGTCTACGGAATGGAAATAGTCTTACCCGTAGAGGTTAAGATTCCCTCCCTTCGAATCTTAAAAGAAGCAGAATTAGATGAAACTGAATGGATTCAAGCTCGGCTTGATCAGCTGAATCTGATTGAAGAGAAATGCCTTGCAGCCATTTGTCATGGACAGATCTATCAACGACGAATAGCTCGTGCCTATAACAAGAAGGTTAAGCTTAGAGATTTCTCGTCGAGAGACCTTGTCTTAAAGAAGATTCTGCCAATCCAAGAAGACGCCAGAGAAAAGTTCAGACTAAACTATGAGGGATCATTCATCGTGCAAAAGGTAATGACGGGAGGAGCTCTGATTCTCACAGAAATGGACGGACAAGTCTTCCCACAACCAATCAATGTTGACACTATCAAGAAATACTACGCCTAAAACTGATCCTGAGACGACAAAAGGCCATCTTTGCTATTCTAAACCAACTATCAACCTTAGTCAACTCTTTTGAGCCATCAGGTTCATTTCTTAACCTAAGACTGGGGCAAGTCAACAACTACAAAATGAAAAAAAAAAAAAGAAAATCAGAAGGATCAAAACATCAAAATACTCCTGGCCCGCATGAGGATAAACTGTGAATGGCTAAAAATACAAAAAAGTCAAAAACTCGGACACTTGATCTAAACTCGACCCAAATCTCCAGCCTAAACAAGTTCGAGAGACGCTGGGAGGAGACATAGATCACCTTTTCGAAACAAAATAGACGAACCCCATGTCTATCTCACTTTAGATAAACTAATACCCAGACCTCAACCTTTTGTATCCTTCCACTACCATTAGCCCAAGCCAACATTTTATCCCACCAAAAGTCATTTTTGATCAGGGAATGTTCTAGGACAACATAATGACAGTGGCAGCACCAATGATCTTGTAACTTGGTCCGGACCTCAAAGTCTTATTAGTCGTTGGAAGACTCGAGAGGGGAATCCAGGTCGAATATTCGAAAAAAAAGAGTACTCAAAGTATAGAGTAGCCGATCTCGCGGCTCAACTTGAGTTGTCGAACCACGAATAGTCATCAGCAAACTAAAGGGGAATCTAGATCCATTACTCAAGAAAGAGTGCCACTACAAGAGTAGAGTCGTTGATCTCGCAGCTCAACTTGAGTCACCAAGCCACAAAGACACAGAGACTCCGAGCAGAATTGTAATGAAAAATCAAAAAAAAAAATACAAGCATAATCTGAAAGGGCATAGTGAAAACCTGAAAGGGCGCTATGAGTAAAAGAATCAGACTATGGCAAGATCAAAGCCACTGGCACGATGAAAATCTCAAAAAGGACGTCGATGCATAAAAATGTGAAACCGGGCCTGATGAAAATCGTAATTGGCATCAGGAGCAATAAAGGTTAACAAAAAAAATACAAAAAAAAAAACTCCTGGCCCGCAAGAGTATAAACTGTGAACGGCAAAAGCTTTCCAAAAATCCCGAGACCCAAATAGATAATAGTCTTCCAATACCAGGGCATTGGGAATAACTCTAAAGGAATCAAAAGAGCAATTGACGTTTATATCCTCTGTGGTTGGCAAAAACACCAAGATCGTCGCAACCAAAGATTTTACAAACTCTGAATTTATCGTACTCATTTGATAAAGATATTTCATAAAATTTCAAAAAGAAAAACTACTACTTTGGCCGATGATGAAGAATCTAGGACTTATTCAAACTTCAAGTTTTCAAAACCTATTTTCTTTGCATCAATCTTTCAACATTTTGCATACATTCAGATAATGAAAAGAAAATACAAAAAGAGTGAATACAACGCAATCAATCAAACATCATGAAAAAAAAGAGTCAAGGCGTTCCTCCAAAGCACGGATCCGGGCAGCCTGACTCATCAGTACTTTTTCAATGTCCAAAGCATCACGACTCACTAGACAAGACGCGAAGGCATCGAAGCAGGGACCCCAAGCAAGCCCCTCTTGAGATCACTCTCCGGGCCTACTGAGGCAGATAAACCATTGATCATCGAACTCATAATTGCAGCAATGGAAGAGTTTATAAGAATGGCCCAACTAGGGAAACCGTTATGAGTGCATAGTCTTTATCATGCTTATGAGATTCTAAGTGAAGATGAGTACATGCAAACATTCCCGAGGGGAATTGGACCAAAACCATTTGGATTGAAGTCAGAAGCTTCTCGAGAAACTACCATTGTTATCATGAATCACATTAACCTTGTTGAGATCCTTATGGATGTGAATCAGTGGTCCACCGTGTTTTCTAGCATTGTTTCGAAAGCATCGACTCTTGAGGTAGTATCAACAAGCTAGCAGAAAACTATAAAGGAGCCCTTCAAGTGATGACAGCAGAATTTCAAGTCCCACCAAAGAGAGTTTTCAATTTCCTTCGTGATGAGAACTTTAGAAGTGAATAGGACATTATTTCTAATGGTAGTGCTGTTCAAGAAATAACACATATTGCTAATGACAGAGATCTTGGTAACTGTGTCTCTTTACTGCGAGTTAATACTCCAAATTCCAGCCAAAGTAACATGTTGATATTACAAGAGAGTAGCACCGATACAGTGGGCTCTTTTGTAATCTATGCTCCTTTTGATATTGTTACAATGAACGTGGTTCTAAATGGGGGAGACCCAGACTGTGTAGCACTCCTTCTCCTTGGTTTTGCTATACTCTCCGATGGGCTAACAGTAAATAGAGGTAGAATTACTGAAGTTGGGTCTGGTGGATTTCTATTGACTGTCGCATTCCAGATCTTGATCGATTCGGTTCCAACTACAAAACTCTCTCTTGGATTTGTGGGGACTGCTAAACAACCTCAGTGCTTGCACCGTTGAAAGGATCAAAGGTGTCATTACAAGGGACAATGCATGAATCGATAGGGTTAACTTATGATAGAAATAGAGCAAAATCAACAAAAGAAGGCAATAAAGAGGGGATTTAAAAAAATAATATATATATATATATATAAAACTTAAAAATCCTTTTGAGTTGTACTCAACTCCGATTTGTTAAAACACGATCAAAAATATCCAAAGTTCAAAACTCATCGATTTAATCTGAAATTCGAAATTGTGTTTTACAAAGTTCTCTTGCCCGTGCAAATAGGGGTTTAGTCTATTCTTTGCAAATCTTTGCACACAATTCCTGAAAAGAATGGCAGTTGTAGACACCCCAATTTGAACTGGCCCATTCTCGAAAGGGCCCAAAAATACAGATTTTTCAATAAAAATTACCAACAGGCCTCAAAAGCCCAAATCAATCGAAATATGGCATTTTGATCGAATCAAGGCCCTTAAGACCCCCTAAGGGTCTAGGGGGCCCACCAAAGGACTCGGTCTACCTTACGTTCTCCCAATATTCGTCGTGTCATTCCCAAAATTGAAAATAACGAATTCTCAATGAAATTATCCGACGGGCCTAAAAAACCCGATTTGCCAACACGTGGCATTTCGATCAATCCAATAATTCAAAAAATTCCAAAAAAGATAAAAAATGTAAAATGAGACTTGGACAATCTCCACCTTCCTTACCCCTCACCGCTCCACTCCTAATTCGAAGAAATTCTAAGCCCGCCTAAGGCCCACAAACCCTCAACACTCACAAATTACATTTCTCACCTTATCCCCTAACCTAAATCCAATCCCACACCACCTAAAACCTAAAACATACCCACCCTAAAAAATCCATCCAAAATAAACCCTACCCAATCCAATAACCCAAAACCATTCCATAACCCAAGCCCAATACACTAAAAAGCCCACAAACCTTTATCCATATCCAATTCACATCCAACCCACAACCCTAACCCATAAACCACAACCCACATCAACCAATCACTATTTTTATCATCAAATGTGACACATGTCATCACTCCATCTCACCTCCCTTATCCAACTACCTACCCCATTAATTTTCTTTAAACCTCATCTACCCACAAATCAACCCATCACCTTTTCTCTCAAATCAAACACATCTACCCACACCCCTAACCTTTACCTCCTCTAATCTACCCATATCAACCCATCACCTTTTCTCTAAAAAAATCTAATCTACCCACACCCCTAACCTATACCTCCCCCTAATCTACCATCATCATTCCCTAAAAAACTCACATCTACAACCTAAACCTACACCCTTTCTCTCAAGTCAAACACTCAACCTCTCCCATCAACCCATCTCAACCCTTCATCTTCACCCATTTTGACACATGGCATCATCTCTCATACCCTCCAAAAATATCATCAAGCACCTTCTTACACAACCCTTCTTTTAATTAAAATCCCATCCCCTCAACTCACTTCACCAATTAATTACTCTCTTACACAATCTCATCCTCTCAACCACTCTCATTTATTTTATTCCATCTAATACTCAACTCAAATGGGTTGAAAGATCCAACCCATTTGGGTTGTAAAACAACCCATTTACCCTTCTTACACAAATGCCCTTCAATCATTTCTAATTTACCCCCACCTTTCTCTTAAATCACACACCATTCTACCACTTCTCTTCATTTTACCCCATTATATCCCTAAAATAACTCAACATCTATAAATACCCTCATCTTTTTTCCAAAAAAGACCCCAACTTTTCACTACAAAAATTCTCCCCCCAACTCTCACTACTAACAACTATCACCAATTCTCACCAAGTCTACCAATCATTGCTTATTAACTCCACACTAAGTCTCACTAAAAAAGAAAATTCCTACTCTCTCTAATCACCTCTTCTCATTCTCATACTCTCATATTCTACTGAAGACTCAAAAAGACTCAAAGAAGGAGAAGGAAGGAAAGAAAAGAAAAGAAAACTTTGAAGCTTCAAGGTGGGTTCAAGGCAATCCCCCCCTCTCTCTCTCTACCCTCTCCTCCTCCCTCTTCTATTAGCCCCTTTCCTCTTCATTTTATTTTAGATGACTTAGGATGAATGGACCTCAAGGCAAAGGATCCATAAGGATCATCTCCATCAATGAGATGATCCTATGATCGAGCCGAAAGTAAATCCCTATTTAGGGTATAAATACACAACACATGGTACTTCACTTTTGTCTTATATTTTTTATTAAAATGACCAAGTTGAGTTGAGGTTACCGTCACTTGGCGGGGAGAAAGGGGTGCCTAACACCTTCCTTTTTCTCCAACCGAGCCACTTACCCCGAATCTCAAGATTTGATCCGTACCTTATCCATCGAGAGTCACTAAACGCCAAAACGACAAATTTTTCAAAAATGCACATCGGGTGATTATTCACACCCACTTACAATATGAATGGTGGCGACTCCTAACCTTAGTAGATGTGGCCATCGTAATGAAGAGATCACGTATCTACATACCCATTTGATATGCCATGATCTAATATATCTTTATGATGTGCATGTTTTGATCTTAAATTGAATATTATGGATATTGTTTGTATTTTGTTTAATATTTGAAATCCATATTGTGATAATCTGATATGGCCCATAGGCCCATTCATCTAAAAATGTCCCAGGCACACCTCACCTTACTTTGCACACACTACTAGCATGTTTATTTTGTTGCATTGCACACTTGCAGGTCCCTTCTAGCCAACGCGGCACTAGTGTGTGGCCCGTTCTCTTCGGAGATGTGACATCATTCATGAAAACCACAACTCCAGTCACGTACCTTAGGGTATATAAAACTAGGGCATCAGTACCGTTTGATCAGGTGACTCTGAAATGTATATCGATGCACCCATGTTGGGGTGACCTGAACCTTTTATCCTATTGTAAGCCGCACAGTCACATATTCGGATTGTCAACGTAGTACTAATACGTGGTCGGTCCCCTCGTGGGATGCTAAACCATTTATTAAAGCTACAACCTAGACTCATTCTTATACGGTATATCAAAGATAATCCAAGTTTACCAATTGAACTTCTTGGTCAAAATCAGTGCCTAAGCAAGATCCTGCCCCGCTGTATCCTACTGTACGAGGGGGATGATGTGAACCTTCTTGGATTAATACCTTCTCTTGATGATCTCTTCTAGGCTTCGAACGTTTTAGATTGTTTTACAACAAATTAAAATGTTGATCGGACTAAAACCCCAAGGAAATTAAGTCCTTGAAACCTCAATCTAATGACACCACAAGGATTGATCACTTCCTTGATAAGTCAAAGAGTCATGTCTTTTCTTTAAGAACTCGAATGAAAACTCATAAAGAACCCATAAAGAAAGCATGAAACAAAACTAAAGTTTCTTTGAATAAACTTCAAAATCTCATAAGATGTCAATTATCAATTGTGTCTCAATTACAAAATGAGGTGCCCTTTTATAGACAAATTAGATCAAGATTAATTCTAATTAGTCCTTGGAAAAAATAAAGAAAATCTAATTAGTCCTTAGGAAATAAAGAATTCAAAACTAAGGACAATTAGAACATAACAATTCCCAATTAACCCTGGCATTCAAATTGATCTTCCAAATTGATCTCTTGCATAAAAAGATAGTTGACCATCCTTGATGAAACTTTGATGTCTCTGAAATTAGCCTTAAAATCTTCTAGAATGAAATCTTTTTATTGGACTTCCACAATCAAGCCTTGCAATGCCTCTTCCATCCTCTTTGTCCTTGCCCTAGTCATCGGACCGCCAATTCCTTGCAATGGTTCTTGAGAAGACTTGGAAACAGCAATTCGATCTCCATTAGGGGATAAACTACGTCTATTCTAAACGAGAGGTATTTAAGAGGGCCCTTGCTCAATATTGTGCGCCACCTCTCAACTGGGGATTAAACTGGTTGCTTTTGACTTCAGAAAAGTGGGTTGGAGTTTTGAATTATCACCTATGTGGTATATCAAACCAAGTTATCACGTACTGTCTGATTGAGTACACTTGAGAGGTATATAAGTGCACTTGGGCAAGGGTGGCCAGATAAATTGCATTACACGTAGTAAACCTAGAGTTTAGGAATATTCCTATAGGTCATGACTCGAACCGACTATGGGTGTTCCCGAATTACTCTAATCAATCCAACCAACAGGTAAGTGGGTGAACCGATCCAGACCGTTCAAACTAGACTCGTAATATCGGCCCGACCCAATGTGTGAAATGTAAATCAATTGGCCCAATCAATAAATGAATCAAACTGATCAATATCAAATCGATTTGATCAATTAGTTTTACTTTCAAATATTTAAACTATTTTATACCAAAAAGATTCGATCTTAAGGTCAAATTAATATGTCTGATCAAAGGTTCTATCCTAATCAGGGGTAGACCCGTGAGTAATCCTTTTCACATTCTTGGTCACTATAGACTTATAGTGCATTTGGATTCAATATTTCCCACCAGAGGGCTAATTTATATCAAAGTTTTAATCATGTGGTTAAGAGTCAAGCCTTCAGAATCGATGGTTAATCTTAGGTGCCCCTAAACATTCTAAACCGTCATCTGTGCTACTTTGGGACCATCAAAAGAGTTGTCTAGTCAAAGTACTTATATCAAGTCTAAGAAGTCTACCCTTGCACCATAGTATTATGTCCATACGCCCATAAGGATCTCCTCGCTTTGTAAATAAGCATCCCTGAGTTTTCTTTTAGTTTCAATTCAGTTTTCGTAAGTCTTTTCAATTACTTTAGTTTCTCTTTAATTTTCGAGTTTTAGTCGAGTTTGTCAGTCTATGTTTTTTTAATTCTAATAGAAAAAAGAAGCTTTTGATTATCATGCGTGTAATAATGATTTGAGCATAATATCTAACATGAGGATTGACTTAGAGCTCACTAATCAAACTTAATAAATATTAGAATTAAAGAGTACACTCAAGAAGCGCAAATTGGTGATACATTATCCTCAGGAGAATATGAGAGAATAATAAATTTACTTGAGAAATTCAACAATGTTCCTGCATGGTCTCATCAGAATAGACTGCACCAAAATAAATCAAGAAATAAAATCGAGGGTGAACTTCAAATTCAAAGTTTATCGATCAAAAATGATGTAGTTGAAACCATCGATAAAAGTGCTAAGACCCACAAGAAGGGATCCATCATGTTTTCACTAGAGGGAGAAGAGTTCTCATTCACAAAAGAATATGAGATCTTCTTCGAAGTTTGGAAAGGGTTGAACGAGTCAATGTCAAATACAAAGACCTCAATCACACTCAATTTCGTAGAAGAAGACTGAAGATTACACCTTCTCAGAAGAAAACTAAAATTACTCCTTCTCAAAAGAAGATCTTATTCGGTAGAGCAATCGAGATATCTAGTTTTAGAACCTTAACCAAATCAAGTAGTATTTCACCAAAGGAAGCTTTCTTTGATCGAACCATTTTCCTATCTTACCAAGAAAAGATAACTTTCTTTAGCCCCTCGCAGCCTTTAAAAAAATCAATAGCCACTTCTTTCTAATCCATACCAACCAATCTCGGGAGGGAAGTCAAGTATGATCTACGTTTTGACCTGATCCCAAAAGAAAAAGAAATATTTTTAGTACATAAGCAACCTGAGAAGTTACTTCAGGCCCAGTCACTCAAAAAAATATATTCTCTCAAGAAAAGTATCATCCAAAAGGAAAATCCCTTATTGAAAGGTTCAAAAGAAGAGAATGCCAAACTAGGGGCATTAGAAAAAAAGAGTCAAAAGAATTTACAAAAACGAATGACAAAAAAAGAGAAAATTAGACTAGGGGCATTTTGAAAAGTTGAGCCTTTTACCCTTTCTTTCTAAATCATGTCCTAAGCCCACCTATTAAGTCCTCCAGAATGCTAATTGACTCGGTTAAGGTGTAGGGAACCAAGCTGTCGAGTTGAATATTCAAGATCATCAAGAAGAAAGAAAACCAGCTAAGTCAAAAACCCAAAAGGGCGACTTTGACAAAAGTTAGGGTATAACTATAAAAAAAATACCTATTAGGTTGAAAACCTGAAAAAGTGACCTAGGTAAAAATCAATGCATCTTTAGAAAAGGAAAAGAAAAAACTCGTTAGGTTGAAAACCTAAAAAGGCAACCTAAGCAAAAATTAAGGCATCATCAAATGGGAGGAAAGGTCCTATCAAGAAGAAAAATTCAGAAGAAAGCTTGTGCAGAAACTAGGAAATACAGAACCATTCAAGCCACAACATTCATTTTTCAGTCAAGAGCTCACATCTGACAAAGACAATGTTGAAGTCGAAAAAATCAGAAGTCATCTTGAATATTATAAGATCTTCAAGAGTATGTTTACTTGTTCAACTGTTCGCTAATGGAAGATGTAGAATCATCAATCACTTTGAAGAGAAAGATCTTATATCCTAATATTTATCAAGATTTTTTAAGTCCAGTCCAAGCATTTTTCGAAAGAAATTCGAAAGAAAATGATCAATCCCTTGTTGCACATATGATAATCTTAAGAGTCTTAAATTTAAGGGAATGTTAGTTCTTCTATCTATCATACATCAGAGTCCATATTTTTCAAGTGTAATCCATTCCATCAGTCTCGTAGTCAAGTTCCAGTTAAAGCCAACCTTGAAACTAGGAGCATTTTTTAAAGTCATTTAATTCTAAAGTTTTATTCTTAATCACATGATAAAAAGGAAAATCTTACTTAAAAGTCTAATGAAATCCAATGATAATTATGAATCAAGATGCATGATAAGCCAATAAAGGCCCGATCTTTCAAACTTTGAGCTCGATTTTGAATCATAAAATGAATTAATAGGATTGTTTAAGTTCTTAAAAGTCTAAGCCCGAGAAAGGTGGCTTAGTAAGTTCGAGTCCAAGAAACTAGACTCCAACTTTTTTTGAATCATAGAATGAATTAAAAGGATTGTTTAAGTTCCTATAAATCTGAGCCCGACAAATATGGCTTAGTGAGTTCGAGTCCGAGAAACAAGACTCCAACTTTTTTTGAATCATAGAATGAATTAACAGGATTATTTAAGTTCCTGTAAACCGTAGCCCAAGAAACGTGACTCTAATAAGTTCGAATCTGAGAAATAAGACTCCAACTCTTTTGAATCATAGAATGAATTAACAGGATTGTTTAAGCTCTTTAGCCCGAGAAGTGTGGCTACAATAGGCTCGAGTCCGGTAAGCATCACACCATTGCACACACGTGCACTTTTGCATTAGTCAAGGAAAATTTTCTAAAATTTGAAGTTCTGATACAGTCAGTGAGAGTTCAAGCTCGAGGACCTGACACCTTTTAATTCGGAGAGAGTTTAACCCTCAAAGATCCGAGTGTCCCGACTAATTGCTAAATCAGGCTACAAAATGAACTGTCACTAGCTTCGGCATTCGGATATCGCACTATCAACCAAGTAGATTTGCTATCTAGTTTGATTCAACCCTCTGCCAAAGAGGGGAATCTGTAGACATCCCATTTTTGCATTCCCCTGATTAATCAACTCGTCAACCCGATTGCAACGGTTCCCAATGATGTTTGTTTATTCCAATGCTCTATTTGGTTACCAGATGTGTTTCAAAAATTTGGATGAGGTATCTCGAACTAACAAAACTGTAGAAACCACGCTACGCTAGGAAAATATAACTCCAAAAATATAAAAATCATCACTTCAAAAACAAAGAGAAGCTTCAAGATAAAAATCACTAAAAAATAACCAAATTACAAAAATACCCTTAACATCAAAATATCCCTAGAGCCTACAGTACGCTTAGGAAAATCCTTTTAAATATATAAAACAACAAATCAAAACTAAATAAATTCGCCAATTTTCACAAAATTTGACAAAATTACGAAAATACCCCTCATAAAGTTCAAGATCATTTTGTACAAAAAATTTCATAAATGACACAAACTAATATTCTCATTGAATTCCTTATGAAAAATCGATTTCAAAACATCCTGGAACATCAAAAACGATTTAAAACGCAAAAAGTCCTCTCCGAGGGCAAAATGATAATTTCACAATTTTAATAATTAAAAATTCTGAAATTAATGATTAAAACATTAATTGATATAAAGTGAAATCCTAATTAAAATTAAAGTCAATTAAGTAAGACTCAAGTCAAAATCCTAAAGTCAAGTCAATCAAGTGAGACTAAAAGTCAAAATCCTAAAACAATTCTAATTAAACTATAACTCTATTTAAAACAATTCTAATTAAACTCTAACACTAACTCTATAATTCTAATTAAATACTAACTCTATTTAAAACAATTCTAATCTAACACTAACTCTATCTAAAACGATCTAAAAAAATCTATATATAGGGATCCCTACAACCTATTTTCGATGAAAAAATAAACCCTAGAAAAAGTAGGTTAAAAAGCTCCCTAGCCTCCCATAAACCCTAATTTTGGAACCTTAACTCCTTACCTAACACCCATACCCCAACTTTAACTCAAAAAACACCTAGAAGCTCTTCAAAAACACCCAGAAGGTAAATATTTCTATTTTTATTTATTATCTAGGTCTTTTTTTTAGCAATGTAGTTTTATTTGGGAATTAGTAGAAACCGACGTTTGCTGGGCGGGGTTGGTGCCTAACACCTTCCAACCCCGTAATGTGATCCCCGGACTAAGTATTTTTTTGTAGTAGATTAGTTGTTTCTTTTTATCCGTTTCGAGTTGATATTCGGTTCCTAGACGGCAATAACTAGGTGGCGACTCTCAAACCTCAAAGGTCAAAAGCGGATTCGCGCACCCCGCGGATCGAGAGCTCTTTCACAACGCAGTCAGTCAAACATCATAATGAGAAATGAAAAAAGAATCAAAGCATTCCTTTAAAGCACGGATCTGGGCAGCCTGACACATCATCATCCTTTCAGCATCTGAAGCATCACGGCTCACCAAATATGCTATAAAATCATCAAAATGAGGACACTGGGTAAGTTTGTCCCTCAACTCAACAACTTCAGCTCAAAGCCAAGCCACTTTGTCACTATCACTGAATCCCAACCTGGCAAGTTCATATGTCAGTCGAGTGAATTTCTTTTTACATTTTCTTCTCGGACTTGAGCCAGATAGTCTGAATTCGACGATGATCGATTTGAGACTCCTCCATTCAATCTCTATAATCAAAGAAGGATGAAGCACCAGGACGTGCTCAAGGCACTATTGACACCCATTGATTCCTAGAGATGATTTCTCGAATCCAATGCAAATATGAAGGAAATAGGTGTGGTGCAAAGACGGGTTGATTCAAAACCTCAACTCGACTCCATTATTTCACGAGTCGACTTAGAAATGTAATCGATAAAGGACCAACCAACTCATTGAAATTCTCAGGGATGAGCACACCCTGATCATAACCAAACTATCGAAGAACCCAAAGTGGTACATAATAGGTTGCCCCTTTGAAACCAATCAAAACGAGAAAACGGGCACCATCAAAGGCAATCACAGGAGACCCTCGAGGTTGGAATGCACCAACCCATCGCACCTCTTCTCATCAAGATTGAAAATAAAAGCATACCATTTTTCTTTACCACTCAAGGCCAAGGAGGCAACTCGCCTCGACATCATGAGGACGAAATCAGCATTAACCAAAATGGGCGATTAACAACTTCAGTTGAAGCCATGTGATCCATAAACCAAAGCTACAATAACAGGAGCATTCTAAACCTTGAAAAACTAGTAAATTTAAATATAAATATAAATTAAGTTTGGAACATACCTGCAAGAGTGGAGCACATCCTCGAAAAATTCAATCACGACCAGACGAACAAGTCGTAAGAGATTGGAACATTTTGCTCAAAAGCATCGGTGCCAATGGTGTCCCTCCCGAATTTATTGAATCACGTGAATAAGATAAAGATCTATGATGTCTCTACCATTCGGAAACAACAGTTGACTCACCACCATCAAAGTGAGAGTATTAAAGGGAATCAACGACTTCGAAGGATCCGTAAGGCGTTCAATCAAAAAGAATTTAGACATTGTCTTAAAGACTGATCCACCATCCAAAATCTTCAAAAACTTGTGGTTTATACCCAAGAAGTCAGAAGCCACACTTTGGTACCCATCACGTAAAGGCGGAATTACGAACATACCCAACATCTCGAGGCCCAACAACACTTCAAACTCCTCAATAGTGGCAGTCATTTCATGTGTCCCAAATCGAAAAAGATTAAGCTTAGGAACCCAACAACCTAACATTACCTCGATTAGGCTCCATTGCAATGGAATCTTTGCAAAGAAAGAGTGAATCCCAACTTATTTAAATACCATGGAGTTTTCTCATCATTATTCATGCTATCTATCCAACTACTCAAGAAAGGATCGACAATATCATACCTTTTCAAGTTGGGAAGAGTATAGGGCACCTCCATGGGACTTGAGAAGAAGCTTTGAGGAAGAAGGAGAGCAAAGAGTTGCCCAAAATGTGAAAGAGGGAAGTAAAATCATAAAAAGTGAAATGTTAAGGCAAAATCGATGGTGAAACAGGCTTAAAACATGAAATAAATCGTATTGGTCCGTGATTTAAAGACGGATGAGATCAAAGTTAACTTATCCATACCAAAAGTACGGATGAAGTCAAAACTAACTAATCCGTACTGAAAGCACAAATGAAGGAAGAGTTGACGTATCCGTGCTTAAGGCACGGATGAAAGCCCAAATGACTTATCTGTGCACCCAGAATGGATAAAAGTTGATAAAGTTATCCATGTTAAAAACACGGACTAGGATATTTTTAGCTTTGGGGACCTGAATCATGTGAGTTCTGAAAAACTCAGAATCATGTAATAGTCATCTCATGTATCGAAACCTTAAAATCATATGGAAAATAATTGAGACTTCCACATGCTCGATAAATACAATCAAAACTCTAAAAAAACTCTTAAAATATATGTCAAGTATGTGGGAACTCGCCATGACCATATTGGATCAGATCAAGCCTTCAAAAATCACATCACTCACCATCGGGCCTATGGGCCCACCAACGATTAATATCACTTAAGAATACACTCTGAGGGTCCCTTGGACCCTAATCACACCCTTTACCCATTCATAAGCTCACCAGCACTCAATGGGCTTATCAAAGCCCTGATGATTGATATCACTCCTTGGAAGCCTATTAAGGCCCGAATCACTCATATACATGATCACAATGAAATAATAAAATACTAAGAAATAATGAACAAATATATATATACAAGAGTTTAAAATGTTTACATGAGGTGTCTGAACCTAATACAAAATGTTTAAATATCTTGCAAGGTACAACAAGATCAGATCGAAGGGGAAGCATCATCCCGGGCACTCTGAGTCTCTAGGATCGTTCTAGAAGAAGATCCAGCAACTGCACCCAATCCAAACACCCCGGAAGAAGGTAGACCGTGCATCCGTAGTCGCCCCTCCGAATCTGTAAAGAATAGCTCAACATCCAGGACAGCATCCTGCTCCGTAGTTCCTGCAAGACCAGCAATCAGAGCAGAGAGACCAGTGGGTGGGGAGGCCTAAAAAGAAATAAATAAAACAGATTAAAATACAGGCAGATATATACAGAATATGCAGAAAAATGAACAACTAAAATACAAATGCTTACCCTGGAAAGTGTCGGAGGGCGTGTAGAGGTGCTCGTTCTGTCTCGACGTCGATGATAATCCTGAAAAAGAGTGTAAGAGAACCAGTTAAAACAAGATGCAAATATGCTACAAATAAAAGAGGAAAGGAATAAACTATATACCATCTCGACCTGCAGACGGGACTCTCGTAAGGCCATCCCAAGCTCTAGCTCCTGGATGCGAGCGGCTTGTGCCTCAAGGCGAGCCTCCTGCTCCTCAATACGAGTAGCTTGCTCCTCCACCTTAGCTCTAGAGGCCCTCCACCTATTTTCCATCTCCACTACCCTCGCTGCCTGAGCCTCAATCATAACCCTCTTGGAGGCGATGAAAATCATCGGCCTGAAAGTAAGAACCCGAACCAAATAAGAGTGATAAGAAGCAGAAAGTTTTGAGGAAAAGAGATACATGGACAAAATATGTACAGTGATAGCATGCTCCTGGAGTAGGAGCCCTCTGATATATGTAATCTCAGCCCGGGCAGTGACTGCAAACATGATGCACCCAATAGAGGCCTCTCGGAACCAGGCCTAGTAGTCACCGCCTCTCACCAGTCCAGCAGCATCTACGCCCCTCGCCTGGGCAAGATACTCATCTATCGTCATAACCTCCGAGATAGGCTCAGGTGGAGCAACAGGGATGCGAAGGCTCCCATCGTGCTGGAAGAACAAGCGCTCCTCTAGATAGAACATATATCTCTGCTCTCCGATGAAGTAGGGGTAGCACTGTGGCATGGTGTTACGCCTGTAGGCATTCCTCACCTCCTACTTCCCATTAACGGTGCGGGGTAGGTCTCGTAGAGTGACAGAAAAGATCTGCAAAAGAAGACAATTAGACAATAGATACAGATAGCTTCAAGTGTAAAAGAATAGAGAGAAAGAGTTCAAATACTCACGTCTCAGAAACGCCATCGGTCAATGTGGACCCGGGCATTCCTAGGGCTACTCCTGATAACCCTAGCATCTCTCATAACCCAAAACTCGCCCAAAGGATAACCCTCGTCAGGATGACGACGAGTAGGCAGGTAGAACGGAAAATATACCTGAACAAACATCTGGGTAAAGAAAGATAGCATCAGACAAGTAAAGGGAAAAATGAGAAACATGCAGACAAAGAAAGAAAACAAAGAGCTATTTACCTCAATAAACTGCCAGAAAAATCGAGTGAAGATCTCAGCTCCACAAATTGCAGTAATCCCCTCCACGACTCGATCTAGAACCACCAAAATAGTACAGTAAATCAGGCTTCCCCAGTCAAAGTCACCGATATGATCAATGTCGTGCATCACGGAGAGAAAAGTAGTTGAAACTGAAGAGTCATCCTCCAAAAAGAAGCAACGACCGATAAGAAGAATAAAGCATATCAGAAAAATCGTATCAAATTCTCTATCCCCAAACCGGGCAACTTTCTCTCGATAGGTGTGGGGGGGCATCCTCTCCCTCAAACAATAGCAACCCTATCAGCACCTTTGTACTAATGCGCCCCATCTTCCCCACCATAGAGGCAGGGACTCTGGCAATACCTAGTAGCTCGCCTACCTCCTAAACAGTCAACATAGTCAAGGGTAGGGGCTCTCCATCCATAGTAATGCCCGTGATAACTACAAAATTGGAATGCCTGATGCCTATCTCCACCTTAGGCATATGGAATGAATGAGTCATTGGAAACCACCTCTACCATGGCTAGAAACAGAGGTCCATCTACTCTAAGCGCTAGTATCTACAAGAAGGTGCCAAAGCCCACTGTCGAAAACTGGGTCCGGATATCATCAGAGAATAACGTAGTAGTTGAAAAAAATGCGTTCCACCTACCCCTGAAGCTAGCAGAAGAATAAGGGGTAGGGATATCCAATCGAACGAGCATCGAGATATGCCTCCCTAGCCTATGAAGAAGGGAGGTATCTGGTACCCTCTCACTTTCCTCCGCAGGAATCTAAACCCTGGGAACCTCTTGGCCCACTCTACCTGACCTCGGCCACCATGTCTACCTTTCCCATTACTACCACCGGGAAGGTCCTCAACCAGACCACTTTGAGAGATACTGGCCTCCTCTGCCCGACTACCTGAAGAAGAACCAGCTATTGAAGATGAATCAGGCCTCCTCAAAGGCCATCTCGGCCAACCATACTCTGTCGCTACATCGGATCCCAAAACAAAATGAGTCCGAGTCCTAGGTCTCGCCTCCTCCTCCTAGTCTGAAGAATGTCTCGCTATCCAGGTCCTCCACTCTCTACCCATCTACAAGTCCGCAAGCCATAGAGTTATCAGAAGAAAGACCTCCTACTAGCTAACTAAGATCCAACCTTACCTACCTACCTATGACCCAGTCAAAGCCCAGTCAAACTAGTCGACCTAGTTCAAACCTAGTCAACCCAATCAAAACCCAGTCAACCTAATCAATTAGTCAAACCCTAATCAAACTAGTCAAAATCCAGTCAACTTAATCAAAGCCTAGTCAATTTAGTCAAACCAGTCGACTTAGTCAAACCTAGTCAACCCATTCTAATCCATTTAATCCATTCTGACCGAGGCAAACCTAGTCAAAGAAGAAAATGAAAGGAGGGAGAAATCTATTTATTCAAATAATTCCTAAGTAGCCCAAACCCAGTCCCTAAACAGTCCATAGTCGCCACCTAAACAATTGCCAAAACAATCCCTTAACCACCCCTAATGCCCAATCCAAACAGTCCCTAAAAATACCGTTAAAGCCCGTTCTTAACAGCCCCTAGCCACCTTCACTTCTTCCCCAAACAATTTCTTCAATAGACCCCAAATCCTCACCCTAACCATCCCCGATGCTTCGCCCAAAACAATCCACATTCTCACTCCAAAATAGCCCTTTAACCATCCCTAATTCTCACCTAAACCAATATCTTGAACACCCCACACTGCTTACCCAAAACCCATTCTCACCAAGCGATCCCAATTTCAGTCCATTGAACGGTCCTAAATCCATACCCTAAAAACACCCTATCTCTCGTGCCTAAACAGACCTTAAACCAATCCCAAACTGTCCATTACTACTTCAGTCCCTTAACAGTCCTAAACTCAGCCCCATTCTCACTCTAAACAGCCCTTAGAACATCCCCACTTTACCACCCTAAACAGTCCCAACTTCAGTCCACTAAACCACCTCTTAACTGTCCAATTCATCACCCAAATAGTCCTAAATTCATACCCTAAGATCATCCTCTCTCATCACCACCTATCAAACCCCCGAACCAATCTCAAAAAAATTTCAACCATCTCTAAACCCTTACCAAAAGCAATCCTTCAAACTCAGCCCAAATACCCACTCCAAACAACCTCTAAATCACTTTTGACCCTCACCCTAAGATACCCACTAATGACCTTTAATCCCTATCCAAATTCCCACTCCAAACAATCCAAACCCCTCATCAAAACAGTCCCGAATACTATAGCAGTCCAAAATCCACCCATCTTATCACCCAAAATAGCACCATCACTACCCTATCAAAATCCCAAACATCCTGGGAAATTTTCGTCCACCACCACTCTCCATAATCCCATTACACAAATTCACCTTGAAATTGTAAACTCACAATTCAATTCACAATCCACCAAGCATACCCACAACCATCTCCATCCACCACAATCAAGTTCCCAAACATCTTGAGAAGCTTCTCACCCAAAAAAAAAAACAAAAAAATAGCAACCCATACATTCATTGAAAGCATAAAAATTGGCAAGGTAATTTACATCATGACAACACTCCAAGAGGAAAAGGAAAGTATATGCAAATACTTGAAGAATTATGGAAACATCACATGTGGGGCATATAAATTAAAAATCAAAGAAAAATTGGAGACACAAAATAGGGACATTGTTTGTGCATGAAACAAATGTTCTCATACGAAATAAGCAAGAAAATTAAAAGAGAAATATCAACTAAAGACTTACCTCGATGCGAAATCATAGTCCAATCGAACTCTTCAAAGCTTTAAACCTCTTCCACGAGTGTTCAAAGGCAACACACACTCCAAGTTGCTCTCACGACCAAACTCAAAGTCTAAATCAATGAAAATCAAAGAGAAAATGAAGGGAAAGGAGAATAATCGCCAGAGAAAATTGGGAAAACCAAAGGAAACAAAGAAGAAATGAAAAATGGAGAGGCGCGCAGGCTTTAACGTTTGAAATTCGTACTGGTCCGTGGTACCAGTACGGGTAAGGTATGATTTATTCCATCCGTGTTCTAGGCACGGATGAAGTAAGAACTAGCGATATCCGTTCCTTAAAAATGGATAAAACGGAACCAAACGATATCCATTTTCCAAAAACGGATGAGTATTAGTTCAAAGTCAACTGTTCTGAGAACACGGATCAGTCAATGGTAATTATAACAAAAAAAATATCAAAAATCCTTTCGAGTTGATCTCAACTCTGATTTGTCAAAACGCGACTAAAAATATTCGATTTTCAAAACTTATCAAATTTTCACCAAATCTGAGATCTCAAACGAGCTCCGTGCCATCGAGATCAAGGAATTAACAAGGCAAAACTCTGTTAGACCCCGTGCTTGAGTAACCATTTTCTACAAAAATCATCAATTCAATCGATAATCTGAAGTCGTGTTTTAAAGAATTTTCTAGCCCATACAAATAGGGGTTTAGTCTATTCTTTACAGTTCTTTGCACACAATTCCTGCAAAGAAGGCCAGCTGTAGACACCCCAATTTGAATGGGCCCATACTCGAAAGGGCCCAAAAATACTGATTTTTCAACAAAATTCACCAATATCCCTCAAGGGCCCATATCAGTGAAAAATGACATTTTGATTGAATCGAGGCCCCTAAGACCTCGTAATGGTTTAGTGGGCCCACCAAAGGGATTTGACTTACCTTACACCTTTTCAACCTTTACCGCTCCACTCTTGTATCCAGAAATACTCGGAATTCAATAAAAGTTGTCAACGGTCCAAAAAAGCCCAATTTGCCAACACGTGGCATTTTGATCAATCCAATGATTCCAAAAATTCTTAAGAAACTAAAAAAAAATATATAATGAGACCCCTCTACCGCTCCACCTCCGAATCCGAAAAAACCCTAAGCCCGTTCAAAGTCCACAAATCATTATCCACATCCAATCCATAACCCATAACCTATTAATCACAACCCACATCAACCAATCATCATTTTGATCATCAAAAGGTGACACATGTCGTCATCCCCTCTCACCTCCCTCATCCAATCACCTACCCCCATCAATTTTCTTTAAATAATCTATCTAACACCTCATTTCTCTCGAAAAAAATCACTTCAACCCATACCCTACCCTAACCTAACCTATCACCCTTCTCTTACACTATCAAACACCCACATCACAACCCATATCTTCTACACCCTAACCCATCACCTTCACCTAAAACACTCCACCAACTTACATCACAACCCACACCTCCTATCATCATCACCAAACTAACCCATACCCTTCTCTCTAATCAAACAACCACCATCACCAATCAACATACCTCATCATATCACTCTCTCATCACCTTTGCCACATGTCATCATCCCCTCACTTATCCCAAAATCCAACCAACCAACCTCTTACACAACCCATTATTTTAATCTAAACACCTCACCTTCTCAATCAATCTAACACTTAATTAAACACCTAACACCTTACATCCCCATTCTCTCCATCAACCATCACTCATCTCACCTCACCAAACACTCTACCCAAATGGATTTGGGTAGGATCCAAACCATTTGGATCTAAACACTACCCATTTCCACTTATTACATAATTACCCTCCTTTTAACTCCAAATTTCATATCCTCCACCCTTAAAACCCATGCCATTATCTATTCTCCCAACTCTTCACCTCATTATACCCCTAAAATACCCTCCAAACATCTATAAATACCCCCTCATCTTCCCAAAAATGGGTTATGAATTCTCACTTACCAATTCTCTCTCCCCAAGTCTCACAACAATAAAAAAAAGACTATACTCATCTCAATTCCCTCATCACCTCTTCCCTACTCTTTCAATTGCACAAAAAAAAAACAAAAAATGGACATTTCCTAAATCATTAAGGACCTTAGAAGATATTGAAGAAAAAGAAAGAAAGAAAGATTGAAGCATCAAGGTGGGTCAAAGTAAATCCTCCCCTTCTCTCTCTTTATCATCTTCATCTCCCTCTTCTATTATCCTCTCTTCTCTTTATTTTATTTTTAGATGGACCTAAGATGAATGCTCCATTTTCCCTATCTCCTGTAGATTGGACTTTTATCCGATTGAAAGTATAGGGGTTGTAATCCCTTTTAAAATAAAACAAATTTTAATCCCCAAACTATTTTTGAGGCAATTGGTATGAGATTCATTCTCAACTCATGAGAATGGACCCTCAACCTTAGCGAATATTTTCCCAAATCATATATAGTCCCCATGGCAAAGGTTTATAAAGATCATTTCCATCAATGGGATGATCTTATAATCGAGTCGAAAACAAATCCCTACTTAGGGTACAAATGCACGACACATGGCACTTTATTTTTTACACTTTTTAATCGAAATGATCGAGTTGAGTTGAGGTTACCGCCATTTGGAGGAAAGAAAAGGGTGCAAACACATTTTCTTTTCTCCAATTGAGTCGCTTAGACCGATCTCGAGGTTGATCGGTACCTTATCCATCAAGAGTCACTACGTGCCAAAAATGACACACTTTTCAAAATATGTGCATCGAGTGACCATTCACACCCACTTACAATATAAATGGTAGCGACTCCAATCCTTAGTAGATGTGGCCATCATAATTTTGAACCACGTATCTACACATTTGATTATTTCAAATTCATGCCAAAACTTGAATGTTTGATATGTTTAATTATATTTTATAATAAATTATATGTGGGTAGGATATTTTACCATGTTATGTTTGGTCAGTTAGGTTTTGTGCACTGTTCGAACCCCATGTTGATATAAGTTTTGTAATTTTTAAGTTTAATTGATAAAAATGAATTTTAAGATTTGAAAAATATTTTAATAATCAATGAACTCATATTGAGTTGATAAATGTTAGAAAATGAATATCGTATTCGAAAGATTGAAAACTGTAAAAATTGGAAAAAGGAAAAAAGGGTATGAAATGGTAAAATGTCAGAGTCACACCCGAGGGGTAATGTCTACATTTTACATTGTGATGTTATGTGTGGGTTGATTAATGGATATCCAAAGATAATGATATTGGTTGCATGTTTATTTACTTTCTGTTAGCTCGGGGCGCTGGTTACTATTCTGTTTTGTTATTTATTTTTAGGCTGCGTAGCTACAGTTGCATGGTAGGAAATTGGATATCCATTCTCAACTTTGTAATGTTGATTTCTTATTTGTTTTTCAAAAGAAAAATGATATATATATATATATATATATATATATATATATATATATAGACGAAGATGATTAGTTAGTGATCACTAACAATATATAGTAGTTGAACGTTCTGATACATCGAAAAGAGACCCATTACTTACGGTCACGTTAAACGGCCACCCTAAGCTAGATAAATGGTCAATCAAGTGTGGTAAGTGCAGCGACTAACCATAAAATCATGAACTAAAAGCCAGTAAAGAATTGTAACACCATGTCCGAACTGGGAGTGAACTAGTCGTGAATCCCAACTCTCTAATTTCACTACTCCACCATTGTGTATTATGTATTTGTTACCTTATTTTGATATATAAAATTAAATGCATGTTTAATGTTTCCATTTGATCAATTAGATTTATATAAAAAGAAAATATTATAGTGACTACTATTGATTTATATAAAAAGAAAATGTTTAGTTGCTCATCCCTAGCTATATGTACCAGTTAATTGTAACTTCTTATGTAAAACTTTGCATATGTTAAAATGTTTTAGTATGTTTATTCGTTCATATTAGGAGAGGTTATTGACAGAAATTATTTGCTTCTCTACTAGGTAATCATTGTTACTTATCCTATCCTTCTTTATTTTTCAGTTTTAGATTCGAAACTTGACAAGACAGGTGTAGAACATGAGTATGGACTATCTAATAGGTAAGATAGATGACCAGAGTCTGTTATCTGGTGAGTATTGGAGCTATACCCACTAGTGGTGTTAGTTCGTCCAGGTAATATTATGGAATTTGTACAGAATGTTAGGACTTTTGTTAGAGTAAGGAGTTTTATATAATCCTCTATTGTGTTTATCATTTCATACTCTGATCTATCATACATTATTATATGTATATAGGTGTAGACACCCCATTTTTGCATTCGCCTGATTAATCAACTCGTCAATCCGATCGCAACGATTTTCAATGATGGATGTTTATTCCAATGCTTTATTTTGTTATCAGATATGTTTCAGAAATCTGGATGAGGTATCTCGAATTGATAAAACTGTAGAAACCACGCTACGCTAGGAAAATATAACCCCAAAAGCTTAGAAATCATCATTTTTAAAATAAAAAGAAGCTTCACGATAAAAATCACTAAAAAATGATCAAATTATCAAAATACCCCTAACCTTAAAACATCCCTAGAGCCTACGTTACGCTTAGGAAAATCCATTCAAACACATAAAAAAACAAATCGAAATCAAATAAATCATTTCGCCAATTTTCATAGAATTTGATAAAATTACGAAAATACCCCTCATAAAGTTCACAACCATTCCACACAAAAAATTTCATAAATGACATAAACCAATATTTCCATTGAATTCCTTACAAAAAATCGATTCTAAAACATCCTAGAACATCAAAAATCGATTTGAAACACAAAAAGTCCTCTCCGAGGGTAAATCGATAATTTTATAATTTTTATAGTTAAAAATTTTCAAATTAATAAATAAAATATTAAATAATTAAATTGAAACATTAATAAAATTAATTAAAAAATTTAAACCAAAAAAATCGATCAATTAGGCTCTCAGGCAAAATTGTTGATGATTGCCAAGATATTTATTCAAGAACCCCTCCATTTGGGTTCCAAAGAATTAAAGATATAATAGAGGGGGGTTCTCCAAAAAATTAAAGTCAATCAAGTAAGATTAAAGTCAAGATATTAAAAGTCAACCAAGTAAGACTAAAGTCAAATTTAAAGTCAATCAAGTAATACTAAAGTCAAGATATTGAAAGTCAACCAAGTAAGACTAAAGTCAAATTTAAAGTCAATCAAGTAAGACTAAAGTCAAGATATTAAAAGTCAACCAAGTAAGACTAAAGTCAAAATCGTAAAGTCAATCAAATAAGACCAAAAGTCGAAACCCTAATAGAGTTCTAATTAAATAATAATTCTATTTAACAATCCTAATTAAATAATAACTCTATTTAATAGAATTTTAACTAAAATATAACTCTACCTAAAATAATTCTAATTAAAATATAACTCTACCTAAAACAATTCTAATTAAAATATAACTCTAACTAAAAGAATTATAGTTAAATACTAATTTTATCTAAACAAACACTTAAAAAATCTATAAATAGGGGTCCTCACACCTTATTTTCGTATCAAATAATAAATCCTAAGAGAAGTAGGTCAAAAAGATTCCTAGCCTCCCATAAACCTTAATTTTGAAGTCCCGACTCCTTACCTAATACCCATACTTTGATTTTAGCTTGAAAAACACTTAAGAAGCCCTTCAAAAACACCCAGAAATCCATAAACAAATCCGAAGAATCCAGATCTAAGAAAGAGATACCTTGCCTCAGAGATCAGAAATCAGATCCGTAGACAGAACGAAGCGAGGAATACTGTACAAAGAGCGATTTTATCAGATCTGAGAAAATAGAATCGTTGCGTTCGAAGGTAAAATTCTTTTATTTTTTTTATCTAGGTCTCTTTGTTAGCAATGTAATTTTATTTGGGATAAGTAGTGACCGGCATTCGTTGGGCGGGGTTGGTGCTTAATACCTTCCATCCCCGTAACGTGATCCCCGAACCCATATTTTTTGTAGCAGATTAGTTAATTTATCTGTTTCAAGTCTATATTCGATTCCTAGACCGTAATAACTAGGTGACGACTCCCAAACCTCAAAGGTCAAAAGCGGATCCGCGCACCCCGCGAATTGAGGGCACTTTCAATGGCGACTCCACTGGGGACCATTGAGGATCAAACTTGAAAATTTTCAAGTATGGGAGCATTGCTAAAGCGACCTAGAATGTTTTTTTTGTTTGTTTAGTTGTTTATTTTATTTATTAGTTATTATTTTTGTTTGATTATTGATTATGCGTTTGGACTTTGAATATTTGATATTTTGGCATATTATTCTTATGGTTCTATCAAACATTATCTTTGCGGTTCAAATGAGGTTTGTTTAGGGTGACCCTAAATAATGTAAAATTTTAAAAGTTGGTGTTATTAATAATGGATTAATGATTGTTGAAGTATGGAGATTGCCATTTTTTTTTTGCGATGATCTATCCTTGGACGGTTTTTCTTTTTTCTTTTTTTTTTTAATTTTTTATTTTTATTTTTGTGGGTATGTGACCGTTTTTTTTTTCTTTTTTTTGTATAATCAATTTGTTTTGATAAAAAAAATTGTGTTGTCTATTGACAGCAAGAAAAATTTTAAAAAAAAATTAAATTTTTTTTTTTTTTTTAAATTCGGTGTGCTGCTGGCAACAACAATGGGTAAAACAATGAGAGTGGGGTGCATTGAGTTAAAAAAAATTCTTTTATCTTAAACCACATTATTTTAAATAAGTTTTTTTCTTTTGTTTTACTTTTCTTCTGTTAAACTCATCTTCTTCAACCGAACCGAATCAGAGACCGATCGATTTTGGCCGCTCAATCCAGTCGATATTGACCAACTCGATCGGTTTCCTCCAATGGAGAGGTATGGAGCTGCAAATCAACAACCATCTCGAAATCTAATCGGCTTTGAAAGATTTCCCATGAAAATCGATGTTGTTCTCAGTTGCAGAGTGTAGAGTTTGTGCTGATTTGGATTGACAAGAATTCTTAAGGACATGACTGGATCTTGTAAGATCGAGACATGTAAATCGGTTTTCTCTTTAAAAGGAGTTTTTTTTTTACAGAAATTTTCAAGTTTTTTTGTTCTCTGATCAAATCATCTTAAAAATCTTTCGATTTTTCATGAGAATCTCGATTTCTTTTGATTTAAAGATGGGTAGATTAATTTAAAACCAAAAACTAGGATCTTGGTTCATCGATTTTGTCAGAATCATAACGTATATGGAACATTCATTTGGTTTTTTATGTCTTCAAACCTCATATATCAGATCGATGATGGAACATTCGAACATGAACCCAGCGCCAAACATAGAAGTGCTAAATTTTTGGGGTTTTTTTTTTGGTTGTTTTTAAACAATTGATCGGAGAGGCGTAGGAAATTTATTGGATATGAAACAGATTGATCTTGATGGATCTGTTTTCACAGAATTAGATTCTAGAATTTTTGAACTATTAGAAATTTGCAGAGAATCTCGATCTGTTGTTGAAGGTGTTGACGATGGAATGGATGGCAGAAATATTTCTTGTCGCTGATTCAACATCATCAAAATCAATCTGGTTGATTTGGTGATTGAAAATCGATGATGATGATGTATTGTCCATCAAGACCTTAATATTTTCTTGTTCCCACCCTTCGATTATTTGGACCTTCACAGAAATTCTTCTTAAGTCTCTTATATCAGATATCAGATTTGTAAACCATTCGGCGTTGGTCTGATTTAAGGATCACTTGAATAGGGAGACTTTGGATTTCGGACTCTTCTCATTTTTTTATGTTTTGAAATTTCTAAGGGTAAAAATCATGGGATCATACGAGAAATCACGATTAAGTAAGTATATTTTTATGTAATATTTGCTTAACTTAATTAGTGAAAATCATGGCTATCAAGTTCATCTCAAGCTATTATTAACACACCAATGTTCATTTGTGACACACCAATCCATATACGAACGATTACTTATTCCCCAAAAAGAATGGGTGTGTTGTAAGTAAACATTGGGTTGCTAGTAATATCAATTTGCGTCCCATTTGTTTTAAAGGACTAATATTTGTAAATTCTTTCTTTGATAGCAAAGCAACAATTTTTTTTTTTTTTTTGGTAATTCTTAATAATTTTTTAGTAATAGTTTTTTTTTTTTTTTTTTTCTTTGTAAGTTTCCTTTTGTTCTTCAACAAATTGATTTAAAAAAAATATATAATTTCAATTTGTTTAAGGATGATCATGGCTTTTTATTTCAACGATTATTATCCCCATTCTTAGTACAATATTATTTGGAATCTCAATTTTCTTAAGGTCACCCAAAGTAACCTTTGATTGGACCATAAAAATTGTAAACAAAATTGTGCCTATTGCAATATTGGGATCTGATCAATCGTTATATGCTATATTCAGTGACTTGCCATAATTGATGTATGCATGAGGTGTGCGTATTTTAATAAAACCATATGGATGGTTTTTAATCTTTCTTGCTCGTTGTATGCATTTATTTGTATGGTGTAATACCTTTGCATGTATGGTTTAATTGGACCTATGAATTGATTTGTTTAAAAAGGCCCCGGGCACACCCCACCCTGTTTTGCACACACCACTAGCACGTTTATATTATTGCGTTGCACGTCCCATTTAGCCAAAGTGGCACTAGTACATGGCCCGGTCTGCTCGGAGATGCGACGTCATTCATGAAAATCATAACTCTAGTCACGTACCTTAGGGTATATCAAACTGGGGCATCAGTACCGTCTGATCAAGTGACTCTGAAAGGTATATCGATGCACCCACACTGGAGCGACCTGAGCCTTTGACCTATTGTAAGCCGCACGGTCACATGTCCCATTTACCAACGTAGTACTAGTACGTGGTCGGTCCCCTCGTGGGATGCCAAACCATTTATGAAAACTACAACTCTTGACTCGTACTCGTAGGTATATAAAATATAATCCAAGTACATCAATTGCACTTCTTGGTCAAAACCAGTGCCTAAGCGAGATCCTGCCTCGCTGTACCTTACTGTACGAGGGGGATAGACATCGTCTATTCTAGACGAGAGGTATTTAAGTGGGCCCTTACTCAGCATCGTGCGCCACCTCTCAACTGGGGATCAAACTGACTGTTTTTGGCTTCAGAGAAGTGAGTTGAAGTTTTAGATTATCATCTATACGGTATATCAAACCAAGTCACCACGTATCGAGAGGTATATAGGTGTATTTGGGTAAAGGTGGCCAGATAAAATGCATTGCACGTAGTAAGCTTAGAGTCTAGAAACCTTCCCTGTAAGTCACGACTCAAACTTATCGTGGGTGTTCCCGTGTTGTTTATTGAATAAAACATTATGATTAATGAGTGTATGTGAATGATGTGAATGATGAGATCAGAGTATATGATTGTCCTCAAGGATCAAAAATTTTGTTTTTAGAAATTAAAATGGGTGCACCGACCCAATAAAGAATCTATTTCTTGCAAAAATTCAATAATAACCCAGCCCATCTCGATCCAGCAATCATGATGGACTGGGCCATTTAAATCAAAATGGAAATCAAATTTTCAAAGAAGGAAAATAGTTTACAAAAGAAAAATATTTTCCAAAAGAAGTGTTCTCTAGAAAAAATATTTTTCAAGAAAATGTGTTTTCAAGAAAATGTTTTCCATAAGAACAAAATTTTTCAAATAAAAAATAATTGATATTTTACATGGACCTTGAAAGTATACTAAAATACCCTTTTGTGTCAAATCAGGATGTTAGCTACTGGCAATAACCTGATCGACCAATTAGTCAAAACAACTGTCATAAGAATGCACCCTGTAGAGAGATCAATTTTGGGAAATTCATGTTGAGGAGTGCTCTCTACTTCCACGAGTTTGAGATAGATTGGAACCTCTTACGTGCTATGGCTAAGCGTTGGAACCCCTACCTTCGCATATTCCATATTGGGCATGTACACTTGTGCCCCACTCACGAAGATTATTATGGCATCATGGGGATATCCACTTCAGGACCTCTAGTCAGGCCCTCATTGAAGACCGGATATTCTGGTGACCTCGCCACAGGACTGAACAATTTCAAGGAAGAAGCCAAGGCCTTAGTTCATAACGGGAGATTAGACTTAATACCTTTATTGGGCCCTGATGAGACTATCGTTGTTCTTCTCACCGGAGTTAATAATAATCTTAGTTGTACCTTACTTGTGGGGCAAGTAGGGGATCGAACCCAAGAGAAAGGAGGAATAGAGCTAAGCTAAGAAGATAAAATTCAAATTAACTAAAAGGAATTAAAACTGTTTTTCTTTGTATTTTTGAACTTATAAGAAGATGTAAAATTGCTAGAAAATAAACTAAAGTAAATGAAATTAAAAGCAAGTAAACTTATGAATTAAAACACCATTGGAGGTGGATCTACCTAAAACATGTTAATGAGCAATTTCTAGTCTCTAGCCTTTTTATAACTCAATCATAAGGGCTTGGTGTTAGCTCCTTAGATCGGAAAGTTTTGCAATTAAAATGAAATAAAGAACAAAAACAAAGTAGAATTTCTTGAGAACTTCTTACTACAAATTATCTAATTTAAGCATACTTTATCTTGATCTAATCTAAGCATAAAGTATCTATATTAAGAATAAAATGTGCAAGAAACTTAAAGAGAATTCATAAGCATTTTAAATAAAAGAAAGGCATAAAATTAGAAATAACACAAGAACTTGCTCTAGGCTTTTCCACTCTCCAATGGAGGGGAACTTAGCCTAATGTCATTGCAAGAGAGGGAAGACAAGAGATGAAAGAACTTTTCTTCATTTCATGGAGAAAATTACAACTTCTTCTTCTTCTACTTCTTACAAGACTAGTTAACCAAAAGAAAATAACTAGAAAATGAAAATACAAAAAATAAGAGAATAGGCAAAGAGCCTTAGATTAAAGGAGTCTTGGATAAGAGAACCAAGATGGGACCCTTTCTCTAGAAATGAAGGCTCTATTTATAGAGAAAAATGTGTGTAGAAGAGTCTAAAAGTAGCCTCCACTTTTCTTTGCACAAAAAGACAAAAGAGGAGAATATGAGTTAAGGATTAGGGCATTCCAAAGGATTAGGGCATTCCAAAGTGTTAGGGCATTCCAAAGTGGGCCCAAATGCTTTTGCCTTGAGATTTTGATTCCAAATTGTTGATTTTCTGCACAAGAAACACACGTAATTAGATTTATCTAGTAAATGAAATTATTTATATATAATTAAGCCTAATTAACATGCAACGTGGTGGTTTGAGGCTTATCATGATTATTATCTAATATAGAGAAATAGGTACAAAAATCAAGATAAATATCCGAAAAATGTGCGTATAATTGAGTGTTTGGAGACACTCATCACACCCCCAAACTTACTTTTTTCTAGTCCCTAGAAAATAAAACTGCCACTTTCGCAGGCACCTCGACTGCATTTAGCGAATGCAGCAAGCCCTTGAACCGCTAGGTTACCCCTAGTGGACGAGTTTGACTCGTGAGGGTTTGCAGAAAATATACCCACAAAATTTGAAAACAACTTTGAAGTAAAAATAGTCAAAATCAAAACTTATATTGAAAAGCACAAGTCTTTTTTTTTTTTTTTTGTCAATCAATTAGAAGTACTGCTTGGTATAGAGTCCCAACCCTTATTTCTCTACGACAAAACTTAGACTTAAATTGACCTTTGAGCGATAGTGATTCTAACTTAGAAATTTAAGAGATTCGATTTCTCAAAATGAGTTTCAACCTTCTAACTACTCAAGAATAACTGGAGTAACTTAGGGTTTAATTCTAAACTTAGCATCCTGTCTGGGGTAGTGAGAAGTGTGGATATTCACTTTAATACCTCTAAGGGGCTTTATCTGTGATATTCCAGTATACTCACATTTTTACACTTGATGGCTTTCACCCTACTAAAACTTTACATAAACTTTTGGATCTTTAACTTTTTCTCTTTTTTTTTTTTTTTTTTTTTTTTTTTATATTACTTCTTCACTATTTTTCTAAGAAAAGTAGGCAGCCCTTTTCAAGGTACCCAGTCTAATTCAATGGTTGCTGTACAAGGTGTATACAATCCAGTTCTGTTTTTCTTCTAATCAACCAACCAATTGAACAAGGAAGTCAAAGTTCATCAAACCTAGTTTTTCCTTAAACTCTAGGTAGAAAGAAGGTAACAAGCTCTTTTAATACAATCTAGACTCTTGGTAACCTTATTAGAAGTGACTATAAACCAAAAGATAACTTTGCTCTAATTTTTGCCTAAGAGAAACATAAATGGGGACTCCAGATCATAGCTTCCAATGAAAGACTGATTAAATATTTTCACTAAGTGCTTAAAAGATACAAGCTAAGACTTTGAGAAAAATACAACAAAGTTGCCAACCAAATATTTTTCAATTTTTTTTTTTTTTGTATAAAAGAAGAAAATAATAAGTGGAAATCCAACCCATACACCCCCAAACTTAAACATTATATTGTCCTCAATATTTCAACAAATACATGCAAAGGTAAAATTGAAATTGACAAAATGAAATGAAGTGGGTTAGATAGCACCTGAGAAAGACCTTATAGTCCTGTTGATATTTAACACAATGTCCCTTGAAGTGCATGGATTGCCTCCCAGAAGCGCTAAGTTTAACGTCTTTAGCTAGACGAAAACATAGTTAATTTTGATAGACGGGATCATCGAGAAAAAGAACTTCCTCCTGCGGAACATACTCGAGAAACGGTTTGAGACGTTGGCCATTCACTTTGAAAGTGGATCCGTCCTTAGGATTAAGGACTTCAACAGCACCATGGGGGTAAACTGTTTGGATAATATATGGGCCAGTCCATCGAGACTTAAGTTTTCTAGGAAAAAGGTGGAGTCTATTATCATACAACAAAACTTTTTGATTAGGAATGAAATTCCTCCTAAGAATGTGCCTATCGTGAAAGAATTTGGTACGCTCTTTGTACCTTTTGGCACAATCATACGAGTCATTTCTAATCTCTTCTAACTCGTCTAGTTGTAACTTTCGCTTCTCACCGGCTTTATCAAAATCAAAGTTGAGGCGTTTGATCGCCCAATATGCACGATGTTCTAGTTCTACAGGGAGATGGCAGGCCTTGCCAAAAACTAACCGGTAGGGAGACATCCCTATGGGTGTCTTGAATGCAGTCCTATAGGCCCAGAGTGAATCACTCAATCTCAAAGACCAATCTTTCCTTGAAGGATTGACTGTTTTTTCTAAGATAGTCTTTATTTCCCTGTTAGAAATCTCCACTTGTCCACTTGTTTGTGGGTGGTAAGGTGTGGCAACCTTATGCGTTATGAGGTATTTCTTCATCAACGCAGCAAAGATCTTGTTGCAAAAATGCGAGCCACCATCACTTATGATAGCTCGCGGAGTACCAAATCTTGAAAAAATCGTCTCCTTGATGAATTTTATCACAACCTTGTGATCGTTAGTTCTACATGCCACAGCTTCGACCCATTTTGACACATAGTCAACGGCAACTAGGATGTATTGATAACCCTGGGAGATAGGAAAAGGTCCCATGAAGTCTATACCCCACACGTCAAAAATTTCGATGATCAGTATAGGATTTTGAGGCATTTCATTTCTCTTAGAGATTTTTCCTAATCTCTGACATCTATCACAAGATTTGCTAAACTCGTGGGCATCACGAAAAATACTAGGCCAGAAAAAACCGCATTGTAGGATTTTCATGGCGGTTTCTTACCACTGAAGTGCCCTCCGCAGGCATGATTATGGCAAAACTCTAGGATACTGACTTGCTCACAGGTTGGAATACAACGTCTAATGATTTGATCAGGACAATACTTAAATAAGTATGGCTCATCCCAGAAATACCATTTTGTTTTTGACAGAAGACGAAGTTTCTCTTGACTAGTCATTTCGATGGGAATTGACCTGTAACTAGGTAGTTGACAATGTCCGCATACCATGGAACATTGGCTTGAGAGATTTGCATAAGTTGCTCATCGGGAAAGGATTCAGAGATGGGTAAGGATTCCTCGGATGGCTTGTTAACTATCCTAGACAAGTGATCAGCTACGACATTTTCTGCCCCTTTTTTATCTCGGATCTCGAGATCAAACTCTTGTAGAAGTAGAATCCAACGGATTAACCTTGCTTTAGCATCTTTCTTTGATAGAAG